>NC_064638.1:787652233-788277948 GCF_023864345.2 Schistocerca serialis cubense | reverse complement strand
TAAATACACAGAGAACCAGATAGGAATCTTCAAGTTACTTTCTCGCAGTCAGATTTTGCAACTCATTCTCCAATACTTATGTGGTAACATATCACCCCGGACTACAAGTCCATTAAAAAAAAAAAAAAAAAAAAAACGAAAAAAACAAAAAACCCATGTTGTAATTTTACGTAAGGTTACAGGTAGCTTACACTGCCGCAAGGATCTTTAAAATAACTCTCAAACTCCGTTGGTTTTTAAGTTTCAGAGTAACGGACTCATCTTAAATAGTGGGTGGATAACTATAATTTCTCTGGGATAAAATAATTTTTCTTTCATCTACAAAAATAGGTGCTTATGGCACGACATATGTCGAAACAGACCAAATCATTTATATAAGAAAAGAACAGATATAAAATCTTGCTCTCCGTCCGCCACCCCAGCTTCCCCCCTCACAAAATAACTTGGAGAAACCTCTGCAGACGCTCGTAACACATATCTGTGTCTTTCATTCAAAGCTTCGCACTAATCAAATTTTTAAAACATCTTCCTTCGCGGCTGGGTCATGTCGTCTGCAGTATTTTCTCAGAAATTACTCAGGCAATTCCTTATTAACATTTCTGTTTTGTACTCACCTGGTCTGACATTGCACAATGCCGGCAGTGATTTATACTTGCTACGCTCTATAATAAGAACAGTCTCACATCTCGTAAACTGCTAGAAGATGACATCGCCGTTGGAGATGACATCAAGCATGAACTGATGCAGGTAGTTCGCAGCTGTAAGGATGTGTTCGATTCCTGCAGGCCTCATAGCGCAATACTGCTCCCACCAGCCAGTGTAGGTGGCGCACTGAACGTTTAGAGACGCCGTTCACCTCGATGACGGTATTCGTGCAGACGACCATTGACCTAGTGCAGCAAAAATGTGAGTTACACTAAAAGGTGATCTGCGGTTCTGAGGAAATGGCCCCCCTCTGTGTAATCAAGCGCAGGAATAAATAATAAATATCCACTACTGGCGGTGTTTTGCGTGCGAATGGAGTGGGTAGGCTCTGGAGTACGCACACCGATGATAACAAGAGTTCGCGTGTTGCAAGTCGTTAGCTCGACCCCTTGGAAGCCGAAATCTCAAAGTCATCCTCTATTGACTGCACGGCCGTGCATTAATGACCTGTGGTGGCAGAGAGATGGAGCGCTGCCACACTAGGTCATAACCAGTTTGAGAATAACTGAACGAAACGTTCCGTGGAGCGGCCATATCAATCTCGCGATCTGACACCAGCTGACTTTTTCTTCTGGGTTCATTTAGAGGGCAAAATGTGTCAACATCACACACACAATTCAGCAGAACCGTGGGAAACTGTCACAGAAAAGTTCCGCAACATACTAGTGCGAGCATCTCAGGTTCCTTGTCAGGACGCTGCTCTTCGTCTGCAGACACGTAGGATGTGCATGGCGCATTGGTGAACCATACCATGGACAAAAGAGACTAATTGAATATATGTGAGAGCAATGTGTTTATGCTCGGTTTTATGTTCAACTTATGTTGCTAGTTTCTTTACCACAGTCACTGAAACATCATATCCACAATTATGGTCCACGCTGCATATCTGTAAACGCTGTCTCATGAATCACTCAGCATTAACAATATTTCTTCTATCGCCAAACCTCCGTAAACCCAACAGTCCATAATGTCTCCCCAGTATGACAGTTCTAAGATAATAACAATTTTTTCGTACTTTAAAACATATTGATATGTGATAGAGTTATGCACCTTGCAGACCTAAGAGAGAATTTATTTAAATGTGATTTACGGTGCCTATCTCGCAGTAATTGTAAATAGACGTATGTTTTCAACTGTGAGTATTCGCAAACAGCGACAACAACATATAATCTCTTACCAGTGCTACATTACTTGAGGATGCTAGGTTATCTCTGATCCGTTGTCTATAATGAGAGGAATTACTTATGATTTTACATTTGTTCTGCATTGGGCTACGGCGATCTATAGGTTTAAAAGTGTTCAATTATCTAGCAAACGGTTTTCTGTAAATATTTAACAAGGTAAAATACTTTTCTTCAACGAAATCTACCGAGATAATTACCGGTACAGATAGCATGGAGACAGTTGGAATCCGTGAGAAAAGATCATGGGTTCGAGTCTGCGGTCGCACTTTATATATGAAAAAAGTCGTTACGTCAAATATAAGATTTCTCCTTATGCAGACCAGTAATCATTTCTCAACGGAGAGCGCTACACTACTTGGTAGTCCCCAATCTGTCTGAAGTGTTCCGGTGCATCTTTTAGAATTTCCAGTATCACAAGAAACAGCAACTGCAACGGCGACCATCTAGTTAATATTTTCCACTCTACGGATACCGAGCAGCGCTTCCGACGAAGACAAACTACTATCTAACTCTTCAGTTCCTTTTTTCTCAGTTCAGTACTTCAACTTTACCAGGTCCATACAACAGACTTTAATAAACCACGACATAATAATCTTAGTCAGCATTCAATGAACTTCAGTGAGTTACACATGAGAAGAGTAATAGGCTATTGAACTAAAAGACGGTAGCCACCCAAATAATTACCAGAATTACCTCAATTAAATCAAATATTGCCTTTTCACTGTTAAAACAGCTATTATATTGTGCTTTCATCAACACCGCAATTGTATTTGCCTCATAAATCTGTACCTGTACCACTTATACTGACGCAGTCAACATTTTCCTAGCGCAATTTTAATTTAAATAAACAAGCAATTTCTTTCTAGCTCTCATTAGGAGAGAAAAGTGTATAGCTTTTTGTAAATAAGATAACAGATGCCTGAATGATGGAGCTACACTATCTGCAGAGGAGGGAGAGCGTCCTGAATTCGTCATGGGCTTTCTCTTCACCAAGCACTTCCCCAATCCTGTGCCCTCATCTTTATTCTGTAACCCGGGAGCCGGCCGGTGTGGCCGTGGGGTTCTAGGCGCTACAGTCTGGAACCGCGTGACCGCTACGGTCGCAGGTTCGAATCCTGCCTTGGGCATGGATGTGTGTGATGTCCTTAGGTTAGTTAGGTTTAAGTAGCTCTAAGTTCTAGGGGACTGATGACCTCATAAGTTAAGTCCCATAGTGCTCAGAGCCATTTGAACCATTTGTAACCCGGGAATCAGCTAACGCATACAACGATACTGGATTAAATGTTTATTTCTGTATGTCAAAAAGAGACTACTTCTGTATGAAACAAGAAAGCTCAACTAATGCAAGTAATTACATCAATAGTTAACTATCTGCGAATGACATTTTTCTTAGGTCCGAGTTGCACTGTTAAAAAATAAAAAAAATAGAAAAAATAAACAACGACTACGAAGGAATTACACGAATGGGACGGAAATCGGTAGATGTGACGTACATGTACTGACAAACAAATTATTACAGTTTCAGAAAAATTGGATGATTTATTCAAGAGAAAGAGTTCGCAATCAGAGCAAGTCAATAATGCATTGGTACACCTCCGTGCCTTATGCAATAAGTTATTCGGCTTGGCACTGATTGATAGAGTTTTGGATGCCCTCTTCAGGGATATAGTGTCACGTTCTGTCCAACTGGCGCGTTAGATCGTATAAATCCCGAAACGGTTGGAAGTCCCTGCCCATAGTGTTTCAAACGTCCTCAACTGGGAAGAGATTCGGCGACCTTTCTAGTTACGGTTGTGTTTGGCAGCTGAGCTCCGATGACCGGCGAAGGCTTGTCTGAAGGCGCCCCGGACAACTGTGGGATATCAACCTGACTCTTGCCCATCACACTCCTGAGAGCCATTTCATATGAGGGCCCCTTTGGTTGCCGTCCACGCCACCCTTACGGCACAGCAGTACGTCGACAGTTTTCTACGCTCCGGTTTGCTGCCGTTCGTGGCAAGCCATCCCTGGGTTTACATTTTAGAAGGATAATGCTCGCTCGCATACGGCGAGAGTTTATACGGATTGTCTTCGGCTTTATTCTTCTCCCACAGTCCATCATTCAGTTCCATACAATGCTGTACTTCCGTATAGTATCGGAAATTAGTTTCTCAAGTTAAGACTTATGTTTCACACAAGTTTGTTTCCATTGGCGAGTATGTGTCTTATTTCCTTGATTTGTCCTTCACGGGTTATTCTACTGCGTTGGTAGCAGAAATCCTGCACTTCGTCTGCTACATTGCCCCAGTATCGACATCAAGTATCTCGCTAATCTCAATTCCCATCTCAACATTTCAGTCCTTTCTCTTTGGTTTTTTCAATTCACAGTGTGGGCTTCTTAAACTTGTTACTGTAATCAACACGTCCTGTAAGTCTTCCTTCCATTTACTAACGATAGCAGTGTCATCAGCGATTGTTAACATTGTCATAATTTCATCCTGAATTTTAATGCCATTTATATCATTCATTGCTGTACCGTATAAAAGTTTAGCAGAAAATGAGGAAGGCTATAACCCCGCCTCTTGAAGTCAAGTAATTATCTTGGCCATACAAATCCTCTTTTTCCCTTGGTTTTTGTGAATAGTGGACTTTAACCGATATTACCTTTAGTGTACATCTCATTTGCATTCCTTTATAACTTATTCTGGTTAGCACCTGGATTTCCATCCAGCTAATTGTAAGATAGGTTTCTGATTTATTTACCTTGCTATCTTAGGGCGTGCGGATGATATTATCTTGCAAGCCCGATGGTAGGCTCCAGGACTGCTAGATCCCACACACTAAATTGAACAATCGTTAGGTTGCAACTTCCTCCAGCGATTTAACAAATGTCGACGAATCCTGCCAACTCTTCTGCCATACTTGAATGCAAGTCTTTTAGAGCTTTCTCGAACTCTGCTACTAATATCGGACATGTCGTCCTCGTCGTAGAGGTCATCAACGTACCCTGTCCACTTGTCCTGTCCCTTTACAGTTTACAGAGAGTACTTTACGGCATTTGCCCCTTGCTTCAATTGCATTTATCGCGAATCTCTCGCTTAGCGCTAAGTCCGAAGCGACTGAAAAAAATCGTAGGTGACTCCTGTAAATAAGGAGGGTAAACTAACGAACCCACACAATTACAGACCAGTATCCTTAACATAAGTTTGCTGCGGAAGTCTCGGACATATTCTGAGTTCAAATATAATAAATTTTCATGAGACAGAAATGTTTTTGTACACACATCATCAGGGCCTTAGAAACCACCAAATGGTTCAAATGGCTCTGAGCACTATAAGACTTAACATCTGAGGTCATCAGTCCCCTAGAACTTAGAATTACTTAAACCTAACTAACCTAGGTACATCACCCACATCCATGCCCGAGGCAGGATTCGAACCTGCGACCGTAACGGTCGCGCGGTTCCAGACTGAAGCGCCTAGAACCACTCGGCCACCCCGGCCGGCTAGAAACCATCGCTTGTGTGAAACTCATCTTACCATTTCGTCATATGTTATCCACTAAAGCATGGATGAAGTGGAACAGATAGATTCCATGTTCACAGCTTTCCGGAAAGCGTTTGAGACGGTGCCCCACTGAAAGTCTGAGCAAACGGATTAGGTTCTCAGATATATGAGTGACTCGAAGACATCTTAAACAACAGTACCCAGTACGCTGTCGTAGATGGTGAGTGTTCATCAGCGACAAGGGGTATTGTCATGAGTGCCACAGAGGATAATGATAGGACCACTCTTGTTCTCTATCTAAATAAATGATACGACGGACATGGTGAGCAGTAACCTGTGGCTGTTTTCTGATGATGCTGGGGTGTGCGTGCAAGTGTGGTCATCTAGTGACTGCTAGAGGATATATAATGACTTGCAGAATTTCTAGCTGGTATGATAAATGTGAGCTTACTCTAAATGCAGAAAAATATAAATTAATGCAGTTGAGCAGTATTGTTGGAACACAGCATTAGTAATGTACTGTATGACCCAGTCATACAGTAATATCTGTGCGTAACGTTGCAAAGCGATGTGAAATGGAAAGAGCACAGAAGGCAAGTATTAGGGAAAGCGGATCGGTGACTTCGGTTTATTGGGAGATTTTTACTAAACTGTAGTTCATCACAAAGCAGACTGCGCGTAGAACACTAATGCGACACATTCTTGAGTACTGTTCGAGCGTTTGGGTTTGCACCAGGTCGGATTAAAGGAAAACATCGAAGCAATTCAAAGGCATGTTTCTAGATTTATTACCGATAGACTCGATCGACATGCAGATAATACAGAGATACTTCGTGATCTGAAGTGGGAATCTTTGGGGGCAAGGCGACGTGTTTTTCGTGGAACAGTATTCAGAAAATTTAGATAATCGGCATTTGAAACTGCATAACGATTGTGCTGTCGCCAACATACATTTCGCGTACGGATCACAAAGATATGAGAAAGTAGTGCCCGTACGGAGGCACACAGACAGTCGTTCCTCCACCGGTGCATTTGTGAATGGAACAGGAGACGAAATGACTAGTAGTTGTTGTAGTGGTTCAAGGGGCTCTCCACCACGCACCATACGGTGCCTTGCGGAGGATGTAAGTAGATCCAGATTTAGTCAGAGCAGTTTAATACGCTTCACATTTTAATACAGACATATTTGCTTTCATATCTCTTTCGAGATATGAGAAGGTTCTCCGCTGAATCGGGGAGGAGAGGAATATGTGGAAAACACTGACAAGGAGAAGGGACGGAAAGGTAGCGCATGTGTTAAGACATAAGGGAATAGCTTCTATTTCACTAGAGGGAGCCTAGAGGGTAAGAAACTGTAGGGGAAGACAGAGATTTGAGTACATCCAGCAAATAATTGAGGAAGTAGCTTGCAAGTACTATTCTGAGATGAAGAGAGTGACGCAGGAGAGGAATTCGTGGCAGGCCGCATCAAACCAGTGAGAAGCATAGATATTGATGTACTCCATAATCTCCCAAGACTAACGTGCCGTTCCTGGAGTAAATCAACATCTATGCCTCGAGATCCCTCTTACTATGCTGTCACTATCATCTGCGAATGGTGCGAAGAGAGAACTGCTGACGGTAAGCCTCACCTGAATATTCTTCAAATCTAAGTATCAAACTTGTCGGTAAAACGGAACGCTTCTTTTGTAGCGTCCGACACGAAACTTAGACAGGCATAACGAAGCGTCCCACACTTCTTTTGTTTTCTCTCTCATACTGACTGGGACTGGTAAGAGTTCCAGACTGACGAGAAGTAGTGGTGAAGTAGTTGAACGAATGTTTGCAAGCCTTTTATTTCATCGATGAATCATACATAATTCTTCTTATATATATATCAGCCTGGCGCCTGCTTTTTCGATGTTTCGGCTCCTATATCTGGGCTTCTCGCCTATTTATGCGGATTTATTTACATTTATTTATGGTCCTGCCTTTCTACCAATTGGAGATCTTCTTCAGGTCTCTTGCTTTATCCCATAGTTTTGTAGCGGCTCATTTTCCTCTACTCGTCATTGTCCGAAAACAGCCTCACGGAACGTAAGTTATCTATTAAATATTTTAGAGGTAATATAAGCAGTAATGACCCTATAATGTGGCGGCAAGGTAACGTCGTAACTACCTTCACGTAGTGGATATGTTTTTGTTAAGAATGACTTGCTGCGTTTTACACGCTGGGAGGTACCAAATCCGGTACGGTAGAGTTCAAATTTGTTCACCAAGCGACAGTGCGGGACTGTGTCCAATAACTTTCTGAAATCAAATAAGACTACATCAACCTGAACTCACAAGATCTCTGCTTCCGAATAGCATTTTGAGTCCTATAGAGGAGATTTCCATTGTCCAGAAGGTCTTAATGTGCGGACATAAAAAGAGTTGCATAATTCTACAACACATAGTATATAGGCATTCAATGTTTGCACATATTGACGAACATTCTTACAAACGCGAATCACCCACGTCATTTTCCAACTGGTTGGCACCATTCGTAGCTACAACAGCCTGCCATACACCGCTGCCAGAAAGAAATCAAGTCCTTCGCATGATCTGCATGGAGCCCACAGATTTTTGGTCTGTTGAGAGATTTTATCTTATTTACGTGGTATCACTTATGTGAGTATGGGTCGTTTCGGCGTTCGTGAGATTGCTGGACAGACGAACCGTATTCTGATTCTCGTTAGTGAAACAATTTCCAGGGATCGAGTTAAATATTTCTGCCTTCCGTCAGTCATCTTCCGTTTCATTGCCAATATGGATACTGAGTGACTAAATATACGATTTTCATTCGTCTGCTAACTTCATAGAAGACCACAACATAATACTCGTACATTTGACCAGATCGGTTGCAGAAAAAATTTAACATTCAGTTTCATTGAAAGTTTTTTGTAATGCCACAGTTTCACTTGGTTTTAACTTCATAACTTCATTTAGTTTTTGTTTACACACAAAGCTTAAATCATTGATGAGTCACGATGATGTTGATTTGTTTGTGGGGCGCTCAACTGCGCGGTCATCAGCGCTCGATTGATGAGTCACGGCAGGTCATTCCGAACCCTAAGAATCTTGCTCAGTAAATCCACTGAAGTGACAAAAGTCGTGGGACATATGCAAATGTCGGTGGTATCACGTACAGTGCATTGGTGGAGCCGTCATTTGTACTCAGGTGATTCCTGTGGATTATGGCTGCACAACGGAAATTAACAGACTTTGCACCCGGAACGGTAGGTGCAGCTCGACACGTGGAATATTCCACTTCGTAAATCATTATCGTATTCAATATTCCAAGATCCACAGTGTCAACAGTGTGCCGAGAACACTAATTACCTTTCACCACGGACAACACTGTGGTCGACGGCCTTCAATTGATGACCAAGAGTATAGTTGTCAGTGCTAACAGACAAGCAACACTGCATAAAATAACTGCAGAAATCAATAAGACGAAAGTATCCGTCAGCACAGCGCAGCGAAATTAGGCGTTAATGGGGTACGGCAGCGCACGACCGACGCGAGTGCCTTTGTCAACAGCACGACATGGTCAGCAGCGCCTCTTCTGGGTCCATGACCACATCACCTGGACGTTGAACGACTGGAAAACTGTAGCTTGGTCAGATGAGTGACGATTTCAGTTGATGAGACCTGACGGTAGAGTTCGAGCTCCGCTACGAAGCCATTGACCCAAGTTGTTAGAAAGGCACTTTGCAAGTTCATGGGAGCTCCATAATGGTGTGATCTGTTTGTATATGGAATGGACTGGGTTCTGTGGTGCAACAGAAACGACCATTCACGGATAATGATTACGTTCAGCTACTGGGAGACCATTTGCAGCCATTCATTTAATTCGTGTTCCCAAACAAGAACGGAGGGTGAGATTTGTTTGAAGAACTTTCTGGAGAATTCTAGATTGTCCCATCGGACATTTATGCGACAGAAACGCATGTCATGCACAATATCCTGCACCGTAACACCTTCGTAATTATGGACAGCCATAGAGGCAGCAACGTTCAGATGCTGCACTACGCGGAGCATGGGAAGGTCCGACACAATGTTAGGTAGTGTCTCATGACTTTTACCATCTCAGTGAACATGTCTAAGGTGTCTTGTACAGTACTTTTGAATGCAGTCCAATGGTACTTCATATCTCATCCACCGACAGGAATTATATTCAGTCTACCGAACGAAACTTTCACTCTGCAGTGGAGAGTGCTCTGAGTTGAACCTTCCCGCCAGAGTAAAACTGTGTGTCAGACCGGGATACGAGCCTGGGACTTTTCCTTTATGCAGGCAAGTACTTTACCGACTGAGGTATCCAGGCACAACTTAGGACCCGCCCTAATAACATCGTTTTTTCTAGCGTCTCATTCAAACCTGGTCGTTTTGGGTGAGAAAGAGGCCAGTAACGAGTAGAGCTAGAAGTAAGGTTGAGAAATTTAGATTTTACTCCCTTCTTATTACCTGTAACTAAGTCTGATGTTAACTACCGTTGTAGCAGAAATAGAATGAAGTACAATACAACTCTGTTTTGAAGTCACCGCTGATGAAAGAACATACCTCAAAACATGATGGCACTGAATAAAATGTACATTCTTCGTTTGCAGACAGGATTCCATAAAAAATTTCGCCTTTTACCCGAAATTAAAACTTTGAAGGGAACACAGATGGTGCTATTGCAGTTCTCTCTACCCTATAAATTGACAAATGATTGGAAATAAAATATTTCGAATTTTTTAAATGTAAATAATAATATCATGGATATCAATGTTAAGATGCCGTAACGACATTGCTGTCTCTTGTCAAAGTGAGTAAGAACTAAACGAAATTTTGAATGGTGTCTTGTACTGAGCTTAGAATATGGATTGAAAGTAAGCCTTATTAAGAATTAATTGTTCAAAAGCATCAGAAATAAGATTAGCATCAAACTTAACAGAAAATTCGGAACCACGAATCAGACTAGGCTAAACAGATTATTGTTCGCCAATAGAAACCTACTAATATTAAACTTAGACCTTAAACTGAGGAATCGTTTTCTGAGAAAGTATGTATAGATCACAATACTGAACAGAGTAAATGGGGTATCGCTGGAATCAAGGAAAACTAATCGAAGCGTTTGAGGTGTGTTGTTAAAGAGGTATGATGAAAATAAAGTACTCTGATAAGAAAAATTGGAGTTCTCTATAGGAGAGGTGATCAAAGGAAAATGCGGAAAACACTGACTAGACGTAACAGAATCATACATTATACATCAAGCGATCAGTCACCACGAAACTTCCATAATGTTAACCGTACCCATAGCGGCTGAAATTGCAGGGCAAGGCAAGACTGAGATTAATATTTATACAACGATTCACCGACTACTTTCTGTGTAAATGCTGCTCTGAGATGGCAATCCTAATAACGTTGACAGAAACAATAAAGATGTTAGTTCTTCTCTAGATATGGCACACAAGGAATTCAATATAACGACTGGCGTGATTTCACGACACTTGAAGACTATTAAAAGATCTAATCCTAGCTAATGATAAATTTTCACACGGAAAGAATCAAAATGCAAGTATTCATGTTGTCATGGTTTCTAGCAACATGCAGCCGTCAAATAAGACTACACAGGTAAGAACTCATCAAATCGTTTTTGACGGCGATATGTATCGTTAAGAACCAATGAAAAGTGTTTTCTTAGATGCTACACAGTGCGTTTCAAAAATGGTCAATATACGTAAGAGGTTGCATGTTTACATTCATATTGGCTAAGTTATCACTATAGGTTTTAAACGTGTTGAAGATTATTTGAAGCACCTTGGCGATAGTAAATTAAACACTTAATAAACTAACAACACAACAGGTACTTTTCTTTTACATATGGTGATATTGTATATGTCTGACATTACTCAAATATGGGAGCGATCTATAGTGATATGAAATATAGAAAAAAACTTAATCAGCCAAGATCGCTAACTGTAACTTGTTTTTGATGACGCGTTTCGGTAAAACTAAGATGTTATCATCAGATGTGTAAAGATCAGAAATTACAAGCGTGACCAGGTCTGATATGGTAGGGGCTACAATATTTTCACAATATATAAACAACATACTTTAAGCAAATACACATAAATATATCTCTGTCATACGTACAGTATATCGTGTCAAGTCGTAACACGTAATTTCAGGAACATCAAGAAGCTGACAGATTGGAATGTCAATAATAAAACAAGAGTTACATAAAACATCATACATATAGCTCAGATTCCACAAAGTCACGTTCGTACTGTAATTGAAAGGAGACTGAGGATGACACATCAAATCAAAGATGTTATAAACTACCAGCAGTACTGTAGTAGTAAACATACTGAAATAGGATTTAATATATAAAGCGTAAGGACGAAATTGGATCCAAGGTTTCAACAAAACAACGCATTACTTTGGCATCTGGATGTTTAGTCGTACTCATGTTAAAATACCATATACAAATCACAGTATTAGAGAATACTGTGATTTGTATATGGTATTTTAAGAATACAATATGTTAGTTCTTAATCTCTATTATCTACATACATTATGACATGTACTTCGTGCAGTGTTCTTGTATTCTTATCGCCTAGACCTTACGTGTCTTCTGTGACCTTATTCAGTTGCGATGTGTCTCCCACATTGCACGTTCCTCATAACAATGGCGATTATATAGAACGTAGGCAGTACAATTGATATGAAATACTTCCTATTATAATTTTATAACAATTGCAAATTTAAAAAAAAATTATTACAAGGTTTCTTTAACTTTTTAGAACAAGAAGTTTTTTATTCCAAGACAGACTGGTTTGAATTAATTGTGTTACTTGAGCTTGTGCAGTCGGTGTAATATGCACGATGTTATACGTAAATCTTGCATTATTGACACGCCGATGCATCACTTTCGTCATGTTCTTGGAATGACGCTTTACGACTTGACACGATATATTGTACACATGGTGGTAGCGTGTTGAGATGTATTTGCGTAAAGCAGTTTATATAGCCACGTTGTGAAAATTTTTACCTCACCTTAATGTCTCCAGCCTAATTACACTTTTAAGTTTCGATCTATACGCTTTACAGTTTCGATGATGGCAATTTAGGTTTGCCGAAATCGATCATTAAAAATAAAATTGAATTAGTGATCTTGGCTGTTGATGTTTTTACTTCTGTATTTCATTTAGTGATGTGGCTTCTAATACGCTATTACTTGTACTGATTATCTGATGTGCGTTATTCTTACGTGCGACGTTAGCAAAGTTTGTTCGTATGTACGTGTAGGATCATGAAATCGTCGTGCGGAAACTGTGGCTCATTTTAAAAGAGGACTTAACAGCCGCAGTCCCATCCCTTAAGCGTATTCGCCTCATGATGCTGGACGAGGAAGAAAAAGAATTTCAGTTACATGTGATCATTCCTCCTTGTTGCTTTAAAAACTTTCTACATGCGATACCTTGCAATATTCTACTTAACTTTAGTAAAATTAATGTTTCCTTAGACTGAAAAGGTTTTTGAACGCAATAATATTCTTATCGTATCCTCCCGTGTACCTGTTGTTGAGTGTTATTTTCGTTGCTACGTGGTAGATCAGCGGAAGGTTAGTTGGACAGCTACACCGATGGCTGCCCATCGTCACTGGTGCGCTATGAAGGGTGACTTGTACAGCTACTTTCCAACATTCCACCGTCGCCAACAGTGATAATACTGAAAAAGGAGTTGTAAGTGCCTTCGGTCCTACTTCCTCCCATTTTTCATCGTCCTCCGCAAAATCACAAATGAAAGCAAGGAAGAATGAAACCGCTGTGTTACTCTGGAGCTCTCAACATTCCGAGGATTTAGAAGTTTTGAACTGTTTCCATCCACTCAATCATGCGGTTGAAAAGAAAAGGTTGCCAGAACCAGATGCTAACAATTCGGAAATTGCAATTACCGCTGCTTGTGAGACGATAAGCACGCAGCTTCAGGGGAATGCGAGTCCCCACATGGAGCTGTCTTCAGAGCCGCGCAACGGCGAGTGAGCCGTCGGAGGCAGAGCGCGCAGGCACGCCGCGTATGCAATTACTGGTGGGCCGCCGTGTGACTACAGCGCGTGTCGAATCGCGTGGGCGGCCAGAGGTGGGTGGACGGGGGTGGGCGGCGCGGGGCAGGGCGGAGGTGGTGGGGGAGGGGGCGGCCACTACCCACTGCGTGCCGGCCAGCCGGCGGCCATCACACACTCTAGTCATTCGCCAAAGGATGACGCAATCTGGGCCAGCCGTACAGTGGCAAATCCATACTCTGATCAGCAGGGGAAACCAAACAGACACTTTACTTTGGTAACAACGACTATCTTGTCCTCAATTACTGACACTACAAATGAATGGAACAGGATCTCCGTAATTCCTATAACATTGGAGTTCCACCAAGGAAACGTAAAGCTTCTGCACTATTCAGTTACTTCTGAGCCGTTGACAAAACTGCCTGTTTCTGTTATCAAATGCTCGTGTAATCTGACTTCTGCTTATCTTTCCACCGATTAATGACATCATTTATAGTTTGTCCAACACACATCACTCAGTAGAAATAGAATATAGCAAATGGCAACTTGCCTTAGTAAATTATAATAATGAGCTAAGAAAGACAGAGTAAGATGTGACGGTTATCTGACGGAGAACTTAAGCTCGCCTGCCCGACAAAAGGCAGAGAACCTGTGATTGATGTAAGGAAAATACAACACAGTCTGAAAAGCCTTGAAGCTGTCTATCAGCTTTAGTTAAATTCATGTTTTGGTTAACAAGCAAATTGAATGATAATTACTATCAAATAAGTCTGCTGTAATTACATTAACCTCGGCACAGTTTTCCCAACTTCCTAATTTCAGTTTCCTTGTCGGTATCAAGGGTGTTTAAGCAAAAGTGATTGCTGTTACTTCTCACTGTTTGTTATTTTCACTCATAAAGTATTCGCTTTCTCTCAAATTATACGTACATGAACTTCAGTAGCAGTAGCGTTATAGCTAAGTTTTCATAACGTCATGCCAAAGTTCGAGTAAAAATTCGCTTGGAATAATTGGCAAGAAATCCAAGGGTTGGATGTATGAGGGTAGTTGTAAAGGTTTTATTTCTTTGCGTATAATGATACATTTTAAATGCTAAACGTAACAGTTTAATCTTCTGCCTGCATCGTACATGAGGTGGAATTTGCACCACTTAAAGTTCTGTATATAACATTAAAAAATGTGTGAGAAGTGTAAATGTGACGTATAGCACCATATACCTATCTCATCAACTGGACAAGTGGAATGATTAGCGCAATTTACTGAACTTGCACACAAAACTGAATATTCAGTTCAGTTTGAGAGAAACCACAGAACACACTGTGAGGTGTTATTTAGCCATGACAGAACTTGAATATATGAAAATGTTCTCAACGTGATCTGTACTACCTGGCACGTGGCAGTCATAGTTCAAATGCGCACTTATCGTGTGTCAGTTTCTAGCAACAACTTACATAATATAGTTATTCTACTTTAAGGCAGTTTTTGTGTTACTTCACGGTATGATATTTGTTATAATCTGTTTTTAAATTTAACCCATTTCTCGTCAGCATCAAGGTAATATTTGAGTCCATATTTACACTTCTGAATTCCATACATAATATTAGACGCTCAAAAAATGTTCATCTATTAATATGTCCCTGCGTCTCCTTACGAGGCTTCCAGTAGGTTATACTCTTCGAACATTACACATTACGATATGCCCCCCTCCCTCTTGTGTACTGAAAATTTATCTTATGATTATTTCTTCGACATCTTGTACATAGTCTACAGATCATTCATTAACAGTTTCCTTTTCTTTTCTGTTGTCACCAGTTTTCGGTATGTGGACATAGATTTCTATGTTAATGGTTGTTACAGTTTTTTTCTCCTATGGTAAGAATATTTATAACATTACATAATTCTTAACAAGTTTGTTTGTGTGGCCAGCGTCTTCACAAAACTAACATTATTCATAGTATCTAATCCTCCGCACCGTTCTATAAATGTAGATCTCAGCTGTAAATAATAAATTGATAGGCAATGAGAATTAGGACATTGCTTGTAAAACATGCTTTATTCACGTTAGTTGATAGTTCCACGATAAACTGTGAAAAGACAGATTTGTCTCTAATTTAAAAATCTGATTAATGGTAAATTTATCGAAATATGTGCATGAAAACAATGGTAAGCGGCAAAAACGTGGTTGTGGATATTGGTAACGCTTGCAGTGTTTGTCTCACGAAAATATTTTCAGGGATGATTTGTACGAATCTGAGGATGAATGTGGGTACCTACGACTCAGATACAAATCCAGAATTTGTTCCCCAGCACAAATACACTACAAAAATTGTTGCTCTTCAGATAAATGCGAATAATTATTTAAGCAAGAGCACGAATGTAGTTGTGTCGCTTACCACGTTGTTGTTGTTGTGGTCTTCAGTCCTGAGACTGGTTTGATGCAGCTCTGCATGCTACCCTATCCTGTGCAAGCTTCTTCATCTCCCAGTACCTACTGCAACCTACATCTTTCTGAATCTGCTTAGTGTATTCATCTCTTGGTCTCCCTCTACGATTTTTACCCGCCACGCTGCCCTCCAATGCTCAATTTGTGATCCCTTGATGCCTCAGAACATGTCCTACCAACCGGGCCCTTCTTCTTGTCAACCTTCTTCTTGTCAACCACACTTCTTATGAAAGTACATGACAGAGTGATGACGAAAATGGTACGGGCCATCTTTAACATAGTTTATGTGCTCTATTCAGTTGCTTGTTAAAACTGGTTATATATAGTGGTAAATCACAAATCAATTTTTGGTGTTTTATGCTGTACTGTTGCAAAACTTGATATTACAAATCCTAGTATCAAAAACTGAGACGATTAGGACGTATTAATTTGTAGTTTTGAGTGGTTTCACAGCAATGCTTAGTTAATTCGCCCAGCAATTAAACAGAGCTAAGTCAATTCTAACCAAGTTAAGTCCACTCAGTTTTCACGCAAACAATGTTTCCTATGCGGTGACAAATTTTTAAGGGTGAAATTATGGGTAGAATTTATCATTTCAAAAATATGTGGTTACCTTACATATATCTTAAAATAATAACTTACCGCAATAAAAAATTACGTTCCATGAACCTGAACTACCTTATTTATTAGATTTTATTGTAACTTTACTGAGCAATTTCTCTAAACAACCAACTAGTTTCCTACCATTATTTACAGCAGAGGTCTTCAATACACAAACATCCCGCCATCAATTTCATCAGATTACGATATGCTTATTCCATAATTTCTGTGACAGTGTTTGGCGCATTGGGAATTCAATGGAGAATAGTAACTAGATCTTCACTGTCCTGTAGGACACAGCAGCTAACCTTAAACTGGAGAACCACCTTGACCTCACTGAACCACGTCTCAGCTGTTAGAATGAGATGGACCTTTAAGAGCGATGCAAAAGTGGTGATGGTATTGATTTGTTTGTCTTTTCCTCTTACATAATCGCTCAAGGATTAAAAGTACAATGATAAGTTCAAGTTTTGTCCAAAATTGTTATGGACTCATTTATCACAGCAATAGAATGTGTATATGACACTGAATAAGAAATCAAAACATAGTATTTTGGAAATGAGTTAATTCTTGACTTTTTTTCATCACCTTTATCAACAGTGTCAGATTCCATTCGTGACGAACCAACATTCATCCACGTGTGCGAAAGATTTTTATTTGGTTGTATGGCAATATTAATTTCCCGTCGTCACAATCGTGTCAACATTTCGGAAGGAAAGTCTTGTGTATCATTTTTCTGTCAATCATGTTATTCGCAGTTTCTACCAGATATCCATTAGGTGAGGAGGAGCGAACCTGGAACGTGCGTGGATAGCTGTGGGAACTGTCCAAAAACTACACTCAGTGCGGATATCAAATCAGGCCAACTAGCGGCGCTAGTATTCTATCTTGGCCCGATTCACTGCCTCTCCCCACCTTCCCCTTCCCCCCACCCATTTCGGTCTCAAAAATCTACACAAAAGCAGCGCAGTTTGGAAACTTGTAAATCGACAGAGATGATTGTCGAGATTGCAGGATATTAATGCCCACTATCATTAATTAATTAATGTGAATTAAATTCTCAGGGTTTGCTGCCAGATACATTGGCAATCTTAACACAGTATTACTTATGCACTTAGTGTCAATACTTATTTACTTTGTGTACTAGCTATTGTATGTAATAAAATTTTCTAAAATGTACAAACGGCACAGAAAATTAATTATGTTTCTTAAAGCGAACATGGAATTTTGTACACATCTATTCAATAACGTCGAAATTTAGTCACTGCCCCAAATTAAACTGCTACTTTTAGTACACCATAACTTCCATGTGATAGTACTAGCTATTGGAATCAATATAATTTGCAACATCGTGTATCATGAATGACTATCGTAATACAAGCGGGATACCCCATAACTACGTATGTCGTTGTAAGGATATCGGTCCGCACACGCCCGTACAATGTACCAATAAGTTCCTAAAAGCCATGCGTGAAAATGCGATTCATCGTGTTGTCATATATCGGGTTCTGTTGATCACAGAGGTGTGGGGTTAAAGTGTTTGGATAGCCCATGGGCTAGAAACCATTTGTATACCCATCAGAAAAGCGGTGTACTGTAGCTATACTATAGAAAAGGGTGAAAATTTAAACATTACATACACACTTCACCCAGCTCAGACAAGTTGAAGAAATCGTTTGGTTCATCCGCATTTGGTGTAGCCTAGGGTGGGCTTTAGACGGTTTACTGAGAAAGCCCCAAAAACTCATGACATTTGTGTAACAATTTTTATTTATAGCAGATCGTCCAAATTTTTACCAAACGTACTTAAGATAGTGTTCTCGGGGAACGTTGAAATTTGTTTACCGTTAACCGTTACAGAGATCCAGAGATTCGAAGTAACCATACTTAAGCAGAAAACAGCAAAATTGAGTTTTTAGTCTTTTTGCACAGTGGGCCGCAATTATCTAAATAATCAACAACAGAAAATGGGTGAAATTTGGACTGTGCATTCTGAACACAAATCCTGCAACATTATTTATTTCCGTTTTCGGAAATCTTCATCCGTGATCAAGACAGATCCGAGAAATGATAAGTTTTGGATACCAAGAATACCAGCTGTGGGGATCACCACATCTGTCACTTCTACTCAACAGAAATTGTCGAAATTTTGAACATATGTTCTTAAGGTGACGTTCCTGGGGAACATTTTTCGATATCATTGTCCGTTACCGAGATCCAGAGGTTCAAACTTTCCGTTTTTATGTACATGAAATATGCAAGTAATATCCCGTCTGAGGCGTAAATGTTGTTTTAACTGGCGTAGTGAACATATGGCAATGTTTCTGAGGTCATCACAAGGGTTCTGAGGCCACTGGACTATGCTTTTAGTTGCCATTTTTTATCTAATGAAACTAGCTCCTCTAAGGTGTATGCGGCAAGATATCACAAAATACGTTAACCATGTCGGCAATTATGCGATGCAGCTGTATAATGGGCACTTCAAGCCTCTGCAGGCTGCCTTGACCTGGAAGGTATTGCACTTTGAAACCTGGTGACGCAAATACTTCACAAAAAATTACTTTCTCATTTTTGGTATAGTGTAGGCTTATCCTAGAAATGTTGTGTAGCTTTATGTAAAGTAGTTTAAACCGAATTTGTGTGGGGTGAAAGACAATTTTATGTTAACCTTAAATTTTGCGTCCTTATTTCTTGTTTATATGTGACAAATTGTGTCGAGGTAATTAAACTGTCAAAACTTTTGTGACTTACAGAATTCGTGTTGTACAGGGTGAATTACCAAACATTTGCACGACAGATATTGTTGGAATAGAAAGCACTGTTGATGGGGATTTTCACACAATGGATTATTAGTCATCGGCTTGTGTTGTTAGCTAGTAAACAGATTGTAATATTACTTCGAAAGTGTATTTTTTGTGCAAAAGTACACGTTTTGGATCGATGCTTATTGATTTTAACATACTAAAAACAGAGTAAATTAGAATGTCAGTGGCGTTTGTTGCTGGATTCTAGTGCGAGTCATTTTGAGAAGCTTCCACACCGGCACTTAGTGCCATTCTATCTGCATAACTGCTAGGTGCTACGTTGTTATGTTTGCTTATAGTGCACTTGTATGTCGCTTGAATGCATTGCGACTTGCTAGTCAGTTAGGGTGTGAAAGTCTAAGCAGTAGGTCATGAACGGACGTTGGAATTTATCAATGCACAAAAAATCGATCCTCGTGGTGTTTGGGGAGTATAAGAAGAGCGCAGTTCGCCCCTCTAAGGTGTATGCGGCAAGATATGACAAAAGACGTTAACCATCTGGGCAATTATTTATCAACCTGTTTAGCCAGTTTCCTCGAAGTGGTTCAAAATGCTTCAAATGGCTCTGAGCACTATGGGACTTAACATCTATGGTCATCAGTCTCCTAGAACTTAGAACTACTTAAACCTAACTAATCTAAGGGCAACACACAACACCCAGCCATCACGAGGCAGAGAAAATCCCTGACCCCGCCGGGAATTGAACCCGGGAACCCGGTCGTGGGAAGCGAGAACGCTACCGCACGACTCGAAGTGGTGGTGTAACGCGTAGAAACAGTAGGAAACAAGTGACGAAAGAAAAGAGGGGGGAGGGGGGAAATTAATTCTTAATTCTCTTGTTGCAGCTGATCAGCACATTAGCTCCTCTGAAGGATATCGCAAAAGACGTCAACCATCTCGGCAGGTATTTATCAGTTTATTCAACTACTTACATGAGAGTGCTATTATAACAACCAGACAAAGAAGCAGTAGGAAACAAGTGACGATAAAAGAGTGGGAAATTAATGTTCTTGTTGCTCCAGTTGATCAGCACGTTAGGTGCCGCTCAATCTGGCGATAAAGTAGCACGACCTAGGCAAATGTCCCATGCCTTCTCCGTCGACATAGGTTCCACCGCTATCACATTTATCTCCCTCACAAGCTACACAGAAATTACTATGAGAATCGTGTTAACTTCCGTACATGGATGTTAAGACAGGATGCTCCAGGTGTAACATGTGTCTTCTTTCATGATGAAGGCACATTTCCGTATCATGCCCAGGTAAACCGCCGACACATGCACTATTGGTTTTTTGACAGTCCCCAATGGCTTAGTCGGGTGGAACGTCAGCGTCCGTGGAATGTATACGTGAGGGGTGGGGTAGTGAACCATCAGCTCACAGGAGCGTTTTTCATAGATAGAACAGCGAAAGCACGCAAGCATTGCAGCTTCCTGACAGAGGTTGCTAGGAGATGATTCTATGCCGACTAGGAGGAACCTGTGGTACCAACATGATAGCTGTCCAGCCTATAATGCACTAAGTACTACAGCTTGTCTTCACGAATTGTTTCCAAATCGTTGGATTGGGCTCAGAGGACTGTACCTCGGGCGGCTCGTTTCCCGGATTTGACGCCTGTAGACTTTTTCTGTGGAGAAAGCTGAAAGATGCTGTCTACAAGGACACAGCAACCACACCCGATGATCTGCAATGACGTATTATAGTAGATTGTTCGTACATCTCCGCTGAAACGCTAGCACGAGTGCAACAGTCGTTCCATACCACACAGGTAACGTGTATTGCCGTTGCCAGTGACTATATGAATACAACCCGAGTTGGCCAATTGTCCCGTGTATTGTTGGAATACATATAATTAGTTTATGTACTTTTGTCGTTCTTTAATGTTTGCTACCACTGATATTTTACAAGTGTTGGTGGGGGAACGCTTCAAATTTAATATCTCATAAACCACTCGCACTAGAATCCTGCAACAAACACCACTGACATAGTAATGTACCCTACTTTTGCTGTGTTAAAGTCAATAGGAATGCCGGCCGAAGTGGCCGAGCGGCTCTAGGCGCTTCAGTCTGGAACCGCGCGACCGCTACGGTCGCAGGTTCGAATCCTGCCTCGGGCATCGATGTGTGTGATGCCCTTAGGTTAGTTAGGTTTAAGTAGTTCTAAGTTCTAGGGGACTGATGACCTCATATGTTAAGTCCCATAGTGCTCAGAGCCATTTGAACAAATCAAAAGGCACAGTTCCATTTCAAAAAATGTATGTTTCCACAAAAACACACATTCTAAGTAATGTTACGATGTGTTCATTGGCTACAAACACGAGTCACTGACTAACAATCCATTCTGTGAAAACCGTACATCAACAGCACTTTACACTTTCGCAATGTTGGTGGCAGAAGTCTTAGGTGATTCACCCTGTTCGTATAATGCAGAAAAAGGGGCGTGACCAGAGTTTACACGTGATAAGCAGAGATGATCCGTGTCGAATATGAACTATCGACTGTCTTCTTATCAAAGATAAAAATCTATTTAGCGATTCTGAAGAGCTGCTGTCAATATGTTTCATGATCTCTTTTTTCCTATTAAAATTATCCTTATGCTTACGTATTTAAATGACTTCTGTACATAGCCGTCGATAATAGTTCGTCGTCGTATATAAAACTTTTGTTTGAGGAATCTTCATTTCGTGACTTCCTGATTGAAAAGAACGCTCTGCTACAGCCTATTTGTCTATTTTCCCTAGTCGGCAATGAGTTTTGTCAATAAAACGAAAAATCAGTCTAAGTTCCTAATATTTTATTTTTCATTCAATGGCCAGTTTTGGTCAGAGATCCATTATCACATCAAAATAAAAAAGTCGAAAATGGCAGTTCCGAAGATGTCAACAAAATGTGTAACGTACATTCACAGCGCATACAGACAACTGTGTATGCACTGTAACTGTACGTTACAAATTTTGTTGACATCTTTGGAAATGCCATTTTCGACTTCGTTATGTTAATCTGACAATGGCTCTCGGCCCAAAATTGGCCATCGAATGAAAAATAAAATTTGCTACTTGGACTGGTTTTTCGTTCTATTGATTAACAGAAGTTGCTAACCCAAGTTACTCCAGCATGCTGGAAGTTCGTGAAATGACTTTCGTGTTACTTTAGCCGTGTATTCACACATCTCTTGGTTGTTCCAGTATAAACTTCACCACATGTACACGGAAATTTGTATACGCCACGTGAAGACAGAGGACGTTTATCCTTTACAGATCAAAGTGCTTGACTTACATTCTTTGTTTGTCTAAAAACTGGTCTAATGTCGTTCTTCTGTAAAATCTGATCTGTAACGTTTCTAATGAAAAGGAGAGAAACTATATACCTTCACCACAGTTTATCCTTTTTGTCCTTCGGTCTTCCGTTATTTGCGCATAGAGTTCTGTTTATGTCTCTCTCTGAGTAGTCATCTTTCTCGACATCTTGCTTTAGATGTTTTAATTCGGCGTGCAGGTATTCCTGCTTGCAAATCCTTTTGGCTCGATCGACAAGACTTTTACTGTCACTTCTCTTTTGTTGTGGATGGTGATTAGAGTTCTTAAATAAATATCTGTCCGTGTGCATTACTTTTCGAAATATCTTACATGCCAAACTTCCATCGGTCTGTCTCATACTACCCAAGAAAGATATTCTGTTTTCATTTTCTGTTTCCATAGGCAACAGAATTTTTCGTTTATTTTATTTAGAAAACCAAAGAATTCGTCCAAACCTTCTTTTCTGTGCGGTCAGACCACCAATGTGTCATCCACAAACCGATACTGGCGAGATGGTTTCTTATTTGCTTTTCTAAAGCTGACTCTTGGAGTTTCTTCACACAGATATTAGCTACTGCAACACCTAATGGATTGCTACACCATCAAGTTCTACATAAAATTCATCATCCCAATGGAAATGGCTGGAAGTAAGGGAACGTCTGAAAACAGCAGACAAATCTCATGGGGAAAATATCCGTTCAAAAACCCATAACTTTGTTTACTGGGACCACAGACTTACAAGAATATCTTCAGGAGACAGAATTAGCCCTTCAGTCGTCTCTATAAATGATGTGAGTCGTTTATATATGAGTCCGTTCTCTCAGTATATGGCTGTAATTGAGTCGCCAGATATCTTGCTTTTCATTCGTGGGGGAAATGATAGTACTCACAACGGGTATCAGTAGGCTATGAAGTCTAGGACACAAAACTTCAGTCTTTAATAATGCTCTATTTCTTTTTTTGGAACAGAACTAGATGATTTTATCAGATCATTTAGTTTCCTAAATACGGCAGTTGTAGGATCGTTCTTAAGCTCGTTGTGCTTTTTTGATTCAAAATTTTGCTTCGATAATCGTCTTTATGCATAAGAACAGAAGCATTCCCATTATCATTAGGAAGAATATTTCTTCATCTTTATTTAAATCTCTAGCAGCCTTTCTCTCACCTTTCGTTAATTTACTTTCCAAAGATTTACGGCTGCGCATTTCTCTGGTGGTTTCAGTCCGGGTAGCGTTAGCCGTTCGTTTGGGGAGAGTACGTATACCTGCCTCTACATTCGCTATAATATCCTCATATGGTACTTTCATAGATACGCTAGCGCAGTTCCCTCATTCTGTAAGGACAGACATCTCGTCTTGCGATAAAACTCTCCCTGACTTGTTAACAACACTATCGCACATCACTGTATTATTTCTGCTTTCTATTAAGTTTGTATCTTTTCGAATTTCTTCTTATGTCTATAAGTAGTCATTTCTGTCACAGCTTTCATAGATCTAAATTTAAGGTAATGTATTTTGTTTAAAAAAGCCATATGTACATTCCTAGCAAGAAATAAATGCAGATGCAGTATCTTACGGTCAACAGAATCCATGTATCGTACTGTAATTCTGTATAATTATTAATCCAATGAACACAGATCGTCTAGAAAATCCTCTACAGCATTAAAAAATTAGGTGTGGGAGTCGAGTCTCTACAATGCAACAATAAAGTTAAAATACGAATTAAATATGGATTCTTCTCAGGTGAAAATTCCAGACGTGTAACTGATTTTGAGAAATTCTCCCCCTAGAGCCTTTTGATGACAAAATGAAGGCTTTTACAACCGAATGACATTGCTGCTGGTAAAGCTTTCGGGGTATTAGGTCATGATTCACTATACTCTTCCGTTCCTGACATTTAGTCCAGAATTGCGCTGGGTATCTTCAGAGGCATTACTGCTCTGAAAATATCCAACGCAATTTTGGACAAAGCGTTAGGAACAGAAGAGCTTCGTGGACCACGACTTTATATCCCGAAAGGCTTACCAGCAGCGGAGGAGGTGGTGATAATGGCAGAATGGAAGTATCAGTGGAAGAGAAAGAGAGTTGGATGAAGACAATATCAGTAGGAGATAAAAAGGGAGCACACAGTGATTGTTGGTGAGAGACAGTGGCATTAAAAGAGAGACAGAAATGAGTGGAGGTAGGAGCAGTTGGAGAAAAAAGGAGGAAGACAGGTAAAATAAAAAAGAAGTAAGTCGAGACCATAGATGGGCTTGGGGGAGTGGTAGGGGGGGAGGGAGGGGGGAACAGCGCTTGGAACCCCGCCTTCACAACGGCGAACTTACACATGACAAAATTTGTCCCCTTTCTCGCATCCTCTTTAGCTGCACTATAAAGTTTCCTGGTCTCGAAGTGAAAAGCCCGAGCAAACCGTCCCCAAGGACACGTTTGGAGGGGAGATAAGCTGAAGAGAAAGACGCCAGAATCTAAGACAGAAGGAAAGAGACTCGCAGTGTGAGAGAAAAAGAATGGGACAAAAACAAAGTCAGTGGGTCAGGGAGATAGTAAAAGTGACACTGAAGGAGACACTAGTAACGAAGAGGCTTCGTTCGCTGCAGAGACTAAGTAAAGGGTTTTAGAATGTTCTGTGTAAAAAGAGTGCAGAATATTCTCGCGTCCCAAAATTTATGTCAACGATGGCGGTATGCGGATTAAGGCGGCTTGTTCCCCAAAATTCTGTCACAATATTTTACACAGGAGCATATTCGCCGTCTTTGTGCTCCGACAGGTGCATTTTTCAGCTGTTCATTATCTGACCGTTAAATTTTGCACACGAAAATATTCAAAAAGAATACAAAAGCTAGCCTGACATCAAACAAACCCACATTAACATAACTGAAGTAATACGCCTGCACTCACGAGGGGACCTCACTCACCAGTTCTGTTCATTTTTCTTCATGTTTATAGCATTTGAAGGCCATGTTGGACTTCGATTTCCTATAGCAGTTCGCAGGGAAATTTGAGTCAATCCTGTTTGAATATTTGAAGATTTTTCAAGTGCTATTAATCGAAAAATATTCCGGACAATTTAACAGAGCCGCCGGTTGCTGAGTGCGTAGCATGTATTTCTTGTAACAGTAAAGTGACTTGCTCGATTCTCGCTGGCAGTTACTCTTCTTACTTTCATTTAAAATCTGTATCTATTATAAAATGTAAATGCTATAAAAATAAAATCTTCATATTTTTATTTACCAATCAATTGATACATGAGTATTCAAAACACACTGATATTTCTGTGTAAAATGGAAAATTTTAATTCTAAATGAAAACATTATACAGAGTGATCAGAAACAGTCAAACTCTTTCAAGGGTTCTGCACAGGAGGCTGTGCTGATAATAATTATCCAGAAAAAAATCCGATAGTCTGCGGCGTTTCCGAGATAACTAGTGTTGAAGTTAGCCAGTCACTCGTCGTGCCACAGAAGGTGTCGCCAGACGCGTTCCTCCTTTGGTTTCCTCAAACCGAATAAACGTAGCGCATTTAACTGGTAATTAACATTTCAACATGTGATAACTCTCACAGAGATGTCTGAGAATTACTGCGTTCAAGTGATTGAATTTTAACTTGCATTAAACTGATTGGCCAACTTCATTGCTATATGGCGTAAAGTATAGGTTTTTTTATTAACAATTATTTCTCAGTACACCCTCCCTCGCCCACAAGCTCTAGACCGTTTCTGACCACCCTGTACATGTTAATACTACTGCTCACTCTTTACAAACGAGATTACGCACTGCCTGATCAAAATGTGAAGCACCTAGAAGAAATGGTCGGACGTCGATGTAACTTCGTACACATGTACAACATCGGCGGATATGTAACTGAGTAGTTTTGCTATTCAGTTTCATAGGTAGGTCAACGACCAGAGTGCCTCAGTGGTGTTCATGTGCAATGTTGTTACCCCGTCTCGTAGCTTTTCAATAATTACTCTGAGGGACACGGAGGTGCTGATTACTTGTGTGAGACAGCGTTATCAGCACCCGACCCTGTCTGAAAGGGATCTTCATGAGGGCTTGCATTTCGTCAGCTAGTCGAATTGTGCTAAATTCAGATTTGTGGAGCAATCTTATGTAATTTCCAAGGTTCTGGTCGACCACGTCTTGACAAACAGAAGGAGGCACCGCCTTATTGTGAGCAAAGAATATTGTAACCCCTTCACTTCTGCACCTGTCATTCTAAAACAAATAATTGAATAACCATCATCCCTTACTATTGGCGAGCGACTAGAAGCAGTCACACTAAGGGAACTATCGTCTCATGCGTAGGCTGCCGATAACACTGTTACGTCACAGAGTAGTACGGATTCCGAGTTATAAAATTTTTAACAGAGTTCAGCCACCTTCACGCAAGATAGGCAGGTTACACCACGATTAGCGGCGGACCAGGAAGTATGGTGATGCAAGACAGACGGGCAGCACAGTCTGCAACTCTGCAGTAGATGAGTGAGAGAGAGCACACGCAGCGGGAAAACATAAATGGACAACGGCTAAGCAAAGTAACACGCACGGTCGTTCGCGCCGCGGGGTGCCGCAAGAAGCAATAGACATGCCCGGGAAAACACTCATAGACCAATTTCACAAGCTGCTAAGAGAGAATTAAAGCAAAGGTAGCAGAATAACGAGGCCACATGCGGTCATCGCTAAAAAACCGGACGTCACAGAACCATGGAAAGCTCCTTAATTAGCGGAGCCCCAGCTCCAAGCGGGGGAGAACGGTTCAGGTCAATGGGAACGATGGAATCCGTGTCGACGACATTTCGTTCCATGAACTTGTTTTTTTAGTAACTCTTGTCTCAAATCAACCAGCGCAGTACCAGCCAGTTGTGGAGTGCCACAAAGCTGAACTCCACTGACGAGATCCATGCTGTGTCACATCAACCACTACTGAAGGGAGAGCTGAAGAACTACCAGCAGCAGTGCACTACCAGGTGCTGTACTCTCTGAGTGTTAGACCGAAGAAGGCAACCAGGGTTCTTGGCGCACCACCGCCCGGTACGCATAAGCTCATCCGGGTGCGGGGAGTACCAATCCGACAGTAGTGGGTTCAACGCCTGTCATCTACAGCACGCTGCGGATGGGGTGGTCCAGAGAACAAGAGGCACGGAGAGGGATCGAGTACACTCCCTTAGCCGGTAACAGCCATCTGTGCTGTACCAGGCTGGCTAAACATCCGTATCGAGGTAAGAGGAACGACGTCTCGCTAGGACGCAGGCGCAAGGACTGGTGCACCGTCCGACACCGAGAGTCGGTCTGTGACCAGGGCAGGAGGCAACTACGGCCAACGGTGCACCTCCGTTTGTAAAGTTGTCACAATAGTGTCACGAGCGCTTCCAGACGATTCCTGACATCGTGCAGAGGCGTCATCCGCTCAGCTCCTCTATAACACCATCACACAAACGGTCTCTTACGGAGTGGTGCCATGACCAGAAAATATGGAGTGCTGAAGAACGGAGTTGCATTGTCCTCAGAAATAAATCACTTTTGTGTACCATACTAGATAACCTTCATCAGCAAGTATGGCGGAGACCTGGGGACAGTACTGTTCTTCCAGTGTTTTGGAAAGTCGTAGCAGTGTTACTCCTGGAACCATGGTATGGGGAGCCATCGGATGTGATTTCAGATCATGACTACTAGTGCTGAGGGATCTCTGATGACACAGCGGTGCCATGTGTTAACTCTCATGAGATACTGTCATGGCGCAATTTTTGAACCAGACAATGCTCGTCCGCACATGGTAAATATCTCTACAACTGCTTGCATGATGATAAGGTATTTCCAAGGATAGCGAGATCAGAGGTATGTTCCCAATAGAAAATGTGTTGGAACAGCTCGGATGTCAACTGTAGCCCAGTGCCTCTATTCAGAGTATCAACGACCAGTGACAACGGTTGTGGGCCAGCTTGGCTCGGTTGGGGATACAACTTTATTACACCTTTCCGAAATGAATCAGTACAGGCATCAGCCCAGAGGCGCTGCAAAGTCATACTATTAAGTGGGGCATACTGCTTAATCTCTTCAATAAAATTCTTCAGGGTATCAGGCCGCATCGTCATAATTTAAAATGCGCCAACGTTTCGGCCAGCGTTGCAGCTAGCCTTCATCAGGGCCTTACGTTAACTGCTAAATGCTTAATTTGTTGCAAATTTTTCTAGCTTTTATAATCATTGAAAGAACATTATATGCTCTCTCACACAATGAAGGTATATTTCGTTTCTCTGGCCTTTCTGAGTGGTTCACTTTTGTTGCACGCAGTGTATTTTATTTTCTACTAGCTTCTTCCCAGTGGCTTCGATACAGATATTGAACACATCTCCCTCCTTTCCCTCTCCATCACATCCTCCCACTTATATCTACCTCTGTCCCCCAGTCCCCCACCATCCCTCTACATTGTCTACCTGCCTTCTGCCTCTCTCACTCCTCCCCTCTCAGTTCCTCCTCCTCCTCGTCCATCTCTTCATCGCTTCTTCTTTCTACCTGAACCTTCGTTATTGGTCGTTGTATTTGTTCGTGACGGACGTCCCACGACGCTTGTTCAAGTTCATCGTTCATCCATTCCTTCAGTTTTTTTGTTACAGAGGGTAGCTATACCTCTGACGGAACAAGCTAAGCCACCGCGCCAGCGTCAAGCACGACCCACGAGCCGTCTTCACAGTTTTACTTCGGCCAGTAGCTCGTCTCCTGCCTTCAAAAACTTCACAGAAGCTCTCTTGCGAAACTTGCAGAACTAGTATTCATGGAAGAAAGGATACTGTGCAGACATGGCTTAGCCACAGCCTGGGAGTGTTCCCAGAAGGAAATTTTCGCTCTGCAGCGGAGTGTGTGTGCTCATACGTAACTTTCTGGCAAGTCAAAACTGTCTGTGGGACCGCAACTCGAACTCGTGAGCTTCACCTTTCGCGGGTAAGCGTTCTACCAAGTCAGCTACCCAAGCACGACTCACGAGCCGTCTTCACAGCTCTACTTTCATAGGTATCTCGTGTCCCACCTTCCGAACTTCACAAAAGTTCTCCTGCTAAAATTCACTGGAGAGCATTGGTCTGTTCCCATCCACGCCTTGTCGACATGAGTAGACGCTGAAATTCAGTTTATTTCTGTACCTCTGACGTAAAGGCAGCGATTTAAAGCTGGTTGATAAAGCCGGCCAAATCTACTCCAACACAACTTACTTGTCATGCAGGACAGCCTACATGTTGGGACCTGAAAAACTGTTTAACTGTCTCTAATATATATACGCTGGACTGCAGATGAGGTTCATTCGACTTGCTGATGCTGTTCTCACACACTATGACTGTCATGGAGGGCACCTTTTTTTGTCCATATATCCTCCAATTGGGGCTAGAAGGCTATAAAACTCATAGTGCTGATACTCGTGAGGCCTACTGTTGCTGTGTCACATTTGGCTGAAATCGATCAAGGGGCTCAGGAGGAGATAACAGGTACACAGATACACACATCCAATATCCTCTTCTACATGTAGATGTTCCGCATTTTTGTTCAAATCAGAACCAAACTTCATAACAAAGTAAGGCACAGTGACTTCCCGTTAGGGCTGGCCTGTAGTGAGCGAGAGTAGTGTACTGACCTCCTGGTAGGGCCTGGACTGGGGGTGCTGGTCCTTGTAGACCTCGCACTCGTAGCAGGGTGCCCGCTGTCCCAGCGCGCCCTCCAGCTCCGGCGTCAGCGACAGCACCAGCAGCACCGCCACGTTCATCCTGCACCACAAGATAAAAACGCCTGTCACTGTCTCCACTCGTCATCAACAAACTCAAGGGTGGACATCAAATTCCTCCTTCTGTGTACCTTCAGGGGCTGCACACTTCCATATTATGGAAATAACAGGATACTTCAGTAAACAACACATAGGGAATGATCCCCTAAATATTATGAAATAGTAAGTTTAGAGTCTGCCAACTCTAATGAAGAAGAGACGAGTTTTAACATGCCTTTTGACATCGTTGTATCGTTGTTGTCAAGTACTTCGTGGTAAAATGTTCCACTGGGGATCGGAGGAAGGGGGAATGAGAAGGGGATTTAGTGAGCAGGACTTTGGAGAAACAGAAGTTCCCACTTGGAACGGCAGAGCATATTGCAGGAATTTTTTGATTGGGAGCAGGAAAGGAAAATTGAGGCACAGTTGAAGGAAACAGGGAAAGATTTGTACTTGGTGGCAAGGTAGGGACACAGAGAGTACAGTTAGTATTAAGGAGAGATATGTCACAGGTAGGATTAGGAACAAGAAATGTATACCACAGTTCACTATGGTTTAGGAAGCTTAAGGATTGTACCACCCAGGACTAACGATAGGTGGGCTTTCACTTGATTGGGCTACACTTAAACAGGCCTGGGAAGAGAAGATTAGTACTTCATGAAAGTAAGGGAGCAGGTCTTGGGTCACACGTGGTGAACTATCTGTAGTATCCTTTTCTGGATAAATCCAGATGTCAGAGTCCCCTGTCTACGTAATATCTCTGACAGCTTAAAAAAGTTTTGTAATAAAGCTTCACTAGAATCTGGCGCGCCAGATGAAATGCTTACTACATGTCACAATGAAAAATAAACCACTGGAAATACAACTCCTCTTCGAAACATGCTCTCAATAAAAAATGAAATACATCAACTTGAAACTGAGCTCCAGGTTTTGAACATCACACTACCGTACCTCACTGAGCACAGAATGAACACGCTTTATTTCCATTGTACGAAAGGACAACTTCTTATTTATGAAGCATTTCAAAGGTGGAGGATAATGCATCTATTTCAGAAATGAAGTTTAAATGAGTACATGATCTTATGCAGAAAGTTAAGACATCACCTTGACACATCAACTATTACATTAACACAGCTTGACATCAACAAGAAGTTCATGATTTTTCTATCATTTAACCAAATGTAGTGCGGATACTTTTTCAGTAAATTAACAGATGTTTTACGTACAGTCTAAACTACAAAAGTTGACATAATTTGGTCTGGAGACATCAATATAAACACAAATACCACAAATGGTAGTAGTGGCGCCACCACAAATATCTTTTGGCATGTTGCTTTTGGTCAGCAGAGCAACACGGAAAATTACAATTACGATGATCGGTCATTTGTCAACAAATATGGACAGAGAAATCTGTGGTGTTGCCAGAAAATATCTCAGACTCGCATACTATTTTTGACAAAGAGTAACAGTATGGAGAAAGTCCCTAAAGTGTACTCCTACTAAATACATTGATAAGAAATCAAAATACAAGATTATCTGAACTGCAGCCTTAAAAAAAAAAAAGAAACTTCCTGAATGTCAGTGGCAGTGCTTCACCAAACCATACGAATAACAGCCGGTATGAAGAAGTCCTTCCAAGTCATTAGATACCTTAGTTCCATGAAAAAGAGCCTTAATGAGCGGAAGTCCTTAAGTTCCTATCTCAGATACAAAAAGAGTCAAAGATAGCTGAAAAAATCATTCAATTATAAAATAATTTATAATGAAACACAGTGTCGGGATATCACTTAACAGGGAACAGTGGAAGATAGACAGAAGCATAATGAAGTACAGCTAACGGAGGGTGATAATGCAATAAATGATCCACACAGCAAACTGTGTGAACGAGCTTGTTTTATTAACTATTGTAGAGAAATTACAAAAAAGTACTAACAACGAACACAACACCTGTAAATAATCATGGACTGAGAACAGAGAGGTTACTACCATACAGAGAACACGAATTAACAAAAACCGCACTAAACCTGAAAAGTAAAAAGCCTTTAGGCTATGATGAAGTACCAATAATGTGCTGAAACAAAGTGTACTGAACAGACAAGCTTCCTTAATAAACATAATAAACGACTCATTCGTTTCAGGTAAATACATTGAGCATTTAAAATATCCAAGCTTTATGTCTCTGGTAAAAAAAAGTAAAATTCAAACCAGACAGAAAATACACATCCACTTTGCTCCTGCCATCATTCTCAAAAATAACAGAGTCAGTTTAAAAGTCTGATTAGTGAGTTACTTGAGTACATACAATCTACCAAGTAAATCACAATTTTATATTCTGAATTGGTAGAAATATAGAATCATCTATAGTAGAATTCACACAATTGGAATTTGGTGCTCTTGATAGGTAAGAGTGTGTCACAGGCTTGCGACTGAATAAGGGAGGATCATTTCTAACAAGGGCAACTCCCCATCGCACCCCCTCAGATTTAAAGGTAAAATAGCCCAGTGGAGGCCCGTCAAACACGGAACACAGGTCAAGCATAAAAACAGAAAGAAATTGTACTGAACTGTGAAAAAAAGGTACAGGGAAACAGTGACGGTTCAAGGTAGGAACTGCAACATTGAGCGAATGTGATGAGCAGTGGCGTGGTGGTATGTGGTCACAGTGTTTCACTGTCCAGCGGACGAACTCTATTCAGAACACCCTCGTCTCATTTGTTTTATTTCCCTTTATTCACAACATTGTGAACCGTCCATCCGGTCTTTGAAATGCTTGTTGTCTTTTAGTCTTTGCAGTTGTCATGTTATACATTGGTTATGGAATTGAGTCATGTGGTAAGAATACTTTACTGTGGCAAATAAACGTGATGAATAGTGAGAACAGGCGAGACACCACATAGATGTATCACCCAAATGAAAACAACAAATAAAACAGGTGTGGAGTATGTTACAATAAAGATATTCAATACGGAACGTAACTTCAGAAACGTTAAAAACATAGGCCTCGTCAGAGCAACGAGAAACTGTGTGTCTTTGTAACTGTTACGTTCATTTGATGCAACTTCTGTAACAAACTGCTATGATTTCATCTTTTTTTTTTTTTTCTTTTTTTTTTTTTTTTTTTTTTTTTTTTTTTTTTGGGAGTGATCATATTCACAATTATTCGAACACCTAAATCTGGCAAGAAGGCATCACTCACCCACTTATCAAGCCCACAAATTAGGATCGTCGGTCAGATATTCGTGCTATATATCACATAATTATACTGTCACTAATTCCGTTTGTGACACACCAGACGTGTTTTCCGTTGGAGGGTTCGGTAGACTCGTCGCCTTGCCGTCAAATGTTTGCGCTTCCCATCCGAAAGCCACTTAATTTCGGCTGCTAATAGAGCAGTTGTGCAGAATCAACTGTCATTAGAGGTACAGTCCTTAGACCCCGCTATTGCAAACGGACATTACACCACGACAGAGACAAAAAATTAAATACAACGAATAGTGAAAGAAGTGAGATTTGAACACGAGTCGCCAACGTGGCAGTCCAACACCATGACCACTTTTTTGAGTAAAATGAAAGTGTCTTTATTTAAAAATGAACGAAACATTGATCTACGAAAATTGCACTTACACTCCTGGAAATTGAAATAAGAACACCGTGAATTCATTGTCCCAGGAAGGGGAAACTTTATTGACACATTCCTGGGGTCAGATACATCACATGATCACACTGACAGAACCACAGGCACATAGACACAGGCAACAGAGCATGCACAATGTCGGCACTAGTACAGTGTATATCCACCTTTCGCAGCAATGCAGGCTGCTATTCTCCCATGGAGACGATTGTAGAGATGCTGGATGTAGTCCTGTGGAACGGCTTGCCATGCCATTTCCACCTGGCGCCTCAGTTGGACCCGCGTTCGTGCTGGACGTGCAGACCGCGTGAGACGACGCTTCATCCAGTCCCAAACATGCTCAATGGGGGACAGATCCGGAGATCTTGCTGGCCAGGGTAGTTGACTTACACCTTCTAGAGCACGTTGGGTGGCACGGGATACATGCGGACGTGCATTGTCCTGTTGGAACAGCAAGTTCCCTTGCCGGTCTAGGAATGGTAGAACGATGGGTTCGATGACGGTTTGGATGTACGGTGCACTATTCAGTGTCCCCTCGACGATCACCAGTGGTGTACGGCCAGTGTAGGAGATCGCTCCCCACACCATGATGCCGGGTGTTGGCCCTGTGTGCCTCGGTCGTATGCAGTCCTGATTGTGGCGCTCACCTGCACGGCGCCAAACACGCATACGACCATCATTGGCACCAAGGCAGAAGCGACTCTCATCGCTGAAGACGACACGTCTCCATTCGTCCCTCCATTCACGCCTGTCGCGACACCACTGGAGGCGGGCTGCACGATGTTGGGGCGTGAGCGGAAGACGGCCTAACGGTGTGCGGGACCGTAGCCCAGCTTCATGGAAACGGTTGCGAATGGTCCTCGCCGATACCCCAGGAGCAACAGTGTCCCTAATTTGCTGGGAAGTGGCGGTGCGGCCCCTACGGCACTGCGTAGGATCCTACGGTCTTGGCGTGCATCCGTGCGTCGCTGCGGTCCGGTCCCAGGTCGACGGGCACGTGCACCTTCCGCCGACCACTGGCGACAACATCGATGTACTGTGGAGACCTCACGCCCCACGTGTTGAGCAATTCGGCGGTACGTCCACCCGGCCTCCCGCATGCCCACTATACGCCCTCGCTCAAAGTCCGTCAACTGCACATACGGTTCACGTCCACGCTGTCGCGGCATGCTACCAGTGTTAAAGACTGCGATGGAGCTCCGTATGCCACGGCAAACTGGCTGACACTGACGGCGGCGGTACACAAATGCTGCGCAGCTAGCGCCATTCGACGGCCAACACCAAGGTTCCTGGTGTGTCCGCTGTGCCGTGCGTGTGACCATTGCTTGTACAGCCCTCTCGCAGTGTCCGGAGCAAGTATGGTGGGTCTGACACACCGGTGTCAATGTGTTCTTTTTTCCATTTCCAGGAGTGTATTTAGCGAAACTTACTGCCATTAATGTTCGGGGAATCCAGGAGACATATCTTACATGCATATAACCACAAAACAAAATAACTTTAGACCAAAATGAGAAAACTGAGAAACTAAATAATACAGATGGATTCAAAGCATTTAAAGATGATTAAATGATCAGTGACGGAGGATCATGAAATGTAAGAAATACGCACTACACAGGAAAGTAGGCCTAGGTAGGGCCAAAAATCCGGCAGATGAAACGCTCAATCTTTCACTTAGGTACAGCGAAGTCAATAGGCCTGTTAAACCTGTCATTTTAATTAATTTTTCTAGACCATAAGTTCGTTGCCCCAGAATGCACAACATGTTTAATTTTTTTCACACTTTTACTTCCTTTGCTGTTTAACCAGTATTTAGAATTGATTCGACCAGCATTATTAAAACGTGAAGAAACCTTGTCCATGATATCAGTTAAGAACGCATGTGAAACAATAATAATACACACAGAAAATTTTAAACGAGAACAAACACTAAGTAAAGATCTTATTAACGCACTGAAAGTCCACCAAAAAAAAAAAAAAAGACAAATTTTCAACTGCCTTTCATTGCTCTTATGGAGATGTCTGTTATGGTAAGATGTCACTTCTCGCAGGTGTCCATGGTTTGAAAAGCGTATAGATTTAAACGGTGCTTGAGTTTCTTCACAAAACATATTTATGTGAAGTATTCCATTACGAACTGGTGACTCACTGTTAGTAAGAATGAAAAGAATTAGTAAACTGAATAGTGAAAAATATATTCGGATTAGCGATTTGGATATACATACATGTCTGATTACAAATAGAGTCCGCCTCTTGGGTAGTTTAAGTGTTTCTAAATAATTACAAAGGAGAACTTTCTGATGGCGGTGCTGCTGTATGTTGGTTTGCTGTTGGAGTGTCTCTTGACTACAACATGAATCTACTCGGTGAATACGTGTCTCGGTTTCTGTTCATGATTTTCCGAGATCATCGGAAAGTAGTTATATAATCTGTGGGTGCCGAAAGGTGGTCAAAGCTACTGAATTTTCTTCTGTAACAACCTCAAATGTAGCAAACAATTCTGTTCTCAAAATATTGTGTTTTAGTTCTGAAATTCATGTTTGATGTAATAAGATGAATAACAGACAGCTTTATTGGTTCACTGACGTCCTACTGTCTTCATCTCAATAGCATGCCTAGTAGCATCCGCATTTTTTGGATCATATTATTTTGAGAACATTTTGGTGCACAGAACAGAATATGCGCACCTATGTCATCACGTTACGGCAATCCGCCGTACCATTCTGCCACGCTGTTCCATTTATCCAAGGAGTACTATTTCAAATAAGTTTATCTGAGATTTAAACTTAGGCACGTCAGGTCACTCCTTACTTGCATCTAAGAAACGTCGGCGAAGCACTGTCTCTTGCAACATTTCTATAGGCTGATCTGTAGCATTGCTCCGAAGGTAAAACGAAATCTGACCCTGAGGAAATGCAATCGTCTCACGCATTAATACATTTTGAAATACTGAAAATTAGCAAACAGATGTTGAGTGGTATTTATGAGACAGGTATCAAACTCAGAGACAGTTTGGGAAAAAAGTAAACAAAATAAAATAAATTTTAAAAAATGCATTGAAACTGTCGGACATATAGACATGAATTTTGTATTTGTTTTGGTAAGATAAGCGGACAAAATATTAGTCACTCTCCTAAAAGCGCACTCTTCTTACTAAGGAGAAATCAATATGAGACAGAACTGGAAACAGGAGCTCATGTGTCAATTTAATGCAGACATAAGTCTTCGCAGTAACGTGTTGTGTATGTGGCAATTGGTTGTATGCAATCAACACAGTAACATAGGTCAAAGGGGATACCTGACAATATGAAACGAAAAAGGTATCTTATTGGCATGTTCCCACAGGCACGCCGCTTTTTTGTTGCATTATCTCGACTTTCCAGCGTGTCTCTTACCGCTATAGCTCGCAAGCTACTCTCATTTTCTTTCCGCACTCTTTCTCCCTCTCCCTCCTTTCCTAGTTTGGTTTCACCAGCGTCTTCTCGTCGACAGTTCTTCTTTTTTTATTTCTCCTAATTTGCGTCAGCTGCCAGTGAGTGAATTTGTGACATGACCCTTTTAAGTAGATAAATTTAGCTCCTAGTACGCAATGAAGCTCCGATTTGGTGAGTTAAATAAGAAAATATTCTTCGCAAACCCTTTTAGCAAAGATTCAAAATATAATAATGCTTTAGCACAAAATGAAAATTTCATTCTACAATCAAAGATGTAAAGCGAATAAAAGGTTCCGAAATGAAAGAATCATCTCGAGATTTTCGAATAACTTAAAGGTTTACTGTACAAGGCTGTGAAGAACTCGTCGAGTCATTGTCAAATGCGCGAGAGAGCCTGAAAATGATTCTCCATTCTGAAAATTTGTTTTCACGTATTGTATTCCACTCATTTGTCAACTGCACATTGTGGGAAGGCATTTTGATCACTATCTACATCTACATTTATACGCCGCAAGCCACCCAACGGTGTGTGGCGAAGGGCACTTTACGTGCCACTGTCATTACCTCCCTTTCCTGTTCCAGTCGCGTATGGTTCGCGGTAAGAACGACTGCCGGAAAGCCTCCGTGCGCGCTCGAATCTCTCTAATTTTACATTCATGATCTCCTCGGGAGGTATAAGTAGGGGTAAGCAATATATTCGATACCTCATCCAGAAACGCACCCTCTCGAAACCTGGACAGCAAGCTACACCGCGATGCAGAGCGCCTCTCTTGCAGAGTCTGCCACTTGAGTTTGCTACACATCTCCGTAACGCTATCACGCTTACCTAATAACCCTGTGACGAAAAGCGCCGTTCTTCTTTGGATCTTCTCTATCTCCTCTGTCAACCCGCCTTGGTACGGTTCCCACACTGATGAGCAATACTCAAGTATAGGTCGAACGAGTGTTTTGTAAGCCACCTCCTTTGTTGATGGACTACATTTTCTAAGGACTCTCCCAATGAATCTCAACCTGGCACCCGCCTTACCCACATTTTATTTTATATGATCATTCCACTTCAAATCATTCCGTACGCATACTCCCAGATATTTTACAGAAGTAACTGCTACCAGTATTTGTTCCGCTATCATATAATCATACAATAAAGGATCCTTCTTTCTATGTATTCGCAATACATTACATTTGTCTGTGTTAGCGGTCAGTTGCCACTCCCTGCACCAAGTGCCTATCCGCTGCAGACCTTTCTAATGCTGCAGCTTCTCGGTATACTACAGCATCATCCGCGAAAAGCCGCATGGAACTTCCGTCACTATCTACTAGGTCATTTATATATGTTGTGAAAAGCTATGGTCCCATAACACTCCCCTGTGGCACTCCAGAGGTTACTTTAACGTCTGTAGACGTCTCTCCACTGAGAACAACATGTTGTGTTCTGTTTGCCAAAAACTCTTCAATCCAGCCACACAGCTGGTCTGACATTCCGTAGGCTCTTACTTTGTTTATCAGGCGACAGTGCGGAACTGTATCGCCCCGTATCAAGTTGTTAAACACAATCTATAAAAACACTAGCTGAGAAACTCAACATTTTCCAGGCATTTGTTTATAGCTGTGTGTCCATGCCCTTACGATGCAGTATCTCGCCTCGTTTTTAACATTTATGACGTAATGTCTTCTGAATTATGTGTCGTACAGTAACATAATTTTGTAGGTACATTCAGCGGCAAACATGGAGACTGTCTGCTGATTGTGTATCGGATGGACTTTCTAACAACGAAGTACTAAATGTAAACGTCATGCACGTTGCGGCATTTTATCATCATCTCACTATTTATGACGTCATATCTCATGAACTATGTATTGTACAATGATATTATGAGTTAGGTACATTCAGCGGCATATGTGGATGCTGTCTGTGAAATTTATTGCGAATAGGGGCAGTAACAAATAAGTAAAAACGTCATGTATGATAGAGCAGTTTGCCCGGGTTCCCGGGTTCGATTCCCGGCGGGTCAGGCATTTTCTCTGCCTCGTGATGACTGGGTGTTGTGTGATGTCCTTAGGTTAGTTAGGTTTAAGTAGTTCTAAGTTCTCCGGGACTGATGACCTCAGATGTTAAGTCCCATAGTGCTCAGAGCCATTTGAACCATTTTTTGATAGGGCAGTTTTTTTACGCTTATCATTGTTTATGACGTCTTATCTCCTGAACTATTGGTCCTACAGTGTTATAATTTTCCACATACATTCAGTGGTGTATTTGAATACTGTTTCTAAAGTGCGTCACGAATACATTTGCAGTAAAGAAGAACTAATTTACGCTTTTCAGCTATAGCGCTATGACCACCTGCCTAATAGCTGGTACGTCCACATTTGGCATGGATGACAGCGGCGACGCGTCGTGGCGTGGAAGCAGTGAGGCCGTGGTAGGTCGCTGGAGGGAGCTGACACCACACCTGCACACACAAGTCACCTAATTCCCGTAAATTCCGGGTAGGGGTCGATGAGATCTGACGCCACGTTCAATCACATCCGAGATGTGTTAGATCGGGTTTAGATCTGGTGAGTTGGGGGGGGGGGGGCACCACATCAACTGGAACTTGCCGCTGTCTTCTTAGAACCACTCCGTCACACCCATGGCCTTGTGACACGGCGCATTATCGTGTTGAAAAATGCCACTGCTATAGTATAACATGATTGTCATGATGTGATGTTCGTGGTCTTCAACCAGTGTACGATACTTCTTGGCCGTCATGGTGCCTTGCACGAGCTCCACTGGACCCACGGATTCCCCAGAGCATGATGGAAGTCGCCATCAACTTGTCTCCGTCCCGCAGTATAGGTATCAAGGAACTGTTTCCTTGGAAGACAATGGTTGCGCGTCCTGACATTGCTATGATGAGGAAGGTATCGGGATTCAGTCAGACTATGGAACGCACTGCCACTGCTCCAACGCAAAGTGCCGATATCGTGGTGTTTGGCACATGCATGAGTTGTCGGCTGCGAAGGCTCACCATTAGGAGTGTTCGGTGCACTGTGTGTCCAGACAGACTTGTACTCTGGCCAGCAATAAAGTCTGAAGTTATTTCCGCCACAGTTCAGACACGTATTCTGCCTAGCGTTGAAGTCTGATGTTAATTCCACCATAGTTCGACAAGTGTTGAACACATTCATCACAGAACTCCTCGAATACCTCAATAATCGTGCAGTTTCCGAAATGCTCATACCGAGACTCCGTGCCATCACAATCTGCCCTCGTCAAACACAGGTAGATCGCGTACCTTGCCCGTTCCACACCCGGACAGCATGTGCACTGACACTACATGCACCACGTGTGACTAGTAGTCACTTCTCGCTAGGTGACGCAGCTATCGTCTGGACGGGTTTATATCCATAGCAGGTTTTTGGTCTGGCCGATCAGTGCATAATGTCATATCTCATTCGGTACTTTTACTGCACGAATAGGGGAAAAGAAGTTAGCGATAAACAGTTATTTCCTTTCATCATTTTACAGGCGTTGCCAGTGACAGGAAATGTCATAAAGGTTTAAGCTTAAGTCTAAAGTTTATTGCAGGTCACTAAGTGCTCTCATTCTAAAACGCTAGATGAATAAAATCTAGCGAGCTGTCTAGGCGCTGCAGTCATCGACTGTGCGCCTGATCCCGGCGGAGGTTCGAGTCCTCCCTCGGGCATGGGTGTATGTGTTTGTCCTTAGGATAATTTAGGTTTAAGTAGTGTGTAAGCTTAGGGACCGATGACCTTAGCAGTTAAGTCCCATAAGATTTCACACACATTTGAACATTTTTTTTTTTTTTTGAATAAAATCTAGGATTTCACGTGCCGTGGACTACGCTTCTTCTTCATCCCCATCCCCTTGATGGGTATGTGGTTCTCACCCACACAGTAATTGTTACCCGACAGTAAAATATGTGTGTACAAAGTTAGTTGAAATCGGTCTAGTGGCTTAGGACTAAATGTGGAACATACACACGAGACACAATTTATATATGGTGTGTCAAATAATGTATACACACTTTGAACTGTCATAGACTATTTATTTCCTGATCTACAAGGTTAAATATCTGTGAGGAAGTAATGTTATGTTTCTTCAACAGGTGGTAGCAGTGGCAAGGAAGTAACTGCAACATGGCGGACGTGCGTTTGAGCTTTGAGGCGCGGAAGAAGATAATTAAGTGGTACTGGAAGTTTGAGAATATAGCCGGCCGAAGTGGCCGTGCGGTTAAAGGCGCTGCAGTCTGGAACCGCAAGACTGCTACGGTCGCAGGTTCGAATCCTGCCTCGGGCATGGATGTTTGTGATGTCCTTAGGTTAGTTAGGTTTAACTAGTTCTAAGTTCTAGGGGACTAATGACCTCAGCAGTTGAGTCCCATAGTGCTCAGAGCCATTTGAACCATTTTTTTTTTTGAGAATATAGCTGCGGTTCGAAGACAGTGGAGAAGTGAGTATGGTACAGAACCACCTTCAAGGTTAACAATTACACATCTACGAGACAAATTCGAAATTCATGGAACTGTGTGTGATGTGCATAAAGGTCGATGAGGGCGACCTCGTACAGCTACAAGTGATGATTCCACAACTGCGGTCTTGGAACTGTTTCAGTGTTCACCTGAAAAATCTCCAAGGCAAGCGGTACGTGAGAGTAATGTAAGTGCTAGTAGTGTGCTGCGCATTCTGAAGAAAGGTAAGTTTCGTCTGTCCATTCCAAGGCTGGTGCAAGAGCTAAGTGACGACGATGCAGATCGAAGGTTAGATTTTGTGAATGGGTTCAGGAGATGGTGAGACGTGAACCGGGATTTATGGGTAGCAGAATTTGGTCGGATGTAGCCCAGTTCAAACTCAGTGGAACTGTCAATAGGCACAATTGTGTGTACTGGGCTGAAGATAATCCTCACATTACAGTTGAAACGGCTGTGAATTTGCCTTGTGTAAATGTGTGGTGTGGTTTGTCCGCAAGGGGTCTCATTGGGCCTTTCCGCTTTGAAGGTACTGTTACTGGAGAAACGTACCTAACAATGCTTGCTGACTCCATATTCCCTGCCACTCGTGCATTATACGGTAAAAAAAAAAAAATGGCTCTGAGAACTATGGGACTTAACATCTATGGTCATCAGTCCCCTAGAACTTAGAACTACTTAAACCTAACTAACCTAAGGACAGCACACAACATCCAGTCATCACGAGGCAGAGAATATCCCTGATCCCGCCGGGAATCGAACACGGGAACCCGGGCGTGGGAAGCGAGAACGCTACCGCACGACCACGAGCTGCGGACATTATACGGTAATGATGAGTTTTACTTCCAACAAGATAGCACCCCGCCGCACTATCATAGGGACGTACGAGCATAACCTGGATCACAATGTGCCAGGCGGACATTATACGGTAATGATGAGTTTTACTTCCAACAAGATAGCACCCCGCCGCACTATCATAGGGACGTACGAGCATAACCTGGATCACAATGTGCCAGGCCAGTGGATAGGACGCAAGGGACCAATCGAGTTTCCTGAACGCTCTCCAGACCTCACGTCGTTGGATTTATTCTTATGGGGCACAGTAAAAGATGAGGTGTACAAACGTAAACCACGTAACCTGGACACACTTTGGAATGAGATTCAGGCGGTGTGCGCAGAAATCTCATTGGACACTTTGGTACGATGTGCGGAATCAGTGGTGACTCGTACTCAGAAATGTATTGATGCTGAAGGCCACCATTTTGAACATTAATCACATTTGCAAAGCACATTTATTTTTCCAATTGGACTTTAAGCATTATGTTTCCAGAAATTTAGCATCTTAGAACGGGAAATAAATTTTCTATGACGCTTCAAAGTGTGTATACATTTTTTTGACTGTGGAGAGAATATGCAATTGAATCTACTGTTTTCACTGATAGCACACATTGTTGACATACCTACTGTACCTCCGAGCAAATGGACTCGTCCGTCCCACGTCACAGGCGTGCGCACAATCGAGAGAAACGCAGGCATTTGTCAGCGAGCGGTCTAACGTAACGGTGTCACTATGTTTTCGGAACAGGAACAACGTAGTTTGATCAAGATTGAATGTGCCAGAGGTCGTGCAGCACGACAGTGTCATCAAGGTCATCAAGAGTCGTGCGGGGAATCGGTATTGACGTACATAACAGTGGCACGTTGGGTAAAAGTCTTCAACGAAGGTCGTAAAACTATGGCAGACATGAATCGGGCAGGTAGTCCTAGCATCTCGGAAGAAGAAGTGCATGTTGTTGCCGCGTTAGTGGACAGTGATCGAAGCCACACGATTCGTGAGCTCGCTAACGAAACCGGATTAGCGCATACGACTGTGCTTAACATCCTAATGGAACGCCTGGGCATGCAAAAAATTGCATCACGATGGGTTCCGCATCACTTGACGGAAATGCAGAAGTTGATTCGTTACGACGCTGCTCAGACGCACTTGGAGCTCTATGAGCGCGAAGGAGACGCTTTATTACGCCATATCGTAGCACTGGATGAGGTAAGGGCGACATCGTACGAACCAAAACTGAAACGCCAATCCAACGAATGGGTCGTCGCGAAAGTCGAAAGTGCGTCAGAGCCCCAGTTGGTGATTCTCGCGTGCGATTGTGATGGTGTTATCCTAACGCATTACGTTTCTCCGCGGTAGACCGTCAATGCACAGTATTACTGTTCGTTTTTGGACATCATCTGCGAACAGCTCTGCGAAAGAAGAGGCGACGCTTTCTGCGCAACCCACCCATCATTTTGCACGACAATGCGCAGGCGATTACAGCGCAAGCTGTGGCTGCTCTGTTCGGTCGATGGGACTGGGAAGTACTGTACCATTCACCATACTCATACTGCTTGTGACTTTGATTTGATTCCGAAGATGAAGGAGCCACTTCGTGGCATTCGCTTCAGAACTGTTCCAGAGATTCGTCAGGCAGGCTCTACTAACGGTATACTACGCCTTCCACATCGCTGACAACGGATTGTACACAATGCTGGTGACTACTTTGAAGGACAGTAACAGGTGCAAACATGTAACTCTTTTGCATTGGTTGTGAATAAATAGTTGCCAGTATTTAAGTTCCAACCCTCGTATATATACATATAATGTGTATGGATAGCCCAGACTCAAACAAAGATGCTTAGGATTCAAGCAAACATGGTCAACTAAAGGAAAAGAAGTGCAAAAAAAGGAATTTTTGTAAAGCCGATTATATCATCGCATTTGAGTAGCAGATGCCAAGTGGCTCTCTTCGATTAGCAGTCTATATCAGATGAGAAGTTTAGGTTCCACGTATACTAAGAAAGACCATTTAACAAAATTGGTTGTACTGAAGAAGCTCACTTCAAAACATGCAGTTTATAACTTGCCAAGTATTTTTCTACTTTTTGGTGCTCCAAGTATTTTGCATTCTTGTTACGGACGCGAATTTTTGTAGTAAATTCTTAGAATGTCTAATATAGCTGTCGCCTGAAATCAAAATGGTTAATGGCAAACCTAGAGGGAAGGAGGGCGAATGAAGACACTGAAAACTTGCTCGCTGCGTGGATGGTTGCAAACGAAACCAAACAGTGAAATGAGGGCGTGTGACTTGTACAATTCATTAAGAATCGTGCGTCTCACACTACAGTTAGAATTCCATATGGAACAATATTGGTTGTCCCATAAAAGTGGAACTGTCTTCTTCTGTTTTCCCACAAAGTGAATTATATTCGGTAAGTACTGAAGATGAACTTCAAGATGAACTTGATTATGAGGAGGCAGTCAGATATTACTCAAGATAACATTCCGTTTACCTCTGCTTCCACACAATCATCTGCAGAAATACAAAAATTTATCGATAGTAATGTTAAACTGCTTTCTACGACGTTGATTGAGGATACAGTTATGAAGAATATTCAGTTACTCTGCACCTCCAAGGAATATCCTCTGCATTTTGAAGAAGTCACCAACCAGTTTAATGGTAAAATGTATACAAAGAAACCACACGCAGCCATGTAAAACGCTGTAACAAGAGAGGCCGTAAGAAGATTCCCACTGATAGGGAACTGAGATAATGTGTCACGCCTTGTCGATGACATTGTATTTCAAACACAACGGGAAATGGTGCTGTCAGTGACCGCAGTTCCAAGTAAACTAGTTTCCAAGTGGACATCTCACTGGGAACTGCATGCGGATAGACACGCGAACTCCGAGACCTCGCAAAAGGTCTTTGCTCACAGCGGCGCATAAAGCTTAACGTTTTGCATGTGCCAAGAAATACGCAAATTTAACAGTAGCTGTCTGAGGCTCTGAAGTTAAGTAGAACGGGTCGTGACTTCGTTCCTTTTCATGTATACAAGGGGTCGATTGCGTCAACTGCCAGAGTGTGGAGGACGGAGGTGATTGTGTTATGTTTTGGGGGAGTTTTCCGTGCCATGACTTTCGCCCACTCATTGACGTTACCGTTAACACTATCACGGATGTTTGTGTCTACATTCTCAGTGACCAGATGTTACCCGTCACTTTGAGTGGGATGTGGACAGTCACGTCTTCCAAGATGGACACTCAATGACAATATAGCGCGTCTACTGGTCCGTCAAATCATCCATATAATATGTGTGACACAATTTCAGACATTGAGTAAATAGCAATCAACAACCCGCAATATGGAGGCTCAACGTCGAATAATCAAGAATGACTGGCTTCATCTGGTTACGGAGTACCTAAATAAATTTTTGGATGTCGTTCCTCGTCGAATTATGACAATTATGAGAGTTGAGGTGGTGTTACGCTGCACTACCGTTATGACTCCTCGGGAAATCTAATTTTCTGTCTTTTGACGTACTGCATATTTTGCCTGATAGCATAATTTAGGAATTAAGGCTACATAATCGACTACTGTATGTCTTCAGAATGCTACGCTTATTCACTAACAGGGGCGTACTTGTGAGGATTTGTTGCTGCAGGCTTCTATTTAAGCAGATTAAAGGGGCGAAAGTATCAGTAGGACATAGAGATTTGAATTTGGAGGATGTACAACTACGTAATTTCACATTAATCATGGATCTTAATGACGGAATGAAACTGTGTGCCGGACTAGGACACGGCTCCAGAATCTTTACCTTTCGTGTGAAAATAATCTACCGACTGAGCTATCCTCGCCAGAATAACAGCAAAGTGAAATTTATTCTGAATTAATTATGAGCCGAGTTGATAATTTCTGCGAGTCTAAGAACCTAAATTGATGACAGAGGTGACAAGTAGGACAGCCGGCTGATTGTCATTCTTAGAGCGATGCAAGGACAGAGGGAGGCTTGCTTCGCTGTGACCGCCTGTGTCGGTCTGCAAACAAGGCGGACCGGCCGCGCCTCGTTACGACATCAAAGCAGGCCGCCGGGCCTCTTTCCGCCTACACCCTACTCCCTTCGCCCTCCTCACCCACCCCACCCCTCACCACTGCCGGAAGCTCGTGCCCCGCTCTGGGTTGTTGACGACAGATGCGGGCGAGGCTGGGGTGGCGGTGGCGTATCCCGCCCCAGGAAGCACGCTCCCTGCTGGGATGAAGCAGTTTGGCCGTAACACTCTGTCTGCCGAATCATCAGACAACAAAACTCTGGACCTGCGACTTGTTTTATCTATTCAGATTTGAATACCAAGTACCACAATCATCATCACGGTGGTCATGAATACCAGCCAAGATATAAATCTAAAATGGACACATGTGTTCCGTGCTAATAGCGTTATATGATTTGTGAAACAATTTTGTACTGAGTTTTTTTCTAAAACATGTCAAGTCACTACAATCACACATACGTGAACGCAGCTGTAATGTTAGAATTACATTAGGGAAGTGAATGTTTGTGGCGAACTATTGTCAACCTTTTCTTTGCATCTTTACTTCACAGATACATCAGTAATTCACCATGGTATTCTAAAATAATCTTGTGATTCTATCGTAAACAATACATACAAATTATAAAAATGGATGTACGTAGCCTATGCATGTATCACATCTCCTGCTAAAACGCTGGACCGACTTCAGCCTAAATTGCTACATATATTTACTGTCCGGGAAGAACCAGTGTGTCCACCTATCAAAGGGGTGAGGATGGGTGTGAAAAGACAGTGTAGCCCACGACACGAGAACACCCATACTGTAGTTATCGAGTATTTGAGATTGACTGCTCTTAGAGACTTGCAACAAACGTTACACGTAATTCCAAACCTGTACGAAAATTTTTCTCGCTGGAGACCCCCACAAAATGATGAAAGAATAAAAGTCTGACGCTTATTATATTTTCGCTGTTCACGACGTTTTAATTTTTTACTTATTTATTATTAACTGTATTGACAACAGCTTTTGCAAAGTGTATTCGAAAATGGCTCTGAGCACTATGGGACTTAACTTCTAAGGTCCTCAGTCCCCTAGAACTTAGAACTACTTAAACCTAACTAACCTAAGGACATCACACACATCCATGCCCGAGGCGGGATTCGAACCTGCGACCGTAGCGGTCACGCGGTTCCAGACTGAAACGCCTAGAACAACTCGGCCACACCGGCCGGCCGAGGTGTGTTCACATGTACCACTGAATGCACCAGTACAAAATATCATGGTATGAAATATAGTTTAAAGATATAACGTCATAAACACTGAGATGCATAAGCCACAGTTGCATAATCATGACGTTTTAATTTATTACTACTCTCCTACTAGCTGGAATCACAACGTATTTAGCAAACACTGTCTGTATATACCGTTGAATGTACATAGAAAAATACGTCATTGTAGGACACATAATTCAGAAGATGTGCCTTAAAGATATGTGAGAGTAATTGCCGCATCATCCAAGACGTTCTAATTTATTCTTTCTTTATTACCAACTCTATCCGCAACACGTTTCGCAGAGAGGAGCCATGCATATCACTGGACGTACCTGAACAATTGCATCGTTATACAACACGTTGTTCAGAAGATACGATTTCATAAATACTGAGCTGCGTGAAGATGGAACTGTCGGGTGCAATTTACAACACGCAGACGTGAAATATGTGTACAAACACGTGTGAAGTATGTTCAATATGTGTGAAATATATTTGACATGTGCGTATTCGGGCAAAGCCATGGATAAAATGCTAATCCTAAACCAAAGGAACGATTTCAGTCAAACTTGACACACCCAATAATTACAATCTGGAAGGAACTCCTGTATGAATAAGGTTCACCAGCCTCATAATGCAATGAGTGTGATAACGTGGAGAGAGAAGGGAGCACGAAGAGATGGTCGCACAGTTAGGGGGTAGAAGGAGATAGAGAGAGCAGGGGGAGGAGATGGACAGAATACGGAAGAGAAGGAAATGGATACAGGGCGAGAAAGTGATAGGCAGAGAGATGGGAGAGTAAGAGGTTAACTGACAGACAGAGAAAGCCAAGTGTAGGAAATGGGCAGAGAGAAGGGAGATGATATGTGGAATTAGAGGTGAAGGAGCTGATGGAGAGAGGGGGAAGAAGCAGATGGACAGAGGGGGGAGTAGATTGAGAGAGGGTGGAGGAGGAGTTGGACTGAAAGAGGGTCAGGAGGAGAAGGGAAAAGAATAGGGTTGGAGGAAGTGGACAGAGGCATGGGGATGTGAAGACGGACAGTGAGACGGGGAAGGACGAGGTTGACTAACAGAAGACTGGAATAAATACAGTGCCAGGCAATTCCCGGTACTCAGCTAGTACAAAAAAAAAACATGATCACTCACTAAATTTAAATGGACACTATTGGTTTTTTTGCAGATTTATGTAACTTCTCTTATTCATTCGATAGCACACTACTGGCCATTAAAATTGCTACAAGAAGAAGAAATGCAGATGATAAACGGGTATTCATTGGACAAACATATTATACTAGAACTGTCATGTGATTACATTTTCACGCAATTTGGGTGCATAGATTCTGAGAAATCAGTACCCACAACAACCACCTCTGGCTGTAATAATGGGCTTGATACGCTTGGGCATTGAGTCAAACAGAGCTTGAATGGCTTGTACAGGTACAGCTGTCCATGCAGCTTCAACACGGTACCACAGTTCATCAAGAGTAGTGACTGGCGTATTGTGACGAGCCAGTTACTCGGCCACCATTGACCAGACGATTTCAATTGGTGAGAGATCTGGAGAATGTGCTAGCCAGGGTAGCAGTCGAACATTTTCTGTATCCAGAAAGGTCCGTACACGACCTGCAACATGCGGTCGTGCATTATTCTGCTGATATGTAGGGTTTCGCAGGGATGGAAGCAAGGGTAGAGCCACGGGTCGTAACACATCTGAAATGTAACATCCACTGTTCGAAGTGCCGTCAATGCGAACAACAGGTGACCGAGACGTATAACCAATGGCACCCCATACCATCACGCCAGGTGATACGCCAATATGGCTATGAAGAATACACGCTTCCAATGTGCGTTCACCACGATGTCGCCAAACACGGATGCGACCATCATGATGCTGTAAACAGGACCTGGATTCATCCGAAAAAATAGACGTTTTGTCATTCGTCCACCGAGGTTCGTCGTTGAGTACACCATCGCAGGTGCTCCTGTCTTTGATGCAGCGACAAGGGTAACCGCAGCCATGGTCTTCAAGCTGATAGTCCGTGCTGTTGCAAACGTCGTCGAATTGTTCGTGCAGATGATTGTTGTCTTGCAAACGTCCCCATCTGTTGACTCAGCGATCGAGACGTGGCTGCACGATTCGTTACAGCCAATGCGGATAAGATGCCTGTCATCTCAACTGCTAGTGATGCGAGGCCGTTGGGATCCAGCACGGCGTTCCGTATTACCCTCCTGGACCCACAGATTCCATCTTCTGTTAACAGTCATTGGATCTCGACCAACGCAAGCAGCAATGTCGCGATACCATAAACCGCAATCGCGAAAGGCTACAATCCGACATTTATTAAAGTCGGAAACGTGATGGTACATATTTCTCCTCCTTAAACAAGGCATCACAACAACGTTTCATCAGGCAACGCCGGTCAACTGCTGTTTGTGTATGAGAAATCGGTCGGAAATTTTCCTCATGTAAGCACGTTGTAGCCACCGGCGCCAACCTTGTGTGAATGCTCTGCAAAGTTAATCATTTGCATATCACAGCATCTTCTACCTGTCGCTTAAATTTCGCGTCTGTAGCACGTCATCTTCGTGGTGTCGCAATTTTAACGGCCAGTAGTGTACCTTCAGTCAGACACTTTCACGTATGACTTTATTATGGTAGATAATGCTACCTCGTTAACACGAGGTGGCGAATATTTTGTTCAATTTTATTTGGTGCTCAAGTATACAAGCATGTTCCCGAGAATGTACGTTCCTCGTTGTACGCCGAAGGTTCTGAACTAGCATACATACTGAAAACTAACCAAAGGTCTCTGATCTCATGGATGCATTTAGAGCCCCCGAACACCTTTTTGTATTACAATGAAACTGACTTACGCGCTGCCATAGGAAGATTGCGATTTACCGTCCGATCGACGACGAGGTCATGAGAGAGGGAGCTGCAAAAACGGGCTGAGGGAGGGCGGGAAAGAAAGTCGGCCGTTCATTCCCAAAAGAACTATCCTGACATTTGCCTCACACGATTTAGAGAAACCATGGAAACTTAAGAGTAAATCGATTTGTAAAAGCCGCGATTGTAACGTCCTCCACAGTGTAATCTCATGTGTTAACCGTTACGCCACCTCGGTATTTGCCTTCCGTTCTTTACACGGAACATCTGTTGCGTGTATACTTTGTAGATTACCAGTGTCATTCCACACATTCTGTGACTGACCCAGGAACCCATAACATTGTTCGTTATTTGAGCTTTTGCAAAATTACGCATGATGCTATGGTTTCGGACGTAGTGCGGTTTCCACGCCGGTGGGCACACTCACCGGATACGATCACGGCTGGGCTTAATTTCTGGAGCGATGTTAAGACACTAGTTTTTCGAGTCACAGTCGCGATACCTATGGACTTACTTGCTACGACTGCTGCAGTACTTTTGCTAGTGCATGGCTGTAAGTCTGTTGGAATCACAGAGGCCGGAGTTGTGAATAGATGCTTTTACAGTTACCTACTTCAACAGAAATATTTGCGAACAGCAATAGTATGCTGCTTTTGCCTAGGACTGACGAATTACTAATGTAACTTATTTTGCATAGATTTGCTACTTCTTACTAACTACATATTTTGACAGTGGTCGGAACGGATAGGATGTAGTTAACTATTTTCAATATCGAGATCTGCTTTCCTTGTTAGTATACAGATTGAAGCTTTGAAGAATAAAAAAACGATAGAGTCTTTAGGTCTGATTTCAACAGACTCAAGAAACTTTACCGAACACGCTGGATACTCATACGGTGTATCAATGGAATTTATTTTCACCTAGTAGGCAAACATACCATTCAGTAAGTGGCATGGAAAACAGGCAAAGGCAAGCAAAGCAAACCATCTTCGTCAATAAATTGTTCGAAATGCTTACTGACGTACATGTAAAAATGTCTACGCCTTCTCCGCCATTCTGCGATGTAAACTATTGTATAATAGACCTTCAGATGTATGTTTTTGGAAACAAATCATGTTACATCTTGGTTTTGTAATACAATTTACACGACTGGGGAGGAGACTAGGTGAATTGGTTGGTTAAATTACAGATAAAAGGAAATTTTTAAAGGAAATTTGTCTTCTCTTCTTGCTATGAAGTGGTGCCCTTTAATGTGAAGTCGTGCGCGCCGCTCTGGGGCAGCAGTAATACGGGAAAGTGGGGGAGGCGAGGCTGGTTTCCGTCGGCCGGAAGGCGCCTGTGGAGGCCGCGCCGCGGGCCCGGATATGAAGCCCTGAGGGCCAGCGCTCCTCATTAAAGCGGCCGCCCTCTGCTGGCCAGCGAGTCCCAGCTTATTTCAAGACGCGGCCAAACAACTTTTCCTTTAATGATACGCTGCGGGGCTTTGAGGGACACACAATAGCAAGTTGCGTACCTGTTACAACAGTGCTGTACAACTTCTTGGTCGCAGTACGTGCGCTGACTGAAGGACAGAGCCCACACCAGAATTAAATTATTTTAATGGACGTTGGATACATTTACATCACAATTCTAGTACGACCAAGTGTACTACCGGTAAAGAGCGTTCCTGGAAACAGAGGTCGTAGGGTCGAATCCGAGTCGGATCCCAGTCGAACCTTGCAGATTTTCAGTCTGCTTTTAACATTACCTTCATCTGTGAACAGCGTGAGCAGTCCCCAGGAATGAAACGTGGAGTGGATCTCACGTTAAGCTGTATCTTCTGTTTCCCCGATAGGATAACTAGCCTAGGCTACGGACACACTAGTCACCAAAGTCACTTGCAATTGAAAGGCGGATTCGGCCTCTCAGCCACAAGCAGTTATTATTATACAGCACAATTCTATAGAATGCACGTACCTATATATAGCACAATACGTCGTTGTATCGGCAAGCTTTATACATTTTCTTGTACCACGGCGACGTTTCTTCCTGGTGAGTTGTATGTTATACAATGCCCAACTGTGTTCCATTCACTGTGGACGAGGCTGGCATGAGGACACTTACACTGAAAAGTGTACTCAGTGAGAAACATGTCTTGGTACGACATGGTATCTAGAGGGGCAGGGTGTTTAAAAAAGAGTATACGTATTTCAAATGCATATATTTATTAAACTGTAAGACATAAAACTGTGAAACTTAGGACACATATTTACGTACCTCTCAAGTCTAGACTACAGATGTTGAACACATCCTCCACCAGAGGCACGAACAATATCATACCGATACTAGATTTCTCCTCACACTCTTGTAGGCATGTCCATTATCACTGATGTTATGCAATAATGATCCGGTTCTTCATCTCTTCCGGGTTCTGTGGGAGTGTTGGTGCATAAACGCTGTCGTTAATGACGGAAAAAGCCACAGGGTTTCAAATTCGGTGACCGTGACGGCCAGCTGGGAAATGCTAAGTCGCCGACTGATTTTTGTACTGGGTTTCGTGACGTGCCCCGTTCAGCTATCTGTGTCAATTACGACACAGACCCCTTCGGTCAGCTTTCCGCCGCGCTAACCGTGCATCTACGAAGATGGAAGTCGCCGGTTGTTTGATGACCAGTCAAACGCCTCGGTAGAGTTTCATTAAGATATTCACGCACTAGGCGACTCCAGTGAAGGGTTGCCCGTCTTGTTGAAAAATGACGTTTTCCTCGTTTGGCATCTCAACCTCAAATGTCTTGCTCTGTAATCACGGAATTAATACTTCGCAAACTCGAGAACGTAAAATCGATTCTGTTACGGAGTAGTCTTTCTGCAAAAAGAAGAAAACCAACAACTAATAGCAATGAATATAAGCTAGACAAGGTATTCGTTCCTCCAATAACCGAGCATGTTGCATGGTATGGCCCCACGAGAGCTGTATCCTGTATGAATAATACCAGAGGTAATATCAATGCGTATTTAATGCCCTCCATGCCACAAATTATGACGTGGATTCTGAGTAACGGACGCAATGCTACCATCTTTATCAGCGTCACCTAACTCAGGCTATCAACGGAGCTCCCAATGAAAAAGACAGAAATTTCTCTTATCACTGCATATAAACGACATTTAGTTGTCAATTAGAAAGTGTCCCGACATCATCAGCCACATGGCCTATGTAGTATCAGTGGTAAATGTCCTGTCAACAAATTTTTTACTTTTGTGGTAGACACATTTTGGACCATGGTACTGGTTTGTCTGGCGCTCATCACCCCTCTTCTCAACCAGATCATAGTGCCCAGATGCACACCAGTCCACTCTGCTCAGATGAAACACTGACATATCATAACCATGGTCAAATGTCCTATTTAAAAAAGGCACGGACACTATGATACATCCCGTCGACGACCAAGTCATTAGAGATGGTTCACAAGCTCGAATAGGGGCTAGAAACGGAAGGTAATTGTCAGCACCCTGTTTACATGTACCGTCCCGGCATTTTCCCGTATCGATTTGAGAGACATTGGAGATCCTTAGTGTGGATGGCTGAATGGGAATTTGAACAGCCGTACCCCCGAATAAGAGTCCAGTGTGATACCCACTGACGTTCTCGACCTCACTGTTCGTCTACGAACTGACTCCGCAGTCTCTAAATTCTCGTCATCCTGGCAGTCTACGCCCGCATTAACACTTATTTGGATCTGGGAAAGATCCGTATTACGTGTCTAAGCAAGATAAAAATAACAAGTGTCCTAGGTGGATTCTTTGTTTCTTTGTGGTTGCAATGGTTACGGTGCTGATAAACTTTTGACGTCGTTATTGGCGTTGCAGGCAGTTTCTGTCAACCATGCATAACGAATTACGATGACGAAATTCTCTCCTCGTTTAGTGAGACAAACTTAAATAAGAAATACCAACACTTTTCCCTTATCAACCAATACCACAATTACGGCTTCTCAGTACCAAAACCGTTACGTTTCCCACCGATTTCATAGCTGAGAAATTATGTATGCACCACTTCGTTCTAGGTTTTTTGCTAATGATGCCGATGTAGTTCTATAATTCGTAAGCATACGGCTTTGGTGGTAGAGCAAGCATAAAAGTAAATTGTTTCTCTCTTGTTTTCGAACGGAAGCACATCAGAGCGAATACTACCTATTCGATATTTTCCGGCTCGGAATCTACTGTAAAAGTGACATCATTAACAAATACTCTACGCCGTCTGGTATATATAGGTCTTTCCAACATTTATTCACAAAATTTTTATTTTAGGTTCATGTATCCAAGTTTTCCCTCCCTCCTTCCTAATGTCATCCAATCAGATTTTGTTCGGAAGTGATATTTATTACATTTTTCTTAATTTATTTTTTCAATTCGTCTTAACTGAACGGGTCACATACGCGGACTGTAAATTTCATATCTTAGCTAAGTTCCAATTTTAGACCCAATTCTAGAAAACGACTGTCGTTTTCTCGAAATATCTCCATCTTAGTTTTCTTTCTTTTTTTCATATTATTTCGCTCATTGTTTTCACATTTCCCAACCCACTACAATTCTCTGCTGCTGCCGTACTGTAATTGCAAATATTTTTTACTTTCGAGTTAGTAATTACAACTCATTTTAGCCCTACTGTAGTTCACAGTAGAAATACTGTCGCACTTATCCACTAGACTGTAGCAAGACAAGGACATAAATTGATTTAATCTACAAACAGTAAAGGATTCAATTCATATTTCTGCGTATCTCTTGTCCGTCCTATTTTACTGACTTAAAAATCTTATCCAAGGCGGCAGTGGATTTTCCTCCGAGCAATAATGGGACGTGGTTGCCTGAGTATATAGAATTCAACAAGTTTCTTGTCGAAGCTCAGTCTTGTAGTAATTGTCAGTATTGAAATTGGATAAATCAACCGATTCGTTGCCTTTTTCCGATGTATGAACAATGAGACGTGGACGCTGCACCACGCAGCAGCTTGGCATTATTATTGATTGGAAACCCACAGGTGAAAGAATGGTTGAGTAACAGATAATACACAAGCATCTGCTGCTTATCAGACACGGAACATATGCATTAGTATCCAAAACTAACGTTTTATCCTATAGCAGAGTATATACTGCTGTGAAATTACATGAGAGAATAAATTCATGTATCGAACTGGGACCCGATCTCAAACCATTGGCGCTCTTAGTAAACTGTCTTTCCAAATGAGCTATTTATGTACGACTCAGGACACACCTTCACAGATAAAAGGCCAAGAGTTTTAATATGTATGCATTTGTAGTCCGTCGCTTACGTCTCAAGCACCTAGCCATAAATCATGAAAAATGTTGCACGTAATGAATCTAACTGAGAACGTTAATGTATGAATTTAACTTAGAACGCGTAATGCGTATATCAAAAAGAAAACCGAACATACAACTGAAGAACCATTTTATCACTTCTGCATTGAAAACTGCCAAGAGGTTAATATTTCTTACCCAGATGCTATGGGCACATGGCAATTAACTGTAGTCATTTATTAGAAATAGAAATAAAAATGAAGATAGAGAGAGGGAGAGAGGGAGAGGACATTCGGATGCAAAAGAAAATTGGATCTATGGAGCATTATGGGTTCTTATTGATAATAAAGCGTCAAAGTTTGAAGGTTTTTTGGAAATGAAGAAATTGAAGAAACACGTTCAGCGTAAATCTGGATACAAACAAAGTTGGCCTGCTTATGTTATGCACGGAACTATAGTTATACATTAACCAAGTCTAGTAATTAGCGAGATAATGATTATATTATTTTTTAATCTGTAGTGGCAGTGCGGTTCTAGGCGCTACAGTCTGGAGCCCAGCGACCACTACGGTCGCAGGTTCGAATCCTGCCTCGGGCATGGATGTGTGTGATGTCCTTAGGTTAGTTAGGTTTAATTAGTTCTAAGTTCTAGGTGACTGATGACCTAAGAAGTTAAGTCGCATAGTGCTCAGAGCCATTTTTTTTTAAATCTGTTGTGGCAATTAGAGACCTCGTTAGATGGCAGTCATGCAATACTGGAAGCATTCTTTGAAGTTCAATAACACTGAACTCTGTCTTCCCTGCCCTGTCCACCTCTGTTCAGTTTTTATCAATCTTGGAAGCCTTTAATACTGTCCGTCACCGAACTACACTTTTTCCCGTCTGAGACGTCTCCTCGATTTAATCCAGCTCGTTCTTACCCCTCTGAACCATTTGTCGCAAACATTAAATCTTCTGTCAAGTATTTTACTTTTGCATATGATATCATGAAATGACTTTAACGGAAACAGTTGATCACTAACATTTTTGAAAATCAAATATCAAGAACCTTTTACGCCACATACAGCAGGCGAAGTGCACAGCAGTACCCAAAGACATAACCGAACTTCCTTGATCTCTGACTTTGGAAATTCCGTGTGGTGTCGAACACACGTATGCTAGAGACGGGCCTCTAAACTTAATGACACAGCTTTAAAGAAACTCTCTATACACTCTCATGAATGTTTCTCCATTGCAGGACAGCGGCGAACAAGTCATCAACCAGCCACGTCTTAGACATCTTTGATGAGTGACATAACTAGGACAGTAATATATTCTTTGGCTCAGGGAAATGGCTTTATTGATTGAGAACCATATCTGACATAGAACCGATGTGTGTGTATCTGCCACCTCCTTCTGTTAGAGCGAAGTTGCATATCTTCTGAGTTATAATGATACAAGTTGACGAACTCGGTATTGTCCGGATATGCATTTTGCCAAATTTCTATCAGTAACAAAAGAAAATAAACTGTGCCTGTAGTGCAATATCGAAAAAAAAATGATTTCCATGTATTCGTCAAAACGCCTCTGAAATTATGAATCAGTCATACAAAGTAATATACATAATGTACAAATGCGTAAGTACAGCTGCTTCACGTGTGTGCAGCGTGACTTTGTAAGCGTTTCTATGGCAAGACCTGTTTACAATTCTATAGAAGGCTATTATTTTCGCAGGTATTTTCTTTTTTTTTCTTTAAGTTGACTTGACTGTAGGAGTTTTTTAGTAAAGAATATCTGCATTCAAACTTCATTTATGGTGAGGCATTCCCTCCACGCATCTCAATGTTTATATCGCCTGAACTATGGTAGATGGTTCTTATACCGACAGCGATGGTTGCCTAACAGTAAGGGACTTGTGTCACATGTCTGGTTGAAATCGGCGCAGTGGCTTAGGAGGCAATGTGGAATACACACACACACACACACACACACACAGAGAGAGAGAGAGAGAGAGAGAGAGAGAGAGAGACGTGCATGCACATACACACACATTTTTATAAAATTTCGAGATTACAAGTAAATACTACTTTCCAATATACGTATATAATGTAAAAATACGATTTCGTCGTTGCCTGGTTAATATAGCTTTTTATTCCACTTTCAATTTAAATATCAGACCTTGTTCCACCGGTGGCATAGAAATATACCACTCCATAAAAATTTCTAAAAAAAGTTAGGTGAAGTTCGGTATCTATAAAATAGATGGAATATAATCTAAAGCCGAGTACAGCATCATGTTACTATCTGCTGGCATCACCTACAAGATCAATAGACCCATGTTTCAGCACATACTGCTTGCCACAGCTGTATTATAAACAGAAAAAGTAGTAAAATAAAGCAATAATGTCCACTCAGATTGGTCATAGTATAACGTTTACCTTGTTAGGCCGCAAAATCAACAAGAGAATAACAATCCATACTTTCCAGAAGAACAACGACGTTTTTATAATGTAGAAAATTATGCATTATAGTTCTGTTCTCTTGAATAGTGATTGGTAAATTGATCTATTCACTAAAAGCTTCCCGAAAGACGTCAACTGCTGAGAGTTCGATTTCTGAACCGCCACTGAAAACTAACCTCAAATAGGCCTAAACTCATAGATAATGAACGTAAAATAAAAAGCTACATTAGCCAGATAGCAACGTTAATTATATTTGCGTATTATATACGAATTTTGGAAATGTATATGTACTTGTATTGTTATTAAAGCCGAATTTGCTCCAGTATCGTCAAAGCCTTTTACTAAACCAAAGAATCTAGTACTCTCTCACAGACACGCTAGCCACAGAAAGCACTGGTTCTCGTTGGCCCTTGTCACGTATAGCCAGCCTATTCTGCTTTAAGACAGCACTTCCAGTTGCTTGGAAATCAGACAGCACGTTGAGTTCCAAATTCAGAAATATTTAATAAGTGACGTTATGTGAGAAATATACTGCAAGTCATAACAAGAAAGGCCACATCTGTTGACGTCCATAACTGCCCAATTAAACTGTCACCTTTGAACTAAAATTAGACCTCCCACTAACCTACATATTAGTATCTCACCGCAACCTACATACATCTATGAGCCAAAACATTATGAACACGTGCTTAACAGCTTGTTTGTCCGTCTTTGGCACGAATTAAATCACTCACACTGCGTATCCGGGATTCGACAATTTGTTGGTAGGATTGTGGAGGTGTGTGACGTTACATGTTTACGCAAATGTATATAATTCGCGTAAATAACGGCCCGCTGATCTGCGTAGGGAAAGGGCGTCATTTTGGTGCATTACATGCCTAGAGGGACCACTATCACCAGTGAATCATACACAGAGCTCCTAAAAAGTTATCTGCAGCCTGCAATCAAATCAGAGTGACGTGGATTGCAGTCAGCAGGTGTCCTTTTGCAACATGACAATGCAAGGCCCCACACTGCCCGTACAAAAGTTGCAACAATCACAGACCTGCATTTTGAGGGTCTTCCTCATCCACAATACTCACCAGACCTTGCCCCAAGTGATTTCCGTATGTTTGGACCACTCATAGACGCAATGAGAGGAAAGAAGTTCCGTTCTGATGAAGAGGTACGCCACACGGTGCATGAGTGATGCGCGAACTACAAAATAATTTTTTTTCTGAAGGAATTTATGCACTTTGTAAGAGCTGGAGGACTTGCATTGAGCGTGGGGGAGATTATGTTGAAAAATAATACAGCTTTGTACCACTTCTGCACAATAAATAATATTTAAAAAAATATTTAAAGTTTTCATTTGACTCACCCTCGTATTTATACACTGATGAGCCAAAGCATTGTGACACCACCCATCCAACGTCCATTAAAAAAATTTAAATCTGGTGTGGGCTCTGTCCTTCTGTAACACGTTTCAGCTACTAATAGCGAATACCCTGTTCAAGAATCACAAGAGGAGGAGATATACTTGGAAAAGACCGGGAGATACGGGAAGATTTCAATTAGATTACATCATGGTCAGACAGAGATTCCGAAATCAGATACTGGATTGTAAGGCGTACCCAGGAGCAGATATAGACTCAGATCACAATATATTAGTGATGAAGAGTAGGTTGAAGTTCAAGACATTAGTCACGAAGAATCAATCCCCAAAGAAGTGGGATACGGAAGTACTAAGGAATTACGAGATACGTTTGAAGTTCTCTAACGCTGTAGATACAGCAATAAGGAATAGTACAGTAGGCAGTACAGTTGAAGAGGAATGGACATATCTAAAAAGGGCCATCACAGAAGTTTGGAAGGAAAACATAGGTACAAAGAAGGTAGCTGCGAAGAAACCATGGGTAACAGAAGAAATACTTCAGTTGATTGATCAAAGGAGGAAGTACAAACATGTTCCGGGAAAATCAGGAATACAGAAATACAAGTCGCTGAGGAATGAAATAAATAGGTAGTGCAGGGAGCCAAGACGAAGTGGCTGCAGGAAAAATGTGAAGACATCGAAAAAGTGTCGGAAGGACAGAACCAGCATACAGGAAAGTCAAAACAACCTTTGGTGACATTAAAAGAAACGGTGGTAACATTAAGAGTGCAACGGGAATTCCACTGGTAAATGCAGAGGAGAGAGCAGATAGGAGGAAAGAATACATTGAAAGCCTCTATGAGGGTGAAGATTTGTCTGATGTGATAGAAGAAGAAACAGGAGTCGATTTAGAAGAGATAGGGGATCCAGTATTAGAATCGGAATTTAAAAGAGCTTTGGAGGACTTACGGTCAAACAAGGCAGAACGGGTAGATAACATTCCATCAGAATTTCTAAAATCATTGGGGGAAGTGGCAACATAACGGCTATTCACGTTGGTGTGTAGAATATATGAGTCTGGCGACATACCATCTGACTTTCGGAAAAGCATCATCCACACAATTCCGAAGACAGCAAGAGCTGACAAGTGCGAGAATTATCGCACAATCAGCTTAACAGCTCATGCATCGAAGCTGCTTACAAGAATAATATACAGAAGAATGGAAAAGAAAATTGAGAATGCGCTAAGTGACGATCAGTTTGGCTTCAGGAAAAGTAAAGGGACGAGAGAGGCAATTCTGACGTTATGGCTAATAATGGAAGCAAGGCTAAAGAAAAATTAAGACACTTTCATAGGATTTGTCGACCTGGAAAAAGCGTTCGACAATATAATATGGTGCAACCTGTTCGAGATTCTGATAAAAGTAGGGTTAAGCTATAGGGAGAGACGGGTCATATACAATATGTACAACAACCAAGAGGGAATAATAAGAGTGGACGATCAAGAACGAAGTGCTCGTATTAAGAAGGGTGTAAGCCAAGGCTGTAGCCTTTCGCCCTTACTCTTCAATCTGTACACCGAGGAAGCAATGATGGAAATAAAAGAAAGGTTCAGGAGTGGAATTAAAATACAAGGAGAAAGGATATCAATGATACGATTCGCTATCCTGAGTGAAAGTGAAGAAGAATTAAATGATCTGCTGAACGGAATGAACAGTCTAATGAGTACACAGTATGGTTTGAGAGTAAATCGGAGAAAGACGAAGGTAATGAGAAGTAGTAGAAATGAGAACAGCGACAAACTTAACATCAGGATTGATGGTCACGAAGTCAATGAAGTTAAGGAATTCTGCTACCTAGGCAGTAAAATAATCAATGACGGACGGAGCAAGGAGGACATCAAAAGCAGACTCGCTATGGCGAAAAAGGCATTTCTGGCCAAGAGAAGTCTACTAATATCAAATACCGGCCTTAATTTGAGGAAGAAATTTCTGAGGATGTACATCTGGAGTACAGCATTGTATGGTAGTGAAACATGGACTGTGGGAAAACCGGAACAGAAGAGAATCGAAGCATTTGAGATGTGGTGCTATAGACGAATGTTGAAAATTAGATGGACTGATAAGGTAAGGAATGAGGAGGTTCTACGTAGAATCGGAGAGGAAAGGAATATGTGCAAAACACTGATAAGGAGAAGGAACAAGATGATAGGACATCTGCTAAGACATGAGGGAATGACTTCCATGGTACTAGAGGGAGCTGTAGAGGGCAAAAACTGTAGAGGAAGACAGAGATTGGAATACGTCAAGCAAATAATTGAGGACGTAGGTTGCAAGTGCTACTCTGAGATGAAGAGGTTAGCACAGGAAAGGAATTCGTGGCGGGCCGCATCAAACCAGTCAGTAGACTGATGACCAAAAAAAAAAAAAAACATCTTGTGTAAGATTGTTCCCGTACAGTCACGCTGTGCCAGCCGTACTCTCGCTGCCTGGCATAGTGACAGCACTTCTGCATCCACAGATAAACTACGCCAGAGTACAGGACTGCAGCTGCCAATGATGGATCGACCATGGATCCAATACCACCGTTCTGGTTCAGGGCAGAAGTTGCCCTGATTCTTCAGCTCTATACGGTCTTACTAATTGGTGTGCCAGGATCAGTATACTTCAGATGTTAGGCATTCGACACTGTGGTCCATCTCATGGGACAATGTGGGTAGTGACTGTAGAGGGACGGAGCACTCTCACGGCAGCCAGTGAATCAGTTACACCCACACCACTGTCACGCCCACTTCGAAGCAATCTGCTTCATGGTTGGCGCCTAAATATCGGCATGCGGGCAACCCGCCAGACTACCAGTTGCTGGGCTATTCTTTAGGTGACACAGCGACCTCTGACGTCCTTGAATCCGCCGCTAATGCCAGCAGATGCCACTGCTGCCTACGTAGCAACCGGCCGCCATTGAGGCCAGTGGTACAGTACGTGGACTGAACAATAAACTGAGTAACAATTAACTTTGTTTTATTGGCATTTAATGACGGGCGACAGGTCCTCAGGCGGCATATCTTGACAAAACAATAGAACTTCGAACGTGGAGTGGGGGTCCTCTTCAATAGGTTTCCTCTGCACTCAAGCGTCGGGTGTAAAAGTATATGATACAGACTTGGTGACTGACTTACTTGAGAGTGTATTTGCCTACAACATAGAGCCCAAGCCAATACCCCTGAAACTTCATGGGCAATCAGTTACAACTAAAGGTTACATGTGATATATGTACAGGGCAAAGTAACCAATGCCTCCCATATTGTACAGGCTGTTATCCTAATGATACTGTCATTTCTTCGACAGGAATACCTTGAAGAAAGAAAAGTGCGAAGTTATTCACATGAATACTAAAAAAAGTCTGTTAAATTTCGTTTACGCGATAAGTTACAAATATCTGGAGACTGTAAATTCAACTAAATAAAAAAAAATGTTCAAATGGCTCTAAGGGACTTAACATCTGAGGTCATCAATTCCCTAGACTTAGAACTACTTAAACCTAAATAACCTAAGGACATCACACACATCCATGCCCGAGGCAGGTTTCCAACCTGCGACTGTAGTGGTCGCGCGGTTCCAGATTGAAGCGCCTACAACCGCTCGATCACAGCGGCCGGGTCAACTAAACACCTAGGAATTACAATTACAAGTAACATAAATTGGAAAGATCACACAGGTAATGTTGCGGGTAGAGCAAATAAAAGAGTGCGATTCATTGGCAGAACACTTAGAAGGTGCAACAGATCTGCTAAAGAGACCGCTTACACCACACTTGTCCGCCCTATTTTGGAGTATTGCTGTGCGGTGTGGGATGCGCATCAGGTGCGACTGACGGATGACATCGAAAAAGGCTCATTTTGTGTAATTGTGAAATAGGGGAGATAGTGCCACAGACATGGTACGTGAATTGGAGTGGCAATCATAAAAACAAATGCGTCTTTTCTTGCGACGGGATCTTGTCATAAAATTCCAATCACCAGTTTTCTCCTCCGATTGCGAAAACATTCTGTTGGCAGCTACCTACTTAGGGAGAAATCATCATCACGATAAAAATAAGAGAAATCAGGGCTCGCACAGAAAAATTTTAGTGCTCGTTTTTCCCGCGCGCCGTTCGAGAGTGCAACGGCAGAAATAGCTCGAAGGTGATTCAGTGAACCCTCTGCCAGACACTAAATTGTGAATAGCAGAGTAATCACGTAGATGTAGATGTAGATGTAGATGCAGCAAGCTAATATGCGTCTTCAGGCCCAGTGTACATCCACATGCGGTACCTGTGAAGCAACTTGTCCATCGTGGTGTACTGTAACTCTCTCTCTCCAAATGAATGCAAAAAAAAAGGTCATAATAAAGCGAGAGTTTTCTCATCTTCCAGCCCCATCAAGAACCACTGCCAAATTGCAACAGAAGGTGCAAGATGCTTGGAACAATCTATCGCAGGATGCTATTCTGCACCTTTACGATTGTATGCATGGCTGCGTTGCCGCCCGAACGGAGTACACTGTGTGTTGAAGTGGCTGCAGTTTTGGCAGCTCCCTTTGCTTTGAGACGTGTGTTTCATTTGGTCTGAATTTGTTACCAGATGATTCTACAATGATGAGCAGCCTGTCACCTCATTTTTGAATAAAATACCCTTGTCCTTGAAGTTACTCCCTTTTTCCCACCAGCGCAGATAGATTTTCGCTACCGTTAAACCTCTTAGACTACACAGAATTAATATTCTATTTGCGTGAGCGTGTTCTAAGTATTTGGCCAAGAGACTGGTGAAGCAGTCTTAGCCGTGATAGCGCTCTGTCTCGCCGGCCCACGGGAACTGTGCGGCTGCTGAGGCGCCTCGAGTCCGCCTTGCAGCCGCCCGCCACTTGTCTCGAGGGAACGGCGATAATTGTGGCCCGCGGGGCAGGGCTGTGGCCGACTCTTTCATTAGTACCGGCGCGGCGGCCGGTCTGAGCAGCTTATCCTACCTCCCGTGGCGATTACAACTGCACGAGAACCCACTGTGGAATTAAACTTCGCCGCTCTAGTTCAACCCCCACCTCTACCCTGAAGAGAATGAAGTCGCGGGGCCTGCCCGGAATATCCACCGAGTTCCGCGGCCCTTGTCACCGCTGACCTCCGCAGGGTCAATATTTGCACGCCGGGCAACTTCTTAAGGCCGGAAACTCGGCACTGCGCTGTGTGCGGCGCTCCGACCCACCCGCCGGAGGAGCGTCTCGTTTGAAACGGCAATTAACCGTCCAAGATTTTGCTATTGGCAAACTTACCAAACGGAGGCCTAATAGAACAGCATCCGGGTGTCATTCCTAAAGTAGCACGTCCAAGTTATTATTCATTAATCCCAAATTGCTCTGAGATGATCCATAAGGGATTTGGTAATGTACTTCATCAAGAACTGTCTCGGTCGTATTGTGCCAAATTGTTTAGTCCTTGTCTTCCTCTGATCTGCGACCGAGCGAGGTGACGTGAAAGTTAGAACACCAAACTCGCATTCGGGAGAACGCTAGTTCAAATCCCCTTCCGGCCATTCAGATCTAGGTTTTCCATGATTACCATGAGTCGTTTCACGAAAATGCTGAAATGATTCCTTTCAAATGGCAAGGCCGATTTCCTTTCCCATCCTTCACAGAGTCTATGCTTGTGATCCGTCCCTAATGACCTCCCTGTCGACGGGACGCTAAACCCTGAACTTCCTTCATTCTTAATTCCGATGTGCGAAAGTCTCACCCATGGAGTTATGAGGTGAAACGCGATTCCCGGCATTTTGTGCAGGGTGATTTCATGAGGCAATACTGACACTGCGACTTGTCTTAGAACAAAGTTTAAGGAAAGGCAAACCTACGTCTCTAGCATTTGTAACTTCGAGAAAGCTTTTGACAATGTTGATTGGAATACTCTCTTTCAAATTCTGAAGGTGGCAGCGGTAAAATACAGGGAGCGAAAGGCTATTTACAATTTGTACAGAAAGGAGATGGCAGTTATAAGAGTCGAGGGGTATGAAAGGGAAGCAGTGGTTGGGAAGGGAGTGAGACAGGGTTGTAGCCTATCCCCGATGTTATTCATTCTGTATATTGAGCAAGCAATAAAGGAAACAAAAGAAAAGTTCGGAGTAGGTATTAAAATCTATGGAGAAGAAATAAAAACTTTGAGGTTCGCCGATGACATTGTACTTCGGTCAGAGACAGCAAAGGACTTGGAAGATCAGTTGAGCGGAATGGACAGTGGCTTGAAAGGAGGGTATAAGATGAACATCAACAAAAGCAAAACGAGGATAAAGGAATGTAGTCGAATTAAGACGGGTGATGCTGAGGGAATTAGATTAGGAAATGAGACACTTAAATTAGTAAAGGAGTTTTGGTATTTGGGGAGCAAAATAACTGATGATGGACGAAGTAGAGAGGATATAAAATGTAGACTGGCAATGGCAAGGAAAGCGTTTCTGAAGAAGAAAAATTCGTTAACATCGAGTATAGATTTAAATGTCAGGGAGTCGTTTCTGGAAGTATTTGTATAGAGTGTAGCCATGAAGTGAAACATGGACGATAAATAGTTTGGACAAGAAGAGAATAGAAGCATTCGACATGTGGTGCTACAGAAGAATGCTGAAGATTAGATGGGTAGATCACGTAACTAATGAGGAGGTATTGAATAGAATTGGGGCGAAGAGGAGCTTGTGGCACGACTTGACTAGAAGAAGGGATCGGTTGGTAGGACATGTTCTGAGACATTGAGGGATCACCAGTTTAGTATTGGAGGGCAGCGTGGAGGGTAAAAATCGTAGAGGGAGACCAAGAGATGAATACACTAAGCAGATTCAGAAGGATGCAGGTTGCAGTAGTTACTGGGAGATGAAGAAGCTTGCACAGGATAGAGTAGCATGGAGAGTTGCATCAAACCAGTCCCAGGACTGAAGACCACAACAACAACGACGATTTCGTGATAAAGTTACAAACTTTGAAGGACGATGGAAAGAGTATGTAAATCAATTTGATACAGGGACCCTGGTCCGGAATCGACCCAGCGAAAGTTAACGTCGGAAATCGTTCAGATTCCTCTGTCTGTGGAATGCATGTAGTGGTACTGTTGTTGCTAAGATTGTATATTAGAACACAAGAAGAATACTGACAATACAATTTGTTTTGTTCCGGAGATATTCAACAACAATATGATTACTTCATTAACCCACCACCCAATACATTATTGGGAAATGTTGTTGGGAAGTATAAATGAAGAACATTGCATGCCGGAGCGTCTTTTCCCAAACAACCTTCTGCAGACAGTTTAAGAAAATTTAATGGCGGCTTAATTTTGCCTTCTGGCTGGTTATTTTACAGTAGGCTGCAGCGAGTAATCTATGGCAGCACGTATGAACAAGGAACATGTAGTTTTAAGCTCTCCTGTTAGCTTTCACGACTGAAAATTTTATACGCAGTTTTTAAGTAACTGGTCATAATTTCTTCGATTTTCTTGTGCTAGGGGAATTTTTGTAGTCAGATCTCGATGTTGTAAGCCACCTTCAACTGTGGAACTGCTGGTATCTAGGTAAACCGGCTGATACGTCTTCTGATGGCTATATGTGTTAACAGTCAATCTTTGACCATTGTTACACTGTTGACGAGCTCCAATTAGTAGCCAACATTGTACGTAGGTGTTGTACATAGGTTCCGATTCCTTAGTACGCATGATGAGAGAGACACTTAGTAATGATTGTTTTGTGGCCAATATTGTACTTAGACACTGATTCTTTAGTAAGCATCACCTGAGGAACGTTGGTAGTTATCAGAAATCGGTAAGCAGCCGGTTGCTGTTATGTTGTAATGCGATAAAAACTGTTGAACAACTTTTACCAAACAGTACAGATCGCTAAATCTTCTTCGTCAGATGATGTAGGGTGTTACAGGTCTGTGATACGTGACACGCTATAGCGTTTATCTGCACACTTCCAGAATTTATGAAATATATTTATTCATCGGCCTTTTTATCTTTGGCAGATGTGCTTCCTAATGACATTAAGTAACCCTTGATCACTGACTTGTATGCGCAGTTAATTTCTACACAATCTTAATATGTGAGTAGAGCATACATAAGATATTACCTTGATGGTTATTCTGCTTTATTGCATTCCACCAACGGCATGATAATGATATAAGCATTCATGAGTCATGGAAAAGGGTAAATATCCGTTTAAAATAACCAACAGTGGTCACAAATGACAAAGTCTCAACTTACGAAATCGTAGAAAAGTTCTACGTGTGGAACATGAGAGCCTACAAGTCATTGTTCGTACGAAGTGCTACAGTGATTTCCTATTCGCGCAGGTCCTAGCACTGTACACAAACATGTAGACTATTTTGGCGTACATCATGATGGGTGGAGGACCAGTAACGCTGCAGACGTACTGTAGATGGAGTGGGGTACGTGACGGTGAAAATTCACATCACTCCTGTAGTATTTATTTATAAGACTGGAACTTATATTCACAATTTGTAAAAACAATCAGATATAGTGAATTGTATTGTTCCCAGCGTGGCATTAGCAGGTGGAGTCTGGTAGCTAAACTCCGTGCGTGAATTTCGCTTTAAATTTAAGATGGTGTCACGACATGCTCGACCTAAATCGAAATTATCATTCACCGCCAACCGTATGCGCATGCAGTCCCAATGTCCCTCTGAAGATTATACAAGACTGCTCCTGTAAATTAAGACATTCTATGAGTCCACTGTTGTACTTTGTACGGAGACCCATGGTGAAGCCACATCTGTCCACATCCCAAACAACTCCACCTACGCTCATTGACCCCATTCCCTCCGCAACATATAGCCCATATCCATAAATTCCGTCGTCTACACCGTACATATTCGCCACCAGCAAACACTTACACGATACCTGTTACTCTCTACTTTCAACAGTCCACAGACGCAACGGTAGCTCTAACAAGTCTTTCACAGCTTCCGTTATCTACACAACTGGACCCAAACCGAATTTAGTATATGAGCCGTAGTACAAAACAATCGACTCATTTCTTATAGAGAAAGTGACGACTGTATTATCTATAAATATCTCCAAGATTCCATTTGTTCTCAGAAATCTAAGTCATCCGAAATAGTGCCATACTTCCCACTGGCTACTGTCGTAAGCACTGGAAAACTTCCAAAATCTTAGTATTTCTTAAGCCGAGCAGACACTCCAGTGGGACCTCTTCCTGCGGATCCATCAGCCACGTCTCGGTGTTCTCTCCCCTCTTTGTTAACCAGTAAGCCTTCTGACCCAACTTATCTGAAAATCAACAAATTACCCTAAAACATATACTGTCTCACGAATTTAATAAAAGAAAATCTTGCGTCATGATGCTGTCTGATTAAGAGGATACCTTTGAGAACTTCCGCTTTCCTGTTCGAGCTCCCGGCCTCTGCACTCCCAGTTTACAACGTCAGTTTTGTTGCATCCGCTCTATCTAACCAGCCACTATTTCACCATTAACAATTCAACATTCGTGTACTTCACCGCCTACCATAGGTTTGTCACGTGGCTTTTACACCTCTCCTCTCTATACTGTACACTCCATATTTTCCTAACCATCCCCTCCTGTTCATCTCCTCCTCCAAGCCGATGAGAAACATATCGTAATTCCACATCATACGCTACACCAATCTCAATGCCTCCTTTAGGTCTACAGTAAATGTTTTAGCTCTTCGAGCTACCACATGTCCTCAACACAAATTCAAATTCAGCAAACATTAAAAGAAAGGACAATCCCAGTTCCTATCCACGTGATTTTCATCTAAACGTTTATGCTTGTCATATACAATGTAGAAAAGTCTAGAAACGAATCCAACCGCCATTTGGGCTTAGACCTTGAAACAGCATAGGACGCTGTGCGATTAAAGGCCGTGCGGTTCTAGGCGCTTCAATCTGGATCCGCGTGACCGCTACGGTCGCAGGTTCGAATCCTGCCTCGGGCATGGATGTGTGTGATGTCCTTAGGTTAGTTAGGTTGAAGTAGTTCAAAGTTCTAGGGGACTGATGACCACAGACGTTAAGTCCCACAGTGCTCAGAGCCATTTGAACCATTTTTTGTGCCATTAAAGAGATTTTTCGAGGGGCTGTGGTCATGGGACTTGCCAAATGTCACTAAAATGGGAAAGCAGTCCTAGAGAGGCCTTCAGAATAACTAAAGGACAGAAGCAAGGGTGGTGTTCGTCTACCACGCTATTTGAGATCTTTACGCAAAAGTCATTGGATCTTTGGTGTATACAGCACGTGGGCATGGGGATTGAAGTAGGGAATAAGTGTTTGTACACACTTTTCTATGTGATGCTCACATCGTTGTAGCGAATAGTGGATAGGTTACTCGTATATTATATGCTTACAAATTTTGAAAAATAAAAAAACGGAGAGGAAGGAAGTAACTTGGACATTGGCAGACATTAAATTAAATTGTGTAAAGGATTTAAGTATGTGGATAGTGTGTTATCACTGCATGGAGTATCTGACAAAGATATCTAGCAACGGATCAGGCGGGGAAGGGTGGCTACACAAATATTAAATAGCGTACTTTGGTCCTCAAAAATAGGTTTAAAGGTTAAAATTCGGTTGTAAAAATCCATCGTCGAACCAATAACAAGTAATGGGAGTGAGTGTTGCGAACTTACAGGATAAAATAAAAAGAGAGAGCTTTAGAAATGGACCACTTGAGAAGAACATGTAGAACTTCCATCTTTACCGCGTAAGAAATGAGGAAACAAGAGAAAGAACGCATGGCTATTATACCATCACGGATAACATTGGAGAAAAACGCTTTGTATACTTAGAGCATACGAAAAGAATAGAAGTAAACAGATGACTAAAGAGAACACTTTCATGGCATCCTCCTAAAAGAAAACGAAGAGGAATACCACGGAAAGGGTGGCTAACTGGCATTTAAGACGCCACGGAGAGAAGAGGAATGATAGAAGATGAGGAAGAACGGCGAAATCGAGGCATCTGGCGACAGAGATATGGGAAGCGGTGACAGCTACAGGAATCCCGCGGCCACAAGATATATCCGGTTAACTTATGCAATAAAATACCTTGAAGTAAGGGAGCTTCATGACGGATACAGGTCGTTTTAGTGGGTATGGACGCCGTAACATCCAAATTCATGAAAACTAAAAGCGAAATCTATCTATCGGAAAAAAACAGATAAAAATTCTGTTGGCTCATTCCTATGAGAATTCAAAGTGACTATGTAACTGTAGACCTGACGTGGCTTAAGCCAAAAAAAGAGTATCCACGGCAATTGAGAGATTTATGCCGAATAAATTAGTAAAGTCAATTATTCAAAATGACAGTCGCAATCACATTATTTATTTTGCTGCCAATAATGCGATTGTGGCGTCATTTTGAATAATTGACTATAAGTAAATTAATCGCTGTTTATCTCCATACAACTGTGTTGTCTAAAAATTAATAAAAGGTTGTACTGACCCCCTTGATATACAAATCAGTCCGACTCACTGTAATACAAACAACGAAAAAACATGCCAAATTTAAAAGAACGCATTATCTTGTAGCCTCCCCGTTCCTAATAGGCCTACTGGATTGCGATATAATTGATCGTAGCCGCTCATGACTAATGACATTTTACAGTGAGTAAGGCTGTCGTTACAGAAGGAAAATGATACCGATTAGTAGGAGGAAAGTGTACAACAGACCCTTCTGAAGGAAGAATCTATTCTAAACATTATCTATATGCTAAACATAATTTAGAAATGGGTATAATGGCTCACGAACTGCACAAGGGAGAAAGGGTACCAGGCAACATGTAAAACATAAAATACTGACAATTCAAAATAATACTGACTAGCTAGAAAAGCGATAACTAAAAGGTCGCCAGCCCACTAGGGCAAAGAATCTCCATAATCTTATGAAATGTAATGTAAAAGAAATTTGAACAAATAATCACTGGCGTGACAACAGAAGGTTGTCACCCTGTCACACAACACAACGGTTCACGGGAAAACAAATGAACTAGAAAGCACTGAGTTTGCAGTTACTTATTCTGCAATACTAAATTCTGAAAGTAAAGTTAAATCAAGTTACTCGTTAAATAAATGTAGCTAAGACTTTGTTACGTAAAACAAATTACTTCCAGCAACCCCAGTGTAATGGAAAAATTACAAAAAGACAAGCAATTTACTTTTCATTATTGTAAGATTGAACTGCAATCACTTTAAGCAAATGAGAAACTCATTTTACTTTTAATATAAGAACAATAAAATACATACCAAGCCAGCAGAGGTCACTCGTAAAGTTAAATACAGAATAAATGAAGTTGCACACTCTTAATTTGTGCTGTATCTTTAGTTATTAGTTTTGTCAGTGAAATTTTACGTTACTTTAATTCAAAATTGTAAATTATTTAAGCCTACGTTATGCAATACGAGAATGAACAGTAACTGAGCCAAAAAAATTTAAACTGAAACTAGTCATCGTCAAACTATCACAAGTGACGGTAAGTAGTAACTCAATTTTCATATTTTACGACAATCGGTGGCTGCATGATTAGCTAAGGGACCCAGCTTGGTATTAATGTATGAGGACAATCCAGGTGCCCTACAAGCTTTAACTGTTGCAGGTTATTATTCAAGTTAGTCAAGCATTGTGAAAGAAATCCCATTGGCTAATGCCTCTACAAGGCTATATTTTCAATTACTTAAGTCTTACGATGCTGTAGCCGTACGGACGATGAAGAATGTAGCTGACGACAATGCTGAGCCGCCACTGGTGCTGCAGCTGGAGATTGTGAACCCCGAGTCGTCTCCAGAGGCACGGATAATTATGGGACAGGCCACAGAACTGCAGCTTTCTCCCCCTGCCCACTCCTATCGTGCTCTCAATGTTCGTGGGTTAAGGAATTTCGTGCACATGGCCCGATAATAGCTGCAAACCGCGTCCGCGGGAGCGTCCGATAAACACTTCCGCACTCTTTCATCACTCAAGCTTCTCTGCCTCCTCTCTGTACGTAGTGCGACAGAGACTCTCCATACGCAAAGGTAAACAACAGCACAGCTACTGCCGTTTCGTCGTTGCTATCAATACATTTAAATAAATTTCCCTTGGCTCTTACTCAGCAATTTAAAATATTTGCATTATCATTATAATCAGTTACATACAGTCAGAAATAAATACACAATTACATCCATTACATATTAAATATAGTTTTGTAATAAAGCTCACATATTGAGAATCAGAAGTACAGTGCAGGTTATCAACAGATATTAAATGGCGATAAATTTTGGATAATGCAGAAGGTATTTTATCTACGTTTTTAGTGTTACATATTCTCCAGGACTCGCGATGTTCCACTGCAGCTCGAAACTTGGCGCACAGTTGAATGCGAGATGCTTTTAATAACTTCCACAGATAAAGTCAGTCTTGAAATCTGGCAGAAATTCTCAAAAGATTCTGGTCATATGTAAAGTAGACCAGCGTCAAGACAAATTCAGTACCTTCAGTGCGCTATGCCAATGGTAATATTACTGACGGCAAAGGCATTAAGCAAACACGATATCTGAAATTCCTTCAACGAACAGAACGAAGGAAAATATACAAGAATTCTAATCAAGAATAGCTGCCAACATACGTAACTTAGAAGTAGATATTTTCGGCATCGCAAACCAGCTAAAATCACCTAATAAAAGAAAATCTTTCGGTCCGGAATGTATAAAAGTTAGTTTCCTTTCACAGCATGCTGACACAATAGCTCCACACTAACCAATCAAAACAACCGCTCGCTCAACGAGATATCCATATCTAAAGACTGAAAAGTTGCACAGGTCACACCAACACTCAAGGAATGGAACAGGAGTAATCTAATGAATTACGGACCCATATCACTGACGTCGATTTGCAGTGTGATTTTAGAACATATACTGTGTTCGAACATTACGAACATTACCGTCTGTTGACACATAGTCGACACGAATTCGGAAATATCTTGTAAAATATTTATTTGAATGAAGTAATGAGTGCTTTTGATAGGGTATCCCAAATGGGTTTCATATTTCTAGATTTACGTATTGATTTTGACAGCGTTCCTTGAAAGATACTTCTAATCAAACTTACCTATGGTGTATCGTCTCGGTTGCACGATTGGATTGGTGATTTCCTATCAGAAAGGTAACAGTACGTAATAACCGTCGAAAAGTCAGCGAATAGAAGAGGTGCGATACCCGGCGTTCCCCAAGAAAGTGTTACAGGCGCTCAACTTTTCCTAGTACTGATGAACGACTTAGGGGACAATCTGAGGAGCCCTCTTAGATCATTTGCAGATGATGCTGTCGTTTACCTCCTTTTAACACTCATGTGGATAACCTAACAATTTTCGTTATCTAGGGTCAACTTCCAATTTTTGCACCATATAGATATCTTTTCTAAACCTTTTTGCAATTTGTGTTTTCACAGCTGTTTACTATTCGCGTGGGCTTATGAACTAACTGCTCGAAATAATTTTCAGAGAATGTCTTCACCAATTTCGGATGATGTTTTGTGCGTACGTCCGGAATTAAACATGTATCTTCGTTATTCTTTTATTCCACTTGCCAAGAATGACATCTGCCCACACTAACTCACAGAAACGACCTACTTCAATTTCGCGACAAAGTAAACTACTTCTAATAGCAACAAACGCGCCACCGGGAACTGTGTTTAGCCTATCTTTTCGGAACACCGTTAGATTTTTCACAAAAATTTCGGCTGAACTTATCTCCGACTTTAAGCAGCTTTCAGTGCTATAACGATTTGAGCATCAGTGCTTTCTATTAGCGCTTGGAGCTCTAGTACGTTTATAACACAGCTACGGTAATTTACAACTGTTAAACCAGTACTTCCAGTATCTACGATCTCCCTGTGTTCGCCTGCATCCTTTGAGACTAAATCCTGTTTTTGTTTTCCTGAGTCCCTCCTAAAAAACCGCCCAGTCCACGCCTCACAGCCCGTGCTACACATGTAGCCGCCACCTACTTCTCCATGTACTCCACCTTGCTCAGACATCTGCTCACCCTTTTTTCCCTTCCTCCGCCACATTTAACATCTGTACCCACAGTAACTTCGTCTCTAATAGGACTTTTTATTTGTGTCTATTTATCAGCCCTGGCAAGTTGTCAGACAAATAAAACCCTCTGACTCTTTCCAATACACGTCCTCTGCATCCTCTGCAACGCAACAACAGCCTCCCCCTGATTGAAGATAAAGCAGAATCTAAGGCTTACATTTATACTCAGTCACAACTCACTTAAACATCTCGTTTCTTAAAACTTCCTCGCAGATTAAAACTGTGTGCCCGACCGAGACTCGAACTCGGGACCATTGCCTTTTGCGAGCAAGTGCTCTACCTTCTGAGCTACCGAAGCACGACTCACGCCCGGTACTCACAGCTTTACTCCTGCCAGTACCTCGTCTCCTATCTTCCAAACTTTACAGAAGCTCTCCTGCGAACCTTGCAGAACTAACACTCCTGAAAGAAAGGATATTGCGGAGACATGGCTTAGCCACAGCCTGGGGGATGTTTCCAGAATGAGATTTTCACTCTGCAGCGGAGTGTGCGCTGATATGAAACTTCCTGGCAGGTTAAAACTATGTGCCCGACCGAGACTCGAACTCGGGACCGTTGCCTTTCGCGGGCAAGTGCTCTACCTTCTGAGCTACCGAAGCACGACTCACGCCCGGTACTCACAGCGTTACTTCTGCCGGTACCTCGTCTCCTACCTTACAATGAGATTTTCGCTCTGCAGCGGAGTGTGTGCTGATATGAAACTTCCTGGCAGATTAAAACTGTGTGCCCGAACGAGACTCGAACTCGGGACCTTTGCCTTTCTCGGGCAAGTGCTCTACCACCTGAGCTACCGAACCACGACTCACGCCCGGTACTCACAGCTTTACTTCTGCCAGTACCTCGTCTCCTACCTTCCCCGCGAAAGGCAAAGGTCCCGAGTTCGAGTATCGGTCGGGCACACAGTTTTAATCTGCCAGGAAGTTTCATATCAGCGCACACTCCGCTGCAGAGTGAAAATCTCATCCTGGATCTCGTTTCTTACATCAGAGTCTCCTCTTACTTTAACAACTCATCGTTTCCGCCGCTCACCATAACTATGGCCAGACCTTCTATCCAAAAATCACATAAATCGTGCCTCCCACCCTCACGTACAATAAAGGCCCACATACCAACGAACCAGCCTAGCCCCGTTGGTTCCATCATCCGCTGCCAGTATGGGAGCCACTGTGTAACTTGCACTGCAGTGATTGTTGAAAAACAAAAACAAAACTGATATCATTAATCTTCTTTGCATTTCATCAGTAAAAAATTTTTTTTAAATAAATTTATATTTCTGAAACTAGTATGTCTACATAGCGGTAAATACTCGCTCACTGGGACGACAGAACTGAATCACAGTTCAAATGGCTCTGAGCACTATGGGACTTAACAGCTATGGTCATCAGTCCCCTAGAACTTAGAACTACTTAAACCTAACTAACCTAAGGACATCACACACATCCATGCCCGAGGCAGGATTCGAACCTGCGACCGTAGCAGTCGCGTGGTTCCGGACTGCGCGCCTAGAACCGCGAGACCACCGCAATCACAGTTCAAAAACCGAATACCGCAATAAGCAGCATTGCTCACATAACCGTCGTTACTTGGTGGTGAAATATCGCGAAAGGTTCATTACAAAGATGGCAGCGCGTTTGTTTGACAAATACACACGACCGCAGCTTTGTACAGAATACCATTAATAAGAAATATTTTATCGATTCCAAACTACAGACACCGCGGTGGTTGATAAGTGAGGATGTATGGTACTATCCAGAAAGCAGTTTCTCAGTTGGAACAGCTGTAACGTTCAATTGCACTGACTGGCAAGCAACGAAAATTTGCTAACAAACAGAGAGGAGTTGTATGTTTCAACTAGGCACAGAAAATTGTTTCCGAAAACACGATCTTCTTTCTGTCCCTTTTCAAATCTGATTCTTACCAATAAAAATGATGCGGAATTTTCTCGTTAACATCTAGACGTACGTCACTCACATTCAACAACAATGTAATGTTCGTATGCTAAGAAGAACAGACATTTGCTTGACTCCGAGAGGAGTATCATACTGGCGCTCATTACAGAATGATTCCACAAGAACTCGAAGTGAGATGACAGTTGACTGTCAGATGAATAATATTCAATAGAATAGTCAGTGGGCCTTAGTGATATTGTATTTCGCAACACTCTTGTCGAAAGAACTTCTAATAATTCTTTCGCGAGCTGTGGCGCCATTGAATTACTAGGCTGTTCTGACTGACGCCACTGGCTCAGTTGTAGTATCGACTATCCCTCTTGTGGCCCCATTGCCAATATCTGTGAGGAAGAGTTAAAAATTGCGAGTTGTGTCTTTAGAAGGTCTTTGCTTGCCTATATATATACGGGGTTCGCTGGCCCGAGAGGGAGGCACGAAGTTTGAGGATTGGCGGTAGCGTCGCAACAGGAGGTGGTCACGAGGTCCGAGCGGCCGAAGCCACGAGATGCGTAAGGAGGTCCTGCGCACAGCGAAGATACCGGAGCCGACATCCCGTCGGTTGGTTGACGTGTTCGTGTCGGACGACAGCTCGTGGGCTGGTTGCCCTCTTGTAACTGGCTGTCATCGACGCCACTCAGTAACCACTGGACGCACCGTGGATCCATGGACCTGCTTGCTGATAAAGGGGAGTATGTTATTTCCTGGTTTGTACCCGACCCTCTTTGATCGTAAACATAGGCAGTAGTATTGTACTAAGACACTAGTCGTCGTTTGAAAATTTGTCCATCTATTACATTGCGTTTTCTTTCTGGTTTAACGTTCTAATTTATCAGCTCTCGGTCGTAAATACAACCGGAACAATTGTACTAGGGCACAGGTTGCCATTAAACAAGAGAGACAGTGTGGTTAGATTTAGCTTTTAACCGGTTCAATTCTTTGATTGTAATTGCAGTTCTCAGTCATTAGTTATAATCTGAACAACCTTTTGTACTAAGCTGTTCGTTGCTGTGTTTGAAAGACAGGGTCATTATTGGTGTATTTCAGCTGTATCTTGTGGTTCTCTTGTAATAAGTGTTCATACATAAGTAATGCAATGTTTTAAGAAGTTCATGCAGAGTGGTCTTAATAACTGACAACCACTTTAACTTTGAAAATATTAACAGCCAACTGTCACCAGGGCTTTAGTCAAAATAAAATTGTCAGAAGGAACGGGTCGGGATGCAGTTGTCCTTTGTTGCCGATTGAAATTAGGAAGTCGTTTGCTTCGAAGTACGGTTTATCAACCTTTAAGCACAGGTGTGCATCTTAACCCCGAACTTTTCGGCATATAGCTTTCAAATTAAAAACTACGTCATCTGTTACGAGTAATTGAAACAGTCTTGTCATGTATGGTGCTTATATAGTTTTTATGTGTTGCATAAGGGAATTTAATAAGACAGTGTCCAGCGCGGAGTAAACATCGTTGTTTCACCAAATAGCGGTCGGGCTGCAGGTCCGTCCGTCTTGTAATCATTGTCATACTGTTTGCAGTTTTGCTATACAGCACTTCAGCTTTCTTTTGCAAAGATTAAAAACTTGTTCTACTTAAGGTTTAAGATCAAAAGAATTTTGCAAATTTGCTCATTTTGCTAAAGAAAATTTTATGGTTAAATTCTTCGATTATCTGTGTAACACAGTTTATATATTATTAAGTAAACAGATTGCGTGAAAAGAAATTTATATTGGTGGGCCCTCCCTTCTACTTTTTCCTTAACTCCAGTGAGTACCAAGTGTCATATTGGATGCAAGCATAGCCATCTTTATATGGTGTAACTCACGCATAACGGCTCATACTCGTCCGGCAACTAAAGAATTTAATAACATAGCGCATAGGAACGTGTGTTTTTACTTTCTTCCGAAAGTGAATGATCGTTTTTAACATTAAACCAATCGTTCGTATACATTCTGCAATTGTTATTTCCATATTATTTAACATTAACTTTAAACCTGACTGATTGGCTTGATTTGTATACATCTAAATGATACAGGAAGCAAACGTTTGCACAAAAACGTTGAGTGGGTTAACGTGTGGAGCAAAATATTTTTACCAACATCAGTGAGAAACGAGATGAAATAAAAGTAGAACCAACATTCTGTGTATTATTAACAATACATATCTATTCCGTATTTGAAATAATTATATGCATATGCAAGCCACGAGTATACGCCACCCAAGTCAGAAGAGATATGATACATCTTCAATATGACAACGGTTAATATTGGAACTGTGTAACGTTCAGGTTTCTGTTTGAAAGGGAACTACTCATTTGTGATAAAATAGAGGGTGAACAGAACATTGAACACAGGTTTATGAAACGGTATCTACACCCTAAACAAAATCGCTTCTAATTAGCCTGCGTTCATGAGTGCGGACTAAGTTCAGTACTAATATATTTGGAAGTTACTTTGTTCATTTGTTAATTCCGATGCATTTCTAAACTGCAGCCCGTAACACAACTTTACATGGCAAAGGTAATACGCTTGCAGCAATCTCTGTCGCACTATCGCTATGAAAACACCTATATCGTTGAAGTAATTTTTGAATGAAAGGCGGCACAATTACGTTGTACTTCCACGTAAAACTACAGGAAGCATTAAGCAGGGGAACTATAAGGAAACAAAGCTGTAATGTTATCCATCTTAAGTGTAGGAGCCGCTGAAACATAAAAGCATGAAGCAAAAAGGTTTTAATGAGTAGCTTGAACTAATTCTTTGCTTTAAGTGTTGCAATACTGTTTATACCTTAGTTTTTTAAACTATTAAAAGTTTTAACTTGGAACACTGAGAAACCGGAGTCATTATTCTTTCAATTGCGTACGCTCTGAAGCGCCAAAAAAACATATAGGGATGCGTATTCAAAAACAGAGATATGTAAACAGGTAGAATACGGCGCTGTGGTCGGTAACGCCTATATAACACAAGTAGCTGGCGCAGTTGTTAGAACGACTACTGCTGCTACAATGGCAGGGTATCGAGATTTAAATCAGTTTGAACGTGGTGCTATAGTCGGCGCAAAAGCGATGGGACACAGCATCTCCGAGGTAGCGATGAAATAGTTTTCCCGTACAACCATTTCACGATTGTACTGTGAATATCAGGATTCCGGTAAAAATCAAATATCCGACATCGCTGAGGCCGGAAATAGATCCTGCAGGAACGACTCAAGATAACAGTTCAGGTGACAGAAGTGCAACCCTTCCGCAAATTGCTGCTGACTTCAATGCTGGGCCATCAAGTGCCAGCTTGCGAATCATTCAATGAAATATCATCGATAACGTCTTTCGGCGCCAAAGGCCCTCTCGTGTACCTTTGATGACTGCACGACACAAAGTTTTACACCTGACCTGGGCCCGTCAACACTTAATGATTGGAAACATGTTGCCTGGTAGGACGAGTCTCGTTTCAAATTGTATCGAGCGGATGGACGTGTACGGGTATGGAGACAACCTCATGAATCCATGGACCCTGCATGTCAGCAGGGGATTGTTCATGCTGGTGGAGGCTCTCTAATGGTGCGGGGAGTGTGCAGTTGGAGTGATTTAAGACCCCTGATACGTCTAGATACGCGTCTGACAGGTGAAACGTACGTAAGCTTCCTGTCTGATCACCTGCATCCATTCATGTTCATTGTGTATTTCGACGGACCTGCTCAATTCCAGCAGGACAATATAACACCCCACACGGCCAGAGTTCCTACAGGGTGCCTCCAGGAATACTCTTCTGAGCTTAACCACTTCCGCTGCCCACACATTCTCCACACATGAACTTTACTGAGCGTATCTGGGATGCCTTGCAACGTGCTGTTCAGAAGAGATTTCCACCGCCTCGTACCCTTACGTATTTATGGACAGCCCTGCGGGATTTCTGGTGCTAGTTGCCTCCAGTGTTACTTCAGATATTAGTCGAGTCCATGCCACGTCATATTGTAGCATATCTCCGTGCTCGCGTGGGCTCTTCACGGTTTTAGGCAGATGTACCAGTCTCTTCGCCTCTTCAGTGTATATGTGTATCATCTCCAGGAAAGATTATATAAATAATGAAACTGACGTAGGTGGTGAATTACAAAGATGTAAATGCTTTTTTGAGAAAAAAAATGGGGGGAATAGTGTATGTTAGCAACAGCTGCAGGCCGCTTATCAACTTCCAGTGGCGCACTTGTAGCCCGCGCGGCGCTAAGTAACACTAGAAGCACTGCGCAGCCAAGGCAGCCGCTGAGGCTAAGTCCGCTCAAATCGTCGACGCAGGTTGGAGAAATGTGGGCTGCGCGCCTGCACGTCGTCATTGACGGTGCGGCGTTGTCATCTTCCGCCGCCGTCAAAGGGCAACATCAATGGGTCGCCGACACCAGTCGCCTGCTATCTGGGCGTGATTACATCGACGCCCTCCGCGCCCGCATCAACGCCTTCCTGACGAGGGCACGGCGCAGTCGGGGGCGGGAGGCGGACACCAGATGGCGCGCGGGCTGCCAAGCCGTGGAGGCCGCCAACCATGTACTACAGCCTTGGTTCAGGACGCACGGGTCCCGAGTTAAACGTCATGACGCTATTGTGCGCTATGTCGCTCGTGGACTCGTGCAGAGGGGCTTCAACGTCTCAGTGGAGCCCCACCTCCGCACACCTGAGGGAATCCGCAAGCCTGACGTGGTGGCGGTTAAAGACGTGATCGACGCCCAGGGAGTCGGAGACCATCTTCGACTCGACTGGTGTCACTCCCAGAAGGCGGCCTATTACGACACGCCGTCCATCCGGCGTGCCATCTCCAACCTGCACCGTGACGTCGAGGAGGTAACTGTGTCCACCGCAACATTGAATTGGAGGGGCACATGGTCTCCAGCGTCAGCGAGGGACCTCTCCGAGCTAGGCTTCCGACCCCGAGAACTGGCGGTACTCAGCACCAGAGTACTGCGGAGCTGCTGCACAAGTTATCGCATCTATGAACGTATGACGGCGCCAAGGCTGATGCCACGAGCCGGCGTCGGCTAGGCTGCTGGATATTCTTCTGCCTTGACTCCTGGGGCCTGTCTACAGGAGGAATCCCGTCTTTGTTCCTTTTTCTTTGTCTTTATATTTGTGTTTTCTTCCTCTATACATAAGTTTAGTAAGGTGTTCGCCCTCTAACTCCCCACTCCGGTGGTGGACATTGGCGAAGTACTCAACACCTCATGTACCTTTTCTCCTTATTTTACTCATGTATGTATGTATTATTCCAATGGAATAAAGACGGCTGTAATAACCAAGTGCCTAGACGCCAGACAGAACACATCGGCTGCCTCAAGGTCACACTACGCCTAGCGCGTAACCATGCTCTATAGCCGTAGATAAACGAATGAATATTTTTTTTGGAAAGATTGCGAATTAGGTAAGGAATTTTTATTGTCTATTATACAACATACAGTCACCAGTAATCTTTATTTTGCAATTGTTGTTCCCTAATTTGGCCCAAATAAACAGGTACTCGTCTGCATTCAGCTTGTTCTTTCTTCTTGTAAACAAATTAAACGGCTTGTTAGGAACCAGGGTACCACAGGGAACCTTCGCTAGTAGTTCTGTACACTCCGCTATACTTCAAGCCTTCCAAGCCAAATGTTTGCATCAGGGAAGGCTTCAAGGCCACCATAACCTGCATGGTTCCTCCATACAACAGCTAAGGTCAACCATGCGCTGCCTCCAAAAACAGCACTAGCATCGCATGTGAAACGCATTCTCAGTCCATGATAGATATTTGGACCACCAATAAGCTGTTACTTATTGAATTGCCCAGTAAGGTCAATGTCTATTGCATTCAAAGACTTGTACGCAGGAACACTGGCCGCCAGCGGCGACGATAACCACGTCGCACAGGCATTGCAGAGGTACATTAACATAATTGTATGTTAACAACAAAAGAAATATTTCTGAAAATTAGAAGAATTGTCGCTGTTAAGGATAACTCAGATATAAATGGTTTTATGAAGCAAGATATTATCACCGTTTGTATATCATTTTTATGTTGGTTAATATAGCGTTTACTGCCAGACGCATGCAGATTTATGTTTCCTAGTTAACTGTTTCGACTGTGTTGAAGTATCATTGAGATCAGGTACTCTGAGGTGACAATTCATTAGATATCAGTATAAATGTACAAAACGGCAAAAGTATCGCATACACAAAATATAAAAGGACAGTACATTGGCGGAGCTATCATTTGTACTCAGTTGACTCATGCGGAAAGTTTTCACATGTGTTATGGCCGCACGACGGGAATTAACAGACTTTGAACGCTGCCTGACGCAAGGGACATTCCATTTTGGAAATCGTTAGGGACTTCAGTATTCCGAGATACACAGTGTCAAGAGTGTGCTGAGAATACCGGATTTCAGGCATTCCTTCTCACCACGAACAGCGCAGTAGCAGAAATTCACTTATGAACGGGAGCAGCAGCATTTGCTTGGAGTTGTCAGTGCTAACAGACAAGCAACACAGCGTGAATTAACGGCAGAAATCGATGTGGGACATACGACGAACGTATCGTTGGACAACACTGCGAAATTTGGCGTTAATGGGCTATGGCAGCAGACGACCGACGCCAGTGCCTTCGTTAACAACAGGACAGCCCCTGCAGCGCCTCTCCTAGGCTCGTGACGATATCGTTTGGACATTAGACAACTGGAAAACCGTAGCCGGTTCAGGCGTGTCCTGATTTCAGTTGGCTAGATCTTATGGTAGGTTTCGAGTGCGGTGCAGACCCCACGAATCCACGGACCCAAGTTAACAAGGCACTGTACAAGCTGGTGATGACTCCACAATGGTGTGTTTAAATGGAATGGACAGGGTCCTCTGGTCCAACTGAACCGATCATTGATTGTAAATGGTTTTGTTCGGCTACATGGAGACCGTTTGCAGCCACTTACGGACTTCATGTTCCAATATAACGATGAAATTATTATGGACGACAATGCTCCATGTCACAGTGCCACAACTGTTCGCGATTCGTGTGAAAAACATACTGGGCATTTAGGGCAAATGATGTGGCGCGCAGATCGCTCGACGTGAGTCGTAATTTATGCCACGTAATCGAGGGATCAGTTTGTTCACAAAATACTGCACCGGCAACACTTTCCCAATTACGGACAGCTATAGATAGAGGTAGTATAGCTCAGTATTTTTGCAGAGGACTTCCAAAAGCTTTTTGAGTCCATGCCACATTTAGTTGGTGCACTTCTCCGGGCAAAAGAAGGTCCAACACGATCAAGAAGTATCCAATGTCTTTTTTTGTCTCAGTATATCGTACAAGAGCACCATCGTCTGTCCTGCTGTACGTCATACTGATCAGAAGATAAGTCTGAAAGGGTCGGAACCGGTAGACCGAAATCGTTAATTTAATTGTGTCTGCAACTAAAACTGTTGTAACACGCATAATTACGTCATAGAAATGAAGAATTAATTATTAAATTTCTGTGGAGTTCCAACGAGGAAACTACAAACACCGTAGAGTAATCAATTGATCAACGTCAACAGACAGGCCTTTGGCATCCGGTCTTTAGCAGAGTAGATAGTCACACTTGTAACTGACCGCGAATTGTCGCTCTGTACGTGGGCAGGACATACGCTCATTGAACCAGATGATCGCCGGCCGGTGCGGTGTGTGCAGCGGCGGTCTCGCCAGACGTTCGATTTGCGGCCTACCTTCTGCGTGCAGCTGATGACCGGCGGCCTTTTGTGGGGCCACGAGGGATTCACGCGTCGTTAATCAAAGCTCTGACGGCGCCACATCTCCAGCACCACAAAAAACTGATCGCTCTGCCATCGGAGCCGGCGCTGCCGGCCGCCCCTCGGACACCAGTTATTACTCTGCGAGCGATGCAGAAAGTCTCCGCGGCTTTCGTGACACAAATGAAAACGTAATAGCTCTGTCTAAGCGCTGTGGAGCTTACTATGAAGGAACATTGACCGGGCTGCTCAAAAAAACTGTGAAATCACAACATACGAGGAAGAACGCAACGTCTGAAGTACAAAGGGTTTTTATGATGAACGTTACGGTTATATAATGTACTGGTGGAGTAAATGCATTTCAAAATACACAGTATAAATAAATAAATAAATAAATCAGTACAGAAGTAGAGACAGAACGCCGACGGTATCCGAATTTGTTCGATAAAACGTGTGGAAGGTGAAACGTTGTGATACGATTTAAATTTAAATATTATGTTTACAATACAAGAAGCCCTTTACATATGTGAACATCTCCTGGCAGGTAGGTGTCTTACATCTACTATGTTGAATGATCAGGACTGAGTTGGAAGATTTGCGATTTGCGAATTGTTCACGCACTGCAGCACACATTCTGTGGGAGAAACCTAGATATTTCTTGTCTACTGAAACCAGTCTTTTCTACTGTGTATTTCATTTGTGGACGTGCGCTCTATCACCGTCAGTTTTGTTTCGTTTTTACAAGCTCCGAAACGAAACAGATGTTTTTCTCGAACAAGATAGAGCTAATCCAAAGCTCTCGGATCCTACCTGGCTGTCAAGGGTAACATTTTTCGTCGACATTACATCCCACATTAATGAAATAAACTGGATACTTACAACCAAATCTGTGATCTCTGAATAGTCGTCAAATGCTGTTAAATAAAGCTGTCATTGTTTGAAGCACAACTGCATAGAGAAAACTTTCCCCATTTTCTCTATTTTAAAGAGTTTTCCGCTCCAATCCTCGACGAATTATTCAATCTCGATATTCCACAAAAAATTAATCGTGATTTGAGGAAATATTTTTGGAGATATTTTCAGACCTTGACAGAACAAAAAATGACATTCTTCTGCTCCAAAATCCGTTTGTTTGTAACCTTGACCGTGTGCCAGTAGAACAACAGTTGGGTCTCTGTGATTTGCAAGCAAATGATTTGCAGAATGAGAAGCATTGAAGAGGAAAATTTATTGAATTTTACCACTGCTTACCTGATGGTCAGTTTCCGATTCTGATGAAATTTGCCGCTGGTATGGCATCAGAGTTTGGTACAACTCATGTGGCCGGCCGGGGTGGCCAAGCGTTTAAAGGCGCTACAGTCTGGAACCGCGTAACCGCTACGGACGCAGGTTCGAATCCTGCTTCGGGCATGGATGTGTGTGCTGTCCTTAGGTTAGTTAGGTTTAAGTAGTTCTAAGTTCTAGGGAACTGATGACCTTAGAAGTTAAGTCCAATAGTGCTCAGAGCCAACTCATGTGAGTAAACTTTTCCGTAAATGAGTGGTCTGAAGGCAGCAGACTGATGAACATTTCGAAGCAGTTCTCTTGACTGGACGCAGTAGTACCAAATCAAACATTGATGATATCGTAAAAGTTCAACGTTTGTTTCACAAGTGTCACTAATATTTTCTTGCAGCTTAGTTTGTGAGATTCGGAGATGTGCAAACTTGGTCTAATCTACAAGTGACTTTCGTTTTGCTAACGGTGCCTTCTTTGATAGCTTTTTTATAAATACTATAAATATGTTTGTTGCATGCCACTCACTCATGATAAACACGGTATGCTGAACATAGTTTTCCGTATTCTCCCCTGAACTTGTACAGAATTATGATGCTGACCTTCCTGATCATTTCGTCAGTTAACCAGACCGCTGTGAAAAATAAGTTGGGTGACCTTTGTGTTAAGTGATAGGATGTAGTACCTTAAACACCGAGAGCTTTCCCTTAAATAATAGTATTATTTAATTAATAAATCTTAAAAATGTACTTACTTAAATTAAATTTTTGCATGCTAAATAGTTTACATTCAGTGAAACATGATGGGCCAATTTTTCATGTTTTGTTTCGTTGGTCTGTACTAGGAGAACTGCCAATAACATTCTCGGGCACAGGAGTGAGTGCACCCAAAGTGCCGGTGATCGCAGCCGTTGTTTCATTAATAGAAAACCACGTGGTAGTTTGGTAACGAGAAGCAGCTGTGGCTCGTTCAACGTGTTTTTCCTCGGTCACGTTCACTGGATGCTAACCAGATACAGCCCCAAGCTATAACGGTTCTCACTGGATCCAGAAGGAAGGCGTAGATGCTGGCGCAAGCGCGTTGTTAGCATGCCTAGCTTCCTTTTGTTTTTTGAAAACCGAGATAGTAACACTGTGAGCGCATCTAGCCGCACCCTCAGTCTCTGCCAGCACTTCCTCCATGTTAGATCTTGTTGCAGACGATTAGTCCTGTGTAAGGTAAAAATGAATCGTTAGTAGAAGAGCCCCTAGCATAGTCGGTCCGTCGTGCTTTGTTTTTTGGCACAGTTTGAGGCGTTTGTTTAGTACGTTTTGGGTGGCAGAGGAAGCCAAGATTTACGACATATTAATTTTCGGAAACATTTCGTTATTTTATTAATAATTCACTGCCACAATAGCTACCGGAACGGGAGATGTTGTCGCCTACACTTCAGTTTTACAACCAAAGAATCAATGTCAAAAGTTTAGTTATCAACAGGAATTCTCATTTTCGCTATGTCTAGCATTCTTCTTTCCAACTACCTAATAGTTCTCCCTTTGACACTAGACTTCATGGTATCAACTGTTCTTTATCTCAGATATAAGCTACGGCCAGAAACGACGATATTTGGGTTTAAATTTTTAACAATCTTCGTCACAGTAGAAATAAAAATTAGAATTTACTAATTACTGGTTAACAAACATCTACAAATCTACAAAGTAAACAGAAAGCTGCCTTTAAGTTAATGCGAACCTCGTAGTCTCTAATAAAAGTAAATTATTTAAAAGTAGATATAGAAAAATTGAAAAATTACTATGATTACTAACGAATCAGTACCTATGTACAATATTTACGTTGCTGGCCACAGCATCATCGTTACTAAGCGTAACTCAGACCTAAGGAAGCAGTAACTTGGGTGTTGTGGCCAACATTGTATATATATATACTAATTCTTTAATAAGCATGGTACGTTTTTTACTATTTTTATGTTTTAATACTCTTGAAATATTGTATGTTTCTTAAAGACTGTTAAGATCAGATTAATGGAAAGGAGATATTCTGTTTATTTTCCTAGATCTGCGGATGTTCTTTAATCAACCGAAATCGGTTATCAGCAAATAGCATATTTATTTTTTATTGCGAACAAGACTAATAAAATTTTTAGCAAATGATACACATATCTGTATCCTCTTCACCCGACGGTGTCAGATCTTACAAAGATGATATGTGCGGTAAAAACTTCGCCAAAAGTAGGAACAGATCCTATTTCCCATTTACGATTAAAATTTACTGTTAGATGATCCTCATGGATCCTTATTTTTCTAGTGTGTGTTCATCTTTCTGGTTATCCCAGCCACGCTCATATTCTTGAAGAAAAAATTATGCCTGTAAGAAACTAATGAATCCTATTGCGAACTGCCAGCAGTTTTCGTAATTAGGGAGTTAGTTTCCCTTGCCGAGTTTCAGTCATCGTGCGCAAGCCGTTTAGGGACGCGGGTGTTGGGAAGGGGGGATAGTTGAGGGGGTAGGAGCATCAAGTCGGGCTGTGGCGATGTAGTGATTACCCACACATCATCTCATCACGAGAAGCAGCAACAGACTGCCCAGTGAAGGCAAGGTTATTGCTCCGACACCATCGCTTGGCGACCATGCAATATAATGTACATCATCAATAATTCAACAGCACCAACATCACGAGTACGAAGAGGTGCAATCGTTATGTGGGCAGCGGAAAGTATTTCTATAAAATGCCATATGGTCTTGCTGCTATTCACTTTTCATGTTGCCGAATCAATACGCTTTACGCTGATGGATTTACAAGTCTTAAAGGCGTTAACTTGTTCCTTGTTATAGGGATCGTTTTCTGATTGTTCTAGAGCCCTAGGCAACACCAGATGGAGTCAATACTAACAGAACGAGCTGATCCTTCGCCTTTGGTGGTATGCAACGTTCTTCAGGTGTTCTCGAGACCTAATAGTAGTCAAGATTTATTATTTTGAGAGAGATTTTCCCTTAATCGTCCTTTCCACACCTTCAAGATTTCTGCCCCTAAAACATTCTCTTTTTGTTATCTGTGGTTTTCTCCGCCTGATTACATGTCACTGATCAGTAGAAAAATCTAAGTCCAGTTGTGTAAAGATCAGAAAGTATTGTAAATTATATTACATTTTTGGTAAAGATATACGAAAATGAGCTCCTCTCCCGGTTATGAAGACTCAAAGGATGTCTACCGACCGCCGTGTCATCCTCTGCATTGCGGCCTCATGTGGATATGGTATGGAGCGACAGGTCGTCATGTGGTCAGCATACCGCTCCCCCGGCCGTACTGCAGATTTTCCAGACTACTCTGTTAAGCAGCTCCTCAGTTGGTATTAAGAGGCTTAATGCATCCCGCACCAGTCTTCCACCAAGGGAAGAATCCTTGTCAGTACCGGAATCGAACCTGGGCCCAGCCTCGCGGTTAGAGGCGCCATGTCACTGACTGCGCAGCCCCTCCCGCCGGAGGTTCGAGTCTTCCTTCTGGCATGTGTGTGTGTGTTGATCTTAGCATAGGTTAGTTCAAGTTAGTTTAAGTAGTGTGTAAGTCTAGGGACCGATAATCTCTGCAGTTTGGTCCCTTAAGAACTCACACACATTTTTTTTTTTTTTTTTTTTTTTTTTACCTGGGTCCTCCACGTGACGGACATCTGCGCCAATTACTCAGCCACGGAGGCGTACTGGATGAAGATATAAACCAGTTACTAACTACTGGCAGATTGGCCCGAGTCATTAAGGCATGAACAAACCCTACCTGACGGTACAGACAGGAACTTAGCAGCCACATTCAAAATGAAGAGCCTGTGTCTTATGTAGCACACTGCGAATATGTCAGCTGTCTGTGATAGATATAGCATAACGACGATTTCCGTTGTAATGTCTTGAGACACTCTTCATTAGATACAATACTTCCACGGCTGGACGCCATTGGAGAATAAATCTAGAGTCGTAACACAACGTGTGTCTTACCTTTTCCAGATTACTTATTACGGCAGTTTATAGCAGAATGTACCCCGTAATTCTGGAGAAATTTGAAAAATACTAGACCTATCACAGAACATTGGAATTAGGACGTTAGGTACCTAATACCTTCATTTTTGTGACACTGTAGGGTCTCCTACATATATTTCGTATGTCATGTGGTTAGTTGTGCAGTGTTAGTACCTGAGTCACCTGCCCGTTTTGAAAAAAAAATTTCACTACTCGAAACACTTTCTCTTAATGTTTGCTTTCTGAAGCGCAACATAAAACTGAGCGGTAGTGCTGCATAAGCATCGCCGATAAACCACTGCCTTTTTATTTAAGACAGATATGAGTAAAAACTTCCTCCTGTACTACCTTCTGCGTTTCGAAGTCTCTGACGGTCGCATTTACACGGAGCGTATAAAACTTTCGTTGAACCTGTCGAAAATAATGCTCGAAATATGGAAATAATTTGATGCGATTCATTATTCCTAGTCTACATGGAGGTACTAAATCACAATAACTGCTCTAAACACTGAAAAGCGTGATATCATCATCAGACTTTTCTGTCATTAAATGATGTGACCCCTCCCTCCAAGTATTGAGCTCAGGAATGTCTTAAACTTCTTGCCGGTATTGTGAGCGAGCGGTTCTAGGCGCTTCAGTCCGGAACCACGCGGCAGGTTCGAATCCCACCTCGGGCATGGATGTACGTGATGTTCTTAGGTTAGTTAGGTTTACGTATTTCTAAGTTTAGGGGACTGATGACCTCAGTTGTTAAGTTCCATAGTGCTGAGAGACATTTGAACCATTTGAAACTTCTTCTTCCTTGAAGAAAGGTCTTCGACGATATTCAGCCAGTCGAATCCAGCGGTCTTCGGCAGGACTTTGTCGCTTCGATCTGGCGCACTTCCTGGTGGTGTGCCTGAACGTGATTCCATCGGTCACACTGTTTAATATGGGGCTCCGCAGCAGATGATCCCTTCGTTTTCCCTTAACTACCCAAAGATAACCCCAGCTGTGATTGCAGTGAGCTCGCGATCATAGAGGTCAGACCGTAGAGATCTGACCGTGGATCATTGGAAACGTGTCGCCTGGTCGGATGAATCTCTAGTCTGAATACAACTTCATCCAGGTGTCCGGGCATGCCACCACCCATGCGAACGGCTGCTTGAAACATGCACTGTACCACATACGTAGGCGGTCTTGGATTTCCAAGCGACCTGTGCGAGTAATCGAAGGCAGCATGTCAGTTGTGGGCTACGTGAAAACTATTGTAAACTACCTGCATCCCTTCATGCTTGATGTCTTTCTCGATGGTAATGATATCTTGCAGCATGATAACTGCCCGTGTCACAAGGCCAGAATCGTGATGCACTAGTTTTGAGGACCATGATAAGAGCTCACATTGATATCTTGGTCACCCAATTCATCTAGTCAGAACGCTAAAGAGCACCAGTGAGACACTGTCCGGTGCCAGCTCCGCAGGCCGTCCGCTGTGGACGAGCGGTTCTAGACGCTTCAGTCCGGAACCGCTGCTGCTGCGGTCGCAGGTTCGAATCCTGCCTCGGGCATGGATGTGTGTGATATCCTTAGGTTAGTTAGGTTTAAGTAATTCTAAGTCTAGGGCACTGATGACCTGAGATCCCCATAGTGTTTAAAGCCACTTGAACCAGCTCCGCACCCACAAACACACCAGCCCGTAGATTACGGGAAGAGTGTGTGACCTGTGCGTGGTACTCTGATGGGGCGTACCTCCAGAAACCCGCAGACTTGTTGAACCCATGGCACGCAAAATCGCTTCTGTATGGCGTGCCAAAATGGAACAACTGGATATTAAGCAGGTTGTCATAAAGATTTGGTACGTCAGTGTATCTATAAGATATCACATCACTCAAGTATTTCAGAATGTAGAACGAGACTTTGTAAGTAGGCTGTTTAGGTTTTTTTATTGGTAACGCCACGTAGCGCTCTGTATGAAAATCACTGGCTGTGCTGTGTGCAGTCTGTGGCTGGTTTGCATTGTTGTTGGCTATTGTAGTGTTGGGCAGCTGGATGTTAACAGCGCGTAGCGTTGCGCAGTTGGAGGTGAGCCGCCAGCAGTGGTGGATGTGGGGAGAGAAATGGCGGAATTTTGAGAGCGTGTAATCTGGACGTGTGTCCATCAGAAACAGTACATTTGTAAGAATGGATGTCATGAACTGCTACATATATTATGACTTTTGAACACTATTAAGGTAAATACATTGTTTGTTCTCTATCACAATCTTTCATTTGCTAACTATGCCTATCAGTAGTTAGTGCCTTCAGTAGTTAGAATCTTTTATTTAGCAGGCAGTAGTGGCGCTCGCTGTATTGCAGTAGTTCGAGTAACGAAGATTTTTGTGAGGTAAGTGATTTGTGAAACGTGTAGGTTAATGTTAGTCAGGGCCATTCTTTTGGAGGGATTATTGAAAGTCAGATTGCGTTGCGCTAAAAAATATTGTGTGTCAGTTTAAGCAAAGTCATGTATAATTTTCTAAGGGGACATTTCAACTTTAAGAATTAATAATCTGTGCACTATCTATACAGTACCACATACGACTCAACGGGTAACGAGCATGGAATCTGACACTGCTCCGCGATAACCCAACCACAGAAAATTCTCTAGGTTTTCTCAAATCTCAGCTTCTTCGTGTTCTTATGGTCTTGATGTAATGGATCAGAAAATTTGAAATCCGGCTCGATTCAGTTTTTTTAGCCCGTGAGAGATGTTACAATATTCCCGCGACGACGTTCCGTTTCAGTCGTAGTAATTTTGAGTAACCACAATGTCTCTGACCTCCAGTAGGTAAATGTCGGAATAAATTCTACAGCAGGATCACAGCTACTTACTCCTTCGATGGTTGTATAAATTGAGTTTATATTTTGCTTTTCAAACATTCCGAGATGAGGCCTACCAATCATGATCGTGTAAAACGATGGTGTCAAATGGAATCAACGTGGGAACCAGTCGTAACATTTTGGAAAAGTAAATTTTTATATGAATAAATTTTTAAAATAAGGTCAGTAAGCATTGTACTGAAAATTAACTAAAGAATCTTAATATCTGAATACCACTTACACAGGGAGTATGAGACGTGTTAGAGAGAATCAGAAAGTGGATTAAAGTGAACCAAGGAACACCACAGGTCTCGCTAGCATAACTGCAGCGTTATTTAGTCTCAGTGCATTAAAAATTTAAGTGGAAATGACTCTAATATAACGGGTACGGGCTACACAGCTCATTATTGTGATAATATCCGGAGTCAGTTCTTACTAACAGCAACTTTATCAGCTGTTGTAAATCGTGCAACAGCTACTACAAAACGCAGCTCAGTTACAGTTCGTTAAATTGCAATCTCTTTAACATTCGGTTACAGAAAATATTCCTGCGGAAGCGCTCATAGCAATTGGGACTGATGACCCTGTAGTTTGGTCCCTTTATACCCCAAACCAACCAATAATAGCAAATGTCTAGAAGAATAACCATTACTCTACCACGGAGTTTGATTTACTTCATGAACACGACACCTGTTTCGCTTTTAAGCATTCACGACTAGATCTTTGACACGACAGATTACTCAGTTCCTACTGTCAGACGAAACTGCAATTACTGTCTGGACTGTAAGCAGTCACTCATAGGCGGAAGTGTAGAGCCCATTGTGACATCAGGTGCAAAAATTAATCTGGAAGTCATTGCGTACATCAAACCGTGTCATTAAAAGTCTTGTGCTATCTTCAACAATAATGTCATGAGGCTTTGGTGGTGCTACGGAAATATTATTATGGATGCTCTGCAATTGTATTCACGATAAAAATATTCAACAATTTCCACTGACAATCAGAAAAACATAACATGCAGTTTGTGTCTCGTCAAACGTGATACTGTGTACAGAACCTACCACGTGTTATGTACAGTCCAACCTGAACGATGATACAGAGAACGAACCAGAATTCAAGAACTGCTACTTTCTATGTAATAACAAGAATCATGGGCTGTAACGGCGTGCTCAATAGGAAGTCAATCCCACCACGTCTGTGTCACCCAGACTAATGTAAAATCTCCTTTGGCGGTGAGACTGCGATGTAAGAACTTGCCACAGGCCAGCGGAAACACAATTGAGGCCACGGAGGCTAGATAGCGCCGGAGCAGACACTCCCCATTCTTGGCAAGGCTCGAATGAGATGCGCAGATAAACGCCGGACCGCCACGGCCAGGGTTATCTCGGCGCGCCCGGGGACACACGCCGCGGCTAATGGCGCCGGCCGGCCAGATAACCCGGCCCGCGTGCTCTGTGGGCTGTCTAATGTAGCGTGCACACACAGCAGGTGGCGAAACGAACGCGAGGCAAAGGAAAAGGGTCGCTCTGGAATAGGTAAATCTTGTAGAGAGTGCATCTTGAGAGAAACATTCAATCCGTAAGAATAGTAGGCTCCTGTAGGTTTTAACACGTGGTCCATAGTTCCATTTCATCTTCACTAAAACAAAATCTCCAACGCTTCGTCGCGGCTGCGTTCGGCATTCAACGGGTAGGTAAGAGAAATTCGATCAAGAGAAGCATCGTCTAATAAGCATTAGGGCTATAAGTTGTTCTGTGTTGACAGCAGTTGGCGGAAAACTAGCGCTGGCCAGCTTCTATAACACTACCCAATGATATAAAAACTAAGCATTTTCTATTGCTTCTCTATTGTTCCTCGATTTAAGATGACTGCCAGCGGACATCCATATGGAGGCAGTTCAGCTAGTGTGGATCTCGCGGTGGATTAGTGCAGCAAGCTGTCAGAGATGGCGCTCGCGAAGAGACACTGACAAATTTGTGTAGCTACTGGCAGCGATAGGTCGGGCCAGTCAGTACTTATGCTGATTGCAACTACCTCGTGGTTATCAATTGAAGCCGGCCGGTGTTGCCGTGCGGTTCTAGGCGCTTCAGTCTGGAACCGCGTGACCGCTACGGTCGCCGGTTCGAATCCTGCCTCGGGCATGGATGTGTATGATGTCCTCAGGTTATATAGGTTTACGTAGTTCTAAGTTCTAGGGGACTGATGACCACAGATGTTAAGTTAAAAAAATTGTTCCAATGGCTCTGAGCACTATGCGACTTAACTTCTGAGGTCATCAGTCGCCTAGAACTTAGAGCTAATTAAACCTAACTAACCTAAGGACATCACACACATCCATGCCCGAGGCTCCAGACTGTAGGGTCTAGAACCGCACGGCCACTCGGCCGGCAGATGTTAAGTCCCATAGTGCTCAGAGCCATTTGAACCATTTTTTGATTTTATCAATTGAAGACATAAAGTCTGAAAATGAGTTTGTGATCATATTTTGCCACTTATTTTACAGGTCCGACTTGATCACACATATATTTACATTTCACTAACAGTTTCAGCTACTGCCATCTCCAGATCATAAAATATTCTGATGTAGTATGAACGTCAAGTTAAACATGTAGGTACATAGTAAGTGCTCACTTGGTGGTTATAATGAAAGTGCAGCTGCTCACAGAGGTCAAGTATGGTCTCTAACCGTTGCTTAGCAGCAAAACTTAGTAGATATTCTAACCCGTTAATGCGAAACAGATTTACGCTCGAAAAAAAGAATTAGTTCCGATTTTGGCCACCAAGTGCAAATCTGTACCTGTGAATGCAAGAAAGACGGTTGGAAATGTTTCCGTGCATAACGAATTAGGGACGCGGGCTGGAACGGCCAAACAAGTGAGAAAGGCACAATGTTGATTTTGCTATTAACCGCATTTTACACAGTTTGTTCAATATGACCACGGGAGACATCTACGAGATGCTGTACAGCGTCAAATTTGCACCTCGTGTCTAAAATTGAAATTAATTTTTTTTCAGCATAAGTAGGCTCCGCATTAAAGCCTTGGCATATCTACCAAGTTTCACTGACGTGCGATAATTACAGTCCATACTAAACCTCCTTGAGTAACTTGCCCCGTGCACAGTTTCGACGTGTCCAGTTGTTTAGTCGCTCAGGCTGTTCGCATTTTGTGTTTCTCTCCGTGCTTGTCTGTGCGGACTCTCTCCCGTGGACTGACTTGTACATCGATTTACTTTCCTTCTTGCAGGGTTCATCTCCCCGGCTTATAGTATATTTCTGCCAACAGTGGCAGTTAGTGGCATGGTGAGGCACTGTACAGGTACAAAAGTAGTGACGAAGGACGTTCTTACACGTTTGAAACTCTTCTTTCTTTCACAGTGTCAGTTTGTGGCTGCCATGGAACAGATACTTTTGTAATACTGGCAGGATCAGTTGAGCCTCGAGCAGCTTGTTCTACCATGTGAACGTACAAGCTTTAGTATTTAGAAAAGAAAGCGCTTTTGTTATAAACGAAACAAACCGATGCAGCTCGTAATTTAAGCGTACTTAACCATTCACTGTAATTTAATTTACTGCATTAGAAGTTAAGTCTACTTTGTATCGCTGAATGGTTCTCACGCTAGAAGCTCCCTGTCGTGTGGTGGGAATCTAACGACACGTTTGCCAACTAGTGACTTTTGCGTGACTGATAACGGGCAGAAACAGCATAAAAGGTAGTAGAAGCATTTGAAGTAACTCGAATATGTCGGTACAGTCTTAATGCTTACTCCTCGAAGGATTTTCTGCTTCTCAAGTAGAGGTAACACACGAAACTGCTGTTCAGATTATTTACACAGCGTGGATTTTTCACTTCTCATGCAGGGGTAACACATTAAACTGCAGTTCAGATTATCATGCGCGACAACTGGAGACAGTGTCGACCGTAAGAAAACCAGTCAGGAACTGCTATAGGGGTGCGACAACCTGCAAGCTCTCACGTCCATTTGTCCCATCTGCCCTCTGTAAAAATTCTTGTCAGTTTCCAGAAAGAAATGAAGTTCCCAAAAGACCTTAAATCTTTCTCTCATCACTGATTAACAATATTTTATGACATAAACGGAACGGTAATAGGGAGAAAGAGAAAAAAGGGAAGAGAGAAAAAGAGAACACGGTTTTCTAGAATAGAAAAATTTATCCCTACAGAAGACGTAATTATTCATAGCTGCTCAAAATGCTACACTGGTGTGCAAAACTTAAGGACCACATGAACTTCCGCATGATGTGTCAATGTCAAGTGACGTAGCTGGATGAAACCAGGACCACACACAGAAAGAACAGCTACAGTAAGAAGGTAACCGAAAGAAATGTGCAATGAGACGAACAGAAATTATACTTTTATTGAAAGACAATAATTATTCTGAAGTCATCGCGGTTCTTGATGTTCCCCCATGATATTACAAAAGGCGAGACATGGTTACTAATAAGGTGCGTGACCACCATGGTTCGCAATACGTACCCTGCAACGTCTTCTCATATTGACTACAACACTGGTAAGGAGTTCTTAGGTTACGGTGTTCTTTCCCTTCACCATTATGTTCGTCAGTGTTCCTGAGTGCATTGCGTGGTCTCACCCCTTCCCATATGAGCGTCCAGAGTTGTCGAGCGAAATCGTTTTGATGGCCTAGGTGCCACGATTTGAGGAAACATGATGATGCATGGGCGCACTGACCTCTAAGTCATTGAACACGATACACTCTCCGGTCGACTGTTATTCCTCATGTGCCTCTTTTCAGGGGTACATTCCGCCCTCATGTCGCTTTTATGAATGACTGTACGCTACCGCATTGACCCATGCAGGTGGAGGAGCCGTTCGAAAGACAGGTTATTCGGCGAATACACTGGCATTTTCGTTGCCTGGACTTAAATGTCATGGCGCACATGTGGGATGCGTTGAGGATGGTATTGCAGCATGTCCCTAAGCATCAACTATTATCCAGCAGTTGCCAACTGCACTGGTGAAGGGAAAGAACGCCCTACCACAAGAACTTCTTACCAACCTTGTGTCCAGCATGGCAGCACGTTGCAGAGCATGCACTGCCGCCCATGTCGATCACACACGCTATTCAGCACAATGTCCCACCTCTTATAATTTCCGAGGGACCACCACAAATCGTGGCTACATTAGTGTAGTTATTGTCTTTGAATAAGAGTGTGGCTGGCCGAGGTGGCCGAGCGGTTCTAGGCGCTACAGTCTGGAACCGCGCCACTGCTACGGTTGCAGGTTCGAATCCTGCATTGGGCATGGGTGTGTGTGATGTCCTTAGGTTAGTTAGTTTTAAGTAGTTCTTAGTTCTAGGGGACTGATGACCTCAGAAGTTAAGTCCCGTAGTGCTCAGAGCCATTTGAACCATTTTTATAAGAGTGTGGTTACCGTTTCTCTCCTTCCACGTCTCCTTCAGTTAACTTCTGTACTACAGTGTAGCACTAACACCCAAGTGAAATTGACTTCTGTTGCGTAGAAGTGACATATCATTGGAAAGTTACTGTCTTCCTTGAGTCCTACACACTACTCTATTTCCATAAAATAGTGATTTTCCGCAGGGTGCTGGTGTGATTTATATGACTGGGTACAGTGCTAGAAATGAAAAGAATAAAAACTTGAAACCAATACTGTTTCGAAATGTTCAGTACTTTACGCAATGATTACCGATGAAGAATTTCAGTTGTGAGTTCCTGTCCGACTAAATGCGAATCATTGGAGTCATTGCGGGTGAGAGTACGCACTTCCCGTGGCTTTACTCTCGCTCATATTATCTCTGTCTTACGAGTAAAAGTACATATATTTTCACAGTTAGATAAAGGTAGAAGCTTATGCAGTAATGGTGTATAAATTAGATTGCAATATAAGATTAAGTAGATATCAGCCTTTTTTTCCTTAACTACGTACTCTTATCCAAATGCCTCTTACGAATAGTTTCATACAAACAATGGAAACCAAATTTAATTAACGTAATACAGGTACACTGTCGAAATAATTCTATATCTGTCACTCTACTAAACCAGGTAGAAAGGATTTCCGTAAAGACGCAAAATAATATTTACCGCAGAGCCTAGCTTCTCTTGTTGCCAATCTTTTCACGGGAAACCAGCTCATTTCATTGTCACAGGGCCGGCTTTGGAGCTGCGCAGCAGTCAAGGTGGATGCGCACACAGAACGTTGGTAATATACTAACCCCAAAAGGTTCTTTAAAGCTTAGTCGTACAGCCGTGTGTAAAGGATCGAAACAACATACTGAGCGCGTGGACATCATTGCGAATTCAAATAATAACTTCTGTTTGGGGCATCTGGTCGATATTCACTTCTAATTCTCATAATAAACTCTGCACTCAGTACAGCTTAATCACAAGAGTAGTTAACATTTTGCCCGTTCGCGAATTAGACCTGCGACTGTTGCTAAGATTACATTTATTTTCACACGTGGATGCGTTCGCCACGTTATAAATAAGATCTTTGTTTCCTCCTACGATGGAACCAGGACTAAAAAACATCCACTTTTCTTATTTTTGTGTTATTTGGTGTCGCTCGATGAGCAGAAAAATCTGTATGCGTTCCAGTATACTGAAATTCTGCAGATTTTCACCCACCCATAAAGGAAGAGTTTAATTCAATGAATGGCCAGTAGCATAGTATCACGGGAACCAGCTGAATGTTTTTGTAATCCCAACTAGAGCAATGCGGCGTTCGATCGATAGGCATGAAGGTTGGGAACAAGGTAATGAGGAATATGGATAGAGTAATACAGGCAGCAAGGGCCTCGTGTTTTCCACATACGGAACGCGAAATGGTATCGAGCTCTGGAGAGGCAATTAATCCACTTGACAAGTCGCGAATAATGTTTGTTCACCCGCCCAAGAGCTTCTTGCGAGCCTCAGCTCGTAAGATTGAAGGTGTTAGGAGGTATGCTCATTATAGTGAGGCCGCGCGAGGTGTCCCCTTTGGCTGTGGCGTCTTGTCACGGTTCGCGCGGCTTCCCCCGTCGGAGGTTCGAGTCCTCCCTCGGGCATGGGTGTGTGTGTGTTGCCCTTAGAGTGTTAGATTAAGCGGTGTGTAGGCCTAGGCAGCGACGTCCTCAGCAGTTTGTTCCCATAAAACCTTACCACAGATTATTCTTAGAGGCCCAGGAGTGAGTGGCTATCGTGAGTAGGACGCCTGAAAGGCAGCGCCTGCAGAGCATGAGGCAAGTCAGTTATGTTCCTTCTGGAGGCCGTGCTTGTCCGCAAGGGGTACGGGATGATGGGGAATCAAGGTTATGTTAAGGCAGGTGTGCCAACCGGATGAGTGGTTCGTTCGCAGCTCTAGGTGACGGCAAAGGAATATAAACTCAACATCTAAATAAAACCCCGTTCATGCGCTGCAATATTAATAACCAGCCTCTTTGCGCCTTTTTTAGGCTTGTTACTGTTATGAGAGAGCGTAGGTTTTGATCCTACCAGTGCGTGTGCGGCTGGCCTGAGTTGAACCCGTATCCTATTTCATCGCTAATCATGTTCCTCTGTGCTTGTTTGAGTGGGAGAAAGTAGAGTTTCGTATCCTATGTTCCTCTAGGTTATTAAATTACGTATATAGCTCATGAGGACTCTACCGAGTTCATATTAATTTTAGATGTTATTCACAGCGCCAGAATAATCCCAAAGTTGGAGGGGGACTATTTTACTATTAAATTTTATAAATATTCCACGTTTTCATTTTCCAAGAACATTGAAAGTATTGATAGTAGTGTACGGCAAGATCGTTTGCCGTTCGTTTAGAAGAATTATGTGTTATGCACCGATGTGTTTAACGAATCTCATTCGATATATGATTGAGAAGACCATCTCATCACTTATATCCTCGTGTATAAAAGTGTTGCAGAGTCACATAGAAGCAATATTAGAAAAGGATGTGATCCACCTCTCCAAACGACCTTGTTCCTTACCTATTTTCTTGATGCTAATGTTTTCTGGCACAGAAAGGCCAGTGGTGGAGGATCGTGAGCTAAATAACAATATGGTCCTTTCGTTCATTGCCTGATATGCCCAGCTGTTGGTTTGCAAGTGCACAAGTTTCTTCTACACTGGATCTCAACCAAAGTTACTGACATATTCTGTTCAGTGAGGGTTCTTAACATTAGACTTGTTGATTGGAAGCTCTTCAAAATTATTCAAGGACTCTTCTGTCTCTTGATTGAAGTTGCAGCTCTATCCTAACTGATGGACTTCATATTTTCAGACATCAAATTTAAGTACATGTATCACTACCTAATCAATTTAATGAATTCTATTCACAACTGGGGAAAGCTTTTACATCATCTGACGGAAATGTTTATTCCATTCAAAGTGACTTGTTTGACGCCAACCTGAGAAGATTAAGGCTGCATTTTCGGAGATGGCGTTTTTGGGGAATGTGGTGTCCTCAGCTGGAGTTTGGGTTAACCTACTTTGCACATTAAGGAATGCATGAACGTCAACTACCGAATTATCCTAAGAAAGTGGCAAGAATTGCTGGTATGATTAGTGTTCTTAGAAAGTTAATTTCCAGTTTTGCTAATGAGGCCATATTCCAGAGCGAGAACAGGGACTCGAACTTGAATAGTGGTGATGTTGGGGGGGAGTCTCAGCAAGCTGATCTCGAAGGGCTTAAGGAAGCCTTAGCGTGCGTACCAGTGTTGGCGGTCCCTCATTTTGACAAGCAGTTCATTGTCCACATCAACGCTTCATTGACTGGTGTTGCAGCCGCCTTACTAGAAGAAGATCAAGATGTTAGGTGATCTGTATTATAGGCATCACGTCGGTGGTCACCGCTCAAAACAAAGTATTTAATGTGCGAGCTGAAGGCTCTAGCCGCGAATTTTGTTTCTGACAAGCTCTGTTTTTACCTGGAGCGTAGGTCATTCCAGTTGAAAATGGATAGTAAGCCCGTGAGTTGGATTTTAGTCAGCTCTAGAGGTATGATAGTAAGAAGGGCTAACCGGATTCGGCACTACAGTGTCAATTATTTAAGTAGCGTGGACAGTTTAATGCACATGGTCTAAGTTGAATGTTTCAGAATGATTCTGATGGAGGTAGAACCGAGTGAGTGGCTCACCGGCTCCCGATTTCTAAAGTGGTTAATCACAAAAAAAATGGCTCTGAGCACTATGGGACTCAACTGCTGAGGTCATTAGTCCCCTAGAACTTAGAACTAGTTAAACCTAACTAACCTAAGGACATCACAAACATCCATGCCCGAGGCAGGATTCGAACCTGCGACCGTAGCGGTCTTGCGGTTCCAGACTGCAGCGCCTTTAACCGCACGGCCACTTCGGCCGGCGGTTAATCACATTTTAAGAGAGTCTCCAGTTCCATTGAGACCACCAACAGATATCAGGAAGAGAGTGATACCCAGAGATAGCTATGAGAAAAGGTGGCCAATGGAGAAAAGCCTAAGCCATTTGTGTTAACCGACGTTATTTTGTTTTGTATTTTGCATACTGTCACCAGTAACATAAGAGTTGGAACTTTTGCGTACACAGCAATAATGACAAATTCGTGAGAAGTTAAATGGAATGGTATGAATTCCGTCGTAAGGACCATGGTAATATGCTCTCACAGGATGCGTGACATGTACCAGTAGATAATGGCCTTGGAGACCGAAACAGGAGTGGTTTTAAATTAAAGAAAAAGTGGAAATGATGTGGACATTTTCTTCAAAGCCATTACCGCAGTAGCAGAATCGTCAGCGAGATGTTCCATACCCTATACAAGAAATTAACCAGGAGAAGTTATTCTGTTAGCAAAACCACAAAATACAACGGCAGCAGAGAAGCAATTAGAAAACATATTGATTTTGTGAGACCATTTCCTTGATCACATTTGGGAAACAGGTAGACATTTGTTTGGGTGCATGCCTTTTGTAAATTTTCTTGGTTGTTTCCCAGCCGCTCAGCTATGGTGCAGGTGGAGCATTGGTTTTCTGAAGAGCTTGATTCGTACCTTTGGTCCGTGGCAGATTTTAATATGGGATAACAATACCACGTTTATGTCGAGAGCGGTCAGCGAGTTTTGTTTTGGTTCAGGGGTGACGCAGTTTACTACCACTCCATATTATGCAAACCTCTCATTCTCTCAGAGAGTCAATCGGAACCTTGTTGCTGCGTTAATCGCGTACCAACACCAGGATCATACTCGCTAGGGTGAGACTTGAGTAATTGTCCCATGCCTTCAGCGTTGCAAAACATGACGCACGTAAGACCACTGCATTAGGGCTTATGATAGCTTTTCGGCCGAATTCATGCCTACGTAATTGAGTATCTGTTAATGATTTAATACCCAATAAGATATCTCGCGAAGAGATTCAAGAGAAATGGCATTGGGCCGAGAAAAACATTCAAGAGGGCAGTGGGAATTAAGCTATTAAAAGGTATGATACTCACACATCAAGTACAATATCGGGTTTACCTGAGAAATTGGATCCGGTTTAGTAAGGTGGGGAGATGCTGATGGAAAACCACTTACTTCTGTTTCCGGGGAAGTTACTAAATCCTTAGGCTTATGCCTCCAGGGATGACTGTTCTGAAGAAAGTTGCAAGAAGAAGGGGGGGCCGAGCTCGTATTTTTCAGCTAAAACCTGCATAAGTCTTGGATGATTTGTAGACAGTGTACTTTAGTCCGATAAATTTTTGAAAACTTTCTTTGTACCCTTACACTGGACATACAGAATATGCACCCTCACCATTAATCTGGCGTATTTGTGGGTTAGTGTGAAAAGGTCCTCTCCCTAATAAGAAGAAGAGGAGGTTACTAGTTTCGACGAGGGGGATTGTGTCCTGATAATGGCGGCAAAGTAGAGATCCGTCTGTGCTCAGTAGGTGGATCCACATCAGCGAGCAAGAAAATTCTCTAGCTTCGAATGATACAGCCTTGGAAGGTGAAACGGATCCGCAGCTAGCGCCACCCGTGTTCAGGAGGTGGAGTGCACAGCGATCGTGTGGAGCCTCGCCAGGAGCAGCGATGAGAGTGGTTCACCTGGTCAGCGGCACGAGGAAGACGTCTGAATGCTTGAAGGCCAGCGGATGATTGGGCGAAAATGCGGAGGCAGCGGCGTCCACTGCACAGAGCTCTGCTTCCAGTCTGTTTTGTTCCAGGTGCCTCCAGAATTCTCAAGGCTGAAGTGCACAGGCAGCGTCTCAGCCTTGTAGAGCGCACCCAGCACCTTTGGTTCCCCAACTCAAATACTCCTATTTATTTTATAGTTCAGTGCTCTGTCGAAGTTTCTGTGCTTAATGTGGAATGATTATTAATTTTTTTACCTTATTACATTTTGCAGTGCTTTAGTATCTGGTTTCCTACTGAAGTTAATTATCAAACAACTTTGCTTGTGTGAAATTGAAAACGTTCCCGGCGAATTAAGTGTTCGGAGGGATTTCAGAATTGCAACCGATCGTCGTAAACTTCATTCCACAGAAGATATTTCGATTGGAGATTCCACGCAGCATCCAGCTGGTAGCCGCTGTCGCGGTTCATGAGATTTTGCACGATGCGTATTTAAACGTCTTCTTTTATAACGAAGTCCCAAAGAGGTGTTGCTGTGGCCAAAATTAGTGTTCCGTCATACTCCATTGAATATCCGTTGGAGACTCCAGACTTGCTGGGTTGCATGAGGCGAGTTAAACGTTTATGTTCAGTGTAACGTTCTTCCACTGTGCATGTTGTTTGTCATACATAGACCATACCACACTGGCAAGGTATTTTGTTAATTCTCGCCTTCCGCAATAACAAATTGTCCTTCACTGAATCCAGCGCGTCGGACATATTAGATGACGGACAGAAAATCACTTTCACCTGAAAATTATTAAGGATTCTTGTCATTTTGGAATGAAGTTTAAATCGACTGGTTGCAATCCTGAAATCTCTTCGAAAATTAGCTTGAAAAAAAAAACTTTTGGAGTACATTTTATTCTTATTTTATTCTTTTTTCTTACTATTAAGGTTATTTCTGGTGCATAAGCGAATTCTGATTATGGTTCAGTTCTGTTTTTGTAATATTGTTTTGTGTAGAAAATTATATTTGTGCTCCCGCAATTCCCAGCCACTTCCACTCCACAATCTAACCCTTTTCCAAATTTTCCTTATCAGTACACTAGCGGAGAACGTCGAGGAGAGCTCAAACCAGCCGAAATTCTAATCACTCCACAAAAAGAGAAAAAGGCTAACAGGAATTTCAACTGCTGTTCTTGTCTTCAGGAGATCTCTTATTCCTTATTCTTGGAGGAGAACTGATCTATCTACATTGGAGCCTACTGTAACGTTTCATCTTGGAAAGTGGAAAACCAAGACCTGTGAAAAAATTTGTATTCAGTGTCTGGGTTCCTATACATTGCAAATCCTTAAAGGCAATGTCAGCCAGTTAAAATCTTGTCACAGGATCCCTTACGATATCTACAATTCCATATTCGTTACAGTTTCACTGTTTCTGATCTAAGATTCATAATAAGCATCTATGTCTGGTTTACTGAAGACACTATCAAGAGCCTGAAGCTTCTGCCTTTTGGTGATACTCCGTAAGTCTTTACAATTTATACAGCTGCCTAAAATATATTTTGAGCACTGGGATGCGCAACTGAATGCTTTTGCATCTATTTCAAGAACTACTGGGACCTCATTCACCGATGTGGCTGAGCCTCTCCAACACCATTTAGGGCTAGTAACAAAAAGTCGTTAATTTATGTTTCTGATGAAAGAGAAATAAAGGTGAAATAAACTGATCCCCACCATCGATATTGAAGAACTTAGTGACAATTGTTCTGCTTTCAGCTGAAGACTTTTTCACAACTTTCCCATCCTGTTTCACACAAATAACTTTCGCTTGTATTTGTACTGGTCTCTTTGCAGTTGTAAGTATTATAACGTGGAAATTTAAATTTATTCTCTAGAGTTGCAACGCCCTCTAAGAATCGACTGACTTGTGTATTGTAGTACAAGTCGTCATCGTTGCTGGTTTCTTCTGAAAGAAATAGTTCGGCAATTTCAACGATTGTAGAAATTAGATAGCTGACGACAGAAACACTCTGTTTACCAGTAATGTAACTTACAAACAGGTTCTCAACATGATCCAACGCAATTCCACGGCGACGTGTAGAAACAGCCAAAATTAGAAGTTAAACATAATTTCATCCTCTCATTTTGAAGAGGAAACGCGATCAGTTGAAGTGTACTTATGTTTTTCGTAGATCTCTGCAGCTGTTCACATCAGATGGCTCTGAGCACCATGCGACTTAACTTCTGAAGTCATCAGTCGCCTAGAACTCAGAACTAATTAAACCTAACTAACCTAAGGACATCACACACATCCATGCCCGAGGCAGGATTCGAATCTTCGACCGTAGCGGTCGCTCGGTTCCAGACTGTAGCGCCTAGAACCGCACGGTCATGTTCAAATCAAAGAAATGTCAGTTAGTGGCTTTGCAATATTTGCTATAGGCTCCCAACATTATGTATTTCCGATAGAAACGCCAATAACATCAAATTAAAAAACCTGTACTACTACATCCTGACGTAAACGGTACTAGTCGATATGCGTCAAACCATGAAATTGTGATCCACATAAATGTGCAGCATTTTTATGAACGAATAGAACGTTAAAATGTGTGGTATAGTGCCGTCATCACGAACAAAATTGTGTTCATAATTGTAAGGGAGGACTGGACTTTTAGAGTTTGACATTCCATCGTCGACAAGACCACAAGCTAGGATTGTAAGAGAAATTGGGCGATGTCCCATCCAAGGGACCATTCCGACATTTTCCCTAACCGATTCCCGGAAACCACAGAAATCCTGTCTGGATGACACCGAATCGCCCTCGTTTCAACGACTTTTTTCTTAAGTGACAGAGTTTACAAGCAACAGAAACTCCCGGGAAACTATACCAGATTTTTACGTTTTCAGTGACTTTTAAGTGGTTGAAGCGAAGGCATCTGGAATGTATGAGTCGTCTTTGATCGTAGTTGAGAAGCTTAACCGGTACAGGCCACTGAATGGTAATGCCCTAACTCCACTTCCTGCTTGTATAAGCCAAAGTCGCCGTTTGACACACGTGTAGCGAGGAAGTTGTGATCAACGGTTATTACTAGGCAGACAAAATACATGTAATTAATGAGAAGCCAATCCAGTACTTTTTTGAGATTTTTATTAAGTTCACAACACCGGTTTCGGCCTTTATATTAGGCCATTATAAGGTGTATCTCAAACACCCACATGTTAGTAAATATGAAGTGTATCTAGATGTTCTAGGAATTTATAATAGGAGAGACAGCCCTTATATAGGTATAGTAACGATAAGTGCGAAAATAACATACAATTTATGTTATGCTGTAGAGAAGCAATGCCAAATGATAAAAACAGCAGAAGTCAAGTAGATTTAAAAAGTTTTGCGTCCAATGACGTCGTGATCAAATTAACATGTTGTAATTATGAAAACGTGCAATGTGAATAACTGTTAACATGCTTGAGCTCAAATGTATTGTACTTTGACGCGTTTCAGAATCACATTTGGAAATGGAAATTTGTGGTAAGGACTATGTGACTAACCTGCTGAGGTCATCGGTCCCCTAGACGTAGAACTACTTAAACCTAACTAACCTAAGGACATCACACACATCCATGCCCGAGGCAGGATTCGAACCTGCGACAGTAGTGGTAGCGCGGTTCCGGACTGAAGCGCCTAGAACAGTTCGGTTTTTCTGAGTATATGAAAGCTTTGTCGACCTGTCGTTTGCCACTAATACTCATCCTAATGATGCAAATGCACACCGTACATCATATTACTTGTTGTGCAGGATAATCCTCCCCCCAATCCCCTCCAATTAGTAAACTTCAGTGATCAGGAATTAAATCCAGAAAAATTTATATGTCAGACTGACACCAGCTTTACGTAGAATGAATCAATCGTAATTGGCAAACTGCTGCTACATGAAACAGCGAAGCTCATATCGTTTATCAGAAGATAAATATCGTACCTTATGGTGATAAATAATTGCCAGTATTGTTCACAAGGAAATCTTTGTGTAGTTGCATTCGCAAAAAATTTGATATGCAGACATCTACCTGGGGTGTTATACAGAGTATGCAAAATCCGCGACTGAGGGGGGAACTTCGGCGACACATTCGCATGTAAGCTGATTACGATCCTATCTCTGATCTGTCGCGTAAGCTGCTTTGGCGTTTCCAAAGCCTCTCTCACAGGAAAATAATTCGGAATCATCTCACCCCGATTTAATCTCGCTCTTCAATCCAATGAACGTAAATGTTCTAAATCAAAAATTTCGGTCGTTTGCAAGGTGAGTGATGACTGAATTACTAAAAATGTGAAAATATTTCATAGCGATTTGTTAGTTTCTCTCCAATTCCTGTCCCCGCGTAGTTCTGAAATTATTTTTTTGGCTTATTAATGTTTTGCTGATTATTTACTGCCACAGTAGCATCACGATACTCATAGAATTGAGTAAAGCAGTTTCCGACTTTATGCAGTGGTTTGATTAAACATTTTACGCTGTGTTATGACCGTGAAAAATTACTGAAGCAGAACAGTCACTGATTCGAAGACAGTTTCGAACACCACAGCGCTTCACTGGGCACGACCCTGTTGGAGACGGTACGTCATTGCCCTCCTCCGACCTTTGAGCTGACTTACCTAGCCAATTAAAGGCCGATCTACGGAGTAACATAAATTCCAAACCAGTGTGTAAATAGGCAATTTTCACGTGAACAGTCATTGTCAGAGGTGAAAGAAGTGACAACCAACAATTGAAAATCTCTAGGCAGACCGGAGATCGAACCATAGACCTTTGGCTTTGTTTCCTAGTACTTCACCACTGAGCCAACGACTCATTACTATTCATTGCAAAATAAAAATACGAACGGCGTCTTTAACTAACTCTAATTTATCGTAACTTCCTTGGTTAATTTCACGGTAATTCTGTGTCAAACACACAAGTCTGACTTCTCATTTAGTTTGACATTGTTCAGATTTGTTTTGTACTGTCAAACGATAGCTTCAGTCCTGGGTTCAGAGACGCCCTACTATACATAGCTTGACACTAGTTGATCTACCATTGTGTTCACATACAGGATCTGCTGCTCAGACTTGCCCACTCTTACCACGCTGTAATACTGTATCCTTAGAAAGAATGCAGACACCGCACGCAATCCCAGTCTGTGACAACATTTCATCAGTTCTCATCAGCAAAGATATTTTATTTATTGCCAGTAAACTAACCCTTGGTAGCAGAGAAATAGCACAGAATATGTTACGCTATGTGCTTGCTTTATTACAATCCATGTCATTTCAACAGGAAATCAATGAGAGATTTAATAGCCTTGATTGGATACCTTTAGTGCAGTCTTTCACAGAAAGTGTGTAGGCAGTGGCTGAGTAATGCTATTCCGTACATGGAAATAAGAAGGACGTTTTGTTCAGTTATACTGTACGTCCCGTAAATAAAACACTTCTGGCTGAATTACTGAAGATCGTAACCTGCCACGTGATGGTAACACGTGCATGTATACTTTGCAAAGCAGAGTACACTGCTTCTTAATGTTTCTTTCCATTTAATTCGCAGTTGAACATGGAAATAATGAATTTATAGGCTTAATATTTTTAGTTTTATATTATCATAACGGTTCCAGTGGTGCGTCAGAGACGAAAGGTACTGGTATCAATATAGAAAAATATTTTCATTGATTATGATTTCGCCACTATTCCAGTCTTTGGTTGAATAAATACATCAGCAGATTTTTTAGTATTTGAGTTACACTGCTCTTCTTATTACAGAGCTGAAAAGGGATTCCAAATAATATATGCTGTAAAACATTTATAATCAATACATTTGTATAGAAATGGCTGTTGGCCGTAGAATCTTAGATAACTGAAGCAACTGAGGATTGGAAAAACGCGTAAGACCTTTCCCGTTTCAAGGAGGGTCGTCAGATACACGTAATATGTAACTACATCACTGACCTTAATCTGTTGTAGAAATATGGGACGTGTTGTATGCTTAATCATTTAGGCATATTTGGAATACCAAAATTATCTCCCTAAAATCCACATGGATTCCTAAGAGATTTTATGTTCTGCTCTATTTGTCCACGGTATCCAGTGAGCTGTGGTGCCACTGATCAGTAGACCTGTCCGGGGCCACTGGCTCAGGTGTAGTATCGACTATCCCTCCTGCGGCCCCATTGCCAATATCTATGACGAAGAGTTGATATCTGTAGGTTGTGTCCTTAGAAGGTCTTTGCTTGCAGATGTATGTACAGGGTTCGCTGGCCCTGGAGCGACGCATGGAGTTTGGGGATTGGCGGTAGCGCCGCGATAAGAGGTGGTCACGAGATCCGAGCGGCCGAAGCCTCGAGCTGCGCTAGGAGGGCCTGCGCAGAGCGTGGATATCAGAGTACTTCATCGGGGGCAGCGTCGACTACGCGCAGCAGGCCGACGTCCCGTCGGCTGGTTGGTAACATTCGCGTCGGAAGACCGCTCGTGGCCTCGCTGCCCTCTTCTACCTGGTTTTCGTCGGAGCCACTAGTATTGTACTAAGACAGTAGCTGTCGTTTGAAAATTTGTCCCGCTATTGTATTGCGTTTCTTTCTTGTTTGTACCTGATCATTAATGTTCTAATTAATGAGCTCTTCGTCGTAAATACAGCCAAAACAGTTGTACTGAGGCACAGGTTGCTGTTAAATAAAGAAGGACCTTGTTAGATTTAGCTGTTAACCGGTTCACTTCGTTAATTATAATTACATTCCTCAGTCGCCAGTTGTAATCAGAACAACCTGTTGTACTGAACTGTTCCTTTCCGTGTTTGGAAGACCGGGTCATTATTGGTGTTTTTTAGCTGGGCCTTGTGGTTCCGGCGAGTGAGTTCCCTTGTAATGAGTGTTCACAAGTAATGTTTTAAGAAGTTACTTCAGAGCGGTCTTGACAACTGACCAACAGCTTAACTTCGAAAACATTAACAATCAATTATCACCAGCGCTTTAATCAAAATAAAGTTGTCAGAAGGGACGGGTTGGGATCCGGTCACACCTTGGTTGCCGATTGAAATTAACAGGTTGGTTGCTTTGAAGTAAGCCTTATCGTTGTCATATTGTTTCCTAATATGTTTAACCTTTAATAGTTAAGTCATCTGTTTTGAGTAATTGAATCACTCTTGTCATCAATGGTGCTTGTATAGTTTCATGTGTTGCAGAAAGGCATTTAATAAGAGAGACTGTGTCCATCTCGATAGTAAACACCGCTGTTTCACCCGATAATGGGCGGGCTGCAGGTCCGGCCGTCTGGTAATCACTGTCATATTGTTTGCTGTTTTGAAATACAACACTTCGGGTTTCTTTTGCAAAGATTAGAATCTTATTCAAGTTAAGATTTAAGGTCAAAAGAATTTTGCAAATTTAATTTTGTTAAAGAAGATTTTACGGTTAAATGCTTCGATTATCTGTAAAACACAGTTTATATATTGTTAAATAAACATGTTGTATGAAAAGAAGCTTATATTGCTGCGTCCTCTGTCGGAGTCACATGTATTTCGTTTGATGTTCGTGAGAATACATAGCACCTACTGAATACAACGAAATAACTCCTAAGGAAAGTGTTGGCCACTGGTAAGTACTGAAACACAACCAGATAAGAAAATAAAAGAGGCTGTGTCTTTGGAAGGTCATTTGTATGAGGGACGTTCAATAAGTAAAGCAACACAATTTTTTTGGAAACCAATTTGGCTTTATTCAGGATCCAAATACACCATATCACTCGCCGCACTTTTTCCTACAAATCCCTGTTTGTCAACATAATCTCAGTTCAACGTGACGGCCTTCGCCACCTTACTATGAGGACCTGTATGTCGTATATACGAGTCTACTGGTCGAAGACGGAGCCAACCTCTTGCTGCATCAATAAACTTCCCATATCGTTCACGAACTGCTTCTGGTGAAGTGCGTCCTTCATTGGCCCAAAATGTTGGAAGTCAGAAGGTGCTAGATCCCGGCTGTAGGGTGGATGAGGAACAACAGTCCAATGAAGTTTTTTGAGCTCTTCTCGCGTGCGCAGAATTGTGTGAAGCCTCGCTTCGTCATGGTGAAGGTGAAATTCATTTCCAGTTTTGGGCGGCGGGCATACTGAAGTCGTTTCTTCAATTTTCTGAGGGTAGCACGGTTTTGTGCGGTTGGCTGGCATGTGGGAGATCGGACAGCTTCCCACGACCTTGTTGCGATCTTGACAAACGCTTAACCAACAACTCACGGTGCTTTTATTCACTGTCCTGTTTCCGTAAACATACTGCAAGCGCCTTTGAAGATCTGTGGTGCTCTGTTTTCCCCAAAAATAAACTCAATGACAGCTTTGTGTTTGGAGTGCACTACAGACGCTATCGGAACTTCATGAAACTATAAGGGCTGACATGGATTTTTCTGGATTTAATTCCTGACCACTGAAGTTTACTAATTAAAAGGGGGTGGGGGGTGGGGGGAGGAGAACATTGCACAATACGTAATTTGATGTACTGTGTGCATTTGTATGATTAGAATGAGTATTAAACGCAAACGACAGGTCGACAATGTTCCATACACTCAATAAAATATGAGATTGTTTGAGAATTTCCCCTTTATGTACAACTACCTTGTAATGTACATTAAGCAGTACCACCAATATAAAGAGATAAAAATCGGTAGATAAAATGTGTATGCTTTCACATCCAGAAGATTTAGATCTTACTCCTCTTCTTCTATTGCTTGTGCCTCTGTCCCGCGTGGTAACAGGGTTGGCATGGTTAGTTCAAGGGGTTGCCGGATGCCCTTCCTAACACCATCCCTGAATGATGATGGTAATGAAATGAGGGCGACAACACAAATATCCAGTCACCGGGCAGAGAAAATCTTCAACCTGTGTGGGAATCGAACTCTGGACCCTGTGATCCAGAGGCAGCAACGCTAGCCCTTAGACCACGAGCTGCTGACATTTAGAGGCTCTTACTGGGAAAAGTCTAATCTAAATAGATCACGAAATGGACCTCGGTTAGCTATAACTACTAATTCTCAACAGCAAACAATATTGTTAAAAAAGCATGCAATGGTTTTTTGGAAAACATATGGTGACTTGCAAATATTTGGTAAAAAAACAGAAAGTCGTAACGGAAGGCAGAATTTAAGTTATATCGAACTATCGTAAAAATGGCTAGCCGAAAGAAAAAAAATTAAAGAAAGATAACTGTGGTAGTGCAACACTGTCACAATACGTTAATGGAGCATAAATTCATTTGAGGGCAGAGTCTCATATGCCATATGCAGTGCACAGGCAACTATCGCCTGAGGCCAAACAGGCTGTGGAAAATCTGAATTATATCCTCATTATCTGTGGTGAGCTATGTACGACCCCATAATTTTGCTTTGAATGCTTTGGTGACCATCCTATGTTTCCTGAGAAATAAATATCGACTCTCTTCTGGTACTTTGAAGAAAAGATCTGTTTTATACTCGTATGTCTGTACGCAACTGTTCACTTGCAGACCTACCGGCCGCTGTGGCCAAGCGGTTCTAGGCGCTTCAGTCTGGAATCGCGCGAGCGATACGGTCGCAGGTTCGAATCCTGCCTCGGGCATGTATGTGTATGATGTCCTTAGGTTAGTTAGGTTTACGTAGTTCTAAGCTCTAGGGGACTGATGATCTCAGATGGTAGTGCTCAGAACCATTTGAACCATTTTGAACTTACAGACCTCTGTTCCTTGCGTTTGTACACTATAGTTATCTACATTTATGGGCCAAAACATTACGACTACCTACTTAATATGTAGAGTGTTCCGTCTTTGGAACGAAGTACATTACTCATTCTGCGTATCAGGGATCCGAAAGTTTGTTGGTAGATTTGTGGAGGCATGTGGCATTAGATACCTACACACCGGTCATGTAATTCGTATAAACAACGGGCCGCTGACTTGTGTATACAGTGATGGCGCCCGATAGCAACCCAGACGGGTTCCATAGGATTTACATTAGGCGAGTTTGGTCGCCGAGACATCAACCGGAGTGCACTACAATGCTCCTCAAACCAATGCAGCACGGTTCTGGCTCGGAGACGAGGACAGATATACTGCTTAAAGATGACATCGTCGTCGGGAAAGACATCAAACATGAAGGGATGCAGGTAATTCGCAGCTGTCAGCGAGTCTTCGATTACTGCCACAGATCCCATAAAAGAGCAGGAGAATATATTAGCATAATAGTGCTCCCACCAGTCTGCGTCCGTAGCATGCTGCGGTGAGGGGAGCCGCGCGAATCCTGGCAAGGCGCTTTAGACCGCACGGCTACCCCGCGCGTCATACTTTTGTTACCGCGTCACGCGTCCCCGCAACGCCACCAAGTGGCCTCCGACGTCACGGGGGCAGTGGTCATCATTTTTTGGCCAATCAGCGTATGTGTAGTACAGGGTGTTTATGTTATTGCATTAAACTTACAGTTATAAATCATACGTCAAATGAAAGACCAACTCAAACAGTTTTACCAGGAACCTTATAAATGTTCAATGTGAGCACCATTGTCACACGGCACACATCAAGTCTATAGCCGAGTTCTTCTCAAACGTTTATAAGTCTGTCTTCAGTGATTGTAGCAACAGCTGCTACAATCCGGTTCCTTAATTCAGGGAGGTCTGCAGGTAGCGTAGGCACGTACACACGATCCTTGATGAAGCCCCAAAGGAAAAAATCGCATGGCTCTTTGTCAGGTGACCGTGGAGGTCATGCAAAGCAAGCCCTGTCATTGGGCCCCTTGCGGCCTATCCAGCGCTTGGGTACAGTGAAGTTCAACCAATCGCGTACATCGCTATGCCAGTGAGATGGCGCACCATCTTGCTGGAAAATGAAGTTCTGTGGCTCATCTTCTTCAAACTGAGAGAAGAGCCATTGCTCTAGTGTATCATGGTAAGATTTGCCAGTTATAGTAGGTTCACCAAAAAAGAAAGTCCCATAAACTTTCCGCAGGGATACGGGACAAAAAACAGTCACCTTAGGGGAATTTCGTTGCACTTGTACCACCTCGTGAGGATTTTCTGAGCCCCAGATGCGAACACTGTGAGTTTTAACATGTCCACTGAGGTGAAAAGTCGATTCATCACTGAAGACAACATGATCCAGAAAATCTTCATCGCCATGAAGGAACATTTCGTTAGCGAAATTGGCACGTAATCCATGGTCTGCCGGCTTTAGAGCCTATAATAACTGTAAACGGTAAGGACATAGTTGTACACGTTTTCTTAAAACTTTCCTAACAGTCGACACAAAAATATTTGTAATTCACGCCTAGCCCTCCGGACTGATTTCTTTGGGCTACGAATGAACGACTCTCTCACTCGCTCAAGAGTCTCTTCACTAACTCTTGATCGTCCTGTACTCTTCCCTTTTCAAAGACAGCCAGTATCTTCAACTTGATGGTACCATCTACGAAAGTTGTTATCACTTGGCAGATCGCAACCGAACTTCAGCCGGAAAGCACGTTGGGCAGTAACTAGAGATCCGCTCTTCGCAAACTGCAAAAAACAAAACGCTTTCTGTTCACTGGTCGGCGTCTTCACTACTACCGCTGTCTAGCGGATTGCGTAGGAAACATTGCGTGCTTAGCAGGTGTACTGGTGCCAAACAGAACTGTTAGAGTTGCTCATTCATTTGACATATCATTTATAACTATAAGTTTAATGTAATAAATATTGTAAAGCGTTAAAACCCCGATATTCATTTATAAACACCCTGTATTATCAGAATACAAGATATTTTACTCAAGAAACACCTACATTAAATCAAATGGTAAGATACAATGCGTTCGACTTACCACGCTGCGACATACATCCACACGCTACTTAGTCTTCAAGTTATCTACTACCCTTAACGAAGGAACTGGATGCTCCATGTAGGCGACCGAACACTGTTACAAGAGTTCCGGACGGGTACAGTTGCAAAGTTCATCACTTGATGGCACTAGCTGCGGCTATAGTAAAAGAGGGATCAAGGTCAGTAAGATGCGACTATAATCAACGTAATATTGAAGTGGTCAAGTTCATCAGTTGATTAAATGCAAATGTTAATATATATGAAGTGTTTTTGTTAATATGTTGTTGAGCGCCTCAGTATCAAATAGCGCAACCTACCGTACCTGTGTGAACATTAGGAAGCTTTAGTTTTGTAGGTGCTCATAAATAATAAAAGAAGTGTCATCTGCTATGAATCCAAGCATGAAAGAACACTCTCGTTCGCTGGGTACAAATCGTAAGTTGACCTTATCAAAGAGCTACCAGAATCAAAGTTAATTCACTTGTAACAGAATGATGACCCGGCTAACAGTAATTAGTAAGCCAACTGCAGGGAAATGAAGTACAGATATAGGTGTCGGATGTAGAACACGTACTCGATTTTGGGGAGCGGTGGACGTAAAAGCAAAACGCGGTTGGAATTTACGGCCGCCGGTGTTCACCGACGCTCCAGCAATGTTCCGCGATGTGCGGTGGCAGCACACAAATCCTGAAACATGGCCTCCGGGGGGTCATATCCGGCCAACACTCACCGCCCGAGGAGCTGTAAGCCGCAGGGGATCCGGGAGCTGGCGATGGCCACTCGTGAGCCACCGCAATATCTCTCTCACGTGAAGCAGCCTTTCTTTAGTTCTCCAATTCCCGCCAACACCATTTCATTACAAAAACATTGCGTTCCGAGCTTTTATTTCCCATTTAGAGCGACCAAGTAATTTCCTATAGCCGTTATTTCTGTCTTATGTTCTATCTGTCCTCCGTTTTTTATCTCTCAACGATATATCTATGAGCAAATGGAAGAATACCAAGAGTGGAAGAGAATAAATGAGCATATTACTACCTGTCACACACAACTGTCTCATAGTGAAGTGCATCATAGACCTGTATCCCGCCGTCCGGTAAGCTGTCAGAATGTCTCGAGGATAACGGACGGATGCTATGTAAATGGTAGAAGAGATAACAAAAAATGGCGCAAAATGCTACTCAGAAAACGAAGCTGCGAGATGTATTTCCCAGGTATGAAAAGTATAAGAATGACCGCACTGATAAGAGGCAGTCTCTTGCCAGATTGGTGTGCCCGATGTCCTATTTTCAGTATGAATCAATATCAATCTAATCTGAAAATTATTCCTCTTGATTAAGAAGATAGTTAATGATCGTAATGTACTAAATAAAATGTCGTGTGACTAGAGCCTCCCATCGGGTAGACCGAGTGCAATTCTTTTTATTTGACGCCACTTCAGCGGCTTGCACGTCGATGGGGATGAAATGATGATGGTGACTAGGACAACAACACCCAGTCCATGAGCGGAGAAAATCTCCGAACCAGCGGGGAATCGAACCCAGGCCCTTAGGAGTGACATTCTGTCGTGCTGACCACTTCTTTTTTTTTTCGATGTAGTTCGTTGCGTTTGGTCTGGGCGGACGTCACAAGACATCCGTTCAAGTTGATCATTGATTCCTTGACTCTGTTTTTTTTATTACAGAGAGCACGCAGCCCTCTGACCGCGAACACGCCGAGCTAACGTGCCGGCGGCCACTCAGCTACAGGGGGCGGACATCGTAATGTACTTCATTCATTGTCAATAGTAAGTCGTATATTTTTATATTAATTTCTTTTCTTCCTGGTGACCATTGACTGTAGTTTGATTGGGTAAGTGAGGAGCCAAGCAAGATGCACTAGGCAGGACAAGTGACCTGATGTTCAGACATTCTCATCCTGAAGGTTGTGACCTGTGTTTTCTGAGGAAAGAGCAAGGTGAGGCGGTGTCTTAGAGCAGATACCAGGCACCAGTCAGGCTTTTGTCAAGGTGGCACCGGCCAGTCAGCTTCCTGGATTTTTGCATAATGTTATGGCTCTCCATGATGTGGGATCAGGGCTACATTCATCTCTTTCCCGCTCAAACCACCACCTCCTTCTCCGCAGGCGACTGTAAAAGCGTGTTTCGGAAGCAGGGAAAGCCATAGTGGCACCAAAGCCCAACCACCGAAACCGCACAGGTTGCGGCCCCGCCTCTTCATGGGCCACACCACGTCCGCTTGGCCTGCTCAGTGTACGTGACCGCCTCGCGGATCACGTTCTATAGGAACACCTTCAACACTCCAAGAGTCTCTTCGTATATATGAGATCGCAGATGCATTTCACGTTGCCCCTGCACGCCCCGGCGGCGGATCGCGGGCTTCGTGTTGCCCTGAATGTTGTCCCGCAACACCTTGCAGTGACGACTGGTACCACCTTGCCGATCCCCTTTTCTCCGTTGCTACGGCCAGTCATTCTTCTCGAAAAGAGTAGCCTACAAGGCTTGACCAGCGGCGCTACGCTCCTTCACAGAAATAGTTAACGTGACGTAACGAACACCTGCACTCGCGGAGAGTCCCAGCTTTTACAAACAGCGGCATCTGGGCAAAACAAACTCCAAAACAACCTTTTTGTGCCAAAAAGTCGCCTTCTGGGAGGCGTAGGCTAGGGTCAGTCAGTAATAGATAAGCGAGAAGTGAGCAGTGGACAGGCTGCTTTGTGAATAGCAATTATTTTCTATTTCTAAGGCACTGTAACAACGTTGTGTCACCGCTTCACGTGAGGTGATTAACCTCTGGCTAAAGAATTTGTAAGAGAGATTCTCGTTCGCTAACTTAAACAAATACCATGTTAGATGAAGTCTGGATATCAAATTCTGTAAAGTGCGTATTTGGAGGTGATTACATTGGCTACAAGATCGAACTGGCTGATCTGTGGGAGAGTAACTGAGAATAGTTGAAGAACTGCAAGCCCAGGTGTGTGACGATTAGTTAATGTTGTAAAACTTTGGAATGTAGGGAAGATTGTTGTGTCCATCCCCAGCAGAGCCATTTTCATTGGCGTTATCGGCAGAGAACAGTCGGCTTGGATTCGTTACTGAGAAGAGCACGCTGGTTGGCTTGGGACTTCCTAGAGTAGACGACTTCATAGGGTAGACTTAGATTCTGGAAACGGAATAGAACATTTGGCTTAGGAACTTCGTCTGGAGATCAGATATAGAGCTGATAGGTGGCATTCTGGGGCAGGTCGCGACACTCACTCCGCGCATCTGACAGCTGAACTTTGAGTGAAATCGCGGGCGAGCAGTGTTGGACACTAAATACAAGTTTCTAGGTATGTTTTCTAACGACCCTGCCCAGACTAATAATTTCATGGATAATTGATAAAACACGAAATTAGTGTGTCATGGCATTTCTGACTAAAGTAAGAGATGTAGAAGAGTGCGCAATTCAATTTGGAAACAAAGGTTATAGACAGGAAGCGACTGTTTCGTTTGTTGCAGCATACAGAAGCTAAATTTTGAAAGTATCGCTTCGCTGGTAATATCTCAGCTCGTTATCCAGTTAGAAAGTGAGGTATGTTCTCTGCAGAGGCCACGGATTTGGCGAGTTTCAGGACAAAGTATCTTTCCTGAGACAGATATTTCTTTGTAAAGCATTCATGAAACAGTAATGTCAATAATAAGTTTCTGTTCGCTTTAAAAATAATGAGACTATTAATATTCTTGAACGAAACACTGTGGCACAGCTGTATCGTCATTTACTACTGAACCCTATTTTAAAAAGTTGTAGACTCGTTTCAGGTGTTAGCATTAGCCATATCTCGAAAGCGAGTTCTTTCCACGAGAGATTAAAGGCTAGTTACGACACAGTCAGAAATATTAGTTGCATGTGTAGTTTTTCAGTCTTCTGGAGGATTCAGGCAATGACTGAGCTGAATTTATCTGCCCACATCTCATGTGCAAATTACAGTCTTGTCCTATTTCCCTGAAACATCCAATCTTTCACGAGATTTTCACATGTTTAAGTAGTACTGATCCATGATAACAACTGATGATGTTCTCGTTTTCTTGGTTTATTGTCATCGAACACATACTGTAATAATAACTTTTTCTATGTGTGTAAGTAATTTTGTAATAAATAGGGAATAATGTAGACCATTGGTTCCATTTCAGAGTTAAATGAATACACTGTCTTATGTCTTTTGAGAGGTGCAGCACCTACTGTACGTCTCATGTTCGCTAGGGCCGTCCCCGTACCACTAATTATCCGCTGCACGGCTTTTTATTAAATGTATACGACTCCATGGAGAGTGATCTCACTATGGACCAGTGCAACCGATGCTGGTATGTCGAAAGCTCAACTTTACCCTCATGCTGTGTAGGTACAGGATACGAGAAGTTATCACAAAGTTTTAATTATGTGCTCATAAAGCTAAGTGTTGGTAGTTTGTTTGCGTGTCCATATCTATATTCCTGACACGCACTGGAATCCCCACGATCTAGTATCCTTGTACTCCGCTAGAGCAGTCAATAACAAACTGTTACCACCCACTGATAAAGTTGACTATCTTGCGACAATTCGTTTTCAGCAATAGTGGAAATGTGTAGGTTTGAGAAGCCAATCCACAGAACAATTTTAGCTTTCTGGAGTGGCCTGTCTCTTTTGCAAAATTTCCTCTTCTGCTGAAAACGAATTATCGCATGAGAGTCAACTTCACCAATGGGCTGTGACATTTCGTTTCGACTGCTCTAGTAGCGTTCTGTGGTACTGCGCCAAGGGGATTTCAGCGTGCACAAGGAGGGCAGACATGTACCTGCAAATAGACAAAAAATTAATTGCGCAACTTCATTTCTGACCGGTGTTTGCTTAAACAATAAGACTGGCTCTTGAACATACACCGAGGTGACAAAAGACAGGGGATGGAGATATGTACATATTATACAGATGGCGGAAGTATCGCGTGCAGAAAGTATAAAAGTGCACTGCACTGACGGAGGTGTTATTTGTGTTCAGGTGATTCATGTGAAAAGTTTCCCGACGTGATGTAGGCACCACGACGGGAATTAACACATATTCCATATCGTAAATGGTTTGGGAATTCAATACACCGAGATCCACAACGTCAAGAATGTGCCGAAAATACCAAAATTCAGGCGTCACCTGTCACCACGGACAACGCACCCACCACGGCCTTCACTAAACGGCCATGAGTAACGGCGTTTGCGTAGATTTCTCAGTGCTAACAGAAAAGCAACACTTGGTGTAATAAGCACAGAAATCAGTGTGGGATGTACGCCGACTGTATCCGTTAGGACAACACGGCGAATACTTTCGTAAATGGGCTGTGGCAGCAAGCGACCGACGCTAGTCGCATTGCTAACAACACGACATCGCTCACAGCGCCTGTCCTGGGATCGGACGGAAGGTTTCGAGTGTGGCTCAGACCTCATGAAGCCGCGTACCCAAGTTGTCAACAAGGCATTGCGCAAGCTGGTTGTGGCTGTCAGATGGTCTGGGCAGTTTTTATATGGAATGGACTGGGTCCTATAGTTCAACTCAACCGATCATTGACAGGAAATTATGTTCGGCTACTTGGAGACCATTCACAGCCATTCATGGACTTCATATTCACAAGGAATGATGTAATATCACCGGGCCACAACTGTTGGCGATTGTTTTCAAGAACCTTCTAGACAGTTCGAGCGATTAAACTGGCCACCGAGATCGCCCGGCACGAATCCCATCGAATATTTATGGGACATAATCAAGAGGTCAGTTCGTGCACATAATCCTCCACCAGCAATACTTTCGCAATTATGGACGGCTATAGAGGCAGCAGGGTATTTCAAGGGACTTGTTGAGTCCATGCCTCGCCGAGTTGCTGCACGACGCCGGGGAGAAGGAGATCGGACGCGATATTAGGAGCTATTCCATGACGTTTTACACCTCACTGTATGTGCAATCACATAACGATAGTACTTTATCAGTTACAATCTACTTCACGGAAAAAGAAATAAATTGAGCAGAAAATAGCTGTCACTGCAGTGATTCATACTATTATCGGTGTTTTACTTTACAGAATGAATCTCTCACGCTGCAGATGAATGTACACTTTTGTGGAACTTCCTTAAACATTGAAACCAAATGCTGCATCACGACCGGGACCCGCAACAAAGCCGGCCGGCGTGGCCGAGCGGTTCTAGCCGCTACAGTCTGGAATCGCGTGACCACTACGGTCGCCGGTTCGAATCCTGCCTCGGGCATGGATGTTTGTGATGTCCTTAGGTTAGTTAGGTTTAAGTAGTTCTAAGTTCTAGGGGCTGATGACCTCAGATGTTAAGTCTCATAGTGCTCAGAGCCATTTGAACCGTTTTTGAACCCGCAACAAAGGCAACTAATGGCACATGTTTGACTACCGGCGTCATTCCTCAACTCTTCCTGTATTTTTTCCCGTATTCTACCATGGAAAGTAATAGTCTGTATCTTCGTTCTGGTACGGCAGACACTCAATGATTGAGGAAGAAACAGCTGTTAACCGCTTTCTGGATTCTGCTTGCCATTTACAGACATTGGGCTACAGGGCGTCAAATTGTGAAGATACAGATTAGCTGTAATAATTATTGCACTCAAGTGATGGACGACCTGCTACGAATCGAAATGTAATACAACATCACTATGCTGTGATAATTTTCTGCATGTACTCCTATGACTTCTGTTCTGATGGAAACAAAATTCCATATGTATTACACTGTTCGAAGCGATTCAGCAAAATTATTAATTATTATTGGCATTTTTGAGGATTAAATTAGTTTGCGCGCAGTTAATTGCTTTTATGCGTGTGCGACGTTCCGTTGTTAAGTTGATTGGGTCGCAGCCACTGTGTCCGGTTTCGGATGAAATACGGCGCCGACCTGCCAAAACGAACGCGTTTTCGTGGTAACATCAGCCAACAGCTCAGACGACTGCAATTTTTGCTTCAGGCGTACCGTAAGCGAACATCAATTTTTCATCTAAAGGGATTGCGGATGACAGCATGTAGGCCGTGCTGTTCTTTTCCGGAAGATTTTACCTGAGTGACCGCAAAGGGCTACGACTCTGTGGTTCGCCATTCGGAGATGAAGGTGAAGAGAATGATCCATACCCCCTTAGTTGATTCTCAAACGCTGTTGCTTTCGAAACTTCGTGGCAGATTAAAACTGTGCGCCGGACCGAGACTCGAACTCGGGACCTTTGCCTTTCGCGGGCACGTGCTCTACCAACTGAGCTACCCAAGCACGACTCACGCCCCGTCCTCACAGCTTTACTTGTGCCAGTACCTCTTCTCCTACCTTCCAAACTTTACAGAAGCATTCTAGAAACATCCCCCAGGCTGTGGCTAAGCAATGTCTCCGCAATATCCTGTCTTTCAGGGGTGCTAGCTCTGCAAGGATCACAGGAGAGCTTCTGTAAACTTTACGGAAGCATTCTAGAAACATCCCCCAGGCTGTGGCTAAGCAATGTCTCAGCAATATCCTTTCTTTCAGGAGTGCTAGCTCTGCAAGGTTCGCAGGAGAGCTTCTGTTAAGTTTGGAAGGTAGGAGACGAGGTACTGGCAGAAGTAAAGCTGTGAGGACGGGGCGTGAGTCGTGCTTGGGTAGCTCAGTTGGTAGAGCACTTTCCCGCGAATGGAAAAGGTCCCGAGTTCGAGTCTCGGTCCGACACACAGTTTTAATCTGCCAGGAAGTTTCATATCAGCGCACACTCCGCTGTAGAGTGAAAATTTCATTGCTGTTGCTTTCGGACGCTAAGCGATGGCCGTCGGCCATGGCGTTGTCTGTGGTGAGCGGTAATAACTGAAATTTGGCATTATCGTCACACTCTTGACTCTGCGGGTCTCGGAATATTCAAATCCTTGACGATTTTCGAAATGGAATGCCACATGCGTCTATCGCCAGATACCATTCCGCGTCCAAAGTCTGTTAAGTCCCGTCATGCGGCCAAAATGACGTCTGAAACATTTATACAAGAATCAGTTGAGTACAGTTGACAGCTCCGTCATCAAACTGTCCTGTTACACCTAGTGTAGACGATACTGCCGCCGTCTGTATATGTTCATGTCGCTATCCAACGACTTCTGTCACCTTAGTACATGTAATAAATGTGTGACAATTATTGAGAATCCAAAGTTTTACAATGAATATAACGTCCATCTATTCCTTGTCTTGATAAGAAACTTTCGTGTTCTAACCTTGTACGGACAGGGATGGATAAATGAAGAAATAAAGTAAAATGAATGAAAACAGTCATCCGGTTTCGAAATCGGGGCGCAAAAGGGAAAGGCCGTGGCGCCATCCACTGTGTCAGAAACGGTACATGTAATAAATGTGTGACAATTATTGAGAATCCAAAGTTTTACAATGAATATAACGTCCATCTATTCCTTGTCTTGATAAGAAACTTTCGTGTTCTAACCTTGTACGGACAGGGATGGATAAATGAAGAAATAAAGTGAAATGAATTAAAACAGTCATCCGGTTTCGAAATCGGGGCGCAAAAGGGAAAGGCCGTGGCGCCATCCACTGTGTCAGAAACGGTCGAGTATCTGCTGATAAGTGGAGACACGTGCTCGCTTGTTTTGGCTTCTCTTCCACTCAGCGAAGTTCCTGGGAAATCGTGTTATGGCACTTGTCGTGTTCTCCTCAAGTGGTTCAAATGGCTCTGAGCACACTATGGGACTTAACTTCTGAGGTCATCAGTCCCCTAGAACTTAGAACTACTTAAACCTAATTAACCTAAGGACATGACACACATCCATCCCGAGGCAGGATTCAAACCTGCGACCGTAGCGGTCGCGCGGTTCCAGACTGTAGCGTCTAGAACCGCTCGGCCACCCGGCCGGCTTTTCTCCTCATCAGAACGTCGTTACTGATGGGGAGGCGTCGTAGAGGGGAAATGGCATAGTTCAAGAGAGGGTTATAGGGTCGCTGTCGTCCACGATATGTCTGCAAATGACAAGACGTGCCACGTCGTCAGCACTATGAGCCTATCCGCAGAGAACGCGGTCCTGTGCATCGAGGTATGCTGCTAGAAATGTGTTACGAAATGCTAGGAGACCTGCAAATGATCAGTACTTGGGGGTGATGGTCTTAAAAACAGAAAATTTACTGAAATACGCTTGAAAAGACGGAAAATCTCGACGCTGCTCGGCTACACGATCAGGGATGTGTCACCGGAAGCCTGCAAGTACGTAGGTGTATATGCCCGGAGACAGGCGGGAACCAGATGTCAGATCTAGATTTATTGGAGGAATCCGTTACAAATGTTAGTCATGTGAGAAATAGCTTGCGATACGGAATCCTCGTTAAAGCAGTGCTCATGGTTTTATTGTCTGTATGGGACCCATACCAGAATCGGTTAAAGATAAAGGTAGAAAATATTCAAGGAAGACTGACACACTTCGAAAGCATTTGTTCAGCTACCATTTGAGTCACATTAATAATTTCGACAGGCCACATTCCAAAACACAAAATATGATACTTCCTCCAAACAAAATCTTGCATGGTGACTACGTCAGCAAATTATACCGATAAACAAGTCATAGATATTTGGCATGCTGTTTATTTTTTGTAATGCAGGTTTTAATGCTGCTTTGAAATGTAGAAACCGTTTTGCTCGTCACGTCAGACTTTGAAGATGTCGACGAAAATTAATTCTCACGCTACACCATTCATCAATGTTACTTACCCCCATGTTTTACTAATTTTCCTAGCAACGCCATACAATATTTTATCTTCTATTAAAATAATTGTATTTAATGTAATACGGGCACTTCGAAACATTCTGGATACCGCATAATTACTAATATCGCATCTAGAGATCTGTTTTGCTATGTGTGCCGCTATCGAACAGACAGATCCCACCGGAAGACTTTAACGCCGATTCTGAAGAAAACATTTGGTGAATACTGGATACGGGTAAATTGTGGGCATGACACTTCATCTGTTTGTCATGTGCCTGCAACTTGCGCGTCTGGATAACGAGGGCAAAGCTGAACAACCACCGGGCATTCAGAGTTCTTCTGATATGGCGTTAACCAAGCAACCACACCACAAAACGTTATTTCTCTTGGGAAAAGGAACACTATATCCCTACAAACCTCTTGCATCTGTAAAGTATCCCGCAAGCAATTTCACATGATTCCGTCGGTTTTCCGACATAAAAAAAAAAAATGGTTCAAATGGCTCTGAGCACTATGGAACTTAACATCTGAGGTCATCAGTCCCCTAGAACTTAGAACCACTTAAACCTAACTAACCTAAGGACATCACACACATCCATGTCCGAGGCAGGATTCGAACCTGCGACCGTAGCAATCGCGCGGTTCCAGACTGAAGCGCCTAGAACCGCTTGGCCACTCCGGCCGGGTTTTTCGACAGCTACTGATTTAATGAACAATGCTGATCTTTGTGCTCTAGTGCGGGACCTGGCAGTAAAAAATATATCAAGCTGAACTTCTCAGTTCACACCTTAAAGAGGGACGTTCATGAAAAATACACGCTATTTAAAAGATGCACCCTATATATATATATATATATATATATATATATATATATATATATATATATATTATTGAATTTAAAAATTTTATTTTGGAAAATATATGTACCTCTTTCTCAAAAACTATTCAAAGGATTTCTAGAAAAATTTCTTTTTTAAAAGTCTCCTTGCATGCGGTAAGCTTCTCTCATAAGGTTTTTTGAATAAATCAAATAGGAGAATTTTCATATTCTTTTAATCATAATTCTGTAAGTATCGTATAAAATTCACGCAAAATTCCAAGTACTTCGTCGCATGTCGCAGCTTATGCTCATAATTTCAAAATTTACTCTTGGGCATCACTTATTGGGTTCATAGAAATAAGTGTGCAAATTTAATAGACCTAGCCTTCATAGATTCTGAGAAAACTTTAAAAACATAATTTTCAGGAAATGCAATTGAAAGTTCCTTCTTACAATTTTTCCTGTGTCACCTCTTCAGAAGGATCCAGATTTTTAGTCAGGGTCCCCATTCCCTTCAAAGTTTCTCTTCTGGTTTCTTGTTTTCTGCCTTCTTTCCTTTACCAGATCTTCAAAAGACGTTTCAGCTGCAGAGACATACTTTATTTTTCTAAAGATGTCTTGAATTAAATTTCCTATCTGAAAGGCCATTTCCTCTAATACCTTCATCCTCCCTATCTTCCTGTCATCAAAAACAAGAACTGCATCATTAGTGCCAATTCTGATAACTGTAGCAGATGAAATTGTGGGAAAACTAGAATTGTCTCTTCATAAACAAAGCAGCTGGTTCACATGGATCTAAGCACTATGGGACGTAACATCTGAGGTCATCAGCCGCCTAGACTTAGAACTGCTTAAACCTAACTAACATAAGGACATCATATACATCCATACCCGAGGCAGGATTCGAACCTGCGACCGTAGCAGCCGCGTGGTTCCGGACTGAAGCGCCTAGAACCGCTCGGCCTGAGGGCAGCCGGTGCAGCTGGTTTGTTATCGTTTCTGAGATACGGACCACAGTGATAGATGGTCTATAAAACCAAAGAGTATTTATGACAGTCTTTCCGATGTACCTCGTGCAAGTTTGCTTGAAAGTAACCCACGGAATCACTGTTCGCCGAGCTAGTATTGAAGTATTGCTTCAAAAAGTAAGCCTGGCAGGAAGGTCGCGCCACACATTTGATTATATTTCAGGCACTTCGGATGTGATTTCATCATTGAAACCTCGGGAACTATTTGCTCTTGAGCTCTACTAATAAAAAAATATTGAAAATTGACTTTATCAGTCACTCTCATGAAGTTCTCCTCGAAAAATTTTAATTACCTTGGTACTGGCACAACTTAACATTCTCACCATAGACACAAAGAACTAGTGAAATGCCCGCATCTCGTGGTCGTGCGGTAGCGTTCTCGCTTCCCACGCCCGGGTTCCCGGGTTCGATTCCCGGCGGGGTCAGGGATTTTCTCTGCCTCGTGATGGCTGGGTGTTGTGTGCTGTCCTTAGGTTAGTTAGGTTTAAGTAGTTCTAAGTTCTAGGGGACTGATGACCATAGATGTTAAGTCCCATAATGCTCAGAGCCAACTAGTGAAATTCTTTGCAATAAGTGAAACTTTGTGCTACTGTAGGGACGTTCAAGGTCTTCGTGTGGAACACAACGTTGAAACATAGTAACTGTTCATCGACTCATCTGTAACAACTTCCAAAACAGATCACACAACGGAAAAAATATGCATCAGTATGGGATAACTACCCATCTGAAAGAGGCATGCGAAACTATGTCACTACTTCTTGAAAAAATTACTCTATCACGAGTATAAATGGTGTAACTGTGGTGATTTGAAAGTAATCACCATTCTCATTGTGCGGTGCGGACATGATGTCTCCGCTGGCATAATTTGTGCTTGCGCCTCTCGCCGTTTTTGGACGAGTCGCGGAGGCTGTGAGCGTCGAGTGCCTCTGACGGGACGTTTGCCAGCGCTCGAATAGTGACTGGTTTGCAGCAGAGGCAGTTGGAGGTCTGAGCTGACTAAAGACGTGTGAGCACTCTGCGTTGGTCGAACGTTCCCGCACGGCGGCAGCCTCGCCTGTGGAGAGGTGCCAGCGCCATCATTCCAGCTGGGAACTTGGCTGTGGTCTACCCGATCGCTGAAAAAACTACTTCGGGAATCGTTGCCTACCCACATTGTGGACTACGGTGAGATCTTGCGATAAGTTGCCCTCGCAGCTTCTTGACATTCGTGTCATTGCTCCAGTCTCACATTGTGGACCAAAGGCACTCATTTGTATGTAATACCAAGCAGGTCGTGGCGAGTTGTGGTGGACGTGCATTAAATTTTTGAAATTGTTGTTGATCTGTCCCATTACTGAGCAGCATGGCTGCATAGTGGTGTGCGAAAGACGCGCTTTCTGTTCTTTTCTTTTGTAGATTACCTACCCTGTTCTTTGTCTCACGTTTACCAGAGTCTCAACACTTTAGTGACCAAATTATTTCCAGAAGTTGTGGACCTTTTATGAACCTACTTAGGGAGAAACGATCATCATAATAAAATAAGAAAAGTTACAGCTCGCACGATTTCCAAAAATTATTAAATGAGGACAGAGAAGAATATCTAGAAGAAGGAACAGGGGAAGAAAAAGGACATGAAGATGATGAGATCCAGATTTTAGAAAGTGAAGTACTTCAGGCGTTGAGAACAGGAAAGAATGGTAAATCACCGGGACCAGGCAATATCAATCTGGAGTGTCTGGAATATGGTGGTGACAAAATTGTGAAACTGATAACACAACTCTTCAACAAAATGATACATGGAGATTCAATACCCAACGAGCTGAAGCTATGTTACATTAATACAATATTTAAGAAAGAGGATAGCAAAACTTGTTCAAACTATCGAGGAATTTGTGTTAAAAACACATTAATGTGAATTTTTGAGAAAGTTATTAAAAACAAACTGGAAAAAAAGTTTAGAACCCAAGAAGAACAATATGGTTTCACGGCTGGGAGATCATGTGTAGGCCATATTTCCACATTACTACAGATTTTGGAGAAACATAGGAAAAACTCAAAAAATATAGGATTAATTTTCATAGATCTAGAAAAAGCGTATGATACTGTTCCCAGAAAATTACTTTGGAGAGCACTACATATGGCAAACATAAACCCTTCCTTGATTAAAATAATACAACAGATGTATAAAGATAACATTTGCCAAGTGAAAGTTGGTAATAAACTTTCACAGAAATTTAGAACAAGCAAAGGCCTTTTACAGGGCTGTCCCATGTCACCATCATTATTTAAAATCTATATAGATATTAGCCTTAGAACATGGTCTCGTAAATGTAATAGTATGGGATTAGAAATAAGAGATGGATTTTGCCTACATCATTTATTATTTGCTGATGATCAAGTAGTCGTAGCACAAGATGGGGAGGATGCTAACTATATTTGCAATCAACTAGCAGTAGCATACAAAACTTGGCGTTTGAAGATTAATTACCAAAAAACAGAATACTTGACTAATGATTCAGTTGAGCTATACATTGAAGGAAAAAAAAATCAAAAAGGTAAACACTTTCTGTTATTTGGGATCCATTTTAGAAATCGAGGGAAAATCAGAGTCAGAAATCAATAAAAGAATTAGTAGCGGACGGAGGGTCATTGGGATGCTTAACTCAGTCTTATGGAGCAGGAATGTAATCAGCAGAACTAAAAAATTAGTATACAAATCCATATTAGATAGTGTGGTTCTGTATGGAACGGAGACCTGGACAATTGACATGATGCACATTAAAAATTACAAGCTCCAGAGATGGACTTTTGGAGAAGATCGGCAAGAATCTCCAGGAAAGAAAAGATAAGAAACACCGAAATAATAAGGAGAATGGAAATAAAAGAAAGAATATATGACGTAATGGATAGGAAGAAATTGCAGTGGTACGGGCATGCACGACGAATGGAGAAAACCAGAATACCAAAATTGATACTGGAGTGGTAACCGGAGGGAAGAGGAAGAAGAGGACGACCTATGACCAACTGGCTCCAAAATGTACAGCACACAATGAGGAGAACGGGCGCAGAGGAAGAAGACACACAAGATCGAAACACCTGGAGGAGTATTTTGAGAATATAGTTTAAGAACGTTTATTGTTTGTATTGTAATTTCAAAGTAAATTGTTATGTTGGACATAAGCCTCTGTAATGAGGAAAAGCTCAAATAATAATAATAATGTATATACAGCTTGCACGGAAAGATATAAGAGTTCGTCTTTTACGAGCGCTGTACGAGATTGTAATAACAGAGAATTATTGTGAAGTTGGTTCGATGAACCCTCTGCCGGGAACTTAAATCTGATTTGCAGAGTAGCCCTATGGATGTAGATATAGATGTATACCAGAAGCTTGTACGATGTTTCGTCTTAATGTCCTGTAGAATCCGGTTCTCCGAATCTGGTGCACGCACAGTACGTCGTCTCCCTCCACGTTCGTCTGTCTGAAATGCCCCATGATCACAAAAACGCCAAAAGAGGGCTTGCAGTGTTGTGTGATATCGTTAGTGTTTGGGAGGGTATTCGTATAGCTGTGCATTAGCTTGCCCGTGCCCAAACACCGTCTCGGCTTGTTCCTGACACGAATATTGGGCCACTCTGCTGCTTACAGTAGGACTACGCTGCGTCAACCACACTGCCTGCATTTATTTATTTATTTTTTGTGTGTGTGTGGTGGTGCTGAAGCCTGATCAACTTCGTTGATTTTTACTTCTGTAGGGAATGGAAAGGGTAAATATTTTCTCTTTATTTATTTATTCTTCTTTCAGCTTTAGTTTGGGCACACAGAAGGGTCCTTTAAATCGCTGCTTTTGGTGTGTGTTTGAAAACATGTGTGTAGAAGTGCTAAAGGACTATATATCCTTAAATTATGGAGAATTACGTAGAGATATCAGTTAAGGAGGCTCAAATACTATCGCCTTCGGTACTTTATATTTGTGGTTGCGTAAGGGTTCTACCGTACCTACTGTGGTGAGTTGCGTTGTACTGTCACGTATCATGTCCAACTTCCGAAATAAGGTTCGTGCCTTCTCCTTGACCTTGTCTGAGAGGTAAGATTCGCTTAAGGCTCGATGATTGTCATGATACCGGATCCACCATTGGGCTCCAGTGATCCATCGTAGGCATCTGCTTTGTACAACCTGTAACTTCTTGTGGTTAGTGGCACACGTGGTACCCCAAGAGGTCGATCCATACAAAATAGATGGTTCAACTGTGGCATGGTACTACTGGAGTTTCGTGCGTTGGCTGAGGTAAGAGCTCTTCAGAAACGGGAGGAGAGCTCCCAGCATTTTGAGGCCAGACGTCTTCTTCTCCATAATGTGATGACTATACAGCAGTTTGGCGTCCACATGCACTCCCAGGTATTTTACAGTTGTGGCTGGTCTGATATCCGTAGGCGCCCATTGACGATGGGTCTCCGACGTGTGAAGACAATAACTTTGGTTTTCTCTTCATTGAACGTTATTTTGTTCCTGTGGGTCCAGTGATCCACTAAATCTAGTTGACGCTGCATCCGTGTGACGAGGTGGTCCATTCTGGTGCCTGCAGTCAGGAGCGCTGTGTCGTCGTCATAGAAACTGGCAGTAACATGTGGTACCGTCGGGAGGTCGTTAATATATAAATTAAACAGCAGTGGAGATATGACCGATCCTTGTGGAAGTTCTTCAAGGACAGTCCGTGATGTTGAATTCTTGTCATCAATGCGAACATATAATCTGCGATCCTGAAGAAAATTGTCGAGAAGTTTTAAATAGCAATCTGGTAGGGGAGTGGTACGTCGGAGCTTGACGATCAGGTTGCGTCGCCATACTTTATCGTAAGCCTTCTCTATATCGAGAAAGACTCCAATAGTATGTCGTTTCTTGTTGAAATTGTCTTCGATAGATTCCGTGATGCGCAGTAGTTGTAACTCAGCCGATAGCTTCGCCTGGAAGCCAAACTGCTCCGGTCGGATGATGTTGTGTGCCACAAGGATGTCCAGCATGCGTTTCCGTAGGACACGTTCCAGTACCTTTCCCAGCGTCGGCAGTAAACTTATGGGTCTGTAGCTGCTGTCAGAGTGAGAGAGATCCTTGCCCTGTTTTGGCATTGGCACTATTCTGGCAATCTTCCATGCCTCTGGGAAGTATCCAGTCCCGAGGCAGCTGTTCACTATCCGGGTGGGAAGCACAACAGGCTTTCTCGATAGGTGTTTCAATTCCGTATTGCTGATTCTATCTGTTGCAGGTGAGGTGTGTTTGCTATACTTGATAATCCTCCGAATTTCCTCCGGCGTTGTCAGTCGGGGCATAGTGTTAGTCGGGGCGTCCCGAATAGCTTCCCATTCCGCCGCTGTGTCCTCTGCACGGTGGAGTGCATCGTCTCCATCCTCCGTGGGGGGGGGGGGGGGGGTCGTAGTCATCTGTTGTTGGTATGTATCCGCATACAGCTCCGCCTGCGCCAGTGAGTCGTACAAGAGGCCATGGGGTCCTAGAATTGCCCTTTTGGGGGGCTGTTGCTGTCCGAGACTTTTAACTATTCGCCATTCATCTTTGGTGCGTAATAGAAAGTTGTCCATTTTGAGTTCCCACGTGTGTTGCTTCCAGTCCAGAACCTTCCGCCGGAGTTCTCGGGTTAGTCTGTGAGTCTCCCGTCTATCTTCCGGATGGCGGTAACGGACCCATCGTTTCCGAAATCGATTGCGCCTTGTCTTAAGTTCCTGCAGTGGTGGTGGAAACTCGTCTTAATTGACTTCTGGTTGCAGGTGCTCCGTGAGTGTTCGTTGTTTCGCACTGTTAATCTTCTTCATGAGTACTGCGACTGCCACATCAATCGCTTCTCTGGTAGTAACGACCTGGGTTGGTCGCACATTGTTGTTGAGGTACGTTTGGAACTGCTGCCAGTCGTAAGTTCTTGTCGTCGGCAGTGGGAGTTGCAAAGTAGCCCTCTCTATGAGTCCTAACACCGGTCTGTGGTCTGACGAAAGATCATCCAGCGTCCGCAGATGGAGATTCGGGTTGATGTTCTTGATTATGGCGATGTCTAGAACATCAGGGTCTTGTGTCTGGACGTAAGGTATCCTCGTCGGTTCCCGTGGTCCATGGACGGAAACGTGTAAATTCTCAGCCAGTGCAAACAACATATGTCCTTTTGGGTTAGTCTTACGGGAATTCCAGGCAACAAGTTTACTATTAAGATCCCCTCCAAGGAGGATCTTGTCGTAACCCTCTGTAACGGCGTAAAGATCTTCTGGGTGGAGAGGCTTCTTTGGGCTAAGGTAAGCCGCAATACAGGTAATGTTTCCGAGCGTCGTGTGGATTGTTACTGCCGTGGCCTCTAAAGTCTGGAGTTGGGGTAAACGTTCTTGGTGGTGACGAATACATTTTTTGATCAGAACTGCGGTCCCTCCACCCCGTTGGTCCCGTCTGTCCGTCCGGTAGATGTGCATGTTCCTCAAGCGGAGGTCGGTTGACTCGCGGAGATGTTTCGGAGACAAATGCTACGTCTATCTTGTGGCGATGTAAGAAGTCCGTGAATTCTATTTTCTTCAGTTTCAGGCCGTTGACATTCCAAATGCAGAAGTTAAGATTCCTCGTGTGATGCCGTCTATCCATTTAGGGTGTTTGAAAAGCTGTCAGTACGCTTTCTACAAGCGAGAGGATAGACGTCAGCCTCTGCTGGAGGGCGGTGAGTAGTTGAAGAATATCTGTTAACGCTGGTGTAAAGGTGGTCGACCAGACAGATGATGTCTCCGCTGGTGTTGGCGTCGGTGGATGGGCATGTATTGCTTCGGAGTAAGAGCGCTGTTGTCTTGTCTGTAGTAGAGTCACTCTGGGTGTCGGTTGTGGTCGAGAGGCAATTGTTTCCACAGGGAGAGGTGCCGCTTGTTGTTGGGTGGCCGGAATCGCTGCCATGGCCGAGTTCTTAACAATTATAGGCCGTTGTGGGGTAAACTTCTTTAGTGTCCTTCTAGTATATTTCCGTAGGAGTTCTTGAAATTTGGGGCAGCCACGGAAGGTCGTTGGATGATCTTGTTCACAATTGGCACACTTTGGAGGCGCCGTCCTAGGATGGGTACAATTCGATGATTTATGGGATCCACCGCAGCGGACGCAGCGTGCTGCCATGCTGCAGTAGTTCGCTGTATGCTCGAAACGTTGGCAGTGGCGGCACTGGACTGGTCCTTCTTTACTAGTATAGGTTTCCATTATCACTCGTGTGTAGAGCAGGTATTTGACATCATATATCTTGTCACTGTCTTTTCCGGATGGGAGGGTGACTCGGTACACAGGTTGCGGTATCAATTGTTTCGTCTTCTCGTCACGTTCCTTAAATTGGTAGACTTGTAGCACTTTGAAGCCTTTTTCCTTGAGGGCATAGTAAAGTTGCTCTTCGATAACTTCCGGCGGAAGGCGTTTGACAACTACTTTCACTTCCCTGTCGTCTGGTGCTTGATGCGTAAAATAGGAGAAGCTGTGGTTCGTGAAGAATTTTATTGCACGTCTTTGGTCTTCGAAGGACTCAAAGTGGTATTTGATGCGGTCCTTTTGGTATATAGCTTTAAGGTTGCCCTCTAGAAGTCCTTTGAGCGTTTCATTGAGGTGAACGTAATCCTTTGTGTAATAAATTGTGACTGGAGGCACTTTGCGAAGCACATTCTTTGTCCACGGCTTCTGCGGCATTAGAAGTTTGTGCCTGTGGCTTGTTGGTGGTTGCTGGAGGCGCAGTTTGAGGTGTCAGTGGGGCGAATCGGTTCGTTGTGGGGATGGTCTCCGTTCGTGTCTTAGCCGGGTTGGGTAATTCCTTGGCTAATGCGTTGCTTCTGCGCCGTTTGTTGTGTAAGAGCGTAAAGTCCCCCTCTGCGTGTGGGGAGTCGTTGTCGTTTTCTGCTGGAAAGGCCGCTGCCATCTCCGCGTCGTCGACCGTTTGGTGGGAGTGCTGTGATTCGACATCTGAGTCCACAGATGGAGATGCCAGACAGGTGTCGTTATCCTGCTCTTGCGTTTCCCGTAAATAGCGGATAAGGCGTTGTATGTCCTTCAGCGTTTCTTTGTCCTCCTCCCGACAGATGTCGAGTCTTCTGGCGTAGTCCTGGCGGTCGTCTTTATTGATGCGTCCATCGTGATGTGATGTACGGCCGACGTCCGAATACGGTTTCGTCGTGTGGTGTGTAGTCTTCTGCGGTCGAACAGCGCCTGTCGATCGTCGTTCTATCCTGTCATGAACCGGTGCCGTAACCCGGGTAGTCAACCTGGGATCCGTCCTGTGTGGAGCGGCCGCTGGAGCGTCCGGCGGGCCAGGCCCAACCGACCGACCAGCGGCCGACTCCGGCGCGTCCGAGGCGGCTGCCCCGGCCGCGCGCGCGTCGTCCCCGCTCGTCGGCATCGCGAACTCGTCTGACTGCACTGCCTGCAGCGCACAAAGAACACACGGCACGTGAACGGAGGATCTGTTATCCGTCAGCGCCATCTACCGTGGAAGCGATGCATTTCCAGACATGTTCATCTGGCATTTTGTCCTCTATTTCCAGCCAGGAAACCGTCCCTGCAACTTTTCGGTTTTATTAATGTTCACCCTGTATACATGGTTGAAGGAGTATATCTAAAGACAACTGTGGGTGATATAGACAAACAGGTTGCATACTTTGAATCAGTGTGTTTCAGCTGTCTGAGAAGAAACGCTGGATCCCAAGATCTCAGCCACTTTTTAAAATTTTGTTTTTCCTTGTTAGGGGGGAGTTTCTTCTCCTTCAACTTGCAATATTTCAGTTGGGACTGCTTGTTCGGTCTTATACCATGGAGCTTTCGACGGACAGGGAATTCGCGAAAGCCGACAAGAGAAACTGATTACCCGCACAAAGTCACTGCTCTCCATCAATTTACTGTTTGGTAATTACGGGCTAATCTTACAATTTAGTTTAATTTCATATCGCTCCTGAGAGCTTTACGGTGGTGCTTTTCACCATTCAAGCAATGCACCATCACAATAAAATTGTGATTGAGTAACTACTGAGTTTCCTCTGCACAAATAAAAAAAAGATAGAAAAATTGTATGGGTCACTCTTTTAGTGCTATAATGCATTCTCCTGTTCATTTACGGGAATCAGAAACGACAGTACGGTTGTAGTAGTTGCATAACCTTCTTATATCAAAAGACATTAAGTTTGATGTTATCAGGTTCTTGTCCATAATAACACTATCAGCGATACTGTATATGGATTGTTCAATGATGTGACGGGAACACATTTTTATACGAGTACTTATGGGTACAATTAGTTACACAATGTATTAAATTTCAAACTACCCAGTCAGGCTGACTAAAGACAGACAAAAGAACAGAAAACTGACTGCTACAGATTTTTTTTATCATCTGTGACAGTTGTTTTGTACGAAATTTAGGAATGTCGCACCTGATAATTCTTTGAAGCACGAAAATCGTAATGCCAAGACCACATGACTAGCAAACGAACGTAAAGTAATATAATGGAGAGGTTGACTGTAGCCAGACATACAGAGGATGAATGAGAACCCCACCGACTATCTTTCATAAGTACTAATATGGACCAAAACAATAAAAAAATATCTAGTAAGCAATGGGATCTAAAATGCAGACATTAATAGCAGTTAGCACTTGTTATTCTTCGATACTGTGGAATACATCTCTTATACTGCAAATTGTCTTACTTCAATGTTTTTCAAAGAGGTGGTAGGGCCCGAAACAAGAAAACTGGAGAGTAAACACTGGCTCTATAACGCATGCCTTAAAAACTACGAGCGCACCTTTCCTACTGAACATTGTTTTCTTGTTTTGGAACGTTCTACCTACTCCCAAAATATGGAAAGCAAAGAGTTTGCAATAGAAGAGATGTGCTTCACAGTAATGTAGTTGAAGCTCTCATAGCTCTTAAGGCACGCAATTTGAAGGCCCGTTTACTAGACCTTTTTTCTTGTTTGTACCATAGTGCCACATCCGAAAGATGTTCGGTGGAGTTATGGTTGATGCTATGTACAGCGATCTAACCACCGCGATGGTCTAGTATTGACTCGTGATATTTATTGAATGAATCCGCTTGAAACTAATGTTGCAGAGGCTGTATGGCTTCTGACTTGGACATATGCTGGTTATGAGTCCCTAATAATATTCAGTAAAATGATCACTATTTGGGCGGTTTTCACTAACTGGCCTTCAATAACCATGGGTAATTCACCAGCCACCGCCCATTACAGGATGTTCTCCTGCCCTTGAATGCTATGCAAGAGTTAACCTTAAAGTGATCTGAAATGATAATTAAATCAAGACCCTAAGCTGTCGACAGGCGTCGACATACGTCAACGGGGAGAGTTGAAAATGTGTGCGCCGATCGGGACTCGAACCCGTGATCGCCTGCTTACATGGCTGATGCTCCATCCATCTCAGCCACCGAGGGCACAGAGAATAGTGCGACTGCATGAATTTATCCCTTACACGCTCCCCGTGAGACCCACATTCCCAACTTAATGTCCACACACCACATTCATAGTGCCCCTGACCATTACATTCATTACTCGCGGCAGACAATCTTACCGAGTCCCGTAAGAGCTCGGGCAATGCGTGTGCACCCAGCACAGAAGAAGAAGGCCAATGGCCGGTTAACCTTAACTATATGAAGATGGTATCTGCTCTTTCAGAAGAACAGATACCGAAGGAGCAGATACCATCTTCGTATATTATTGTGATATGGCCGCAAACGGGCCCCAGTAACATCTGCTTTTGTCATCATAAACAGATAGCGGGGTAGTTGCTAAAAGGAAAATTTTAGGTTTCATGGTTGTGTAATGTGTTGTTTCTTCGGTTAGATAGAAACGATATTAAGCAACCATACACTACAACCATAATGCCGGCATGTACATCAAGATTTGCCTTACTAATTAGCGTAGCTAACCCAGGAATGTTAACTGCTTCGCGTAAACCACAGTTATAGCAACATGCTGCTCGCGTGCCGTGCAACTTGCCGGGTTCCTACTTGTGTGGAGAGTTTACAGCCACGACTCGTAAATTAAGCGTGAGTGCGTTGTGAACTGATGTGCGTCACACAGGAGGAGTCTAATATTACCTGCTCCGAAGTTCCCACCAGACATAGTTACTCGCATGGTGAGGAGTGGAAGGAGTCGGTAGTCTCTTCTATGACACGTGTGGCACTGGCTTACTCAAGTAGGTAAACTGGGTAAACTTTGTTGTGAAGTGCATACAACCTGCTGCGAACGAAGATTTTGCTTACCAGAAAAGCTTTGGGAAATGTCCACTTCAGCACTTGACGTTACTGCTCTGTCCAGCCACGCAGATAGTGAGAAATCTGTTTTAATGACACGCGAACGCTGATTTAGTACATAGAAACGCTTATTTGTCTATATGTCGCCGATCGGTGAATAACTGCATCGATCAGAGAATGTAGATTGTCAGATGAAATTAGCCACTTTATCTGACGGCATAAAATGTGTATCTTGATATGTTGTCATTTTACACAAAGAGGAGATCTAACTAGTAACACTGCTCAGCTGCCTTTCAATAGGAGCCCATAGTTCCCTGCATTTATAGATATACACTGCATCAGACGGGTAGATTACTACTGCTCAAAAAGCGACCCTGGAACTAGGTGGCTGACTTACTGTTTGTAATGCTAATCACACTATACGTCCGCAGCTCGTGGTCTAGTGGCTGGCGTTGCTGCCTCTGGAGCACGAGGTCCCGGGTTCGATTCCCGACCGTGTTGGGGAATTTCTCTGCCCGGGGACTGGGTATTTGTGTTGTCCTTATCATTTCATCATCATCGTCATCATTCGAGACAGTGGCTAGATGGGACTGCGGAAAAATTAGATTGTGAAAAAATTGGGACTTTGCACGGAAGCTGGTGACCTCGCAGTTGAGCGTCCCACAAACCAAACATCATCATCCTAATAACACTATGTTGACATTTGTTGCTGCATTAGGGTTCCATGGGAATAGTTAAGCTGTAGGGAACTGGGAGCAATCCCTGACTACTTTACCTTTTCTAGAAACTATCTTTAACTGACATGTGAATTGTATTTCCACATGAACAGTCAACAGCCGTCACAACTTGTGGTGCCCTTTTGACATCCATGATCTATGCGTTTTTACTTGGGATAAATCACAAATATTCGCAAATATTGCGAAAATGGACAGTGCTACTGACGTGAGTTTTTCACACAATGGATTGGTAGTTAGCAGCTCATATTGTTAGCCAATCAACAGATTGTAATAATACTTAGAAAGTGTGATTTTTGTTCAAATTCTTTTAGATGGAATAATGACTATTTACGTTAACAAACTAAAAGGAGTGCAAATTAGATGTCAGGGGTGTTTTATGCAAGATTCTAATCCAAGTCGTTTACGAGGTATCGTATTCTGGAAAGTTCCCACACATGCACTTGTACAATGCCCGTGGCAGCACACACTAAGGAACAACACAAGTGCATACACTAGTTATGTGGATTCTGACCAGTAACGAGGCAACTGAACCATCACAGGTTGTGTTCAAAATGACCACCGGCAGCAGCAATACACGCTTCCAACATGGTACGGAACAGCTGCTGCTAGCATTTCAGCGGAGATGTCCGAATAGGCTGCGGTAATACGTCGTATCATATCATCGGGTGTAGTTCGTACGTCCTTGTGGACAGCGTCCTTCGGGAAAAATGTCTACAGGCATAAAATCTGGGGAACAGGCTGGCCAAGGTACACGTCCTCTTCTGCATCTAATCCAGCCATTTGGAAACACTTCTGGACAGCCATCGTATTGGCACCACAGGTTTCTCCAAGCCTGCAGTGGAATACCTTCTAGCATCCGTGGAAAATGATCTGTTATGAGGCTGCGAAATTTGTGCACGTTCAGTGCTCTGTCTGTCCGAAACGAGCCTACGGGCTGATGGTCCACTATCCCAGGACAGTTGCCAGACTCATGCCCCTTTATCGTGCGATTGCGCAGGAGCTAATGTGCGGATGAACTGCAACAACTGCAAGAACATTAATTTCCCCCTATTTTGTCGTCACTTGTGTCTTTCTGTTACGTTGTCTAGGTGGTATATTACCACCTTCACGTAACTGGTTGAATAGGGTGATAAAAAACTGTCGAGATTGTTGACTTCTGTTGGGATATCCTGCTGCATATATCGTACTTTCTCCATACAGTATGAGCATGTCAGCTTTTTCTGCGTTGGTAAAACCCGTCGTGCACTCACGAACTACTGCTTGCGCTGTCACTGACTAGTAAACCGCAATGCTCTCAGGGAATACACAATCACAGTGTAAGCAAACACAACAACATCGTACTTAGAAAATAAGCAGGTTGAATGGCACAAACAAGTGTCGGTGTCGAAACTATTCAAAATACGATATCTCGTAAACGACTGGCACTAGATCCCTGAAACAAACACCACTGGCATTCTAATTTATCCTACTTTTAGTTTGTTAATGTTCATCTACAACTACATCTACATTTATACTCCACAAGCTACCCAGCGGTGTGTGGCGGAGGGCACTTTACATGCCATTGTCATTACCTCCCTTTCCTGGTCCAGTTGTCGCGTATAGTTCGCGGGAAGAACGACTGCCGGAAAGCCTCCGTGCGCGTTCGAATCACTCTAAATTTTTCATTCGTGATCTCCTCGGGAGGTATAAGTAGGGGGAAACATTATATTCGATACCTCATCCAGAAACGCACCCTCTCGAAACGTGGACAGCAAGCTACACCGCGATGCAGAGCGCCTCTCTTGCAGAGTCTGCCACTTGAGTTTGCTAAACATCTCCATAACGCTATCACGCTTACCAAATAACCCTGTGACGAAACGCGCGCTCTTCTTTGGATTTTCTCTATCTCCTCTGTCAACCCGACCAGGTACGGATCAGACACTGATGAGCAATACTCAAGTATAGGTCGAACGAGTGTTTTCTAAGCCACCTCCTTTGTAGTTGGAATACATTTTCTAAAGACTCTCCCAATGAATCTCAACCTGGCACCCGCCCAACCAATAATTAATTTTATATTATCATTCCACTTCAAATCTTTCCGTATGCATACTCCCAGATATTTTACAGAAGTAACTGCTATAATCATACAATAAAGGATCTTTCTTTCTATGTATTCGCAATACATTACATTTGTCTATGTTAAGGGTCAGTTGCTACTGTCTGCACCAAGTGCCTATCCGCTGCAGATCTTCCTGCATTTCGCTGCAATTTTCTAATGCTGCAACTTCTCTGTATACTACAGCATCATCCGCGAAAAGCCGCATGGAACTTCCGACATTATCTACTAGGACATTTATATATATTGTGAAAAGCAATGGTCCCCTAACACTCCCCTGTGGCACGCCAGAGGTTACTTTAACGTCTGTAGACGTAATAGGCATTGCACTATTTAAAAGCGTATGTTTGCACATAAGTAAACTTTCTAAGTATTATTACAGTATGCTGATTGACTAACAATACGAGCCCCTGACTGATAATCCGTTCTATGGAAACCTCATAATAGTAGCACTTTCAATTTCCACAATGTCTGCGGTGTGAGTTTTAGGTGATTCACCCTGTGTATGCAGACTGGAGCGAAGAACGAAAATTGTCATTCTTTGCTTCTATCTTAAAATATAGATCACAGATGTTTGAATGACGCGCTGCAATGTTTAAATTTCCCACAGATGTTTGAGACTTGAAAAGGTGACTGAAACGATTTAGTTTCAGTTGGCTATGAGCGTAAGTAGTATGCGACCAGCCAAAAGGCACTACCTCTGAGATTTAGTGGAACGCTCGCTGCCAATTCTGTATAGTTCAATGAGTCAGAAATCAAGTCTACAGAAGAAATGACACATCTTTCACTGACAAACACTTCTCGCAGGGAGTAAACAGTGCATCGCTGTTCTGTCTAAGTCTCTAGTATTTAAAGATAGCGTTATAATGGAACAAACTGTTTCGAGAAGTGTGCTGCTTGTGGGAGTTGGTAGTCCCAATAGGTATTTGGAAATGTGTATTGAGTGATGATGAATGTCGGTACGCCTGGGGAAACAAAATATCTTTCGCTTTATGTGGATTGGCTATTATTCCCCTTCTCTTATTGAAAACCATAGCTGATCTCATATTCTAGTAAACACCTTGCTCAAGCGTCGATATGTGGAACAGCCGAGGCTGAACACTTACGTACACTTTGGCGCATCTGAACACTACATGCTCTGTGTGGCAACGATTCACCTTCTCCGTTGTGTGATTTGTTTTATCAGTATAATAAAATACATGTTGGCTATCTACAGAACGTTATGATTTAGTAATACTAGGAATTTTTCTTAGTTTGCTTATCAGTCTTGTGACTGGTTTTATCAGGCCCAACACAGTTCTCTATCTTCCCCTACAATTTTTACACTCTTCAGCTCTCTCTTCTTCCAAGCTAATTATTCCCTAACGTCTGGACATATGTTACAGCATCATCATCCTATCCCTTCTTCTGTTTCTCGTTTTCCACATATTCTTTCCTCGTTGACTCTGTGAAGAATCTAATCTCCTCCTGTATTACCAGGCCAAGTAATTTTCAGCATCCTTCTGTAACTCCACTGTTTTTCAACAATCCATGATTCACTCGCACGGAATGTCGTGCTCCAGAGAAATTAACGCTTATGTTAGATAGTTCCAGACACTGTACTGGCAAGGAACGTGCTACCAGCATGTGCTTGCATACTTCGTAAGTCACCTTTGCAACGTCTATCACGCATTATTTTGCTTCTATGATAGTAGAACTTTTACACTTCTTCTATTACACGAATTTCATTTTCATTCCAAGTTTATATCCAAAGACATTGGTGTGAAGGGCATCAGAGCCTGGTCTCAGGCCCACAAATGTGTAATCTAATCCTCACAAATCCAGTGTCACCAAGAATATCGGCTGCATTGTATCGATACCCATGTGAAAGCATGCGCCACCAATATGTTCCAGAATGCTGGCCATCAAAAGGGATTTTTTCGGGGCTCATACCTCATGTTCAGTTGGAGATAAGTAGGTTCAAGTGTTTTGGACAGCTCTTCGGCTTGGGACCATTTGTTAACCCAACAAGAGGATCGTCGTAATGTAGCTACCCTACAGTAAAGGGCCAAAGTTTGAATATTACACACTTCCTTCTGCTTAGTCAAATGGAGAAAATCAGTTGGTTGTTTCTGGATTAGATGCTGTCTGTACTACGCCTTAAGGGGCTTATAGGGGAACCAACTAGGTCATGAGCGGCTCCTGAGAAAACCCAAAAATGAAGTTTTCGCTATTCGGGATACCTAAACAACAAAATGGAGAAAATTGCTCAAATCTCAACGCTGTATTCTCTAGACATTTTCCGTTTTCCAAAATATTTATCCGACATCTAGAAACACCCCAAAAGCATGGTTTTTGTGTACCAAAACCAGGCCGCGGATTCCGAGATAGCTATGCACAACAATTGGCCGTAATTTTCACTGGATATTTCTAAGATCCCGACCTCGAAGGAACTTGGAAACTTTCTTGATATCTGCATGCATTCTAAGAAAAAAATGATTTAAAGCTACTCCATTTATACACATGAAGTACGCAAGTAAAATTTGGTTTCAGGCAAAAGTGACGTAGCACGGAAAAATATGCTGTAATTGTCTGCGCTATCATCAGAAGTGTTCTGAGAACCCATTGTAGCAGTACTGAAGTACAGGCAGAATTTTTGTACCCGTAAAATCCGGTCTGAAGTGTAATGTTAGTTTTGCGTTACTCCAATTTCATATAAGTAAATTATCAAAATTTTACTGAGCCATAAGGTTCTTTTCATATGAATGACGTGCCATGCTATAGCAGGGAAAACAGCCAATCAGAGGGAAAAAGCTCTCATCGGAACACAAAAAAGGAGAATATGCTCCTGTTTAAAAGGCTCTGATTGAATAGTGGGTTAAAAGCTGTCTCTTTCTATCTTCCTCAGCACTTAAAAAAAATTCCAGAGGTTTTAGCGTATCATCATATCCAAGCTTCTTTATGCTGAGAGAGGAGGAGACAGTTGCAGTGGAGAAGAGACGGAAAAGCAATAAATGTTGGAAGACAACAACAGTGGTTATGGAACAGAAAGACCGACGGAGACTACGGCAATGTGAGAGAAAAAGAGGGACTCAGTGGCAGTTAAACATAACTGACAGACAGAGAAGTGCCAGGAAAAGACGGAAAGAGACATTGCCGGTGGCAGAGGAAAAAAAGAGAAGGAGAAAGAGGATGTGGTTGAGAGCCAATAATAATGAGAGAGTACATGACAATGACAGCGAGGAAGAGAGAAATAGTGACAGTGAGAAGAGACAGTAGCAGTGGGGAGGGATGAATGAGATAGTAGCAGAGAGAGAGAGAGAGAGAGAGAGAGAGAGAGAACACGACGGAGACAGTGACAGTGAGTGGTAATAGTTGCATATAACGAAGGAGAAAGTGATAGTTATAAAGACATATTGATAATGGATTGTGCTGAATCAGTGAGTGAGAATGGACAAGTTGGAGTGGGTGGGTACGAGCGACTTACAACATGGGACTAGTGGCTGTGAGTGAGTTACAGTTAGTGGAGGTTGTAGAGTGAGAGATGAATTGCATGTTAAACCAATATGATCACATGACACACTTTTTGGGAAAATTTTTAAACATGCTAAGGAAGATAGAATGAGGCAAATGGCACACCAATTTACAGTTAGAGTCTTTTAACGAGGAACATTTTTCCGTTGGTGTTTTTATGTCAGTCGCGATCCTCATGTCGCCTGCTCCTAAATACTCTCTTATTTCGTTGGGTCACACTGAATTCATGTTCTTAGATCGCTAGGCTGTCCATTTGATTCTGTACCAAGTACATTTACTTTCACAGAGAACAGCAATATCTTCATTCACACATGAAAAAAAGTTTTGCATCACCTCAGTTACGAGGGTTCCGGAACCTGTACGGCTAACTGGAATGGAGATGAACATAAACATCTTTTCCGCTCTTTTTATTGCTCATGAAAACCACACATTGCATGTTGTACCACCATACAGCGAGACCTTCAGAGGTGGTGGTCCATATTGCTGTACACACCGGTACCTCTAATGCCCAGTAGCACATCCTCTTGCACTGCTGCATGCCTGTATTCGTCATGGCATACTATCCACAAGTTCATTAAGGCATTGTTGGTCCAGACTGTCCCACTCCTCAACGGCGATTCGGCGTAAATTCCTCAGAGTGATTGGTGGGTCACGTCGTCCATTAACAGCCCTTTTCAATCTATCCCATACATGTTCGATGGAGCCCATGTCTGGAGAACATGCTGGCCACTCTAGTCGAGAGATGACGTTTTCCTGAAGGAAGTCATTCACAAGATGTGCATGATGGGGGCGCGAATTTGGTCCATGAAGACGAATGCCTCACCAATATGCAGCCGATATGGTATCACTGTCGGTCGGAGGGTGGCATTCACGTATCGTACAGCCGTTACGGCGCCTTCCATGACCACCATTTACGTACGTCAGCCCCACATAATGCCACCCGCAAACAGCAAGGTACCTCCACCCTGCTGCACTCTCTGGGAAGAGTGTCTAAGGCGTTCAGTCTGGCCGGGTTGCCTTCAAACACGTCTCCGACGATTGTGTGGTTGAAGGCATATGAGACACTCATAGGTGAAGAGAACGTGATGTCAATCCTGAGCGGTCCAATTGTCATGTTATTGGGCCCATCTGTACCGCGCTGCATGGTGTCGTGGTTGCAAAGATGGACCTCGCCATGGACGTCGCGTGTGAAGTTGCGCATCATGCAGCCTATTGCGCACAGTGTCAATGGTAACATGACGTCCTGTGGCTGCACGTGAAGCATTTTTCAACGTCGTGGCGTTGCTGTCAGAGTTCCTCCGAGCCATAATCCGTAGCAGCGATCCACTGCAGTAGTAGCCCTTGAACGGCCTGAACAAGAAATGTTATCGACTGTTCCTGTCTCTCTGTATCTCCTCCATGTCCGAACAACATCGCTTTGGTTCACTCCGAGACGCCTGGACACTTCCCCTGTTGAAAGCCCTTCCTGGCACAAAGTAACAATGCGGATGCGATCGAACCGCGTTGTTGACCGTCTAGGCATGATTGAACGACAGACAACACGAGCCGTGTACCTCCTTCCTGGTGGAATGACTGGAAATGACCGGCTGTTAGACCCCTCCGTGTAGTAGGCGCCACTCATGCACGGTTTTTTACATCTTTGGGCGGATGTAGTGGCATATCTGAATAATCAAAGGGATTGTGTCTGCGATACAATTCCATAGTCAACGTCTATCTTCAGGAGTTCTGGGAACCGGGTGACGCAAAACTTTTTTGATGTGTGTATTTTTAATCCAACTTGGGATTCATTTTTTCTGTGTCCTTTATTCCTTTTTCTTTAATACCTAGCTTGAACAGTAACGGGGTAAGACAACACACTGTTCGACGACCATTGTGAAATGAGAAAACATCAGGGTGCCTTCTGCATCGAAGATGTAACGTGACGTTCGTAACTCTGCTTGTGTACTGTTTCCAGTTCCGGGGTTAACCGGCGGCTGATATCTGGGCGCCAGTGTTGGGGCGTGTCAGGCGAGGGCAGATCCGTCTGTCCGCACGTCCGAATTGGATTGCCGGCAACAGGAGGCGCGTCGCCTCCTCCTCAAGCGCGGCCTCAGGCTCAGGCCCGCCGCCGTGGGGTGCGCGCGCAGCAGCTGCGGCCAGTAATGAAATTGTCGCCGGCGACGAGGGCGATCCGTCAGCCGCAGCGGCGCTCGTAAGCGCGCCGTCGACCCCGGCGCCGTCCGTCAGGATTTGTGGGACGTGGCGCAGCCTGGCGCGGGCTGCTCTCCCGCTGCTTCACACCTGCCTCCGCAACACTTTCACCGAAAATTTAACACATTCACACGCGTTCCGCAGTTTAGTATCAACTGTATGGCTGCACGTAGCCACTTGTTTGTGTTCGGCAGCACGTTTCATTAGCAAAGAGTTTCAGTAACTTGCGTCGTAAACGTGATACTCCGTATCCTATTACCAGGGGGTTGTATAAGCAGATATAATTATATCAGCTGTTGCACAAGCGTTACCGCAACTAACACCCGCAGCATGATCTCCTCGATTACTTATGAAGAAGAATTTTATTTGGCTGGCTCTGAGCACTATGGGACTCAACTGCTGAAGTCATTAGTCCCCCAGAACTTAGAGCTAGTTAAACCTAACAAGCCTAAGGACATCACAAACATCCATGCCCGAGGCAGGACTCGAACCCGCGACCGTAGCGGTCTTGCGGTTCCAGACTGCAGCGCCTTTAACCGCACGGCCACTTCGGCCGGCGAATTTTATTTGCAGGGCTGTAGCTGACGAAGTATTTGCTTTGGAAACAGATATTCCACATTAATACTTACTTTCATTTTATTTTACTTTTTATCTTTAGCTCTTTATGATTAATTTCGCGGTCCAGGCTCCGTTCCCAGCCATTCTTGTCCTTATTTATTAGTACAAGAAATGAATTTAAAGAATCCTGACTGGCAGCAGTAAATGTTATCTGTACTAACTGTCGTGTCTGTCTGTTTGTCTGCTTAAACATGTTTCTCCAAAAGTGATAGGCGAATTGTCATGTGGTTCCCGCAGTAACCCGTGTAAGGCTTGGGACACCGAATAGGCTTTATTTCCTTCAAATGGGATCACGTAAAAAAAGATATCGTGATTTAAAGGGATAATCATTCTCATTGGTTTTTACAGGTAGCTGGATGAACCATGTAGGCTTATACTCGTATTTCATAAAATCTGAACACAGTGAAAGGAAAAGATATCACAACTGAAATGTTTATCCACACTGGTGCTGCAAATGCGGAAATAACTCTGTACGTTGCCGTTTTCACGGACCGATTGCTATGAAATTTGATGTAGAGATACGCTGAACCGTGGTAAGAACACAGGCTACTATAGGAAGAGTGTAGTGTGAAATACCTATTGAGTTCATGAAGAATATTACGCGAATTATGAAAAAATATATATTCTTTGAATAATCTGTTCATACTTTGACTTTTGATCGTTACCACATGCGTGAAAATACTTTTATTGGTTGATATGTGCGATATAATACGATTAAAGGTAATGCACACAATGCTTAGACAATTTTCAATGTGTTTAAGCTATACTTTCACACCCTTTGTTGCCTAACGAAGACACTGCATTATCCATACTGCGTAGCTACTTCAACAGCACGATGTACAGATCGGCACTCCTGTCCACACCCCTGTGTAGGCACTGCAGGACAGCGACGCTATGCATGCCGACCCATCGTGCGTTGCGACAGCTTGGGATCCGGAAAAGCAGGGAGCGCATCACGATCTACGCTTACCCAAACAGGCAGACACTGATGTCAGCAGATGTTACTGCATGTACAGTAGCTTACTTAACACAGCTGCTGATACGCGAGCACAGTCGCAAGTGATAGGTAATTTTAGAATAAACAAACCATTGTTTATGTATTCGTAAGCCTTTACCAAGTATTTGTAATAGTCGAAATAAAAAAATAAATTTCAGAATTTCAATTACAGTTTGGCAGATTTTTAAACAGTATCTTCAGCACACATTTCCCTGGTATGACTTAGGAATGTGACACACATGTATCAAACTCAAGATGATTCACCGCTAATGAAGCGCCTGATCAAATAAGATAGACGTAGGCTTCTTGAGAATAATTTCGCTTTCCCATGACTAATTTCTGCATTTTGCCTCTCTACAGGACGCTCTAAGTCGGTTCTGCCTACTTTTTACGCAAAGTTTGCTCTGCAGCTGCACCATGAATTGTAAATAAATTACAGTAGCGTGAACATTGGACCTTATCTTCGTTATATCTGAGCACTCTTTGGGGCACATACTTCCTAAGACTAATTTAACGCTGAGGTAACATACTGACTCGTGACCTCCTAACAACCGTCCTTGATTCTCGCAAAGTCCGCAGCTCGTGGTCGTGCGGTAGCGTTCTCGCTTCCCGCGCCCAGGTTCCCGGGTTCGATTCCCGGCGGGGTCAGGGGTTTTCTCTGCCTCGTGATGACTGGGTGTTGTGTGATGTCCTTAGGTTAGTTAGGTTTAAGTAGTTCTAAGTTCTAGGGGACTGATGACCATAGCTGTTAAGTCCCATAGTGCTCAGAGCCATTTGATTCTCGCAGAGAGATCACAGAGTGGACCAAAGTGTTCTCAGTCGTCTCGACAACACAGAAAACATGCTCTACACCTCACAGAACAGGTGATCTAGAGTGATGCCAATGGGCAGTCCTTGAAATACTTTGAAACTATATGGGAGTCATCGAATTGAGAAATGCAACTTCCTTCGCAACGTAAATAATATGTCAATATTTTTCTCCCTGTTAGGATATGATGGTCAGAGAAATATTGTTCACATTTCAGCCCATGAGACAACGATATTTCCAGCGTGAAATACGTTTACTAGTGACACTCCGTACATTCCAGTACCATGGTTCCCAGTCGCGCAGAGTGGCTGCGCGGTTTGAGGCGCCATGTCAAGGATTGTGCGGCCCTTCCCGCCGGAGGTTCGAGTCCTCCCTCGGGCATGGGTGTGTGTGTTGTTCTCAGCGTATGTCACCCTTAAGTAGTGTGTAAGTGTAGGGAGCGATGACCTCAGCACTTCGGGCCCTTAGTAATTCACACAAATTTGAACACCACGGTTCGACTCCTGCCTCTGACATTGGTGTGTGTGTGTGTGATGTCCTTAGGTTAGTTATGTTTAAGTAGTTCTAAGTCTAGGAGATGTTAAGTCCGATAGTACTTAGAGCCATTTTTGAACACATGTTACTGTCCAGTGAACTGAGGACAGAAACACAAATGTCTTCTCACTTGAATGTCCAAGATCTTGTAAAAATCGCTAAGAGTGTAAAGTTTTCCTAGAAATGGATCAGACAAACGACAGAATAATGACAACATAAAGCAAAATGCACTTAAGAATCCGAAAGAGCTGCGGTGGCGGGGAGAGTACTGATAATCATACAGCCGCTGTCAGGGCATGCAAACTAGATCAGCCTGTCACATCGCTCGAACGTGGACACACCTTAAACCAGTAGTATGTACGACTGTGGTTCAGTTCAGTGATTCCTGACAGTGCGAACACTGCGGGTCGCCAGCTGCTATCGAGTCAAGTATCTACTGAGATCACCTCAACTCGGGCAATATTGCCATCACCACATTAAACAGCCGTGTGCAGCAACATGACAATGATGGAGATCAACGTCGGCAAAACGTACTCCAACAGCGGAGAAATGGGCTATAGTGCAGACAGTCACTTATCTAATGAGTACAGTACTGGATAACAACAACCGTTGCGATGCATACAACCCACAACCATCTCTTCACGCAAGGCAGCGCAACACAGATGTACCTCTGTTAAACGCATGCCGGAAGTCACATATTGTCTCCTAAATTGTTTATATATATCAGAAACAGCAGAAGGCCTATAACACTTCCTTGGGGAACGTCAGACATTACTACAGTTTTCTTTGAAGAATTTCTGTCTTTTCTATAAACTGTAACATTTCTGATAAGAAATCACGAATCCAGTCGCATAACTGAGACGATACTCCATAGGAACAAAATTTTATTATAAGCAGGTTCTGAGGAACAAAGTAAAAAGCTTTCTGGAAATCTAAAGATACGGAATCAGTTTGACATCCACTGTCGGTGGCATATTTTCTAAATCAGTGTTGGCTGTTTGTCAACAAGTCGTTTTTTACGTAATTAATAGTGTTTCAGCACACTGTATGTTCCAAAATCCTAGTGCAAATCGACGTTAGCGATGTGGGTCTATAATTCAGCAGATTACTCCCGTTGCCTCTCTTGGGTATTGGCACAACTTGTGTAACTTTCAAGTCTGTAGATACGGATCTTTCCACGAGCGAGTAGTTGTAAATGATTGCTAAGTATATAGCTACTGCATAAGCACGCCCTGAAAAGAACCCGACTGGAACACAATCTAGACTGTAAGACCTTTATTAAGTGACTGAAACTGTTTTGCTATACTCAGGATAACTACTGCGAAGTTACTCATCTTTTCAGTTGTTTTTGTATGAATTTTTATGGAATATTTACTTTGCCTTCTTTGGTGATGGAATTTCGGGAAACTGCGTTTAGTAACTCTGCGCTAGTGGCACTTGATTGCATCTTGATGCTGGTGAACTCTGCATACGACCAGAATCTCTTTTCAAGGGGATCATTCGCCATGGAAATTATTAAAGGATCACGCATTGAAGTTTGCTCTAAATTTCGAGCTTCTGTAAAGTTTCACCAAACTTGGGGGTTTTTGTTTGCAAGCTTGGTACCCATGTTCCGCAGAAAAAAACGAGCATCCCTCGGCCCTCAACGCCGTACGCTTTTATTGCAGTCGTTCAAATCAGCACCCTATTCCTTTGAACGCAGGTAAAGCTTACCGCTATTCCTTCACTAGAGCACACATGCAAGAGCGTAAACTACTGCCCACCATTTCATCATGATGTATGAAGTCAGATCGTAATAAAGATCATCTTCCCTAAGAACATTAACCAGCGTGACACTGAATCAGAAATGAGTGCCCTGCAATCTCTTACGATCTTTCAGATTTGGCATGCTTTCCTCATTGCTTCAGAATAAAGTGTTTTGGCGCGTTCCTGTTTCATGTGTCAAGAGGGATCAGTACCATCTCTTATTACTTTATTTAAAATATATGCCTCAAACCATATCGATACTATTTCTTTGAACTTAAACTACATCTGATTTATGCTTACATTGCCAGATTGGTAGGAATGGAGACTGTCTCTTAGGAAGGCGTCAAGCGATTTTTTTTTAACAGAGGTGTTTTATTTTTGGTGGGTTTGGGTGTTACAGTATTTTGTCTCGCTACAACAACCTTATGGTCACTATTCCCTGCAGTCGTCATAATGCTTCCCGTTTGGTCAGGGTTATTTGTTGTTAAGAGATCAAGTATGTTTTCGCAATATTCACACTTTGAGTGGACTCCTGAACTAATTGTTCAAAATAATTTTCTGAGAACACATTTGGTACAATTTCGGAAGACGTTTTATGCTTAGCACGGACTTTAAACATGTGTTTTCGCCAAGTTGTCGAGGGTGGATTGATGTCACCGCCAACTATAGTAGACTGAGGGGGTACTTATTCGAAATGGGACTCAAGTCTCTTTTGAACTATTCAGCAACTGTATCATCTGGGTCGAGGGCTTGTTGCAAGGAACCGTTTATTAACTTGGTCCGATTGTCACGTATAACCTCTGTCCCTACTAACTTCACTTTCATTTTAAGGTAAACGAATTCTGACAGCAATAGACACACCAGCACCAACTGTATTCAATCTATCCTTTCTGAACACTCTTAGGTCCTTTGTAAAAATTTCGGCTGGACGTGTTTCCCGCTTCAGCCAACTTTTAGTACCTATAACGATGTAAGCTGCTGTGCTTTGTTTAAGCACTTCGAATTCTGGTTGTTTTCCAATACAACTACGAAATTTGACAACTGCAATGCCGGTTCGTAGGTCTACCTTTCTGTAGTTGCACTGCACGATTCTAGAATCACGCCCATTCTGTAGTTTTCCGAGATCATCTAATGAAAGAAACCGCCCAGTCCCCGCCATAATCGCTACCCACGTAGCCGCTTCCGGTATGTGGTGGACTGTGATCTGTTAAGCGGAACCCAGAAAACGACCAACCAATGGCGCACGTCAGGGAATCTGCTGCGCACACGGTTCCATAACCATCTGAGCCTCTGATTCAGACCTCCCACTTGGCTCTGTGCCAAAGGACCACAGTTGATTCTGTCGACGACGCTGCAGATGGTGCGCTCCGAGTTCATCTCGCAAGGTAACACTGGAAGTACTAATCACTATAGCTAACTGCCCGAAACCAGAGAGAATATCTTCCAAACCAAAGCGACATATGTATTTAGTACCAACATGAGCCACCGCCTCTAAGTGGCTGCCCAAACTTCGTAGCATCTGGAGGCAGCCTTCCCACATCTGGAATGGCTTCTCCCGGTACGCACACCGAGTGCCCATCTCCTCCATGGCAGGCATATCCTAAGGAGCCTCATTACGCGTCAAACGTCGGAGCTCTCAACTACCTGTAATCCCACCCTCATTGAATGCTCAAACCTTGCAGACCGAGGAGCTTCCTCTGGAACAGGGAGAGCGACTGCATCTCGCTCAGGGACCTCGTCAGCCGCAGGGACTTGCTAGACGTCCGTCTATCTCCACGTCCGGTGCCTCCAAAGATGCCCATCGGCAACCGCCTCAGGCTGCCTGACCGAAGCAAACATCACCTAGAACTGTGAGCGAGGGTTCACCAGCAGAGCTCACAATGTTTTTTTGGTGTCTCGTGCGGCTAATGTCAGGATGAGAAGCAGATGCCATCAGTACGACAGTGGGTAGGTCTAATTCAATTGCTCTTCATTGCATACGACAGTGCAGTACGGTTAGCTTTCCTACTTCATACCTCTACACTAATTTGGTCTCAAGTAAAATTTTTTCCAGTTTTAACCATATTAAGCAATATTTATATTCAGTTTACGGTCTGTTTATACCACATACTCCTTATTGTACACTACATATACTAACATAATTTTCTTATATTTTTTCACAAATTCCATTCAATGTTTTACGTTTTATCGTCTGTTTGTGGACACTAGTGCGACCCATTGTTGAGTACTGCTCAAGTGTTGCGACATCCTACAGGTCGAATTAAAAGAAGGCAGTGAAGTAATTCAGAGGCGAGCAGCTAGTTCTTTAAGACATGGATTCGAACAAAATGCAACTATTATGGAGATGATTCTTCAACACAATTGAGAAATCCTGGTGGGAAGACGACTATCTTTTCACCAAAGGCTGTTGAGAAAATTTAGAGCGAACGATCCTACTTCCCCCACATTTCGCATAAGGACCACGAAGATACGATAAGAAAAATTAGGGCTCTTATGGAGCCATACAGATAGTCGTTTTTCATTCGATCCGTTTGCGAGTGGACAAGGAAAGGGAGCGAGTAATAGTGGTATAGTTTGCAGGCTAAGTATATAGAGTTCATTTTCCCAACTCATTTAAAACCGATATCTGTGTTCTACATTGTACACAGATCAAATGTAAAATAAAACAATGTTATTGTATGTTCAGCCTGTATTTGCTCGTAAGTACTATTCTGTGTGGAATATGTGCCCTAATAGGAATGTTTGAGTGATTTTTTTTTTCGAATAAGAATAATCTACTGCACTGGCTGTCAAATTGGATTAAAAGACCCTCTTATTTTCTTTGTTTGATTGCAGCACATCTTCAGATGTGTAGGCAATATCGAGGGTACAGTATGACATATTAAGTGGACATGTCATTTACGGTCAGAGATTTCGTAGGTCATAAATGTTTGATAGTAACCCTAACCAAATGTGTCCATTTGGTGGGCTATACCATAAAGTTTAAGTGAACAGAAATGAAAATGCAAGAATAAAAGGATATTCAATCCTATAACGACAGCCAGGGCTGCAGATTGTTCTAATTCAAAAAGTTTACATCGGTTGTCGTTCCAGTTTCAACTAAAATATGAGTGAATGATTAATTTTCATTCCAGTTCTTTTCGGTTATTTGATTATTTAACATAAAATGCGATGTAAATATTCGATTTAAAGTTGCAACTCGATTATTTTGCTGACGAACCACCGTTGTCCTGAACTTGTTTTGTACTGAGTGTGAGATAGAATTTCATTAATTTAGTCTGCATTATTTAAAATGCAAATTGGTGAAATTATAGGGCTCCTAATTATGGATTATATGCATAACTATTCCGCAATTAATAATATGTAGACACTTGAAGCAACTAACTTAAGAAGAGTGTGCGACAATAAGAATGAGTCCAGCCAGTGAAGTGAGTAAACCATCTGTCGCTAACCTCCTTTTATGACCCACCCAACTTTCATAATACGTGACGTTACTGTCACAATGTGACTTTACTGTTACATACCTCTATTATTTCATTTGTCTGCGTTATAAGGAAGTTATCTAGTGAGTACACTGCAGTAGTGTGTCTGAGAAGGCAGCATTCTGCTAGCCACGGCGAGCGTTGTGGTGATGGAAGTGTCCCTGTAGTTTCAATTGCCAGCAGAATGACAGTTGCTGAATCTCACAGGGCCTATTTAGGGGACAGGGTGGAGAGGGGGGGGGGAGGGTGGTGAGGCAGCAATAGGCATTTCACAGAACTCGGGCAGCGCCCCGGTCAACCTCTATTGAAAGCGAAGTTGGTGCCTGCATCTCTGGTGTTAGTGTACTTTGTGTGACCTCAAAGGTCCAGATTTCGTGGCACCATGTTGTCAGCGTTGATGAGTTCATTATGATCGCTCTAAAAATTTGGTTTAGCCAGTAATACTGTGTTTTTGGACAGCGTTTTTGGCAGGTACGGATGACCTTGTGATTAACTTTCTGAATCACAAGAGGAGGAGGTATACTTGGAAAAGGCCGAGTGATACGGAAAAATTTCAGTTAGATTACATCACGGTGAGACAGAGATTCCGAAGCCAGACAATCAATTGTAAGGCGTACCCAGGAACAGATATAGACTCAGACCACAATATATGAGTAGTAGGCTGAAGTTTAGGAGATTAGCCAGGAAGAATCAGTACGCAAAGAATTGGGATGCGGAAGTACTAAGGAATGACGAGATATGGTTGTAGTTCTCTAAGGCTATATCAATAAGAAATATCTCAGTAGGCAGTACAGTTGAAGAGGAAAGGACATCTCTAGAAAGGGCCATCACAGAAGCTGAGATGGAAAACATAGGTACTGTTATATCCTAGCCAGTAATGCCACCCGAGCCCGCTGCCAAAAGGTTGGCAGCATCAAAGTCCGGACGCCGTCCGCATAAGCAGCGCCAACGAGACAGGAAATCACCGCAAGTCTGCGCGCGCCACCGCTGGCTTCTGGTTTCTTAAGCGCTGGAGTCGCGAGCGCTAGGACAGTTCTGTATTCGCCGCTCAGTTGTATACTCGCCACCGAATTGTGTACTTGCTAGTCAGTTGTGTGTTCATCGCAGCAGAGTTGTTGTTTGTCGTCAGCCGACGCTGACCTAGCCGCTCCGACTCGAACTAGACAGATTTCTGTAGACACGGAGTTCACTACTGTGTTGCTGTATCTTCGTTAATAAAGATAAGTACCGACTTTTATTTAATCAGAGTGTTTGGGTTTTCCTCTTTCTGTTCACTGTTCCAGCGGACCGGTCGGGCCGCTACTAAAAGTGTGGCGGTGACTTCGTAAGCCGTTTCTACAGCGAATTGCTTGTCGCTACGAACGCCGCCACAAAAGGTACAATGATGGTAACTGCGAAGAAACCATCGGTAACGGAAGAATTACTTCAATTCATCGGTGAAAAGACGAAGTACATGATTTTCGGAAGGACAGACTCGGCATACAGGAAAGTCAAAACAACCTTCGGTGACATTAAAAGCAAAGGTGATAACATTAGGAGTGCAAATGGAATTCCACTGTTAAATGCAGAGGAGAGATCGGATAGGTGGAAAGAATACATAGAAAGCCTCTGTGAGGGGGAAGATTTGTCTGATGTGATAGAAGAAGGAACAGGAGTCGATTTAGAAGAGATGGCGGATCTAGTATTAGAATCAGAATTTAAAAGAATTTTGGAAAGCTTAAGATCAAATGAGGCAGAAGGGATAGATAACATTCCATCAGAATTTCTAAATTCATTGGGAGAAGTAGCAACAAAACGACTATTCTCGTCGATGTGGAATGTAGGAGTCTGGCAGTATATCATCTGACCTTCGGAAAAGCAACATCCACACAATTCCAAAGACAGCAAGAACTGACAAGTCTGAGAATTATCGCACAATCAGCTAAACAGCTCATGCATACTCGTAGCTTACAAGAATAATACACAGAAGAATGGAAAAACAATTGAGGATACGCTAGATGACGATCAGTTTGGCCTTAGCAAAGGTAAAGGTACGAGAGTGGCAATTCTGACGTTGCGGTTAACAATGGAAGCAAGGCTAAAGAAAAAGGAAGACACGTTTATAGGATTTTTCGGCCTGCAAAAAGCGTTCGACAATGTAAAGTGGTGCAAGATGCTCGAAATTCTGAAAAAAGTAGGGGTAAGCTATAGGGAGAGACGGGTCATACACAACATGTACAACAGCCAAGAGGCAATGATAAGAGTCGACCACCAAGAACGAAGCGCTCGCATTAAAAAGGGTGTAAGACAGGAATGTAGACTTTCGCCCCTACTGTTCAATCTGTACATCGGAGAAGCAATGATGGAAATAAAAGAAAGGTTGAGGAGTGTAAATAAAATTCAAGGTGAAAGGATATCAATGATACGATTCGCTGATGACATGGCTATCTTCAGTGAAAGTGAAGAAGAATTGCATGATCTGCTGAACGGAATGAACAATCTAATGGGCACAGAGTATGGATTGAGAGTAAATCGAAGAAAGAAGAAGGTAATGAGAAGTAGTAGAAATGAGAATAGCGAGAAACTTAACATCAGTACTGATGGTCACGAAGTAGATGAAGTTAAGGAATTCTGCTACCTAACCAATGACGGACGGAGCACGGAGGACATCAAAAGCAGACCAGCTATGACAAAAAAGGTTCCTGGCAAACAGAAGCCTACTAATATCAAATATCGGCCTTATTTTGAGGAAGAAATTTCTGAGAATGTACGTCTGGAGTACAGAATTGTATGGTAGTGAAACATGGACTGTGGGAAACCCAGAAGTGAATGTGGTGCTACAGACGAATGTTGAAAATTAGGCTTATTGACAAGGTAATGAAAGAGGAGGTTCTGCGCAGAATCGGAGAAGAAAGAAACATGTGGGAAATACTGAAAAGGAGAAGGGACAGGATGATAGGATATCTGTTAAGATATGAGGGAATGACTTCCATGGTTCTAGAGGGAGCTGTAGAGGGCAAAAACTGTAGAGGAAGACAGAGATTGGAATACATCCAGCAGATAATTGAGGACGTAGGTTGCAAGGGCTACTCTGACATGAAGCGGTTGGCACAGGAGAGGAATTCGTGGCTGGCCGCATCAAACTGATGAAAGAAAAAAGGTGACGTCTATCGAAAAATGTGCGTTTTGTAAGCAAAAGGAGGTAAATAATGTGCACATTGTCCTGCTTTTTCTTAAACTTAGCAACAGTTCTTACCCATCACATTGGCATCAGCATATCCTCCATGTAGAGTTTTTTTACACAGTGTAGAGTTTAGGGCCGAGAACTTTGATTCTGGGCAGTTTGTTTCAGTCCGTAGTGGGGACAGCTTTCTGCCCTGGGCCGATAGAGAGGGTATCATCTATGGCTTGGTACTGGGTAGCTCACAGTTGCTGTTTAAGGGAATGTAAGTAGTACAAAGGTGGTAGCGCTATCCATATTCTGTGCGGCTCCGTACTTTTCTTACTTTGGCACTCCATTTGAGTTGGTTACTTTAGATACATCTGCACCTTCTTGTTGTAACGCTGACTTTGATTACTTGAGCTATCCAGATAATCAGATCTTGTTGTAATGACTCCATACAGTCTCGCACAGTTTTTGGAACATCACACAGTTTACCGTCATTTTGTAATTTGATTTGAATTACACAAGTTTTGCTCCTTGTTAATCCCACTGTGATTTACATCAGTCATGGCAGAAAATAACTATTAGTCTTAGCCTTGGCGTATATTTCAAGATCTTTTAAATGGTTCAGTTTCTTGTTCTGTTTAGGCGAGCCATTAAAAAACAAACGTAACCGATTGTGTTCCCCGTTGGTTCATTTTACTGTCTCGGCGTTGTCCTTGTGCACAGTGGCCAACTACAAGGATAACTTATTTATTAATTTGACGAAGCAGTGGGAATAGCACCTGCTCGTGTTGTATCAGAATAACTTAGTTATTGGTCGAACAGTCCATGGGTGTACTGCCGGTTCATGGTGTCCAACGGGCACAATATTTCAGCAACCAGACATATCGCTAATGCCAGGTGCTCTGACGAACTGAGCTCCTCAGCACTACAACTTGACTTTAGGAGATCTCTGGATCTCGTTGCTTTTATACGAGGGTCAGTCAAAAAGTAATGCCTCCTATTTTTTTTTTTCTACGTTTAATTGTCAGGAAATTTAAATGCAATTACATAGGTTGAAAACCACAACATTGAGGATCTTTTTTCATTTTTCAATGTAATCTCCGCTCATCTCTACAGTTTTGGTCCATCTTTGAACAAGGGCATGTATCCCAGCACGGTAAAAATCACAGCTCTGCTTCCTAAGCCATTGACGCACGGATGTTTTGACGGCCTCCTCATCTTCAAAATGAATCCCACGATGAGCTTCTTTTAGTGGCCCGAACAGATGGAAGTCTGATGGTGCCAGGTCAGGGCTGTATGGTGGATGAGGCAAAACTTCCCATCCAATTTTGACAATCTCGTCAGAGGTGTGACGACTGGTGTGTGGTCTTACATTGTCATGCAAAAGAAGAACATCTGCCATTGATTTTGTTGGGCGAACTCGCTGAAGACGTGCTTTAAGTTTGTTGAGGGTTGTGACGTATTGAACAGAATTTATTGTGCATCCCTGCTCCAAAAAATCAACCAGAATCACACCCTCTGTATCCCAGAAAACTGTTGCCATAACTTTCCCTGCCGATCGCACAGTTTTGAATTTTTTCTTCCTCGGCGAGCTTGTGTGACGCCACTCCATTGACTGCCTCTTTGATTCGGGTTCAAAAAAATGCACCCATGTTTCGTCCCCGGTCACAATTTTTTTCAGAAACTCATCTCCCTCCAAACGGAAGCGCTGCAAGTGTTGGGAGGCTATTGTTTTCCTTGCCTCTTTGTTCTGATCGGTTAACATTCTTGGTACCCACCGTGCACAAACTTTTGAGTACCCCAATTGTTTAATAATCGTGATCACACTGCCTTTACTAAGAGAAATAATGCGACACACTTCATCTGCAGTCACCACGAATGATGTCATCAACTTGCTGAATGTTGTGTGGAGTCACTGCACTCACCGGCCTGCCGCTCCGCTTTTCGTCAAACAACGGTGTTTGCCCTTCAGCTTCCTTACAACGACGAACCCATCGTCTAACAGTGCTGACATCCACTCTCACAACACCATACACCTTCTTCAGTCTTTCATGAATGCGTATGGGCGTTTCACCTTCTGCATTCAAGAATTCAATCACATAACGCTGTCTCAAACGAACATCGATGTCGGCCATCTTACAAACTTCTGCTGTGCTGCCACCTGTTGACACAGAAAGTTACTACTGCAGTGGATTGCAGAAGAAGGTTTGAGGAATGGCGCCAAATTCAAATTTTTCACTTAACTTAATTTCTTTAAGTAGAAAAAAAATGGGAGGCATTACTTTTTGACCGACCCTCGTAGTTCTCGCACTACTTGCCTACTTAACTGTTCTTTTCGTTCGGCTTGATTCTGATCGTTTTTGGCGCTCTAGTTGTCATTCTTGTTAAACTATTACCTTTACTGCGTGATTTTATTCCCGAAATAGGCTGAGCTCAAGAGGGTACGTGGCAGGCTGATATCCCCTCCCACCGTGAACCCTTCCCGCCACGGTCCGCGCGTCAGCGGTCAAGGAATCGCTAGCGTCGTGGTCTGTGGCAGCGTTGATTTAGGTGCTCTTTCCGCCCTCGTCGCCACATCGTTTTGTCTGCTGAGAGTCTTCTTAATTAAGCTTAGTGCTGGTTTACAAGCCATGATAAGATTATAGCCGCAATCTCGGCTGACGGGATCGTCCGCAGTGCGAATTTCTACGACCTCTCTAACGACGTTGTCCCAGTCTTTGGAAGTCTGTGCGAAGATCCTGGTACATTATAATGCATCGCGTAATTGTCAGACAAAGAGTGCTCGGCGACCGCTGATTTGTTGAGATACGTTACTCGAATGTGTCTCTGGTGTTCTCGGCAACGATCTTCGACGGTACTCACTGTTTGTCAAATATATGTCTTCCCACATTGAGTCAGATTTTGGTATACGTCAGTCTTACGTTTACCGCTATCATCTTTGATCCTTCCCCATAATACTCATGATTTATTGGGTGAGCAAAAGATCACTTTTACTCAATGCTTCTTCAATATGCATCCGAATTTTTCCCGATAGTGCACCAGTGTACGCTGTAAAGACAATGACTGCCTCTTCCTCTGTGACTTCTTACATCTCCTCAGGTTGTACATGTATCGTGGGACGGAGTGATCGTAATCTGCCATTCTGGGAATCATTTTTCTCGGAATACAGTTCTGATGTATTCCAGCTCTTGGGCTAGACTGCGTTTGAGATGATGCGCGCACTATACGCTAGTGTTTTTAGTACCCCATTCTTGTGAAGAGTGGTGACAGCTGTGCAAATACGGATCAGTGTGCGTTTTATTCCGATACACACCATGGCCCAGGGTGCCGTCAGCTCTCCTCGGGAGGTCAGTTCGACAGTGGACCTGACGATGGCGACTTGTCTGATCGTCGAAATATTGTATCCGCTGTACACTGTGAACCGGCAGTACAGTCGCGTACTGTTGTATCAAAAAATACGCCGGTAGGAACTGAAGAATAACGACATAGATATTACTTTTTTGAAGGAATGAGCATGTTTAGCCACTCGTATCAGTACGACTACATTTATCCTGACATTCAGTGTCACAGCAAGGAGCTTTGCAATTGTTCTTCTCGCATCAGCATATGTACTCTAAAATATTGTTTTGTGAAAGCGACGAGCGTTGAACAAGCACGACTCGTATCACTGGCGCAAAAGCTGTGAAGGTTCAGTGTTACTGATTTTGACTTCTTACTTGCGTAGCGGTCTGCCGTTACACGACTGCTACAGAGGGTGGGAAGCCATTCTTCCATCGTCAGTAAGGTGAGACTTACTCCCTTCCAGCTCGGGAATTGTGGGTTTGATGATCTGGCGAGGACTGTCGCAGGTGAAGGTGACCGCAGCAGTTCAGGAACACTTATTCATTAATCTACAGCAGATACAGGTCCACACCCTTGTCCAGTGGGTACTATCTGGGGTCGATCATCAGAATTTCCGTATCGGTGGAGTGGAGTCAGAGGTGCCTGATGGGCACGCAAACCCCTGGGCGGCAGCGCACTTCGACAGCTTTGAGCAGTGCTGGAGGCGGCAGCGGCGTCTGCGAGTTGCAGTTAGCGCAGCATTCTTTCAGGCCGTAGCTATTGCTTTTATCACGCAGGCTAAGGCTCCACCAGATTTCTCAGGCAGAATGACGACGTTGATTCTCAGATGGCGAGGAGCATGGCTAGCTGCAGGAGACTGCCTGCCCTGACGCATCGGCCCGATGCACTCTCTCAACGAACTCTCCGCAAGTGGTACGCAGATATTTATATCACCTTCGCGATGAGATTTTTTGCAGTCCAGAGACGGTGACACGTACAGATGACACGTCGTTGATGGAGTCCTGCTACGCTTTGAAGTAGCTTGTGGGATGGTTTGCAGGTCGTTTGTGTCGTCAGCCGCGTGCTTTCTAAGTGGTGTGTGGATCACTGTGTCCCGAAATCCCACGGCATTGCGCTGTTCCATCCACACCAGAACATTTGAGTGACTACTATATTAACTATTTTGTGGTGACCAGTGAATGGTGAGTAAAAACCTCAACCATCTTCAGCATAGGGATGGGAAAAACCGACCAGCTAAAAACGATACCAGTATTCCAGTTCGTAATAATCGACATTTTTTGTTATCTGTTTGCTCTCGGTTGTAACAGTTCTCTTTTTTATTTCTTACAAGTAACCGAATAAACAAAAGCGACTTATTAACTAGCCATTCCAGCAGTGCTAAATATTTTTCTTTTAAATAAATATTTTACAGCGAGGAAGTAATTTTTATTCGCAAAATTGTTATTGGTTTGAAATATTGCGTTATTTTAGAAAGTGGAAGAAGCCAGCCGTGACATTTTAATAACACTGCCGACAGACACGAGAAACAAACAGATGACGCGAGGTGTTTCATCTGATTAGCATCCACAGCTGAGGAACATATCTTTCAGGCAGATTTGTGTTCTACAAACATGGCTTGAGAAATGGTACAGCACTGCTGAGACAATAACGTCTCTGTTGTCATGTGTCGTTGTTTAAGATAAGCATGCACATGTAGAGAACAAGACTTGTCCATACCTGGTCTATACGGTACTTTTTTCGCTGTCGTTATTGGAGATATGTTATACTGCAGAATGGCACCAACCTTAGGAAACTTTTACGAAGTGACGTAGCACTGAGGTACAATGCTTTAATTGCTTTAAAAGTTTAATAACTGGCCTGTCGTTTTAATGATATGATAAAAGAGGAAGAAAATTATAGTAACAGTAATAAATTAAAAACTTAAAAACAATAGTTATTCATACATATTATGCTGCATGTGTCTATATAATATGCCTTAACCTGATTATAGCCCTCGACAACGTACAAATTATCAAGAAAAAGACTGTTCATCAACCTCAGTTTTCATCCTTTATCACTGACTATTCGTAATGTCCAAACTGTGGTATGATCTACGGTTACAACATGATTTCTGAGGAGAATTTCAAATAATTAGAATCAATAGGAGAACAATGGTGAGTTTCTGTAGTATTCAACGACGTATCACTTTTCAAGAAAAGCAACAGACGGTGGACGCATTAAGTTTTCTTTTATATACCTATTTAATTTAACATCTAAATTCTATGTGTCTTGAAACTGAGAGTTTCAAAACTATTCTGTCTTTTATCGATTGCTACGTTTGTTACAGGAAATAACGGGAACAAAAAATTGAAAATCGGTTACTTTGGAAACTGGTTATATTGAGAGGTTTTAACAGTCAGGTTAAACTGGCGTGGGAAAAAAGCGATTCAACCGAAAGCCGGTTGTATAAGCAATAACCACTACTCCTTTTTCAGTAGTACACATATGCTTCTCGTAGAAAATTAGAACTTTTAATTTCACATTATGGTAAACATTAGTTCTATTAGAACACGTACTTCTATTGTGGATAGATTTCAGAAGTCTATTTCTTGTCATGCAGATGGCGCTGTTTCATACCCAGTTGACCCTTCAACTTCCTTCATAAAAAATTATGAACATATTAAAGAGCCAATGGCTAATAGTTTGAAGGCCATTATGAGCCACTCGAGGTGCATGTGTAAATATCAGAGAGAAACGGACGCAGCACTGAAGCGTGCGGAGCTCGTGCTTCAGGACCTGGTAAGCCTCCCCAGAAGTCCTGAGAGCGGTCCTCCGAGTGTAGCGTGACGCGGCGACTGCGGCGGTAGTTGAGGTCCCGGCCCGCCAGCTCGTTAGCGTCGCCCACACAAAGACGCCGCCCCGCCGCCTCCGCCGCCCCCTCCGCCGCCCCCCACCACAGCGACTCTAATTGGGGCCCGCAGCGACGCCAGACAAACGCGGGCCGACGCTGCCGCCCTGTTCGTTACTGCCGAGGGCCGACAAATTACTGCCGCCTCATTGGTCCGGCAAGTGGCTCGCCGCGACCGTGGCCGCGGCCGCCAGCCAAACACGCTGCGCGCTCCAAAACTGCGGAACTAAAAACGCGCCGTCACTGAGCGTTGCAGACAAATTAGAGTTTGGCCTGTAAAGACAATATGGAAACATACTGCAGTGAAGGAAAGTAGATAAAGTCACGGAGAAATACTGAGCGTGTAAAAGAAAGGACATCCTGTAATGGTTTCTTTCTGGTTTATAGAAAGTGTGTGTTGTTAAACCCATGAAGATCGAAATAATAGCCGTACATGTAGTTCATTATCTACCGGATGTCCCTCCTATGAGTCGTGAGGCTCATTTTCTCTGGTGTCTCGGCAGACACTATGCGATCAAAAGTATCCGGACACCTGGCTGAGCCAGTTCGTGGCGCCCTCCTTCGGTTACGCTGGAATTCAATATGGTGTTGACCCATCCTTAACATTGATGACAGCTTCCGCTCTCGCAGGCATACATTCAGTCAGGTGCTGGAAGGTTTATTGGGGAATCGCAGCCCATTCTTCAAGGAGTGCTGCACTGAGGTGACGCATCGATGTCGTTCGGTGAGACATGCCACGAAACGGCGTTCCAAACCATACCAAAGGCGTTCAGTATCATTCAGCACAGGACTTTGTGCACGCCAGTCAATTACAGGGGTGTTATTGTCGTGTAACCACTCCGCGACAGGCCGTCAATTATGAACAGGTGTTTTATCGTGTTGCAAGATGCAATCGCCATCCCCGAATTGCTCTTCAACAGTGGCAAGCAAGAAGGTGCTTAAAACATCAATGACGTCATCCACCCAGGAGACAGACGTCTCGCGGGGCCTGTTCTGTGGAACACTATCAGAGGTGCCCCTCAGATGTTGCTCCATATCAGATGGCGGACGGCTGTCGTCCGACATGCGGCCAGCCGGAAGAAAAGCGGAAGTCGGTAAAGCTCCACGATCAACAACCAAGGAGTCAGGTCAGGCAGCTTCCATCTGCAGACAGCCATCGTTAGTTGGTACTCCCTTCGACGGCAGTATTGGAGCGATAGGTAAAACGTCCATCACGTCGTCGAGAGGAGCTACCGACTGATTCAGAGTGGGCGGAACACCCAGCCTCACCGCAGACGGGTACAATAGAGGTGATACAGTGGGTGCTGCAAGGAGAGCGACCTTTCCAACGGACATCTGAACTATTCTGAGTCGGAGACATTCAGAACGGACACAACTCTCTAGCCCACAACCGGAATAAGTGAGCGGCTGGCCACCGAACGTGACGATAGGCCTGCATGTGGCAATGACCAAGTAAAAATGCATGTGTTTCCTCAGTTCAATTTTTACCTGACGGTCACAACGGAGGATACGTCTTGTATGTTTTGAACGTCTTCTATGTTTCAGCAACGTGACTCACGAAGTTGTCCTGAGGTTTAAAGAAGGCCACCGAAATCTTCGACGGCACCTCAAACGGGAGTTCGAAAACCTTCAGCAACATTAGCTGCGACAGCCCATATATGGCTATCAGAGTATCGGAACTTGAGTTCAGTGTCATGGCGCCGCACAACGTCGGCACTCGGCTCTTCATTCGGCGGTTCACACAATGGTACTAAGGATAGTAAAATGAATTCCGAGAGCATATTGAAGCGGGAGACGCAATTCGTCCCGTGTAATTCGTGCTATTTCATCCGCTTTTGATTGTTCATGAACCGATGGAAACGTTATTTTAATCGTGGCATGGCGATAGGAAAAAGCCATGACTGTTGATGAATTCAGACACGAAGACGCGGAAGTAAACAAACGCACTCTTGCTCGCAAGCAGCACACCAGGCGAGACCCGAACAAGGCAGACAGCCATTGCAATTGAACTGTCCACTGTCGCAGAGGTACCCACAGTACCTCGAAATCTTCGACACTCATTTTCTCAGAAACGCTCTAGTGTCTACGGATAAGCCGAGACAGGTGTTCGCTTAGTTTGGCTCCTCTTCCACTGAACGAAGTTTCCCTGAAATCGGGTTATGGAACTTTCCGCGTTCTCCTCGTAAGCGGCGGTGCTGCAGGGCGATAGCAGTCAGCGCGGATCAGCACGATGCTGTTCCTGCTGGAGCACTGGTTCAAATGGTTCAAATGTCTCTGAGCACTATGGGACTTAACATCTAAGGTCATCAGTCCCCTAGGACTTAGACCTACTTAAATCTAACTAACCTAAGAACATCACACACATCCATGCCCCAGGCAGGATTCGAACCTGCGACCGTAGCAGTCGCGCGGTTCCGGACTGAAGCGCCCAGAACCGCTCGGCCACCGCGGCCGGCGAGCACTGGTTACTATTCGTGTTTAACTGTCCCTGTCAATGCATAACTCTAAAATGAGTAACACTCCAGACTAATTAAAGGGCACTGTATCGAATAGGCACATAAAATCATTTTTCTCGTAACGGTACCAACGCTTTCCGTCGATACTGACCGTCTCTTGAAAGACGTGATGATCAGTATCTTTCTGGGCTAACTGCGGCTACGCAATAGAAAAGCAAAATTGCTTCCGAAACAGCAGAGAAAATGCAACTGACAACTCTCAGGAGGGACATTCTGTATCTTCGGATTGGACAGTTTTTATATGAAATTGTGTTACAACCAGTATTAAAATTGTGTGTATTCTCTATTTGTCTGTTATTGTTTACTGTTTGTTGTTCACTTCTGAAAGTTATACAACCATTACTTTTGCCATTACCTCAATGCTGCTTCTTCCCCACCTCCCCCTTCCACCATCACCACATCATATCTTTTGGTATACTTATAATCTGTTCACATCTTGCATGCTTGCTAAGTATTACTTCTTAAGCACCTTGATTCGCATGTTCTGATCTCCGATTCAAGGATCTGATCTGTCAACTTTGATACTTGTCAGCAAGGAACAGAAGATGAGGCTGGTATTATTCTACAAAACGTTGGAATGATTGAAGAGCATAAGGTAGGACAACATGAATATATTAAGTAACGTAATGTAAAGAAATTAATTAATCAGAAACCTGCACAGGTAGGAGATAGTAGTTTATGATCGTTTTCATTTTACCCATTGCTACAGAATGCTCCTTAGAGCCTGAAAGAAAAAAACTCTAAAAATACTTTCTAACTATTCAACCGGTTTCCGCATCTTCGTAAGATTCCAGGAATATTCAATAGTAGGACCTCGTCTCCTGCGACCTTGTAAAAGCAAGAGAAAAATTCATCCCCTCTCTTTATACAAAACAGTGAAGAATGGTTCAAATGGCTCAATGGCCTCTGAGAACTATGGGACTTAACATCTGAGGTCATCAGTCCCCTAGAACTTAGAACTACTTAAACCTAACTAACCTAAGGACATCACACACATCCATGCCCGAGGCAGGATTCGAACCTGCGACCGTAGCGGTGGCGCGGCTCCAGACTGTAGCACCTAGAACCGCTCGGCCACTCCGGCCGGCAACAGTGAAGAATCCTGGTAGTGAAACCATGAATGATATTACATTTCAATGTTCTTATGTACCTGTGGGTCAGTCAAGCAATGCTGTGATATTCTTTGTTTTGTCACCCACTGTCGACGCCGTATACATTTAGCTAGTATATCCAAAACTCCAGCTATCGTTGGGAACAGCTTGTATCCTAGAAAATGGGGCCGTAGGGAATTAGAGGCACCCCTCTCCAATTCACACGAAACGATCACCATCTTCAGACAAGATATTACTCCTGATTTCATGCTGCTGCACTTAAGGGTGCGGAAGAAAGGTGTGTATGTGAAGGCTGAGTTACGTTGCCAAGCTATGTATACATCTTTCGATGATGAAGCTGCATTAACGTGACTCGCAGTTATTTGCCAGAAAATTTGGAGGATGGTTTTCTGTTAATAATTGTTTACACCGCATTTGTTCCAAAGGTATTCTGGTGTTTTTATTGTGTAGGTGTTGTTCGTATGATGATTGTAAACAAAATGATTCTTAATTCTCACGAAAAAACTTTTGATTCCAATATAGATATTAAGATTCATAATACTGTACAAAAAACTATATAGCAGAAGTGTTCCATATCAACAAACATTATTTTTAAAAGAGTTTCACTCTCTTTCGTTCTTTTCATATTTTCTTCCCTTCAGGTTTTAGTACTCTATACGTACAGAGGGCAAGTAGTTGTGAAGGAACAGAAGGAAGATTTAAATGAATTAAAATCAAAGTTATACGAATTGCTAGGCTAATGGATTTTTAATCTTACAGGTGGAATGTCTCTAAAACCGTTTATCTTGTTTAAAAATGCATATGATCATCTTTGAGCAGAGTTTCACTAGAAAAATGAATCGTTTATCATAAAAATATAAAAAGGTCAAAAAACTTAATTAATTGGGGGGGGGGGGGCGGGTGAGAGAGGGTTGCTCACCCGCTAGGGAATGAAACTTTTGCGTTTCTTACTACTATATTCCATATGAGCGTTTCTCCTAAGTTTATAAATTAAGTCCCTTATTTTTACTATTTTACCTGGCGTATTAGGCGACGGGACGTAACCCTCATGGTCTCCCAGCCAACAATGCTGTACGAACCTTTCTCCACCGAACAGTAACAAAGTGGAGATCTTTAGTAGAAACATTACAGACACTGGTATTATTTGTGGGTCACAGTGGGCTACAGTCTACGTTTTGATGTTATTACTGTGGCCAATATCACTAAAGTACTCATGATTCAAAAGGAGAGAATTAAGCCACGAAATCCTGGATACTCTCCGTTACAATGAAACATAAGGTGCGCAATGTCATTACGCTCGAAAAGTGCGCGACCGTTTGCCAAGTGTAACTGTAAGCGCTCTGAAAACTTTAATATTCGTCTACAGTCTGTCAGGTAGGCAAAGACGTTTTCCTGGACTCCTCCGCTAGGAACCGACTTCGCAAGTTCAGATTTTTATTTCCTTCCGATGTTGAAAACACACAAAGCTGGTAACAGGATTGAGGATGACAAAGACCACTAACACAATCCATGGAGTTGTCGAACTGTAAGGCGGTCTCTTGGTGGAAGTAATCATTCGTTAAACTTGGTCGCCGTGTGACTCAAGTCCGGTATTCACACTGACTGAATGGAAAAATGGACAAAAATATTCTCTGTGTATTCAGATTTATAGACTGCCTGACAAAAAGTGAAGCACGCAGTAGACATGGACGGATGCCATTTTAGGTTCATACATGTGCACTCCGTCGGTGGGTATGTAAACGATTATAGTTGCATTCTCCGAGACAGATAGAACAGCCAACGGAATGCATTAGCAGTCTTATTCGTGTTCATACCAGGCGTGGTAGGGTCGTCAACAACGTCAGATGTTGAGTGACCACTGTAAAGAACACGCATATGCTGCGTAGTCGATTGAGGAAGCACTATTAGCACCTGACAGTTTCAAAGGGATGTCACTGTGCGTCTCCAGCTGGGCGACTCGAGCGTTACCGGAATCTGTAGAGCATTTGGATGTGACAGTGGGTCGATGCTCGACTGCATGGAAACGTGAGGGAAGATATACCCGTCCTCAAGGATCCGGTCGATTAGATCTGAGCACCACAGAGAAGCATTGCTGTATTGTGCATCAAGCACATTGTAACCCCTTCACATACCTAGCTTCCACCTGATAACAAATAACAAACTGAAGTTTCATATCAGCGCACACTCCACTGCAGAGTAAAAATCTCATTCTAAATATCGGACTGCTTGCAACATTCTGTCATCCTGCACCATACGTTGGAGGCTAACAGCACCCACACCAGGAAACTACTGTCCCATGCGTAGTCTGCCGTTAACACCACAACACACACAGTTGCGTTTAGGGTGGGGCCGTGACTCGGAAACAACAGATAAATATCATCACATTGTATTCAACGATGAATCAATTCTGCATTACCCCGGGTGACCACTGTCGCTGAGTACGGCGGCTACCTGAGAAAATGTTTCATTCTTCCAGTGGTGAGGCACAGCGATATTATTCCTCGCCTCACGCCTCTTAGTAGGGACCTTGCAGCAGTGACAACAACGTTTCCCGTCAGTTCACTGAAATTAAACGCTGTCGGGCTTGGCTAACACTTAATGGGTCACTACCGAGTGCTGTTAGCAAGCGGGGTGCACTCAACATTTTCGCGGCCAATTGAAGAGCTACACTACGTGATCAAAAGTATCCGGACACCTGGCTGAAAATGACTTACAAGTGGGACCTTCCATCGGCAATGCTGGAATTCAATATGTTGTTGGCCTAACCTTAGCCTTGAAGACAGCTTCCACTCTCGCAGGCATACATTCAATCAGGTGCTGGGAGGTTTCTTGGGGAGTGGCAGCCCCTTCTTCACGGAGTGCTGCACTGAAAAGAGGTACCAATGTCGGTCGGTGAGGCCTGGCACGAAGTCGGCGTCCCAAAACATGCAAAAGTTGTTCTATAGGAGTCAGGTCAGGGCTATGTGCAAGCCAGTCAATTAGAGGGATGTTATTGTCGTGTAACCACTCCGCCACAGGCCTAGTTACAGAAATGCGAATCAGACGCATTACGTATTCCAGGCCGTAGCAGCGGCGACTTAGAGACACCAGCTATGGTCACATCCCAGCCCGCTGTAAGATCACATCGCTTCGTCTTCTTTCTGCTGTTACTGAAACTGAGATTTGGCAACAAGGCAACGTATGTTTGGCAGCTCTGTGATCGACGAGTTACTTCCTGGTGTGCACGCAATTAAGCCTCAAAGTTCACTTGATTTTACATGTCATTTCCATTGAATAATCTGAGTTATTATCGCTTGGGGTGTAACAAAAAATTGTAAATTTACGGTTTTCATCCCAGGAAATTCGTTGCAAGTGGAAATCGCAACTAATCTCGTCCTTTCAATAGTTATTTAAGAGTTCTAGCCACTATTGGCCTCGGAAGAGGAAGCTAAGACACATACTTCTTCGCCAGCTCTGTGGTAACGTGCTGAACTATTTCTCTGCCTCGTGATGATTGGGTGTTGTGTGATGTCCTTAGGTTAGTTAGTTTTAACAGTCTGCTTTCGGCTGCGGTGGGGCGAGGACGTCCGCTGGACCCTGCCGTGCGCTTCCGTGAGCGCTTGCTTGTGTTTACCTTCTCGCGGCGCGAGTTGTATTTGTTCCAAGTTCAGTGCGACTATGGCACAAACATGGCGTCACGATACGATCAAAATTACTTTCCAACCAGATCACGTGCGTCCTCGAACCTATGAAATAGAACTGTTCATACGCGACGATCTACGTTTAGATCCAGCGACTGTCGTCGGAATAAATTTTTCTATAACGGCGAGCGTGGTTTATGTTAAAATGACCAGTGAAGAGGTCTGCGCGGCAGTGGTGTCTAAATACTCGAACTCACTCAGATTGAAACATTCTGACGGGCATATCGGTGCAGTGACGGTGAATCATGCAGGCATGGGCCTAAGGACTGTACTGGTTTTTGAGCTACCCTTCGAGGTCCCAGAGGAAGTTGTCAAGGACGCCTTCCGACCATATGGCAATGTCATCAGTCACCTTGCAGAAAAGTGGCAAACTTTCTAGACGTATAAGGTCTACAATGGTGTGCACCAAATTAATCTCGAGCTCAAGAAACATGTGCCGTCCTATTTGAACATCGGTGGCTGTCGTGCAATCGTAATGCACGACGGTCAACCGCGTACCTGTTCCGGATGTGGGTAGGGAGGCCATGTTCGATCGAGCTGCTTACAACGTAGAATTACGCAGACACCAGTGGGAGACTCCGTTTCCCCGACGCGGACGACAATCCTGCCCCTCACGTACGCTCAGACGACGATGCGCACCATAGATGAGGCCGACACGGGCGATCGGGCACATCCATCGACGTCAGAAGTACCAAGGGAGGAAGAGGAAGGACCCCAGATGCCATCCCATATGTCGCTTCCTCCGCAGAAACAACAGCAGCAACAGTCCCACGGAAACCAGACGCAACATAACAATCAGAACGAGATGGACGTGGACGCGAACATTGTCCCGACCGCGGCTTTCCTAGCGGAAGGTGATATGACGCTGGATTGTCTCCCGCATTCGGATACGGATGTCCACGTTCGAAAGCAACGTTCGCCTCGAAGACGCAAGCGACGTCGGCGGACCCCTTCTGACGATTGCCTCCAACACACGGCCGGTCAAGAAGGTGACATCTCGTCAGACGGCATGGATGCTGCGCCTGTTGAGGATGTAAGTGGTGTAGACGGTTCATTTGCCATACTACGAGTGCCCAGTTACTTCTTGCACCACAGATGCAGCAGGTCGCGTCGATGTATGGCGCTCCGTCTACCTCTACCAAAGATGACGTGCGTGAGAGAAATTTAGGTGCCGATCAGCTACACAGCATCGTGTTGCACCCACTGTGGTCGGACGATGTTGAGGAACTTCCTGGAGAGGGCACGGGTGACAGGGGTGGGGGTGGCATTGAGGATGCCACTCCTAGCGTGAAAGACTCATAATTTGTCACGGGTTGGGTGGGTCTGGCATCTCTTGCGGTTATCGTCGATTGCCATGGCGTCTACCCTAGGTGAAGAGGCTAGGCAGCGCACCTTTCGCCTTGCCACAATCAATGTCAACGCGATAAGGGCACCACACAAACTGACAATGCTACAACGCATCATGCTCGATGCGGCGGACATTGACGTGGCCCTCTTGCAGGAAGTATGTGTCGCTAGTTTTCCTGACTTCTACGGATATACCGCCCACATCTCCCACGCCTCTTCTATCGATTGTGGTGTGGCTATCCTGCTACGGGACGGCTTGGCGGCTACGGACGTACTGTACTTACCGAGTGCAAGAGCCATGGCAGTAATTGTCAACGGTGTACGACTCATCAATGTATATGCCCCTTCGGGATCAGGGAGACGGAGAGATCGGGCCCGCTTTTTTTCGGAAGATATTACGCCTCTATTTATGGGCCGCATAGACGATATGGTGATCGGAGGAGATTTTAACTGTACATTATCTCCATCTGACCAGCAGCCACATCACGTCCCGTGTGCGGAATTGGAAATGCTAGTGCGTGATCTCCACCTGATCGACACGTGGCTCCACATCCATGGCCCAGCTCCTGGTTACACCCATTATACATGTCACTCATCAAGTCGGTTAGACAGGATTTATGTCACAAGCACCCTTTCTACGGCGACGAGAGGAGCAGAGCTCTGGCCCACTGCATTCACCGACCACACAGCCTATATTTGCACCATTGCCCTCCAACCTGCACGTGTGTGGCGCAGTAGGCCCCCCTGGAAACTGAACGTCGCCCACCTGGACGAGCCGACATGTAAAAGTGCTATCGAAGAGTCGTGGAACGCGTCCTTACAGCGTCGTGGTCGTTACCGATCGACCCTCAGTTGTTGGATTGAATGTGCGAAGCCTGCTCTTAGGCTCACCTTCATGGCTTACGGCCGGGAAGCAGCGGCATGGAAGAGGAGCACGGGAAACTTTTATTACACCGTCCTACGGGAATGTCTTGCTATGGAGCCCTCACCTGACAGGCAGATCATAGTCAATCGCGCGAAAGCGCAGCTCTTCTCCTTAGCACGCCGTCATTTACAGGGCGCTGTTATACGGTCGCATGTTCCAGACATGATGCAATCAGAAAGGCCATCTATGCACCACGTGCTCCTAGAACGCGGGAGGCGCCGTAGGGCACTGGTAACCGATATGATAACGGACGACGTTCGACACGTGGTAGAACAAGCAGATATAGCAGAAGCCTTCTATGGGCATTACGCTCAACTTTATTCAGCAGTGCTCCCTGATATGGCGACGGTAGACACCGTTTCAGCACATGTCCGCGGTACAGTTCCATCAGACATGGTACCGACTTTACTGGGAGACGTGACAGAAGAGGAAGTGCTCGACGCCATTGGTAAAGGTGCTCCCCACAAATCACCAGGAATCGACGGATTACCATTAGAGTTCTATCGAGCCTTTAAACAATTGTTGGTACTGTGTTTGATTGAAATTTGTCAGGAATTGATGTCCCCGGGTATAACATTGCCTGCACCGTTCTTGGAAGATCTGATTGTCCGTATCCATAAGCCGAAGGGACGGAATCATGTCCGCGATTATCGCCCCTTAACGTTATTGAACAGCGACTTCAAGATCTTTTCGGGGCTGCTATCAGAACGTATTCGCGGCACACTATTGCACGTCCTGTCCAGCGATCAGACGTCCTTGGGGGGACCCAACAACATCAGAACTGCGTTATGTCGTTACAGAGATCTCATCTCCCTTGCACGGGTGAGACGTTTGCCGGCAGCCCTGGCGTCTATCGACTTTCGCCAGGCTTTTGACCGTGTGGGCCACACTTTCCTCACGGCCGTTCTACGGCGCATGTAATACCCCGAGCCCTTTATCACAGTGTTGTCACGCCTTCTGCATGGTGCTACTTCTCGAGTTCTTGTTAATGGAAGACTGACGGCACCCATGCCGATCCGCCGATCAGTACGACAGGGATGTCCATTATCAACATTGTTATTTGCATTGGCCTTAGAACCTTTGTTGTGTGGTCTCCGAGACAGGCTCACTGGGATACAGTTCGGCGGCTCCATCTATCGCTGCACCGCCTATGCGGATGATTTGATGATCGTCATACGTGGAGCTGACGACATGGCTGCGGCTTCGGACTGGATTGCAACCTACGGTACAGCTTCTGGTAGCCAAATCAACGTTGACAAGTCCGTCCCCTTGAGCATCGGGATTGGGCTACCGCAGGAACACATTGCCTCCTTACACTTCAGTGATACTGTACGCTGCTTGGGCTTAGATTTCATGAACGACATGCGACGCGCGACGACCCTCAATTATCGACGCCTTCTTCACCAAATTAGGACCGGAATTGCAAATCAGCGCTTGCGATCCCTCAACATCATTCAGCGGGCGTATTATGCCAATGTATACCTTGCATCCCGCATACCGCATGTCGCCCAAACGCTACCCATTCCGAAACCCTTGGCTGGTAGCATTATGGCAGCGCTGGGATACTTCGTCACCGCTGGTATGTTACTGAAGATCAGACACGTATCTCTTACCCTCCCCAAGGAAAAAGGTGGTCTCGGCCTAGTTAACGTCCATGATAGGGCCATTGCCCTCTATGTTAGCTCACATTTATGTCTGCTGCGCCCTTGTTCTACAAGCCTCACGAGTCTGCTTCTGACGGCGCTGCGACCTGCTTCACTAAGAGCGCCCGTGGCATTACAGGACATCCCAGCGCCTCTCTTTTATATAGGTTTCTATTTAGAACAAAGTTATTGCAGTGTAGCGCTCACGACACCGCGAATGGCCATAACTCGACGCCTATATCACGCCATGCTGCAACGCCGCCCCCTAAATGTGGTCGAACTAAAGTATCCTGACGTACGGTGACGCGTGGTGTGGAAGACTGTACACGATGCCATGCTTGTTTCCGATGTTGTTTCCCAATGGTACGTAGTCGTTAATGGGAAGCTGGTGACGCAAGAACGTCTCTACAATATCCACATGGCAGAATCTCCCAATTGTGTGGGTTGTAATACAGTAGATTCTGACGAGCACCGCCTCAACTGTGGAGAGGCGGAACCGATTTGGCACCTTGTGCAGCAGATGCTGGCTTATCTCTTGCGAGTTAGGCCGGAGCACGTATCTACACGCACGTTATTGTTTCAGGATGAGACATTTTACCCCATGACTCGAACCAACTCTGTCACCTGGATACGTGGACATGCGGTCCAATACCTCTGTCGTGACAGACACAAGAATATACTTGACTTCTGGCTCTATTTGCAAGAAAGACATTATGCTATTTCCGGGCATACCAGACATCGACAATGCTTCGCAAACTAACTCTGGAGTGCTTTTCACAGCTCGCCGTGTAGCTGGAATGTTCCAGGCAGTGTTAAATGAGATCATAACGAACTGCAAACGATCATATATTGAACAATCTTTATCAGTGGGCGCAGTCGCTGGGAAGCCTAACTACGAAGTGGTGGCTTTATTTTCATGTTATTTATGTTTACTATCTTCGATAGTGTCTTCATTCTGTTTTAGTTTTCCAGGCTTGATTAACTATGACTGTTCGCACATTGTTATCTACATAAATAAAAAAAATTAAAAAAAATTAAAAAAAAGAACTGTGAAAATGTGTCTGGTATGGTTCGCAGTTCCAGTCTCATTGACTGTACCGTTTTTATCCCTTCTGTGGAAGAGCTACAGGTAATCAGATCAAACATCGATAAGAAAATCGCAAGAAAATACTTTCGGCTCATAGTGCAATGGTGAAAAACTTGCAATGCTGCACAACAGGTAACGCCTCTTTCCGCTGCTGACAAGCAAATTTTGGGTTTCTAGGAATACATAACTTTATTTATGAAATGCCACATTTGCATACCTTTTGAGTATAACACAGCATACCAATTAAACACAGACCCAATCAAAATCTAAGTGAGTAGTATTTTACTAATTTGTGTCGATAGAGGCACGCTTGTGTACAGACACTCAGTTTTATTAAAACAGACTTTGGTCGTAAGATTATCGTGGGTAGTTTTATTTCATTTTTTATAATACAGTTCACAATTTTCGTTAGGTTTCCTTTAGTGTTGTTAAAACAATAATAAACATGAGAGAGAAATTAATCATCAACGATATATGCGAATTCTCTGATGTTATCTATAACAGTCTGAAAATGCACATGCAGTTTATTAATTACATGCATGTAGAAAACTTGTTCTGAGTTAAAGCTGTCAAACAAGGTTTGAAGACGAATAAAATACCACTACCAGACGACAGCTAATGTAGATAATACTTTTCCGACGTATTTTGCCACGATGCGCTCTCCCCATACATAATACAAAAGTTTCGAGATGCATCTGCTGCCTGGCTGTCTATTAAACCTGAAAAGAACAAAACGTCGCAGAAGTTAGCCCTTTATCCACATGCGACTATTTTGGGTTGAGAAGTGAAGGGAATTATGTTACAAGTTCCATTACATTGATAACTTCACCAGACAGTAGAACTGCGTTTTAAAAAATGTAGCAATGTATGCGCTCGAACTCGCGACATCTTACCTACGGGGCGCGACACTTACGATTACGCTACTAACTGACGTATAGCTGCAACAGCTCCAGAACTAAAAATCAGTTCCTCCAGAACTTCTGCATTCCACAGTGCTGTGAGATAATGCTTATGGCCGGGTTTAGACTTCTGAGAGACAAACAGTTACACCTTTTCTTTTGGACTGCACGATGTTTTCAACAAACAGATAGCGCAATAGAGTAGCTCAAGTGGAAAGGAAAACTTCCTATTTAAATTTCTTCATCCTACACTGTTCGCAGTTCCGTGTAGGTGGCAGTTACGTGATTTTATTTTGGTGATTACAAAGTAGAGTCGAATGTATGCACTGGGTACCTGAGGCAGCTAGTTCATGGTGATTCGGTCAACCAAGTAAATGAATTTACTGAACATGCTGCAAATTACTACTGGGAGCCTGTGTGTCAGAATTCTCATCCAGTGTAGCGCAACGGCGTTACGACAGAAAAACGAGCCACAGAGAAGAGGATTTGGTGGTCTGTTGGGCTGATGGTAGGTTCATATATGTATGATTTGGGTTCGATTCCAACTTCGGTCAATGTTTTTCGATAGGGAGAGAGAGATTCCATTCTCTTCTGGCTACACCAACTGAAGTAGATATAATGGCATTGTAGTCTGAAATTCACATTAAAAACGATATTCCTTCTCTACCAAGTAGACGTTGGGTTGAACCACAATAAAGTCTAGAGTGGCGACATGTAGAAACACTATCATCAGTAACCTTTCTTATGCTAGTTATTTATTTCTAGTGACGAAACAAACGCTATGTAGGCTCACAGGACAGTTATTCCATCTTTTGTCTGAGCTTCTGTATGTTGATGAAATTGGTTCTGAACTGGGAATGCAACTCAGACCGCCTTTAACGCGGAATTTTATCCTTTCGTGACAATACAGCTCGGCTACAATTTGTTGCTTGTTCAAAACTGCAGATTCCTCAACATCTCCACATATTGCGAGTGAATGGGTTCGATCCTGGCCCGGCACTAAAGATTTCATTATGTATTATCAAGCTCTAGCATAAGAACACCTAACTGCTGGTGGATAATAGTTTTGATTTTTAAAGTATTTTCATTCGTTGTCAACACTAACTAAATGTGGCGTTTTTGACTCCCAGTGAGACACACAACTATTTGCGAGATCACTGTAAGTTCAAGATGTTATTCCGAGTTGCTGGTGGCGAAAAATTCAGTAGCTCACGCCTCTTTGTGTGTAGCCAACAACGATATGTGTGGAGCTCTATTCCCAGTCAGCATTGAACTCTTCGTCATATTATTTCTGGTTCAAACATGCTCACATGTTACTGCTGGTGCTACAAACCCATATTTAACGTTCATTTTCTCTAGAATATAACAGCGATAGGTGCCGGGTTGGAGTCCTGGGAAGGAAAAAATTAATGTTTCTCTCGTCATTTCAGTTAAAACATCTAGCTACTCCCGAGAAAATCCAAAATCTCACAGTTGATTGTGCTTCGATATCTATCCGATTAGGTTCTGGGTTTGAATCGCAGCCCAACACAAAGCTTTACCTCACAGCATTTCGAGTAAGTTACTTGTTAAGAAAGAATATTTAATATCTATCGTAGTTCATTAACAGGGACAATAGGTGCTGGGTAGGAATTCGCGTCCGTTAAAAATGTTTGCATTATGTAATTTAAAGTTGATATTTGCTAACTGATACTGTCTAAAATCGAGGTATATCACTCTCTGTATGCCTGATGAGGAATGACTGTTAGTTTCCGTCTGTCACGAAATATTTGCTTAGTATGCATGACCTGTGTTTGATTCCATATGCAGAACGAGAAGGTTCGTCATGTCATTTAAAGTTCATACATATTCTCAACTAGCTGCTCGTGAATAACTTAAATTTTTTATGTCTTTTGTGTTAAATAATAAGTACGGTATGTTATTTTGAAGAGGAAATCATGAATACAACGAACTTACTATGTGCATTACCTGTCTGACGTAATAATGAGAGTGGTAACATTTCAGGTATGTCATTTATTGTAATAAATGTGAGCTTACAAGCCTTAAGCACAGTATTACCTGTGATATGGTGTTCCCTGACATTTGTTGTATCGTGGTATTACTTTACATATTGAGTTATTGTGATACAGAACAGTGTTTTCTAGTGGTGACTTGTTGGAACCATTTTCAATAGTCAAACGACTGTACCAAGGAGCGATTAGAGGACCTGCTAGACAGCTGCGTTATGTGGGTTGCATGATAATCAGGCGAAATGCAGTTCAGGTCGTTCGGATACTTTTGAGCATGACTGTACCAGTAGGGTCTTCTCAATGACTATTCAGTGGTCGTTGGTGTGGATGGGTCTCCTCAACAGGCGCCTGGTTCATGCAGCCATGCTGACTGCTATTCATCGGCCACGAAGGCTGGAATTTGGACGCCAATACCGCAACATGGCGTCCCCTGAGTGGCGACAGGTGGCCTTTTAAATGAATCACGTTTTGTGCTTCACCGAAGACATGGCCACTGGCGTGTACGGAGTGAAAAATCTGAAAGCAAACACCCTACATGCGTTACGGTCTGGGAAATGTTTTAGTTTCATTCCATGGGTGATCTTGTCATCCTGGAAGGTAGAATTACGCAACCATCCTTAGGGACTAAGTCCGCTTCTACATGCAGTTTGTTTTGACGATGGCATCAACCAGCAAGACAATGCAGCGTGCCTCGCAGCTCGCAGTGTACATGCTTGGTTCGAAGAGCGCCAGTATGAGCTTAACTTCTCGCCTGGCCACCAAGCTCTTCAGATTTAATCGCAGTCGACAACCCGTGGGACCACCTCGATCGGACTGTTCGCATCATGGTTTCTCAACCCAGAAACCTAATGCACTGGCGACAGCTCTGGAGTCAGCACGGCTTCATGTCCCTGTCGGTACCTTCCAGAATCTCAATGACTCTCTTCCTGCACATCTCGCAGCGGTCGGCGCTGCAAAAGTTGGTATGCATGTGTTTACAGGTCATCACCTTAATGTGACCGGACAGTTTATCATCGTAGTCTCAAAGTCTATTGTAGTGTTCAACCAACAAAGCGTGCTCCTGGTACAGTGATCCAGTATCACCTCAGTGGAGTCGCTGGTTTTTGCAGGGCAGTGCCTGAGCTAACGCGACGCGGGCAGCGCCGGCGGCAACGCGAGACGCCGTGAATCGGCTGCCGGCTCTTGGCGGGCTTCCAGACGCGGCCCGCGGTTTACGTAATGTGAGCCCGCGGCGGGCGGGCCGCGCTGTGATTGCCTCGCGGGGCAAAAAGCAGCGCTGCCCCCTATACGCTCAGCTCGTAGGGCTGCGTCGTGTGAGCAGAGAGCTCGCCGGTGACTAGAAGCCACCAGAATTTCAAATAAGGAAATAACTCTACGATAATGTATAAAAATTGCCCACTCGAATATGCCTGGAAATTTATACCAAACGTCAACAAGATTTGCAAAATTGTTACCTGTATTCCGTGATATCTGCAAGTTCATAGTTCTTTTCCTACTTTCCTCTATTTCACACGTCATACGCGAAGGCAACTAGACTAAAATGACATTCAGACGACAGATTCATCTACAGCCTTTAGAAGTCTACTAAATAAGGGCGAAACAAGTTTAATATCTGGATTAATGGTAAAATAATGTTTGTATTTTGTACTGCGAACCCTAATAAAATTGATTTATAGTAGAAAATGGAGATTGTGGTAGAACAGTAGTCAATGGGGACTCCAGGAAAGAGCACCGTTTTGATTTTTAGCAGTGTAGTGCCTTTGTAGTCGACCATTAACAGTAAATACTGCTCAGACAGATACACAGACCTAATTTTGAGTTATTGAGGGACACTGTGGCCATACACTAACCAAAATAACTACTGCCAAACTGTTGCTGTTGCTGTTGCTGTTGCTGTTACACCCCGTAACTGATACTCATTGTTAATAGTTAACTGTGTAAGAGGTATGCGCTGCCTGCAATAGGCAAGACATAGGAGAGCCTCTGACCAGAGAGCAGTATGTTGTTAGTTGTTGCTTGTCGCTAGTCTCCCCGTGTCTGCGCTAGTCTTCAGTAGTCTGCGCGTGTCTGCAGTAGTCTGCGCGTGTGTGCGCTAGTCTGCAGTAGTCTGCGCGTGTCTGCGCTTGGCTGCAGTCTGCTCTGGTCGGGACTCTGGAGGCTGAGTATTATTGTATAAGGTAAAGAAGCAGCCTCGCGCATATCTAGTAATGCATGTGAATTGTCATTCAATTTAAAAAAAAAATGCCCTAATAATAATTTTTACAATATAAAGTAATTTTTTTTAAAAAAAAGCATTCATTTCAATTTAAAGAATTTATCCAATGCATGAGCATTCCTTTCACGAATCACAAATGTATAGGCCAGCATTGCACGGAGCTGTGCCGGAAATTTTTTAGGTAAGAGCAGATATATTCGCCGTTTTTATTGAGGTAAGAATATTTGTTTTTTTTTATTCAGAATACAGGGCCGTGGCGCAGCGCTGCTGTCGTCCTAAAATTTACCAGGTTACTGAATTTTTTTTTTATTATTTTGGGGTTTAGGAGTTTTTCTGTTTCGAGCTTACATTCAATGAGAAAAGAATTTTGTGGGTGCATTAAATGTGAATGCATTTCTGCACAGAGATTATAAATGGGAACCAGTGTTGTTCAGAGGTTACATTAAATTAGAATCACATTCATTATTAATATTTAATTATTATTTTTGTGGGGAGGTTACACTTGGCGACATCCGGCCAGGATCGTATTTCTTTGTGAATCTCTGAGAAGTAGTCATATATCTGCTCTTATTTACTTAAACGTAGTTTGCATCTGGCGCAACGCATTTACTAATTTGTCACTCTTGCTTTTACAGATCATCGGCAATTTATTGCTCTTTGTTGTAATTGTTTGTTCTATTTCGCTTTGTCTTTGTTTCATTTGTGCTTAATTTTGATTTGCGAAAAATGCCGCGAAAAACTGTTAGCAGTTCATCGCGATGTGGAATGAATGAAATAGCCGATTCGAATATTTTGACTCTGTGTAATAGTAATGATAATACCCCATTTACAGACAATCAGTGCGTTCCAACCACTAGTAATGATTTTGATCCTAATGATGAACAAATAAATTCAATTGTCCTGTGTCAATTTAACGACAATTTATGACGCGGCACGTTCTGTTACAATGAACGCTGCCCAGTTTAACACACCTGATTTGCAAAATTTACGTAGCGAACAGATAATTGTTTCTAACGAAGGTGAACAATGTACTCAAAGTACGTCAGATTTATTTGATTCCTAGGTAGTGATTAACAGTGCACATCCCAGTGGCGAAGCTTTTCAAGAATCAGAGAATGACCAACTGGTTACACAAAACGCGACAAAAGCAGATACACCATCACACAGCACAGAGAATACAGTAGCTAATTTTGGCATGGATCGAGTCATAGCATTAATGATACAACTTAACGAAAATCTCAAACAACAAAGTAATGAAAGTCTTAAACAGTCGAATGATAAGCAAGATAACAATTTCAAACAACTTAATGAAAAACATGACAACCTTAATGAAAAACTAGACAACAATTCCAAACAGTTGAATGAAAAATTAGACAACAATTCCAGACAGCTTAGTGAACAGATTACAGCCATTGCCGCGCAATGTCATGATACTAAAGAACAATTACGTGAGGAAATTAAGGCTTGTGCTAGGAACAGTAGTGAAGAAATTAGATCTGTGGCACAAGAATTAAATAATACACATGCAGCTACAACTAAATTATTTAGAGACGAAATTAGTGCAGTCGCTAAACAATGCTCTGAAAACGCAACACAGTTACGCGACGAGTTTAAATTAATGTCAGCAAAACTTTCGCGCACACTGGATGCAAAAGTAGACGCGATATTTGACCAACAGAACAGCCAAATTGACGAACGCTTTAATCACCACCTACAAAACAGTGAAACGCGTTACCGTAAATTCATACAGGAACAGAATAAAGTAAAGCGACAATTCATGGAAACAATTACTGCACAGAGACAGGAAGATAAGCGTAAATTGTTTACGAAGGCGAGAACATACATAGATAACAATATGGCTACAGTATCAGACGACATTAATACTATCAAACAGTTGAACACCGAATTGCATGATGAAATCTCCGATCTTAAATCGAAAACAGACACACACACAGTAGACTTTCAGACAATGACCGACAGACTTGAACAATTAGAACTAATTCAGGATCCCGATGCCATCAAAGCAGACTTTAAAAAATTGAACGAAACCACACGTAAAATACAAAAGCAAATTAATGCTTGTGACACTAAAAACGATGATCAGGTAAAAATACTGACTGAAAAATATGATGAATTGGCCAGTCGTATTGACGTTATCGAAAGTAATAATGACACCAAATCAGACGATGCTTCACCGATTTCGTTTAATCAAACGCCTGAATTCCAAAATTTACAGCAGACGATCAGTGAGATGGATTCGTCCAATAATACATTACGTAGAAAATTGTCAACTTTACAGCAAGAGGTAACAGAGATGAAAAATGTTTCAGCGTTTAACACGTCACAGCATACGCCACTTTGCGAACATTTCTTACACTCACACAGCATGTATAATTTAGGTAATTTACAGAGAGTACGTGACCTAGATTTCGAACAGTCACAGACAAATAGATTCTCATACAATCCTGAACCTGTTCAGACATACAGAGACGATAATTTTGATTACAAGCACTTTCTATCCGTGAGAAAATTTAAAGTATTTAAAAATGACAGAACACAGATCCACCCCTTGGATTGGATACAACAATTTAGCTTTGCTTTTCCACCGACTTGGCCCGTAACACACAAACTGGAATTTATTTGCAGTTTTTTGGAAGGCGAACTGGCGACTCATATGAGACCGATCACGAGACAATACTATTCGGTAGAAGAATTTCAGAATGCTTTTCTGTCAGCATATTGGTCGAAGACGACACAGCGCGGAACCAAGGATCAACTAATTAGTTTACCGAATTATGAGAACTCAAATTTTCCCACTGTCACGCAATTTTTTGAAGATATGGTCCAACAAAACCAGTACTTAAGTGAACCATACAGTGAATCTGCACTTATTCAATTATGTATTTCTAAATTACCACGATCATTAAGAGTGTCACTTTTAACGGGTCAGCAGAAAGAAAATATTTCGGCATCCAGAGATCTGTTACAGCTTTTGGAAGTGCAGCAATCGGATTATTCCTTCATAAACAAAAATTTTTCATATAATAACCAAGGCCAACAAACATACAGCAATTACGATCATCCACGCAATTTCAATAGCATACATACAACAATTACGATCATCCACGCAATTTCAATAGCAAAGGTAATAGACGCTTCAGGAAAGACAACCACCTGCACTTTAATAACATACAAAATTTTAATTATCAGTATCGACAAAATTATCAGCAACCGCATTTTGGTAACAATAGGGGTTTTCTCAACAACAGCATCAAAACCAGCCGGCTAGCATACCTAACCAACAATGTAATGTGCAAGGTCAACCAAGCTTTAATGTTTTGCCGCCTACACGTATAGCGTCAGCTCCAACAAATAGTAATGCACAGCAACAAGGGAACAGTACGTAGAGAAAACACATCATTTCAATTGCTATCGCAATGCACCGTATAGAAATGACTGTCATGACAGACGTCAAAGTAATGAGCACAAGTTTCAACGTACGTTTGATAACAGTCGGTCTTACCAACAACAAAATCATCCGCAACAACATACACTCCTGGAAATTGAAATAAGAACACCGTGAATTCATTGTCCCAGGAAGGGGAAACTTTATTGACACATTCCTGGGGTCAGATACATCACATGGTCACACTGACAGAACCACAGGCACATAGACACAGGCAACAGAGCATGCACAATGTCGGCACTAGTACAGTGTATATCCACCTTTCGCAGCAATGCAGGCTGCTATTCTCCCATGGAGACGATCGTAGAGATTCTGGATGTAGTCCTGTGGAACGGCTTGCTATGCCATTTCCACCTGTCGCCTCAGTTGGACCACCGTTCGTGCTGGACGTGCAGACAGCGTGAGACGACGCTTCATCCAGTCCCAAACATGCTCAATGGGGGACAGATCCGGAGATCTTGCTGGCCAGGGTAGTTGACTTACACCTTCTAGAGCACGTTGGGTGGCACGGGATACATGCGGACGTGCATTGTCCTGTTGGAACAGCAAGTTCCCTTGCCGGTCTAGGAATGGTAGAACGATGGGTTCGATGACGGTTTGGATGTACCGTGCACTATTCAGTGTCCCCTCGACGATCACCAGTGGTGTACGGCCAGTGTAGGAGATCGCACCCCACACCATGATGCCGGGTGTTGGCCCTGTGTGCCTCGGTCGTATGCAGTCCTGATTGTGGCGCTCACCTGCACGGCGCCAAACACGCATACGACCATCATTGGCACCAAGGCAGAAGCGACTCTCATCACTGAAGACGACACGTCTCCATTCGTCCCTCCATTCACGCCTGTCGCGACACCACTGAAGGCGGGCTGCACGATGTTGGGGCGTGAGCGGAAGACGGCCTAACGGTGTGCGGGACCGTAGCCCAGCTTCATGGAGACGGTTGCGAATGGTCCTCGCCGATACCCCAGGAGCAACAGTGTCCCTAATTTGCTGGGAAGTGGCGGTGCGGTCCCCTACGGCACTGCGTAGGATCCTACGGTCTTGGCGTGCATCCGTGCGTCGCTGCGGTCCGGTCCCAGGTCGACGGGCACGTGCACCTTCCGCCGACCACTGGCGACAACATCGATGTACTGTGGAGACCTCACGCCCCACGTGTTGAGCAATTCGGCGGTACGTCCACCCGGCCTCCCGCATGCCCACTATACGCCCTTGCTCAAAGTCCGTCAACTGCACATACGGTTCACGTCCACGCTGTCGCGGCATGCTACCAGTGTTAAAGACTGCGATGGAGCTCCGTATGCCACGGCAAACTGGCTGACACTGACGGTGGCGGTGCACAAATGCTGCGCAGCTAGCGCCATTCGACGGCCAACACCGCGGTTCCTGGTGTGTCCGCTGTGCCGTGCGTGTGATCATTGCTTGTACAGCCCTCTCGCAGTGTCCGGAGCAAGTATGGTGGGTCTGACACACCGGTGTCAATGTGTTCTGTTTTCCATTTCCAGGAGTGTATTACCATGAGTGAACCAGACAGTAGATATCATCCCGAACGTAATACGTCAGGAAGAAATAACAGAACAGTTCAAATAGTGGAAATGCCACAGCACCTTCCCGAAAATAATAGCACGTTAGATAGAATTTGACTAGATACAGTATAGGTTGCATCTTCCAGCAACACAAGCAATACTTTTGACACGCAGAATCTTGTTCACGAAAATGTTATTACTTTTGACGACATCCGACACACACTTTTGCATGAAAGGCAGAATCACAACGTATGTAGACGACATTCTTATTGCAGAAGCTAACTGGTCTGAACACAATCTGATTTTTGAACAACTGTTACGAACTTTTCGTGCACAAGGACTCACAGTTAATCTCAGTAAATCGCACTTTGGCAAAACTTCTATAAAGTTTCTTGGACATGTAATTTCAGCAGAGGGCATTGCGCCTGACCTGGAAAAATTTCAAGCTTTACGTGACATTACTGTTCCTACGACGAAGAAACAACTACGCAGCTTTTTGGGTTTAATTAACTTTTTTCGAAAATTTATTCATTACACTGCTTTAGACACCCCTAGATTATGTCAATTGACAGGTAAAAACACTATTTGGTCCTGGGATAGCCAAGCACATTCTGAATTTGTGAACCTGAAAGATGCTTTGTTGAATGCACCACTTTTATCACACCCAGATCTTACTAGAAATTTTTCCATTGCCACCGACAGTTCTAACACCGCTTTAGGCGTACACATTTTTCAGGAAATTGAAGAAGATGGCACTACAGTAATTAAAAACATCGCCTTTGCAAGTCGCATTCTGTCACCTGCTGAACGCAATTATTCTGTTACAGGACTTGAAACATTATGTGTTGTATGGGCATTTACGAGATTTCGGCATTTTCTTTATGGAAGACATACGACCGTTTACTCAGATCATAGAGCTATACAGTTTTTACTTTCCCCTAAATTTACACACGATAGATTAATCAGATGGAAACTTTATTTGCAGGAATTTAATTTTACAATTGTTCACATTCCCGGTACACAAAATATTGTAGCAGACGCACTATCCCGTTCTCTCAGCAACAATCAGCAAGACATCGCAACCAACTTCTGCAAAGCAAATTCCAGCGTCATGTACATTCAACAAGTTGCATTTGAGAATTTCATTTGTCCTCATTACGAGACATAGCGCAAGAGCAGAGTAAAGATAACGAATGGAAAGAAATTAAACACCTTTGGCAAGATAGGAAGAATGTTACCATTAGAAACCATTACACTGTACGCAATAACATTCTGTTTCGCCGCTCTCACCCTGACAGCAACAATTGGTTATTATGCATTCCTGACGAACTTGTTAACAAATTAATTTGGTATACTCATTTAAGTTACGCACATTACGGAGCCAGAAAATGTTTTCTAATACTGAGACAGAACTGTTATTTTACCAACATGGAGAAACGTATTCGACGAGTTTTAGCGTCATGTAAAATCTGTCAGAAAGCTAAGTCAGATACAACTTCACATATTCCTCCATTACATCCCATTGTACCTGTTAAATTGAGACACATGGCCACTGTAGACATTTTGGTCCGATTCCCAGAACTAATAGAGGTTTTTGCTACATCTTTGTCGCTGTTGAACTCACTTCAAAATTTGTTACCTTCACTCCGTTACGCAAAGCTACTGCTAAATCTGTTTCGAAAGCATTTGTAAGACATTTTCTATTTCATGTAGGGCATGTGTTGAAAGTAATTTCCGACAATGGATCACAGTTTCGATCTGCTATATGGACACGTATGTTACGAGCTAGAAACATTTTTCCGATCTTTATATCCAGGTACCATGCTTCTTCGAACCATTGTGAACGATTAATGAAAGAAATTGGTAAACTGTGTAGAATATACTGCCATAAAAAACATATTGATTGGGACACACACATACTCTCATTCCAGGATGTAATTAATTCCATACCAAATGAACCTACTATGCTATCTCCGGCTGTTATACTGAAAAATTTTGAACCACCTATCAAAATTAAAGAATTAGTAACCTTTCCTACATCTCGTCGACTACGACACCATGAAATAATTGACATTGCGCTGAACAACATCAAACGTGCCGCAGAGGGCCGGAGAAGACAGCAAAAACAGGTTTGTAGATGCCGTGACTTTCACATTGGACAGAAGATATTAGTACGCACACATTATTTATCTAACAGAGGAAAAAATAGATGTAGTAAATTTGAGCTTCTATACGCAGGTCCATATCGAATTCGCAGCGTTCCTCACCCCAATGTAGTACACGTCGAAACCCTGAGAACCAGAAGAAGCAAAGGCAATCACCATGTCTCCAATATTAAACCCTTTATTGAATGAACATACTTTATGATTTATCACACTGTAATGCCATTTCCTGATTTTTATATAACCATTTATGCAATTATATTTACATGAACACTTACTTATGATTATCGTATTTTTTCTTGGCAAGTGCCCAGCAACGTAAGGTTAGCAGGTCGCTTTTCTTGTCGTTACATATCAGACCGTGCACATTTTTCCAGATAAACTTACACATTTTATGACCACCTATGCAATTATATTTATGTGACTACTTACTGATGATTATCGTATTTTTTCTTGGCAAGTGCCCGGCAAGGTAAGGTTAACAGGTCGCTTTTCTTGTCGTTACACAGCAGACTGTGCACATTTTTCCAGATAAACCTAGATATTTTATGACCAATTATGCCATTCTATCTAGTGGCATATTAATTTTATCAAATTCTTTCTCCATTAAAGTCTTCAACTCTCGCCTCTATCAACTACAAAACATACAAGCTGAACAAAGAGATGCATCTCTTGTCGTTACACATCAGACCATGCACATTTTCCATTCTTCATGTATGTATGATTATTTTCCTGTTTTGTTTGTATGCACTATGAAATTTTTAAGATGTAACAAACTCCAGTTGACTTTGACATTTGCCTTTTGATATCTCAACATAGTGACTATTGTACATATTTTATTTTTTTTTGCTGCTACATTGTGATTCTTTGTGTACCTTTTTGCACCTGCACACTGTCTATGTTTTTGACATAATATGTCTTCTGTCATGCTATGCTGTATGCTTAATTATATCACTAGAAACCAGTTTTTGTTTAATGGGTATATGATTTAAATGCAAGACATTAGTCATTGTTCATCATTTTCAGAAAGAAATAACGTGTAAAAGAAATAAATTAAACAAACCACAGTGGATTGCTATGAAATGGGAATTTCACCTTCGGAATGAACGAAAGAAGATGCAATATCTCGTCACGAAGAGTAAATAGCTCAGAATTAACAAGCATTAACAAGAATATACTATACACATCGTATGATAGCAGTCTTAACTAATTTTTTCTTTCAGAATACGAGGCGATTGATGCAGGCTGTCAGACAGAACTACAGATCTTAGTTTTAGTGATGAACTATGCTAGAAATAAGAAACTCTACACTATGAATAGTTGTATAATGAATAATAAAATGACTTTTTTTGCAGATGACAATGAATGGTGATGAATAGTGATGGAGAATATAGTAATATGAATAATGAAGTTTTTCTTTACAGGTGATGATAATAATGGAGTTATGGTGATATGAATAATGAAATTTTTGTTTACAGGTTTTGATAGTGATAAACATTATATGGCCACTAAACGCACCACTTTTAGGTTTTTCTTTGCAGATGAGGATAATGTTGAAGTTTGTGTATTTATGCTATGTAGTTATTTAAGTATTTGTTGCAGTTCGTCTTGACAGTATGCCTTATGTCGCATGGTATGATGACTGAAGGTTTTGGAAAGGACAGCTAGAGAACATATATATTTAATACACATTTCATTACCTGTTAATTCGAAGTTCACTACTTTTCAGCATAATATGCGTTTCCTCTTTCAGCTAAATATTCTATTTTGTATTTTTTTTTCAGGAGAAGCTATTCATGAAATTAATGTGCTATAAGCAGTTGGTCATTAAACCTGTTCTAGTACTTACATTTTTTTTACCCATTTGTGTGTGTCATTCATGAATGTGATCACATATACTCCATTTGTTTCATAACCTTGCTACAGCTGACGATTGACGATAACTATCCTCATTTGCAGCAATAAGTCAAAAGCAAATATTGTTATGCCCCAGCAATTAATTATCGATCCCGACGCAATGCATTGCTAGCACAAAAAAAATGTATTACCAGTCCCAAATAATGCTACCAGTTTAAGAGAGTTCTGAGTAATACTGAATGATGTTTTTCTAATCACAGACCTTGAGTAATAGTTACAGCGTGTTACATTTTAAGTATGTCTTATGTCACTTGAATGATGAGTTCTGAGTAATAATGAATGATATTTTATAATAATGCTTGCATGCTCTACACTCATTAGCTCTTGTTTCGACTGATGACTTCTGATGATTTGTAACTGATCAATGAGTGCCAATAATTATTTTAAATATGTCGTATGTCACTTGAATGATGAAAAATGTTTTGTAATATTTAATACTTGCTGGCTAATGAATGCCACTGTTTCTTATATTTTAAATTTATATTATGTCACTTACATGCTATATATATTAATACCAGTAGCTTGATGCTACACTCATTACCTCCTGTTTTGAATTATGACTTCTGATGGTTTGTAACTGGTCAATGAGTGCCAATGTTTTCTGTAAACAGATGACGTATGAACATTATTCTGTAATATTTCATACATGGTACAGAAATGTTCAGTAACTGGGCGATGAGTGCCACCAATTACTCAGATCAGTTGATAGGCTACTGTAATTATCAATGATGACTGGCATAAGACTTAATGCCCTTCACCTTCTGACCTAATTACCAGAAATTACTGCAATATCCGTTTGTCCTGTCTATCCTCATGACCATGGAACACTATATTTGGTTTTTGCACTAATTCTACGTTGGTGTAACTTACAAGAACGTGGTGTTGACACGACATGCTGTCCACCACCTTGAGCGATGGAGATGTTATTATGGTCCCACTGATTGGTGTACCTAATGTATTACCAAAATGATAACATGGAATATTAATACGACATTTCAGTGTCTTGGCTACACAGATTAATAGTTCAGGGAAAAGAACTTCAGATTGTCTCACTTGGTGTTGTGCTTCTGTAGAAAGATATGGACTTTCAGTGCAGCTGCGTGCAACGTAATGTGCTACAACCATGATGCAATCCTTCCCTTTCCTATCCTAGTTCTTGCAAAATAGTAAAAAAACTACAGTGTGTGTGCACTTTATGTCATTTGTTAATATGATTTGTACTCATTGCGTATACATTTTGTGATTTCCTGATATGTTCTGAACTACAGTGCGTGTGCACTTTATGTCATTTGTTAATATGATTTGTACTCATTGCGTATACATTTTGTGATTTCCTGATATGTTCTGTACTACAGTGCATGTGAACTTTATGTCATTTGTTAATATGATTTGTACTCATTGCGTATACATTTTGTGATTTCCTGATATGTTCTGAACTACAGTGCGTGTGCACTTTATCTCATTTGTTAATATGATTTGTACACATTGCGTATACATTTTGTGATTTCCTGATATGTTCTGTACTACAGTGCGTGTGCACTTTATGCCATTTGTTAATATGATTTGTACTCATTGTGTATACATTTTGTGATTTCCTGATATGTTCTGAACTACAGTGCGTGTGCACTTTTGTCATTTGTTAATGTGTTTTGTACTCATTGCGTATACATTTTGTCATTGCTTGATATGTTCTGTACTCAGTGCATGTCCACTATATCTTATTTCATGTTCTGCACTTATATATATGTATATATTCTGTGATTGTAAACATAGTTAATTAAGAAAAATTTGCTGCCCATGGCAAGTCCAATTGACTCACCATCGCTGCCAAAATTTTGACCCCCCCCCCCCCCCCCCCAGTGGAGGGTTATGTAAGAGGTGTGCGCTGCCTGCAATAGGCAAGACATAGGAGAGTCTCTGACCTGAGAGCAGTATGTTGTTAGTTGTCGCTTGTCGCTAGTCTGCGCGTGTCTGCGCTAGTCTTCAGTAGTCTGCGTGTGTCTGCAGTAGTCAGCGCGTGTGTGCGCTAGTCTGCAGTAGCCTGCGCTTGGCTGCAGTCTGCTCTGCTCTGGACTCTGGAGGCTGAGTATTATTGTATAAGGTAAAGAAACAGCCTCGCGCATATCTAGTAATGCATGTGAATTGTCATTCAATTTAAAAAAAAAATGCCCTAATAATAATTTTTACAATATAAAGTAATTTTTTTTAAAAAAAAGCATTCATTTCAATTTAAAGAATTTATCCAATGCATGATCATTTCTTTCACGAATCACAAATGTATAGGCCAGCATTGCACGGAGCTGTGCCGGAAATTTTTTAGGTAAGAGCAGATATATTCGCCGTTTTTATTGAGGTAAGAATTTTTTTTTTTATTCAGAATACAGGGCCGTGGCGCAGCGCTGCTGTCGTCCTAAAATTTACCAGGTTACTGTTTTTTTTGTTATTTTGGGGTTTAGGAGTTTTTCTGTTTCGAGCTTACATTCAATGAGAAAAGAATTTTGTGGGTACATTAAATGTGAATGCATTTCTGCACAGAGATTATAAATGGGAACCAGTTTTGTTCAGAGGTTACATTAAATTAGAATCACATTCATTGTTCACATTTTTATTATTACGTGTCATTTACCCATTTGTACTGCGAGGCATATTTGTGACCGCTCTTACATATATCCCCAGCGAGGTACACATAACGCAGCTTCTTTCTGTTGTTGCTTTCTGCCATCAAATTCTGTGGTGTTGCACAGACTGCAACAGAGTTGCGGATTGAAACAGTGATCCAGAAAGTGTAGAAAGTTTTTTTATTTTTTTATTTTCGGTAATGACCACAAAACTTTTGATCCTTAGGCTATCGTGTTCCGTAACCATGGACAATCTTCATGTCGTAGGACATATTATAAAACACATCTTAAGATGGTTATTGCTGACCCAACCAGGTTAGTCTAAGGATGAAAAGTTTTTGTGCTCATTGACGGAAATACAAGCAATTTATTCTTTGGTGTTGCTCTGTAGTGGAACAGATTTCTGGCCACCCGATTTATACATAAATGGTACAGTGAGCCGAAAGGACGGTTGAAGGGAAGAGATATTGGTTCGAGATCAGTCTACTATGCAGATATGCAGAGTGTGGTAAGTTGCAGTGAATGGATAGATGTTTCAATCACTATCAATCAGTCAAGAGAGAAAGATAATAATAGTAACTACGAGAAAGTACTTCCATTTCTGTTACAGGTCGCAATTAATATATTTACAGTTGACTTTCCATATCATGTGATAAAACGTTGAAACGGTCATTTAGAAGGCGCTCCTTTTGACCGATTGGGTACACTTTTGGGTAACCGTAAAAAGTTTTATCTCAAATGATAGCTACTAAGAAGTCCTCAGGTTTATAAGCAGCTGCGCTTCGATGTCATCAGTAGTGATTGAAGCTTTTAACACACCCTAACGCAGAATTATATGTATTTTACTTTTTATAAATATTATTGATGCCACCATACTATCGAAATTTCAAGCAAGTAAATTACGCATATCTGGCAGGTGCTGTACGAGTCTAGTTATTATATAAACTGAATTACATTGAACTGCCTCTAGGTTTTTCCACTTAAAATTATTTCCTTGCTGTCTTCGATCTTATCTGTCAGAGTATTACTCTGAATCAAGTCGTAAAAAATAAAACTCGAAGTTGAGAGTTAGTATATGATGAGCGAAAATATTGTGGCTTCACCATTTTGCCTTAGCTGTTTTCACTTTCCTCTGAAGCAAGTCGTGAAACTGGCGTCTCCGTAGCACGGTACTCAGTGCTGCTGGCTTCCTTGGGGTGGACTCGGGTTCGACTCTCAGTACTGCTATTGTTTTGTTACTTGGTGGAAGGACAAGAATGATTAGCACTCATCCTCGCGATTTCAATTAAGGAGGTACTTGACCGAGTACAAGCGGCTCCAGTTCACGAAAACTTGGAACGGCAGACACATCGGTGTGCCGACCCCACTTTTCTCCATAACACATCTAATGATGCAGTTGCGGAAGTGATTTCCCTAAATCGCTCCAGGCAAATGCCGGGATGGTTCCTCTAAAAGGGCACGGCCGACTTCCTTCCCCATCCTTCCCTAATCCGATGAGACCGATGACCACGCTGTCTGGTCTCCTTCCCCAAACCAACCAACCAACCAGTTGCGGAAGGATGACACGGCAGTCGGTCAGTCCCGACGGGCCTGCCAGATCCTTGGACGGAGTTTAGAACAGTTTTTTACCGAAGAAGTACTCGTATAGCACTGTTGTCTGTGAGAGCAGATGGTCAAGGTAGCTAATCGGAAAGAGTTTTCTTCTTCCGCACACAACGGTGAGTATCTTCGCGGTATGTGAGAATTGTATCTTCAGAGTACGAGTTGATGTTGGTGATTATAATGAAACAGTCTATAGTGTGGAGGCACGTTTGTGCTGTATGTTGGAGAGAGAAGGGGGAAGGTGATCCTCGTGCCGGCATACAACCCACAGCTTCTGGAAGCAGTTTGGAGGGATGTGAGCTTAACGGTCGCATCCGACATTTGGGCCATCTTCCACAGCGTCACATGCAATCAGTCGATGAGAAGCTGCGGAGACATTTTGGAATTTAAGCTATTACATTCAAGCAAAGTCTGATGTTCAGAGAGCTTACGTCACGACGTCTTCATACTTTGACAGCCAAATACTGGTGGTGAAAATTTCTTCCGCCATCAGCATTCGAACACGTTACATCTGAATCAAGTGGCATCGCATATACTAAGAAGACGGGCTTTCTAGATAGACGGGCTTTCTTTTATCAAATTTATCCATGAAGAAGACACAATGGATCACTGATTCATAAAGGAAGCGAAAAGCTTGAAAAATTAACAGTAATGATCACATTTTCTGAAGCACTGATAGCATTGCAATTTACTGTGACATCTCGATGACCTTCTCGATAGCATTCAATTTAAAGAAACGTTGTAATTTCTTATTTTTCTATGGAAATTTCTGCACTTTTGGCATGCCATTACGTATTACAACTTTCCATATTTGTCTGTCTTCTGCTGTTTCTTTTGCCATTACATAGTTGTTTTGCTCTTTAGTCTATCATCCGATATCTTTTCTTCCGCCTTGTTCTATTTTCTTTCACCACTCCTTCTAAGACGTCAATAAACGTTGTCTTCTTGGAGAAACGACTAATCAGTTCCAGAATGAGATTTTCACTCTGCAGCGGAGTGTGCGCTGATATGAAACTTCCTGGCAGATTAAAACTGTGTGCCCGACCGAGACTCGAACTCGGGACCTTTGCCTTTCGCGGGCAAGTGCTCAACCATCTGAGCTACCGAAGCACGACTCACGCCCGGTACTCACAGCTTTACTTCTGCCAGTACCTCGTCTCCTACCTTCCAAACTTTACAGAAGCTCTCTGTAAAGTTTGGAAGGTAGGAGACGAGATACTGGCAGAAGTAAAGCTGTGAGTACCGGGCGTGAGTCGTGCTTCGGTAGCTCAGATGGTTGAGCACTTGCCGCGAAAGGTAAAGTTCCCGAGTTCGAGTTTCGGTCGGGCACACAGTTTTAATCTGCCAGGAAGTTTCGTTTACTAATCAGTTGTTTTTTGTCTTTAAAATCTTCATTTATGTTTGTCATTTTCACCCATCCTTCATCATGCCACAACATTCTTGTTTTCTTCCATCATTTCCTTCCTCCCGTATATCCATATCTCTTAACTAGCGGATAAAATAACCTGAATTTTTATTGTTTATGAGGAAAGCAATCACAAACTACCGCAATATGATACCCAGGATGTACATGGCTACGTCCCTCATTATGATCTCTGTGAGAAGAATACGAGGGGTAACCGGAAAGTAAGGTCCGACTGGTCAATAGAAACCACTGTGGAAATCAAAAATTTTTCTTTGCAGCTGTTAGCAACATCTTCCAGCTACTTTTCTACATAGTCGCCGCCCCGACTTATTCATCTATCGTAGCGTTGTACCAACTTTACAATTCCCTCGCCATAGAAGGCATCCAAATGGCTCTGAGAACTATGGGACTCAACTTCTGAGGTCATCAGTCCCCTAGAACTTAGAACTACTTAAAGCTAACTAACCTAAGGACATCACACACATCCATGTCCGAGGCAGGATTCGAACCTGCGACCTTAGCGGTCTCACGGTTCCAGACTGTAGCGAGAAGGCTGCCGTCTATGCTTTCCGTCACCTCTCTACGCTGATCTACAGCTCTTTTCTCTGCCTCAGAAAGCATAGCCAGCGATTCATGGTAGCTGAGATGGAACTCAACAGGAGGCAGTTAACGGCCGTGTTGCGGGAGATGAAAAACTTTCCACTGGAAAAGATGCAGAAGCATCTTCCTTGTCCCTGCAGAGTGTGGCCGAGAATTGTCATGAAGAAGGAAAGGCATGAGAGGTATTTTATGTCGGCTCCATGATATCAGGTGAGGTATTTCACCAGTCCCTCATACTTGGCGGGAGACCTGATTTATCTTTGCCCCTTTATGTGCTCACTGTGGGCTCAGAACTGAAAAGAATTATTTGACGCGATCGATGGTCATCCTAGAGACATTACTCAATAATTTTTGCTGCGGCTTCCATTTTGTGCCGAATCGCACCTTAGTTTCCGAACAACCCTCCTACACGCATGCAAACTGAAAATAGGAAATTATTGGTAAGGTCTTATGGGATCAAACTACTGAGGTCATCGGTCCCTAAGTTTACACACTACTTAATCTAACTAACTTACGCAAGGACAACACACACACCCATGCCCGAGCGTGGAGTCGAACCTCAGACGGGGGGAGCCGCGGAAACCGTGAGAAGACTCCCGAGACCGCGCTATTACCCCGCGTGACAGGCAAACTGATATTGTATTCGCACTGGCTTCCAGCCTGCATCAAATAATTTAAAATTCACGGGCTTCCGGCCGAGTACTCGTCGACCATATCCATGTGGTGACTGTCTCCTTGTTGCTGCTGGTATCCTTATAATGCCGCGCTACCTTCTGTGACGTCATAATTGACAATGTTCTCTCTGTGCACCCACTGCGACTATTTTAACCATTCAATGGTCGGATATGAAGCAGTGGTTGATTGCAGACCGTCGTCTTTATTGATCGTGTTGTCACAAATTTTTATCTCTATCACAAAGGCTATTGGCTCTGCTCCATTAAATTTCGGGAATGCAGCCGCATAAATTCTGCTTCTTCTTCTAATATTTCGGCTGTATATCTTTCAGCCATCTTCAGAGAGACCCGTACGACTGACGCTCCAGCGCTCGCTCCATCCTTTTAAACTCGCGGACCGCGCCACTGCGCATGCGGCCACAGATGAACAAGGCGCCAGTGATGTTGATCGGCGGCAAAGACGTAACATATGCATGAGTAACGTCTGTGGCTGCGCATTCGATCCATGCTGGGAGATCGATGTATTACTGGGAGCTGAACTGTAGCGACGACTTTGTAAGTTCAATATTGAAAGTGCCGGATTCCATGATTTATCTAATGTGAAACCGCTGTCTCTATTAATTAAATTCTTCGCCAAGCGGATTTCAATGGCCTCTTTTACTACGGAGTCCCAGAAAGATGAAACAGAAGTCAGAATTTCGACATTTTCATATACCATAGAGTGACCAGAATCAATACAATGCTCTGCCACAGCCGATTTACTGGGTTGTAAGAGCCGAGTGTACCTACGATGTTCCGTACACCTCTCTTGGACTGTACGATTCGTTTGTCCGATATATGAAAGGCCACATTCACATGGTATCTTGTAAACTCCAGGTTTGCGGAGTAGTAAGTCATCTTTAACGGAACCCAGGAGTGCAGCCGTCTTCGCCGGTGGACGAAAAATCACTTTTACTTTATGTTTAGTGAGGATCCGTCCTATTTTGGATGAAAGGCTTCCCACATACGGCAGGACAGCCATGGATTTAAATGTTTCCTCGTCATCTTCTGCATTCCTTACGGACACCTTAGGTTTCATTTGTAGTGCCTTACGTATCTGTTGTGGAGAATACCCGTTGTCCTCAAAAACTCTCTTCAAATGTAAAAGTTCGTCTTTTAAACTACTTTCATCAGATATGATGTGTGCTCGGTGTACCAAAGTTCTTAGAACACTACTCGTCTGCGAAGGATGGTGACAGCTATTTGCATGTAAATATAAGTCCGTATGGACTTACATGCAAATAGCTGTCGCCATCCTTCGCAGACGAGTAGTGTTCTAAGAACTTTGGTACACCGAGCACACATCATATCTGATGAAAGTAGTTTAAAAGACGAACTTTTACATTTGAAGAGAGTTTTTGAGGACAACGGGTATTCTCCACAACAGATACGTAAGGCACTACAAATGAAACCTAAGGTGTCCGTAACGAATGCAGAAGATGACTAGGAAACATTTAAATCCATGGCTGTCCTGCCGTATGTGGGAAGCCTTTCATCCAAAATAGGACGGATCCTCACTAAACATAAAGTAAAAGTGATTTTTCGTCCACCGGCGAAGACGGCTGCACTCCTGGGTTCCGTTAAAGATGACTTACTACTCCGCAAACCTGGAGTTTACAAGATACCATGTGAATGTGGCCTTTCATATATCGGACAAACGAATCGTACAGTCCAAGAGAGGTGTACGGAACATCGTAGGTACACTCGGCTCTTACAACCCAGTAAATCGGCTGTGGCAGAGCATTGTATTGATTCTGGTCACTCTATGGTATATGAAAATGTCGAAATTCTGACTTCTGTTTCATCTTTCTGGGACTCCGTAGTAAAAGAGGCCATTGAAATCCGCTTGGCGAAGAATTTAATTAATAGAGACAGCGGTTTCACATTAGATAAATCATGGAATCCGGCACTTTCAATATTGAACTTACAAAGTCGTCGCTACAGTTCAGCTCCCAGTAATACATCGATCTCCCAGCATGGATCGAATGCGCAGCCACAGACGTTACTCATGCATATGTTACGTCTTTGCCGCCGATCAACATCACTGGCGCCTTGTTCATCTGTGGCCGCATGCGCAGTGGCGCGGTCCGCGAGTTTAAAAGGATGGAGCGAGCGCTGGAGCGTCAGTCGTACGGGTCTCTCTGAAGATGGCTGAAAGATATACAGCCGAAATATTAGAAGAAGAAGCAGAATTTATGCGGCTGCATTCCCGAAATTTAATGGAGCAGTCTTTGCGCCGCGAAAACCTGAAGATTCACGCTATTGGCTCTATTTGGGGAGCAAAATAACTGATGATGGTCGAAGTAGAGAGAATATAAAATGCAGACTGGCAATGGCAAGGAAAGCGTTTCTGAAGAAGAGAAATTTTTTAACATCGAGTATTGATTTAAGTGTCAGGAAGTCGTTTCTGAAAGTATTTGTATGGAGTGTGGCCATGTATGGAATTGAAACATGGACGATAAATAGTTTAGACAAGAAGAGAATAGAAGCTTTCGAAATGTGGTGCTACAGAAGAATGCTGAAGATTAGATGGATAGATTACATAACTAATGAGGAGGTATAGTATAGAAATGGGGAGAAGAAGAGTTTGTGGCACAACTTGACTAGAAGAAGGGATCGGTTGGTAGGGCATATTCTGAGGAATCAAGGGATCACCAATTTAGTATTGGAGGGCTGCGTGGAGGGTAAAAATCGTAGAGGGTGACCAAAAGATGAACACACTAAGCAGATTGAGAAGGATGTAGGCTGCAGTAGGTACTGGGAGATGAAGAAGATTGCACAGGATAGAGTAGCAGGGAGAGCTGTATCAAACCAGTCTCAGGACTGAAGTCCACAACAACATCACAGAGGCCGAAGAGTACTCAGCGTGAATGGATGTTAAACCACTAGACGTGCCTGGAAGCCCGAGAAAATTTTATCAGCGTGCATCGCCGCGAAACCATGCATTCGAATAAAATTTTATGAGCTGAATCAAAAATTTTCTGTGTCTAGGCCCATGTACGTGCTTTATTGAAACTATCGATATAAATGGCACCCACTTATCCGATAAATTTGCCTTCTACCTCTCATGTTGCTCAAAGGCGTATATCGAAAAAAAGTAACTGCGTCTCTGCTACAGCGTCATATTAGCCCATAAAGGCATAGGAGCAAGTATTGCTCCCACCCCACACAACAGACGTCGGCGAGTGGAGGGAGGCTCACTGAGTGGCCTGTCTGGGAAGGCGCCTCACACACAGGAGTGGATGCCGGGCAGCTCGGCTATGGCTGGCTCTTTATTCTCGACCCACGTATGCCGCTCGCAAACATATTGCGCTCGCTGAATGGCAGCAGCGACGCTCACCTGTTTTTTCTCCCGGCTGCCGTACCTGCGCGTCGTATCGAAGCCACACAGGCAGGTGCTGAAAAGCGAGAGAGAGACAGGCAGGGAGAGAGAGAGCGTCATTATAACCAGCTTTCTGTTCTCCTCGAATAGCGCTTTGTGCTTTATTTAAAACCCACACCTCTTTCTCGACTGACACGGCTGAATGTGCAGAATTTACGACGAATGATTCAGAAATGTGAAACAAAGTTCAGACTGCTACAAATCTACTCTTACATATCATACGACGGCGTCGATCTCAGAGGCTGGTGATAAAAGAAGTAAAGACTTAAATAAATGACTTGTCACAGATTTCAATTACAGCTACAAGGTTTTAAATTGTAGAACACTTCGCCCGCTTAAGGAATATCGTTATCTGATTTCGGTTTGGTTCCGGTACAGGAACAGTTTTGCAAGAGAGAGGAATATCTACTACCAGATAAAAAACATCTGGGCAGCCATTATTGAACATTAATGAGGGGCGTGTCCACTCTTTGCCCTTATAACGGCTTGTACTCCTCTCGGAACGCTTTCAGTGAGGTGTGTGAATTTCTGTGGAGAAATGCCTGGCAGTTCTCCCTTAAGACCGGAAACCATAGAAGGTAGTGATGCTGGTAACTAAGGTCTGGGGTGAAGTCGGCGTTCTCACTCACGTGAGAGATATTCCACTGAATTCAGGTCAGGACTCTCAGCAGGTCAGTCTGTTTTAGAAATGCTGTTGTCTACCCCCCCCCCCCCCTTCCCCGTCTATGAACCATGGAACTTGCCTTTGGCAGGGAGGCTTGCGTGTTACAGACAGTAGTACTGTACGTGCAACCGTAATGGAGTGGCATCTATTGAGAAGTGGTTCCTGAAGAGGGGCAGCAGCCTTTTCAGTAGTTGTAGCGGCAACAGTCTGGATGATTGACTGATCTGACCTGGTAACACTAACCAAATCGGCTTTGCTGTGCTGGTACTGTGAACGGCTGAAAGCAAGGGGAAACTAGAGCCGTAATTTTTCTCGAGGGCATGCCACTTTACTATATGGTTAAATGATGACGACGTCCTCTTGCTTAAGATATTCCGAAGGAAATGTAGTTCCCCATTCGTATCTCTAGGCGGGGATTACTCAGGAGGACGTCGTTATCAGGAAAAACGAAACTGGCGTTCTACGGATCGGAGTGTGGTACGTCAGACCCCTTAATCGGGCAGGTAGGTTAGGAAATTTAAAAAGGGGAATGGATAGGTTATATTCAGATACAGTAGAAATTACTGAAGTTCGGTGGCAGGAGGAACAAGACTTCTGGTCAGGTGAACACAGGGTTGTAAATACAAAATCAAATATGGGTAATGCAATCGGGCAGGTAGGTTAGGAAATTTAAAAAGGGGAATGGATAGGTTATATTCAGATACAGTAGAAATTACTGAAGTTCGGTGGCAGGAGGAACAAGACTTCTGGTCAGGTGAACACAGGGTTGTAAATACAAAATCAAATATGGGTAATGCAGGAGTAGGTTTAATAATGAACTTAAAAAAAAGGAGCGCGGATAAGCTACTAAGAACAGCATAGTGAACGCATTATTGTAGCCAAGATAGACACGAAGCCCACGCCTACCACAGTAGTACAAGTTTATATGCCAACTAGCTCCGCGGATGATGAAGAGATTGAAGAAATGTGTGATGAGTTAAAAAAAAATATAGACAGTCAATGGCAAGAAAAGCGCTTCTGAAGAAGATAAATTTGTATCGAGTATAGATTTAAGTGTCAGGAAGTCTTTTCTAAAAGTATTTGTATGGAGTGCAGCCATGAATGAATGTGAAACATGGATGATAAATAGTTTGACAAGAAGAGATTAGAAATTTTCGAAATGTGATGCTACAGAAGAATGCGGCAGATTAGATGGGTAGATCACATAACTAATGACGAGCTACTGAACAGAATTGGGAGAAGAGAAATTTGTGTCACAACATGACTAGAAAAAGGGATCGGTTGGTAGTACATGTTCTGAGGCATCAAGGGATCACCAAGTTAGTCTTGGAAGGCAGCGTGGAGGGTAAAAACCGCTGAGGGAGACCAACATATGAGTACACTAAGCAAATTGAGAAGGATGTAAGGTGCAGTAGTTACTAGGAGATGGAGAGGCTTGCACAGGATAGAGTAGCATGGAGAGTTGCGTAAAACCAATCTTCGGACTGAAAACCACAACAACAACAACACTGTCTGCAAACCACTGCCTCACAGATGCTGCTTTATGGCAAAGTGTCTAGTCATATTGGTACGAATGATCATCATCTCCGAACTGTTGCCCCACGTTACAGTTCACAATGCCGTAAAATGTATTCATATTCAACCGCTTATAGAGTTTTCTTAATCGGAATAAGGGCCATACCCTAATCATAAATACACAGCCATACTAAAACACCAGCCCCTCAGTATTTCGCTCTCGGCAGTACACATGATGCTAAATAAAGTTCTCCAGGCGTTCGTCAAACGCAAACACTTCCGTCGGATTGTCACAGGGTACAGCGTGATTCATCACTCCTAATCGCTCGTTTCCAGTCCTTCACTGTTCAGTGACGTCGCTCTTTACATCACCTCAAGAGAGCTTAGATCTGACTGCAGAAACATGTGACTTATGAGGAGACAGTCGGCCATTGTACTGTATTCGTTTCAACTCCCTATGCACAGTCGTTGTACTACCTAAATTTTGGGTATCAATGTGGAGCTTCGTTGATTTCATGATATTTTTTTACAACCGATCTCCGCAATTTTCAACGGTCCTCGTCCCTCAGTTAATGAAATCTGCTTGATCTTGCTTTACCTGTGATTGTTCCTTCGCCTCTCCACTCATATCATCAACAGTCGACTTGGACGTGCTTAGAACGACAGAAATATCCTTGATGGATCTGTTACTAAGGTGACATCCAATGACTAATCGGCGCTCGAAGTCATTGATCTCTCCTGACCAACCCGTTCTACTGTTACTGCTTCTTTAGTGAAAACGCAATACTTCTCCGAGCCTTTTATAATGACGAATCTGTCCCTCGTAAAATCTAGTGACCCATTCTGCATTACATAGTAGAGTCCGGATACTTTTGTCCAGAGATCCATTTGTTCAGACAGTAGGAATTCCAGAGGTGATGACTTCCATTGGAAGGAAGACGCACACTTTGCCACCCTTGCGTCTCAACGATCCATCACATCACTTGTTTTTATCAGTGACGTCCATCAGTGACGGAAGTGTAGAGGGCACCGCGGGAAGCATTATCTCCCAGCATCAATATAATTTTGGAAGGTCTTTGCCCCGTTTCTCTTGAAATATATCCCGACTCGCTAAAATTATCGTGATTAAATACCATGCAGGCCAGCCATCGGTACAAGGCATCAGGTGATTCCGCGATGTATATTTGAAGGCTATTAGCAATATTAAATTCTCTTAGACAATCTTCAGACCAGAATATAAATATTACCACCGGATAAAATGCAATTGCTTTGCAATTTTTTCTGAATTTCAAAAAAGAAATTGCCTTTGGGAAAGAAACTAGACCAGAAAAACTAGAAAAAATAATTAAATAATAACCTCTCGCCCTGTTATTACTGTTCTGTACCTCTGACTGGCAGTCAACACATGAATGTATGAAATTTGTGATGATTGTCATCATGAAAAGTTGCAAACTCTGGTAACAATGTAAGTATACAAGTATGGTTAATGGGTTAATCGCTCAAACATTATTCAACAACCTCTCGACCTGTGATGAGCTTGAAAAACTTTTAACAACTGACACAGGCACACCTGTAAAAACCAATCCAGAAAATATAAACGCACCTACAGTACAAGACATAGAAATTTCACTTATAGAAGTGAGAGACTACAAAGCATATAGTGGAAATCAAATGTTTGCGGAAATGTGGAAGTATGCTCGTAAAACAACTCAGACATCTTTACATATCTTTTACAAAAATATCTAGGCAGCAGAAAAATTCCCAGGAGAATGGACCGCAGCTACAATTAACCTACTACATAAGCAGTGTGACAAAAGAGATCTAAAAGCTTGTAGAGGAATCTCGCTCTTGGACTGTACCTACAAGATTTTTACAAAATTTTACACCATAGTATTAAAGGACAACTCGGTAAGGAACTAGGTAATACCAAGGAGGCTTCAGACCTTCTAGAAGCTGTGCCGAAGAAATAATTACACTGAAATTAATCATGGTTTCTTACAGCAAACGAAACAAGCCTCTCTCAATTACATTTGTGGACTTTAAGAACGCGTATGATTCCATCCATAAACCCTCAATCTTAAAATTTTTTAGATATTTCGGACTCCTCTCAAAATTAATTGAACCGATACAAATTCGAAAATTAAATTCAGAGTGGAACTTTCTCAATCATTCTTGATAAATGGATGGTTTAAGACAGGGACAAGGCCTGTCACCGCTTCTTTTTAATCGTGCTCTTAAACACAAATGAGGGAATGGGCAAGGACAATCCAAAGAACATTAAGGTTGGAACACAAAAAGTTGACATAAAGTTGAACCTTTTAGGATTTTCTGATAACCTCGCTCTTCTCAACAACAACATTCAAGAAATGAAACAACAAATACAATCAGTCCAGGAAATAGCCCAGAGTATTGGCATTAAAATATCTTTTGAAAAAACAGAAATAATGTTAATGGAGACGCCACTGGCAAAAAGAATTAGAATTGGAGTACAGGACATAAAAATTGTTGAAAATTTTAAATAAATCTGAGAAATATTAACACACAACCTGAATGAGAAACCATAATGGCAGAGTGGAATACACAAACTGATTAAAACACATCATGTTACCAAAAACACAGATAGTAAAAACTGTCTCTCAATAACCACAAAAATGAAACACTACAAAATAGTCACAAGGCAGGAAATAACAATGCTAGTGAAACTATATATGTAAAATATCCAGTATTGTACCAATAGACAGATTACGCAAAATAGAAAGAAGGTTTGTCAGAACATGTATAAATAAAAAAATCTCCAAAAAGACAGAGTTTGGAGAAAATAATAAAAAATGGCCACTTCGGTTTTATGGTGCTTTATTAGCATCCCTAACTTCCTCCATCTCCAATGACCTCGATGCCGACGGGACGCTAAACACGAATCTTCACTCCTTTATTCTGACTTCGTATTCGAAATTCTATAAAAATGAGGTCAGAATATTTTACATACGTCATCCTAAAGCAAAATCAACTTTATCATTTGAGGAGAATTCAGTGTCCTTGTTAGAAACCATTTAGTGGCAATTGACGAGAATTTCAACTGTCGATATTCGTTAGAAACGATCGACTTCATATCACTCTTCAATACAGCCGTAGTTGATATACGCGGAACCATGTGTCCTTTATATTTTTCCAACAAGAGAAACGAGAGAAAGCTCTTTGAGCATTTTAGGAAAATTATTTTCCTCGCACAGTAAGGGAAAAGAGGATATTACGGGGAAATTTGTTTAAAGTCAATGTCCTTTACTACCTCTGTAATTTTTGAAGGTGCAGCAATAATTTATTTTATTTGTCATCGTTGTCCACAACGAGAAATGAATATTAACTATAAAGAATCGACTGAGAATCTAAGACCGAAAACTGCTTTACGATCTGTCAAGAAAAGAGTATGGGCTGGTGTTATCATTGTGGACGCTGGTATAGGAAGAAAATACACACTGTAAGGATGAGATATCCGTTCAAGTTTTTAGAGGACTGTGGAGGCATTGGCGACACTGTAGCACACCGTGAATATAAATGGACCATTAGACACCCTATTTTTTTAGTATTGTGGGTGTTGCGCTTTACTTCTGAGTAGGAAAACAAACACTCAAATTGTTCGCAAAAGAAATCGTTTTGTTTTTAAATTACGTGTCTGTATAGTTGTGTCAATTATATTGCCAAAGGGCTGTGCACTGCAGATATGAATGTTTCATTACTCAATACACTGCTTAATTTCAAAGGTTGAATCCGTCTTGGCTTTTTCAAGTTGTGACGAATTTTTCATTAAACATTTCATATTCTGGTATTCAGAGGGCGGTTATTCCTGTTGAATCTACGAACTGATGTAAAACTGTAATTTGCGCTTAATAATAATAACAAATGGGCCAGGTGTGGATAGGATTTGTGAGCTGGAGTTACGTATAGATTTAATTAAGTAAATAGACAGTTCATCCATTCTGGTAATGGCAGATCTCGACGATTTTTGTCTGCTATCAACATTGATAGTAGCAAGATATCGGTCCCAGGGATTCCAAGACTTTCGTGAATGTTTTAATTTCAAGCCTGACGTTGGGTAACAAATTACAAAAGAAATATTTTTTCGCGTGATATAATTACAAATTAACAATTTTCTGATTCTGATCTTTACTTGCACTGTGAAACAGCTGTTCACGCAAAATTTCATGATGCTATGTCGAGGAGAAGCACCCTATAGATTCTAATGAGCGAGTTTCCGAGTATCAAACTATGCTACATAAATTTCCGTATCTTTTGATTGCATTAACGTATAAGCTAACGATAAGTATACCACAAAGGAACCACAGACCTTAGTATGTGACATAACTTTAAACTTGATACGACTACCCGTTTCTGGGGAAAAGGGGACTTAACCACGGACTGACAGACAGTCTGAAAACGTACGATAATTTTTTATCCGCGTGGTTAACTACAGATTCCCAAATTCAGGATTTTTTCGTTTCGTTGTAGTGTGAAACATTACTTCTTCTTAAATTCCATGATTCTAGGTCAACGGGAAATAGCCTATCGTTTTTTATTGATGAGTTTACGTAATTGGGCGTATCTCTTGAGTGCATTGACTTTGAAGCTTCACTTTTTTACACTGTCAAGAGTCCGTAGATCTTAATATCTTACATAAACTTCAACGTCATAAGCATACATGTTCCCGAGAGAAAAGGGTTTGAACAGTCTGACATACAGAGAGACATACAGACGGACGCAGGTGATCCTATAAAGGTTCCATTTTTACCTATTGAGGTACGGAACCCTACAATGTTGTGAGAGAGATTGTTTGAAACACTATAAAATAAATCTAAAAAATCCAAAGGCATAAAATTTGTTCTCGAGAAGAGTGAAATGCATGGGGAAAACATTTCCGGTTACCATGTGAAAGTAACGTCATATAATAGTGACAAGTGGTGCGAGATTAACCTATATGATGTTGATGAACTGCACTAACAATTTACAGAAATTGTCGTAGTGTCTCGTTTTCCTGTCCAATATGTTACTAGGTGAATCCATACATGATAAGTGGCCCCACTGGCTCATATGTGAAGGTTGTATTTCAATAAATAATTTATTAATTGCATTAAGGTTTTTGGAGAAACTGAGGTTTTTGGAGAAATTGATTATAAATTTTCATTAAGATAAAATGTCGGTGTGATAGCACTTCACAACACAGCGCCTGCCTTCGACATATTTATGGAATATGAAATGATTTATGGAGCCCAAAAGTCAATTTAACCTCAAAGTAAAGATTCAACATAGCGAATGCTTGCAAAGCAAAGAGATTCTTTTGTTCCCAGGTGTCTAAAATACATGTTGTTCCCAAGACAGAGAAAACGATCTGACCAGATTTCTTTCGAGAGCTTGTACGTACACGGACGTTTTAGGTAGTTTCGTCAACACCGTGATGTCTAGTGGACTACGTGCTTCATTAATACGGAAAGGATTCCCGTCGATCGCCTCGTCCTGTGTGCCGCCCAAATACCGCAGCAGCTCGCTTGCTGCCTGGCAGACCATTAAACTTTCATGACTTTTGTACCTAACCTTTATCGATGTGCCACAGCCTTCCATCTGAAAGAACATCTGAAAAAGAAAGGAATTCAACATGCCTTTAAGGCCATGTAAGGACCCGTTATTTGGCTGCGTTTGTGCCGTCACAAGCGGACGCCAGAACAATAACCCTGTGTAAGAAGATAACCGGTAACTTCATTGTTTAAATCGTAATCAATTCAGTTGCAGGCTTTTAAAAACATCGTTTATAATGGACAAAATAAAGGTAACTAGTGACTGGTGGTACACTGCCCACGAAGCGCTGTGGTCTGGGCTGCTGTCAGATTAGGACATGGTTTGAAACTTGTCACAATAGATCATCGCAGACTATACTACGCTACAGGGAAGAACTGAGCTACTGAAACTAACCCTCCCACACGACTTACATATAATTTTATTTCGTGAAATTCCTTCTAAATACGTTTCTGGCTAAGGAATATCACTGCGTACAGGCGTGTGTTACTTTGGTAAAATATCAAGCCAGATGAAGTTAAGTAGAGCACGCTGCATCTTCAATCGCGAAGCACTCTGCGAGGATTGTGTGCACTGTTCCAACTTAGACCTTACGTGCATTATCTGCTAACGGTAAGAAGAGTTGCCAGCACGAGAAATTCACAGCCGAATTGGTGTACCCAGAAGTGACGACAGTCGAACATTAAACAGCTCAAATGAGACGCAAAACACAAGATCTGTTTCGTAGTGCTTGCTAACGGCCAACACTACCAGATAATAGCCGCCATATACAAGTTATGGGTCATCAGTACCCTGAGGAGAATGTAACACGAATGTATTTTTGGAGGCGATTCGAATGGCTGTGTCGACTCAGACTACATGCAAACTTCTCCAGACCACCAACTAGGCCTTTAGCCGCCCATCCAATTAACGGCATATATTTTCTGTAACTGTCATCTGCGAAGAAGTGGACAGGGGGCACCTCCAATAGAATCTGCATCAAAGACATAAGGTTTTCCTCACTGACGAATGCAGAATTTGTCTTACACCTGATTATTATCGTTGTAGGGCGTAGAAACGTCGGGTTAATGAACCTGGTTTCAAAAATACAGTCCAACGACTCATGAGGGATGTGGGTCAGTCGTGTTTGGGCTGGTACGGCGTATAATACAGGTCGCATTTTCTCGCTATCGAAGTTAATTTGGGAGCTGTACAGTATAGCTGACACGATCCTAAATTTGAACAACGTATTTTGACAAATTAATTTGGTTTGAGAAACACAAAGAAATGTGGCGACCTATAAACCTTTTTAAAACTGGATCCCGAAAGGAACGCTTTCTTTCCCATTTAAGCTAGAGCGTGAATAAATTGTCAATTAGTTGTCATCCAGGATCTGGCACTACCTGGCTCAGCAAAATCGACAACCCTAAAATCCTCCCCCTTTTTTTAATTGAATAAATCCTTAGACGTCGGAACAAAAATTTCGTCTTTTTTCAGTTAAGAAGTGGCACTTTCTGGCTCATCTAAGAGGAGACATTATACAACCGTCTTTCCGATAACTGCGCAGTTGTTTAACACATCAAAGACGAAGTTAGCCTGAATAATTTTTAAACAAATGAGGCAACTTAACAGACCCTCTGCAACTTTTTCTTTTCTGTGGAAAACATTGATGGCTTCTATATCGATTTGGCAGTTAATCTTCCTTGCCTACACACTCAAAGAGAACTATGAAGTGATCCGAGGAATCGTGGATGGCATCTGTCGTCATCACGGCCATGCATTACACACGGAGCTGTACGAACGGCAATGTGGCTTGCCGTACACTTCACAAGCCGTCGAGGATGAACTCCCCATTCCCTTTCCCACCGACTGTACATTCCCTGTACCCATAGCCTGGCAGAGAGAATACTCACTCCGCATTCAAGTTAGGCAAAGACATTCCGGAAGAAATCACAGTGCCAAAACTGGCACAAAATTTGATCATTAGTTCAGTAGCGTGATTGGCTAAATGGTTCAAATGGCTCTGAGCACTATGGGACTTAACTTCTAAGGTCATCAGTCCCCTAGATCTTAGAACTACTTAAATCTAACTAACCTAAGAACATCACACACATCGATGCCCGAGGCAGGATTCGCGCGGTACCGAACTGTAGCGCCTAGAACCGCTCGGCCACATCGGCCGGCCTGCGTGATTGTTGAAACCTTTTTTAGTCAACATTTACACGAATTAGGTGCGCAATAAGGTTCAAGAGCTTGAAAAAAAAATTGAACTTTAAAGAGCCTTATTCATACTTAAGCCTGAACGACGAAGATTCATATTTTCGATACTTCGTGCCTCTGACTAAGAACAGAGATGATCCCCTGTCAGGTCTTCAGTATAAAACTGTGCAGGTAAGTAGCCACCTGAGAAAGAAACCCATCTACACCAGTCTCCACGACATTCTGCGGAATTTGGCGGGGCACGCCAGCCCGCTATTCGCTCCCTGAGCCGATATGACGAGTGCATAGCGGCGGGCCGGTCGCTGCCGCGCCAGGAATTTCTCAATAATGGCCGGTTCCGCGTGAATGCCGATCCTCCAGCTGGCGCCATTGTCCGAGCTGCGAGGATCAGAGCGGATCGTTGTGGATTACTCCGTATTGCACTCCTCTTAAGCGATATCGAACCCTCCACACCCCTGAGCAAGGCAGAGATCTCTATGCCGTCTTAGGAAATCGACGAAATATTTTTCCGTTACAGTAACGGACATTTAAATGTTCTCCTTTAGGTATGTCATCTCACCGGCGCTAATTTCAGCACATTTTTTATAACAATGAAGCGATTTTATTGCCAATTACCTTCATCCTTATTCATTAAATGTGGCTACCAAAGAAGAAATGCTCGAGTTTTCTTGCAGGAAAATAAAATAATTTTATAGATAATGATTTGCTAACTCGCCACCGAAACTCAGATTAGCATCAAGTCATTGGTGATGGCAACATACTATCAAGTCGTTCATGCGACATCTTAAATTCTAAAAAATAAGGTAATACTCACAATATACTTTAAAATTTTATGCATAATTTTGTTTCAATAATTATTATTTAATACATGTTCGAAGTTTGAAGAACTAAATAAAAGTACGCTCTGATGATGGCATAAAGGCGCTGAAACAGTTGGGGCTTCAAAGAGGACAGTTGATTTCATAACGGCATAACTGAATTCCCCTAGTTTATTATGCAGATATGAGTGTTATTAAAGCTTCGAAGCCAAACGATGGCAGCTAGAACATAACGCCTCGTCGTCGACGAGGCCATTCGAGACGAAGCGCAAGCTCGAATGGAGCAAAAGAAGAACGAATAAATCCCTCGCTTTTTCAGAAGATGTTCTCAGCATCCTTACTAATTATTTCAGGGACAACACGGAAAACAGTGTGAATCACATGATAGATATTAGAACTCGAGTACTCCCTAACGTAATTTAGTAGTTTAATCAGTGTGCTACCTCGCTCCGTGCATTCGACAGTTAGTTACCGCTCCTGTGTCTCAATGCCTTTCCCATGATCAGTAGAAGGTTATTGAGAAGAAGGAACATAGACGAAATAGACATACATCGGTGGATAGAAAATCTCTCCAAGTTTCAAGTCGTATTATAGGTGCTCAGTATTGGCACCAATTGTGAAGCGGTAATCCGGCCGTTATGCCCGAGCGGTTCTAGGCGCTTCAGTCCGGCAACGCGCGACCGCTACGGTCGCAGGTTCTAATCCTGCCTCGGGCATGGATGTGTGTGATGTCCTTGGGTTGGTTAGGTTTAAGCAGTTGTAGGTTCTAGGGGACTGATGACCTCAGATGTTAAGTCCCAAAGCGCTCACAGCCATTTGAACCATTTTTTTGTGAAGCGGTAAAACTCACTACGGGCAGAAGAGCGCTTCTGTGTAGTTCGTGGAAGTCACAGATATGTTCATCGGACTGCCTATCTGCAGGCGTGGATTAGTTCAGGGCGACAACACAGAGCCGATAGTTTGTGTACGTGCTATGACACACCTGCCCCGAGAACAGCTACGGCACCGCGTTTATTACGAACCAAAACTTTGCGAGCTGCTCTATCCAAGGGGGTGTGCGTCATTTTAACGTTTGCTATGTAATTTTCGCGCAATATTCTTCTGAAATTTCGGAGGTATTTATGAGCAAACGTGTGTTTATGATCGATATCGTAGGGCAGCAGCAGTCAATGCTACAAACTAGGAAAGATAAATCGTACATCAAAGGTATACAACAGATTATCTCTGAATTTCAATTGTCAATATTAGGACGCTATTATAAACGTATGAAAATGAATTTCCAAGTATAAAGAGACTACATTAATTTAGTATATAGAGTTCAAATTAATTTTAGGGAACTACTAAAACTTGTAGTCCAAACAAAGATGTTTCGATACATCCCACGACTACGAATATCTAAAGAATTACCAATTTGTATCACCCTACATTATACCTTGCTACCTATAACTGCGCAGTAAGCTACGTGATACACATTCAACAGTCTTTTTCTGTAATAGCGGCTCAGAAACAATAGAACAACTGTTAGTATCACTATTAGTGCACGTGGTATCTTCATTCCCATTGATGCTACATTAGTCACAAACAATTGCCTGATTTATAAAAAAGGAGATCCGGTACTGTGACATTGCGGGAGTAATTCTGTCTTTTTCTTAATTTAGGCTTCTTAAAACGTTATTTTTGTCAGCGGTACCGCTACGGCGTACCGCTGCGTACAGTCACAAATCAAGCACTCTTCACAACCACGTCTCCTGAAAAAATAAAAAAAATAAAGAAAAAAAAGTATGAAGAAGTGAACTACATCGAGATATATGTTTGGAATAAGAAGAATATGTATCTTTCCAAATACGTAAGCCTTCCAAAGAGCACTGTGCTGGATCTTGCTACTGCTTTATTTTTCAATCAATTTCTGCCTGTTTTCATGAACTGATAACCTTTCAGTTATTTTTTTTATACATTTGCTACGAAAACTTGGATGCGGATAGTCATTCTAAGACGGGCAGCGTGTTCCAGGTTCTCTTGCTTTCCTGTACATCATGCTCGTTACTGTTCCTAATATAATGCAATCTTCAGTTGCAGTTACAAATATGGAACCTGCACTTCATTTTTATTCGCATTCTACAGCGGGCGACTACACAGCTCTAGCTCCAGGGTGTCTTTATAATATCTGCAGCATTCAGTGGACAGGAGGCATAGGCGAATTTGAAACTCTGACCTCATACTGTGTGGCTAGTATGCTACAGGATATGTTATATGGTATGGATAAGAGTGTTCGCATCCTTCCTGAGTCGTTAGCGCGGCTGATTATCACGCGGAAGACACAGCTTCTATTCCCAGTACCGCCAAGGAATATTCCTTGTGGGAGGACGGGAACTAGGTGAATTAGGCCTCGAGATGCCATTTTAGGAGCTGCTTGACCGATTAGTAGCAGCTACAGATCACGAAAACTGGCAACGGCCAGGACAGTTGCGTGTTGACCTCACGTCACTTCATACAGTGTCCTAGGAAGCCACTGGAACAGGATGACATGGCGGTCGACCGGCGCCCATGGGCGCGTCAGGGGCTGTGGACGGATTTTTCGTTACGGTTACGTATAGTTTAGAGTATTCCACATATCTGGTGCTCTTGGGTGACGTAGTTACTGTCTCCACGTACAGAATGCATTCCCAAGTAATGTGCTCCACAGATAGATCTGCCGGTAGGCTGTTGTCTTGATCACAAAGGTGATCATCGTTTCTGTTGATAAATCAAAAGCCTTGTGCTTCGCGCGTGTGTTTCCCCAAAATAGGCTTTATATACGGATATAATCTGTTCTCCTATCCATGGACCTCAGATTGCTTACAATATTTAATCTAGAATGTGAGGTAATTTAAAAGTACAATCTTACGCGGAGGTCCACTTACGAACAAAGTTCCCTGTTTCGTTCACTTTTTTTTTTTTTTTTGTAATTTATGAGTGCTGTTGTTGAGAATACGAAATGTGTGAAATAAACATTCACTACATACTGATATTTAATAACATTTGATTCAAATATATTGCTCTCCTGCGTGTGTCTTCTGTAAGCTGTAAATACCAGACGTTATTTATTAATTTCCAGAATATATTTTCCTCTGCGGTAGAGTGTACGCTGATATGAAACTCCGTGGGAAATTAAAATTACGTGAGGGAACGGGACTCGAGCCCTGGACCTTTGCGTTTCTCGGGCAAGTGCTCTACCACCGGAGCTACGCGAGCACGACCGACCCTCCCTCTCAGCTCTGCTTCCGCCGTTACCTCATCTCCTACCTTCCACACGTGACGGAGGTTCTCCTGCGAAACTTGCAGGACTAGCACTCCTGGAAGAAATGATACTGCGGAGACATGGCTTAGCCACAGCCTGGGGCATCCAAATTGTAGTGGAAGAGGAGTGGATCTCTCTGAAAAGGGCCATTACTAAAGTTGAAGGGGACCAACGTAGCTACTAGTTTGGTAACAGCGAAGAAACCACGGTAACAGAAGAAATACAACTGATCGGCAAAATAAGGAAGTACAAAAAATTTCTATGGGAAGAAGGACTGCAACAATGAAAGTTACTTAGGAACGAAGTATACTGGGAGTGCATGAAAGCGAAAACGAAACAGCTGCAAAAAAAAGTGAAAAAGTCGTCGTTAGACTGATACAGCTTACAGGACAAAATAAACTTCCGTGAAATTAAAGCAAGGACGACGTAATTAAAAGCGGAGTTGGAATTTCACTATTCAAAGCAAATGAGAGGGGAGTAGGATGAAAGAGTACGTTGAAGGCCTCTAGGAGCGTGAGGAATTGTGTGATAACGTCAGGGAAGAAATGGGAGTCTACATGGAAGTATATGGATCCAGTCTTAGAGCCGAACAGAGCTTTGCAACACATGCGATCAAAAAAGTCAGACCAGATAGATAACAATCCTTCGCAATTTCTAAAATCATTGAGAGAAGTTGCAGTCAAACGGCTCTTCAGGTTCGCGAGCAGACTCTATGAGATTGGAAATATACCATGTTATGTGCCAAAGGCAACAAGGGCAGATATGTGTGAGAATTATCGTACAATCCACATAACAGCTCATAGACCTAATTTGCTAATAAGACACAGAAGAATGGAAAAGAAAATTAAGGATAGGTTAGATGACGATCACTTTGGCTTTCGCAAATATAAACGTATCAAGACAGAATTCTAACATTGCGTTTGATAATGTACAAAAGAACTTAAAAAAATCGAGACACTTTCATATGATTTGTCACCTAGGAAAACTTAAAATATAGAAATATGTCCGAAATTCTGAGGAATATGAAAATAAGCTACAGCAAAGGAGGACAGAGATGTGAGTGGGTAAAATACATTACGTGCAAGAATCTAGACCGAAAAATAAGAACTGAAGTCCAAGAATGAAGTGTTCGCATTAAAAGGGTGTAACACAAAGAAGTAGTCTTTCACTCCTAGTGTTCAGCCCATACATCGACGAATCAATGATGGAAATTAAAGGTTCAAGAGTGGGATTAAAATCAGGGTGAAAGGATATCAATAAGATTCGCTGATGTGATTGTTATCCTCTGTGAAAGTGAAGAAGAGTTTCAGGACCTGTGGAATAGAATAAACAATCTGATAAATACAGAGAACAAACCGAAAAATGACAAAAGTACTGACAAGAAGCAGAAGTGCGAACTGCGACAAACTTGTCAAAATCTGGATGAAGTGAAGGAACTCCAATAGTTTGGAAAAAAAATCACACGACTGACAAAGCAAACTGGACATAAAAAGCAGACTAGTACTGGCAAAGAAGGCATTCTTGACGAAAAGAAGTTTACCAGCGTTAAACTCTGCCATTAATTTGAGGAATAATTTGGAGCACAGCATTGTATGGCAATGAATAACGGCCGGAGGGAAACCTGAAAGAAGAAAATCGAGAAGTCAGAGATTTGGTGTTATAGAGGGATGTTGAAAATTGGGTGGACTGATCAGATAAGGATATAAGGAGGTACTTCGCAGAATCGGCAAAGAAAGGAACGTTAATGAAACACTGGCATGAAGTATGGACATGATGATACGATACATGTTAGCACGTCAACATTATAGTATAAATACGAGCAATGGAGGGGAAGAATTGTAGATGAAGATGGAGATTTGAATGAAACAAATAAATAATTAATTGCTTTGAGTGCAAGTGGTACTGTGTAGGCTGTAGGCTCTGAGCACTATGGGACTTAACATCTACGGTCATCAGTCCCCTAGAACTTAGAACTACTTAAACCTAACTAACCTAAGGACAGCGCACAACACCCAGCCATCACGAGGCAGAGAAAATCCCTGACCCCGCCGGGAATCGAACCCAGGATCCCGGGCGTGGGAAGCGAGAACGCTACCGCACGACCACGAGATGCGGGCTGGTACTGTGAGACGAGTTTTGCACAAGGGAGAAATTTGTGAAGGGATGCGTCAAATCAGCCAGACGACTGATGACTAAAAAAAAAAAAGGCCTCTTGGTTACTTGTTGTTCAATTTGTACGTAATTCGGTCTCAAATAGTGCGTAACTTCAGCATGAACTGCAACTAAAATGACATGGTACTTACAAGGGGAGGAGCACAACTACTGGGCAGGGATTTGGAAGAAAAGTATCCATAGATCTACAGCACATATAAAAATCGACCTCTATTAACTGTATGAGGCTGGCAGTAAGTTCTGAAAAATTGCTGTATAAATTTAATGCACTAGTGTGTTACTGCTCACAAATAAACTGCTGCTTTATTCCCCACCTCCACTCCAGTTTTTCCCACCACGAATGCAAGTGGAACATACCTGTGTAGCTATATCTCTGTGAAGTGTCATACACAGTCGCTACCATCTAAGGCAACATTCTTGCAGTACATTCAGCTACGGTTTTCTCATGTCATTCTCAGGCAAAGAATGATGAGTTGTTTCCATGCGTGGAGAATTCACGATATCATTTTTTCAATTCAGAGCCTCGTTTGGTGCCACAAAAAACGTTAGGTAAAAATTTCTACGTTGAGCAATCTCTACCAGAATTGATACTGCGTTGGTCCTGTTATATTCAGATATGTAAGATCCACAGATAACGGTCAATGCCTAATCACGAAACGCAGGACGAAAATATGTTGTTCTCATTAGCTTTACAGAAAGGATTTCGATGGTACGACTGTATACAGCGTGTTTCAACGGAAAAGTAAACACTAAATGTCACATGAGATAAATTTTTATTGTTTTCAGAAATACAGCTGATTACAGAGGTAAGTTTTTATTTCACACATTGGTACTCCAGTTGCAATGGTTAATTTATCGATAGCCATATTTGTTCTGTAGTTAAAGTTGTGATGCTGTACTTTATTCTATATAACTGAAGTTTTCAATGGCGATTGTGTTCTGTTGGATATTCCTACTGTCATTTGAGTGTGCTGCACGTATTTACAAATGCTGGGTACGCCGATATCTACGTACAGGTATTGTAATGGAACGATACTGCTGCTTGTAGAAAATACTATAGATAATGTTCTAATCGCAGAGTAACAAATTCATGAGTTTTCACTAAACTGCGTGGTTTTGGAGTAGTAAAAAATTGTAAATTTGTGGTAAGGTCTATGGAACCAAACTGCCGAGGTCAGAGGTTACACACTACTTAAACTAACTTACGCTAGGGACGACACACACACCCATGCCCGAGGGAGAACTCGATCCTCCGACGGGGGAGGGGGAGGGGGGGGGGGTTGGGTTCTGGAGTAGTGTTCAGCAGTCATGTCTCATGTGGAAATGAATAGTATGCGGATGGAGCTGAGGACGTTATTCAGTGGATAGAAAATAGCGTTTCAACAAACACAAACAGAATATTTACTAACATAGAAGATTATGGCGGACATCAGGTATCCAAGTCTTCTAGGATTGCTTAAAAGGTAGATGTAGTCAGAACATTGGGATATTTATTAATTGCATATCGGCGAGTACTGACAGCAATACGTTTTACTTATGAAGCCACTTTCAATCGTGCCATTATCAATAACATTCGCAACCGACATCGGTGGTTCGACGAAAAGCCACACGCTTTTGTGGTGACACTTTCAAGAACGTCTCTCTATTAACGTGTGGTGTGTTATGGTAGCCAGTCAGTTGATTGGAACGTATTACAACTTCGTTGTACAAGGCTCCGTTAGGTAAATGTTCTTGAACTTCCAGCAATATTTGAAGTTATCCCTTTGGCTACGGTGGTAGTTATGGTTTTTCAGCATGACGGGAGACTCTGCGCATTCTGGTTGTTACGTAAACCAACATTCCGCGGAAGGCCGGTGGGCATAAATGGTCACGATCCTAGGCCACCAAGTTCCACTTACCTAACCCCTTCAGATATTTGCCTGTGGAGACATCATCAGAAGAGCTGCACGTTATGTTGCCAATAAAATTGGAAAATATAGTGAAGTCGGAAATGGAATTCATGTATTTTGAACTCCATCATCTGCGCTTGCTTAACTGTTTTTGCATTTATATGGGCTACATTCTAAGAACCGTACCTCTGTATTCGACACATGTTACGCAGAATAGTTTACTGGAAATAACGTAAACGACAACCTCTTAAAAAGTTACTATTGCTCGTTATGTACCCCATATATAGGCGTAAATGTTTCACATTACAGAGCAAGTGCGGAATTTATTTGCAACACATTGCATTGTAATACACAGCTCCAGAGAAGATCAGACAGGCAAAGCGTTGCTCTCTATACCGCAAATGTTATTACTACATCTGCTCTAACACATCCATGCTGTCTTCGGGCTGAATGGAAGATATACATGATATTAGTTGTTAATAAAGTCATGATTAGCTAATATAAAATGCTCAGACACAAATTCCATCACTCAAATGACTAGAAAAGCTTTTTTTGGGAAAGATCTCCCTGCATACTCCTTCCATCACAAAAAATTGCTACATACGGCTAGTCACAAGTTTAAAGCTATGTGTCACTGCAATTCTGGACAGTGGACTGTGTCTCCAGTTACGAACAGAAGAATGCAGCTTGCGTACAATATTCAGTCTGGCAACATACCTCGCGAACTGCCATCATGAGTAACTGGAAGTAGTTATCCTCAGTGTAGCGAATCAGCCTAAATCACATAAAAACGCAGGGCCTCCGATCGATATTATATTCCAGGTAGGTTCCTTGCAGAGTAAGGTGATACAATAACTCCATACTTAGCAATTATATACAACCACTCGCTATTCGAGAGATCAGTATCTAAAGTTGCCCAAGTCACGCCAATATCCAAGTAAGGAAATAGGAGTAATGCGCTGCATTACAGCCCAATAGCGCTAATGTCGATTTGCAGTACGATTTTGTAACATATACATAATGTTTTCATTCTTGTCATTCCTTATAAGTTGATGGTCTCCCATATTCAGAACTGCGAATACCTTTCATCTGGATATCTGTATGGTGCGGAAAGTGGCAACTGACTCTAAACAGTGGAAAACGTGAATTCATCCGCATGAGTAGGCCTACCAAAAGTAATCCGCTAAATTCCGCTTACCCGATGAATGGCAAATCTAACCACTGTAAATTCAACTAAATACTTAGGGATTACAATTACGAATAATTTAAACTGTAAGGGTCACATAGATAATGTTGTGAAGAAAGCGAAGCAAACACCGTGATTTATTGATAAAACATTAAAAAAGTGCAACAGGTGTGCTAAAGAGACTGCCTAGGCTGCGCCTGTTCATCCTCTGCTACAGTATTGCTGTGCCGTATCCTTACCAGACAGGATAGGCAGTGAATGTAGAAAGAGACCAAAGAATGGAAGCTCGTTTTGCATTATCACGAATTAGGGGAGAGAATGTCAAGGATATGATGGGCGAATTGGTGTGGCAACCTTTAAAACAAAGGCATTTTTGGATCGGCTTACTTCTTTTTCCGAATGTGAAAATATTTTGTTGGCGCCGACCTGCTTAGGAAATAATGATGATAATAATAAAATAAGATAAATCAGAGCTCGCACCGAGAGCTTTAAATGTTCGTTTCTCCCGTGCTTTCTTGGAGAGTGGAGATGTAGGAAAATAGTTTGAATGACGGTTCAATGAACCCTCTAGCAGGCACTTAAGCGTGAATTGCGGAGTAATCACATAGAGACAGATGTGGATGTAGATGAACATCACACTGACGTCATTGTAACATTGAATCAAAAGATTGAAGATCCGCCTCATAGTGGTCGTCCGCGATCTACAATAAACGCTGAAGACGCTACTTATGTATCACGGTTCGTCGATACTTCATGAGAAAGGACTTGTGCACTGTCTATACGTAAGTAACTGTGTCGGCCGTGTCGATACAGACACTACGCAACCGTCTCCACGCGATCAATTTGGTCTGTAGCCATCCATTACGAACCAACAACGTGGCGCACAGAGAAGATAGGTACGGGACCCCGTACCTACCTGGAATTGGACCTGTACCTATGGCACGTGCGTGTTTTTACCAATGAGTGTTGAAGATGTCTAGTAACAGTCACAGAACCGAGTGGAGTCAACCAGATGCCAATGCACGTCTCAGACGTGAGGTCCCACAGGTTCAGGATAGAGGTAATTCGTCAAGTTCTGGGCTGGTATTATACGAGCATGGACAATGGTCAGGTAGGGACAGTTTTAGAATATGATTCCCCAGGAGAAACCAACTGCACATAAGAATATGATATCATCTCCAGATCCCCGTCTCAATTTGATGTATCAGAAAACCGTCCAACGGAGTGCCAGTGCAGTCTTGTATTCTGAATTCCTCAGAAGGAACACCCGTTATGGAAGGTGAGAGGAACAGGAACTTCTGATTTATAATATTTTTTCCTTAAATTTAGTATAATTAGTTAATCCTTACTGTCATTATGTATTCACTTGTGGTTGATTTTAAAATTGTAATCTAAATGAGGTTACGGTACTTTACTGTTCATGGAAAATGGTTTCAGTGTTACTAACCGCTGTAGATTACAAACTATGCCTTTTCGTGAATAGGGACACTAAATTAAGTCAGGACAGCGACAGCACGTTTTACTGAGTTATTTTTTACTATCCTCTCGCTGCTGAGGGATGATGAAGATGGTTGGACTGAAGACAATACGCGCTGAGCTATTACTGTCTTGCGCCAAGGGAGGAGCATATGTCATGCTGCAGAATTATTTGGCGTGCCTCATTCACGTCCTCGCCGCCGTCTACAAAGTGGTATCGATAATCAGCTGGAGAAGAAGAGTGAACAATCTAGGTTTACCGTCGAACAAGGAACGCAGTTAGTAGAACGGATGCTTTCGCTCTCAGCTTGTGGGTTCTGTTAGTATTCTAACATTCCAAGAAAAGCTGCCTTTTGTCTCAGAGGAAAATGGAATCAAACATAAGTTTTCGAAACAACATCAGACAGCAGGAATTGATTGACTTATTGCTTTTCGCAAGTGCAATCCTGAAATGACATTTAGGAAAGCTGAAGGTCTCTCTTTGCGTTACGCAAGTGCCTTAATAAGCATGACCCTGAGCGATATTTTACTTCAGTGGATAAAATCACGGAGGATTGATTATCCACAATTGATTTATAACTGTGACAGATCTGGCTTTCAGATGACTAATAAAGCACACAAGGAAATATTTGCAGCGAACTGTTGCAATGTTGTCTTTTCGCAGACGTGCTTGTATGAACGCTGTAGGAAATCATTCCACCAGTGGCAACATGAAAAGGCAAAATGTTTTATCTTGAATTTCCTACCAGTTTTCCTAATGGCTCATTGGTAACAATGATGGATTCACTTTGGATAAATGAAGAAGACTTTTTGAAGTGTTTTGATCTTACCTAGCTCATAGCGTTCCTGGAAGATGTCTCTTGCTTCTAGATGAACACCCTTCCCATAAAAGATTAGAGGCATTGGAATTTTACAATGAAAATGACGTACACAAAATTTGTTTACCTACCCATACAACTCATTCAGCCATTAGATAGATCATTTCTCAAGTGGATGAAGTCATAGTATCACACTGAGCTCAATACTTTCATGAGGAACAACCAGGAGGGGGGAGGGGGATCAACAAGGTCACTTTTAGAAGGATACTGAAAGCAGCGACGGCTGCTATTGTTGAGAGTGGGTTAAGATCAACTGTGGTTTACGCACTCAGTGCAGATGTTCCCTCTGAACATGATTTCCTTTTTAGTTGCATGACAACAGAGGAAGCTGCTGAACATGGTGCTGTGACCATGCATAGTCCTCTTCCTACAGCATCAGCAACCGGCACCGAAAACCAGACAGAACCGGCGTCACCTTCAGTACCTTACCGTGAACTTTCTCCACCTACGAAGAAACAAACGGAACGCAATCAATCGAGAAGGAAGCGACAAGCAGTACTCTTCACGTCTCCTGAAAATATTACTGCAGAAACGAGAAAATGTAAAGAACTAAATGGCTGGTGGAGAAATCCTCACAGTCAGAGAAGTAAGATACAATGCATGGATTTTGTTGAGCAAAATACAGTGACCGCGCATCATCAAAACTGGGAGGCTGGATTTGGTGCCAAATAAGAGGCAGAGGAGTTGTACCACGAAAAGTGTGCAGGGGCTGAGAGAAAGGAGAACTTTTTTGTGCCACATGTGTACTTAAAATGATGTTAAGATGTATGGAAGATGTTCTGACACGCCGGCCGCGGTGGTCTCGCGGTTCTTGGCGCGCAGTCCGGAACCGCGCGAGTGCTACGGTTGCAGGTTCGAATCCTGCCTCGGGCATGGATGTGTGTGATGTCCTTAGGTTAGTTAGGTTTAAGTAGTTCTAAGTTCTATGGGACTGATGACCACAGCTGTTAAGTCCCATAGTGCTCAGAGCCATTTGAACCATTTTTTTTTTGTTCTGACACACTCAGTATACTTCCTTTATAATTACGTACAGTATACGAGAGTTAAAACAAGAAGAAATCTTATCGCGATTCACCTAACGTTTCCGATTCATTCTTACTGGCACATGTAAATAGGAACATGTGGTACTTTGTTGTTGTCTTTAAAATATTCTCTATGCATTTCAATATAAAAGCAGTGTGTCCTATAATTAGTCCCTTAATCAACATTATGTAAAGAATGAATTAGAACGTTTACAGTTTCTACTAATATTAAAATCAGTATTTAAATTTTCAGATATTTATCCCGTTTCACCCGACCTTTCCCTGCGAATGTGGGTCGCAAATCATTGCCATCGAGGTTAGCGACAGACGCATATTTCTGGAGCTAGGCTCATCTTTCAAGACGATAATGCAAGAGCACACCGCGTCACCTCATGAACACTTTCACTACGTGGCAAGAAGGAACCGAATTAAGTGAGGTGCAGTATCGGCTGTCATGATTCTGACTGATTTTAAGTGTTACCAGTTAAAAATTGATCTGGATCGTAGCAGAAATTTTATTCACACACTGGATATCCTCAAGAGTGATTTTGTCAGTGTGTAGTACAAACATGAACGTCGAAGTCTCAGCCACCTTGTGGATTCCGTACTAAGGAGCACTGAACGTTGTTAGACAGCATGGATGGAGCAACATAATATTGACTGCAAAACTTCAACAAATTTTTATTCCACAGAGGTGGAAAAATGTGAGCTTCAAACAGTCTCCCCCCCCCCTTTTTTTGGTTGTTGTTCTGTTCACATTTCATAATTTCTATGAGGCTTATTCTTATAGTTCTCTGTTTCTCATGAATCTAAGCTGTCAGACATTTGCAGATAGGTGACGTAAAACCGATTTAAACAATTTATTTAGGCACCATTTTCTTACTTTTTCCAGGTGTTCGACTTAACACTTTCTCGATACTTTTTAAATGATTATTATTAACAGTTCACAAGAAATATAAAAAAGAGTTCTATTTACTCAACAAACCGTTTATAATACACGAGTTCACAAGTTTCAAGAATTGTGCCCAAGGTAGTATTTACTGTTTAATGCCATATAGGCACTGGGACTCAACTCGTCGGACGGAATATTCGCAGTTATAAACGTTTCATTATTCTAAAATGAGACGAAACAAATTAATCTTGTCACATAGGCATCTATTCCTATTTATTTCAGATTTCTAGTAGAATATCTTATAGGAACGTAAATCAGAATGAGCTTCTTGTCGTAAATGATTCACTCGCGTTTGCTTTAGATACTACTAAACGTCATACAGGCCATAAATAAACAACAGATGTTTCTTTTAAAATGTATTACACTTAACGTTGTATCGGATTGCTCAGTACAATCATTGTGGTACTGTATTTCATACTTCGCACTGCATCAACTGTGTAGTATTCAAAATTACATCCCTCTGCTACGTCTAAATCGATTGATTCGTTCTTTTAGTTTTCACTTTCTTTTCCTCCAAACATCCACAGTTATCTGAGCTGTGTACTTTTAATCCACGCTGTTTGTAGCCCAGGAAAATCCCAAAATTCTGCTAGTCCATAAACATTTGTGGACGACCAAAATGACTAGATTATTCCGTTTGGCAGAATCAGTCTTTACCTGTCTGGGAAACGATATTCTTAAATGATATATTGGTCCGTACATTATGCAGGGAATAGTTCAACGTAGCTGCTGTCTCAATATACGAGTGTCCCAATGTCGCGCCACGGTGGATCAGGCCTTGTCTTGCCCTCATATTGGTCTTTCCTCTCTTCTTTCCTTATCGTTTCATCCACCTTCTCTTTCGTAACATTATTTCTTGACGTAAAGAAATAAAAAATAGGGTTTAGCTTCCAGTCAATGTTCAGCTCCTTAGAGATGATTCTTGACATTGAGATCATTTGTACCATATCATATGGCTAAATACAGCCACATTATCATAACAAAATGAATAATTATGAATTTTCAGATCATCGTAGCTGTTTTACTAACAGATTGACTTCCCACAAGATTCCGAACTGTAAGCTCAGACTAAGAAAGCAGGATTACGTCACAAAAATCGAAATTCCTGTATATAGTACTTGAGTGGCACATTCATAAAGCAAGAGCAAAGTTTGGACAGTTCTACGAAAGGAAGCGCTAAGATGGTGTAATCGGACCGATTAATCCAGACCTGAAAGAGCAGTTTAAGACACTGACAGTCAAAAACGGAACCAAGAAATCAATTTCTGTCTTAAGACTGTGTTTATGAGCATGAAAGACGTCGACGTCATGTGGGAACACGTCCCACCCACCGGAAGGTAACTGAGCTAATGTACTTTTCGGTGTGTTATTTTGGTTCAGCAATTCTTCACCTCACACCGCAAGGCGTTCCACGGTCTGCAAAAATGGCCTGAAGTTGTGTAACATCTATGGCGATATCCCATAGCACTAAGAACTCGCATTATTTCAGTCCTCAGTTCCATGTAGCCTAAGCTGCAATTACATTGTTAACAAACGAATGGTTGAAGTACGATGTGATTACTCTTCCGCTTTATAACGCTAAAGTAATTTCTGCAACCACCAGAACTTGACAAGTGCTATGATTTCCAAGTCAGTGCGTCTATCGTCTGATCTTTAAACGTAGATAACTAAACTGCTTGATGAGTAAATACGGCAACCAAATACATAAAATAGTTATTAAAGCAATTAACGTATCCGGGGTACAACAATCGTCTTGCAATTGTCTGAATTCCCAGTTGTACTACGAATTTACGTGCTCTGACTTCAGGAGAAATCCTGAAGCCATTCAACAGGCTTATTCTGTGGCAGACTAAGGAAAACCTGACAGCAGCTATAAAGTATTAAGCCGGTAATGACATCACATTATTTGTACACATATTATTTTATTTACAACAACAACGAACTTAATCATATGCGTTACGTTTGAAATTACATATCTACTATCGTAGAACAGTGGAATGAATTCAAATGATAAATCGATAGTTTAACCATGCGTTCTATTAGTTAATACAAAAGCAATGAGCTCCATGTATATCTTTGACCTTCATTTGGGGTAGAAATTCAGATTCTTGGTAGTACTAGAACAAATAAAGAAAATATGATTCTATGTACTGTATCTTGCACAGTCTACGACTGCGAGGTGTAGGTGAGACATTAAGTATTCGTTGAAATTTGTTGGATAAAATTTTAGTTATTTGGAAACCTACGTGTGTTGCACAGGCGAAAACATTTGACTATCGTCGGCATAGCCAACCACAGCGACTTGACTCCGACAGACAAGTTCTAAAAGACAGCGAAGCTATGTTTCAGCAAATCCCCTAATGCGAAAGAGCAACGTCCAACTTTAGCTGCGGCGCAGTGTGTGAGGGAACGGCTGGCGGCAGGAGCGGGCGCTCACCTGGCGGATAGCAAGCAGCGTCAGCCGAGCGGCGATCGGGGGCGGCGTCGCATGCGGCGGCGGAGGCGGCGTCGGCGCCGGCGTCGCGGCCAGTGTGGGCTCCCGCGGCAACACTGGCGTCGCGACGCCACACCGCGCGGCCCGCGGCCGGCGCGCCGCGTGCGCAGCAGTGCGCAAGCGCCGTCACGTGACCCGCCACCGTCGATAGCAGGCGCCGGCGCCGTCGTCGCTGCTGCCGCCGTCTCTGACGGGGACGTCACCTCCGTTTACGCTCATACAAGCTCACGCGTCCGCCCGAGAAGAGTCGAGAGGGCTCCAACATATTTTTTACTTACTTACTGGCCTTAGGCGTTAGGCAGGGAAGTGAGTACTGACAGAACTGTCACTCAATATCACATATACAACACAGACATTTTAATGAAGCTGGTAATGTGTGAATGTCATGATACCCTTTGTACAGTCGTTGTTCAGTTTCACAATCCATGGATTATTTGCACGATAAATCGTAACGATATAGACCATGTCATTTTACGTTCACATCACAAATTAATTTGCAGTTATGGCTACATGCCTCTTTTTTAATACACAGATGTGATTAGCAATTTCAGCCCACTATCTTTGACACATCACAGTAATGGAAATTCTTCTATGGAATAGGTGCCGTCAAGAGGCAACATTTCCGCTTTGTTTTCAAATCTTACATTGTTGCTGTCTTAAATTTTATATCACCAGGAAAGCTAATAAAAATTTTAGCTGCAGCACTGTGCACCCCTTTTTGTGCTATAAAAGAACTCAGTTGGAGTAATGAATGTCATTTTTTCTTCTGGTGCTGTAATTATATACTTCATTATTCTTTCTGAACTACAGTTGATTATTTTCATGGAAGAATAGATTAATGGAGAAGAAGTACTCTGAATGCCCAACTTCTTAAACAGATATCCAGCAGATGTAGTGGGTGAGCACCACATTTTTTTCCTACTGTCTTTCTTCTAGGTGAGTTACAAGGAGAACATTGTTCAGTCTCACATAACTTAGAGAAAATACGCAAAATATTACAATTTACTGATTTTCCTGCACCCAAGATTTGCAGCTGTGATTTAGCAGTTCGAAAATGTACTTTTTCCAGTTAAATTCTCATTCTCATTGACCCCTAGTAATTTGGAAGTTTACACAGTATTTATGGCTCCCTTACCATGTGTTACACTTGTCATGGGAGTAACGCCTCCACATCTGCTGCGATGAATAAGTTTTAAAATTGAGTTAGGTCTTTCGCAGAAAATCAGTAAATGACAGTTTTAAGAACACTTCTTACTATTTCTTCCGTTGCTGTGTGTATGCTTGTATTGATTACAATAGTGGTGTGGAAAGTTGTAAGTTTTATTTATTAAAATCTGTAATGATCATTACAGCATGGTGAAAGACGCACGGAAATGTGTAAAGCTCAATCTCTTGGGATATTATCGTTACCTATACTTTTTCTTTGAAAGATCAAGGCTGTCTAGTGAAACTTTATCACCATTGTCACAAAATCTGATATGTACTCGCACAGTTTGTGTTATAAAAACCCTTATTCCGATATGTTAGTATTCAAACATTTCTGGGACCTCCTCCTATCGGATATGTCATCTTTCTGATGAAGAACAAAAACAGAAATTAACCATGAACAAATCATGAAAAATTAGTTCTCTAGTGCGTGACTGCGAATTTGAAAATATTCCCTAACGTCTCCTAACCACTATACTGCAATGCTCCTGTACACAACAGACTGCTTACCTCGTCTTGTCGCCGCAACTGCGTGGCCATGCTAAAAGAATTCAAAAGGAATACTGCGATCCATGCAGAGTGACATGCACGGCTACAACTACTGATGCAAATACGCCTATGTTTTTTAATATAGAAATTGAATGAATGATCTGGACAGGTTTGGTCAACAAGTCTTAAACAGTGTAAAAATTTAAGGAACCAATAACGACTTTTAATTTACTACGAGTATGTTCTGAAAATGAAGATTCATACATTGACAAACTCTACTCAGACCTTTTGTTTCCTTGAACATTTTGAAAACTTTAATTCTACAAAAATGTGTATAGTCATCAATCATGTATCTGGTTACAACAAAGATACGAATATTACTCTAAATGTATGCATACACAAATCTGACAAAGTTCCTCCAGTGCGCTAGCAAGCAAAAACTACGTGCAGCAAAAGGACAAATTGCCAAAATCTTCGATTAAGACCAAAATCTCCTCCGGCGCTACTAGCATGGTCAGGGTAGGCTGCGACCTTTTCTTATGCATGGCTTCTCTCCACGTCAGACTGCGGCCGGCCACTCTCAACAACTGTTCACTCACTACTACTCGTGATAATAATATCTCCGATCCACAATTTGTATATGCACCTAACAGGTGAATCAGTAGCCAATGTTCCAAAAATGTATAAACGTCCAACTTTCATAATCACCACCCTCACTTGTAATAATTTTGTGGGGTGGTTCTTGTGCAAGATGTTTTCAAGGAGCAAATGCAAAATAATTATATACAGAAATGTGAAAAATAGTTTCAGAAGTCGTACAAAAGTGGTAAAATACATAAACATAAGCTTAAAAGAGTTACATGCAGAGTAGGAAATTGATTTGCTGTACAATATAGTCAAGGAAATTAATGTACAACTATCATTTTGTGCATGTAAGGGCTCATACTTACAAGGCATTGATGGTAGTCAGTTTAATAGATTAACAAAATGTTACTCATCGTTCTCCAAGAGTGTTAAAATGTCATTCAGTCTCATAGAAGCAAATATTACACACCGAAATGCTACTATGTTTTTCTGAGAACACACAAGTTTCAGGTCTAAGCATACTCAGGGACTAACTGCATACACTATATCCATTGACAACCACACCAAAATTTTTAGTGTCAATCCTTTCATATTCAGACAAAGATACTCTACAGAATCAGTACTGATAGTATAAGTCAGAAGTATATCTTGTTTAATATGAAAAAATTGATGATACGATCATGAATGCATTGAAGTTGAACATATCTTTGAGAAAACAGGTTCTCATAATTGATGTGGAATATCAAAAGTCTCAGATATGACACAATAACAGAAACGAATTAAAACGAATAAATGAATAATAGTAAGTTATATACACTTGAATATAAAATATGCGCCATGTGAATAGGCACATAAGTTCAGTGCTCAGTAAATGACTCAAAATATGTACGGTCACAGATAATTACGTAAGTTTGGCAAGTTTCTTGAGGTACGATTGTAAATATCAGGTCCAGGCCAATCGCATGGTGGCAGGGTTGTCTTACACAAATTAACTTTCTGATGGTAAAGTAAATAGTGTACCATAAAGTACTTGTTTTGATCCAGAACACGCCAAGTGTGTGGCATATGTCATCACTGAGTGACATGCACATTTGTCCAAAGATGTTAACGGTGCCATATTTAAAAAATGTCACAATTAATTGTTGATTCTAGTGCTGATATAAAATAATTGCATGTGATTTAAATTATCAAAGTCAAAATTACAGGTCAACAAATAAAAGCAAAATTTCATATAATCCAGGTTCTATAGTAGATAATTAAGAAAACTATATATGTGAGTATACATGCAATTCCTTCATATACAATATATGGGACTTCAGATGAAACTAATGTTGTCAGTTCACAAATTTAACACTGAGTATGGGGAAGTGATAATTACAAGTAAAACCTTATTATTACAGCGCAGTTGATTCGTTTCTCAAAAAAAATCATACTAATGTATATATGATGATCATAGAATAGAAAGTAGAAAGTAGCATCACAAGGCCGATATCATGAGATGTCAAATTTCAACTTGTCCATGTATAATCATATGTAGGTAGTCACAACTACAAAATAAATACAACATTCAAAAGACATATCTTATAAAGCAACTAATAATGACATCACTTATTCTGATATACAACACAACAACAATTTATCCTCGAACTGCTCAGTAGTAGCTGAAAGAAATGGTTTATTAACCGAAAATGAAGCAAGCAACTTCTCTTCAGCTTCAGTATTTTAATGACAAGAGAAAAGATCATCATCTTACAGTCATTAACTTAAGGTGCTAGGCTCAGCAATGCGTCACTACCATAGCTAAACCTACATCTTCACTCGCCACCATGAAAGAGATTCTGAAATTAAATTGTTTAAATAGAAAACTACTAAAGTATTGAAGTAACTTAATTTGCACTATTATTTATAACATGCATAAAAACGTAGCAGATCAACTTGAATCACGTATAAAAAAACTACAAGCTGAAAAGAAAAAAGCTGTTAAAATGCATAACATACTTATATGCAAGTAATCTATAAACGTTTTTAACACGACCTGGTCTTCTAGAAAGTCTAGTTCTCTGTAACACACGCAACATTGGTGTTGTTATAATGTGCATAAAAACGTAGCAGATCAACTTGAATCGTGTATAAAAAAACTACAAGCTGAAAAGAAAAAAAGCTGTTAAATCACGTAACATAATTATATGCAAGTAATAAACGTTTTAACACGACCTGGTCTTCTAGAAAGTCTAGTTCTCTGTAACACACGCAACATTCGTGTTGTTATAATGTAGCTCACTCGGAACGCACGCTATACTCCGAACTGAAAGTAGTGTTTAGTTCACACAAACGCATAGAGTTCTGTGTTTTTTGATTATTTCTGCAACAGAGAAAAAATTCATTATCATCATGTCACACAAAATGTTCAGTAAATGTAAACAGCAACAAATAGACAAAAATATATTTTACTGAGAGAATTTCATTCCACAACTTCGCAAAGCTAGAATATTCATCATATAATCACACAATTCAGCAACAGAAGAAAAATCTTTGTTAAACAATTCATGCTTATTACTCGACAGATACATCCACATATACGCTCTTACCTCCAAACAGGTGGAAAGAAAGCGTGTCACCTTCAAGCGCTAGTGTTTTCAGGACCTTGCAATGTATATAGCAGGTATGATTGGTATCTCAAAGTGTAATTCGTGTTCTTTCCATAATCGATATGTCTTACATGTCATATTACATCTAGTCAGTAGCAACAAAACCTCAGTAACACTGTCTTCTCAGAAATCCGTTCATTACAAAATAAATCTCTCTTGAAAATATCACTGACTCTATGAGAGAACAAAGTGTGCACAAATAGAACCTCTATGTATCTAGTACAGCTGTAGGCTGCTCTGTTTAGTAAGTGTACCTTGTGTTGTACCATAAATAGCCGAAAAAAATGCTTCCTAAGTAAATAGTATACAATGCCTCGTGTGTCTTCCTCAGAACAACATATTTCATTAATCTTCAGCTTAATATCCTAAAATCATAATCCACTTCACACAATATACCATAATCGTATCATAATATACCATAGTTGCACCATCATAAAACGTAATAACATCATAAGCCTTACATGGCAATTCTGAAGCAAAATTCCTCATCATATTCCATATCTCTAGCGCACAGTATTCCCTACATTTATCATGTGTACGCATACAGCTGTGAAATTATCACTCTTCAAGATACTTTCTAAATAGCTGAACAAGCATTAGTCAGTCAGTAATGTTCCTAGTTAAACTACTTACCATCAGAAGTACCTTCCTCAATTCAGAACCACTTGTAAACGATCTCTTATCCAAAATAAAGTCAGCAGTCATCTATGCCTATTAAATGGGTGACATACTTCACAAAATGTGTACCTACAGAAAATTTCATCAATGCACTTTCCTCAAAAACAACACAGTATTCTGCCACGTAAAGGTAAAGCAAAACACACAAGTTTCCACAACTCACAAGAAGAAAAAAACATTATCTTAGAACCTTAAAAGCAAGCCTGCTCTGCTATATCAAGATCACAAAGAGAAAAGTTCTAAACTCACGAAATAACAAAAGAGTATTAAATTTCAGTTAGATACTTCATAAGTAAACTCAGAATAATACATGCTGAATACCTGTTGTTCACAGATTTCTAACCATTTCATATAGTCATGGCGCAAACGTAAATGCTCTGCAGCTTTTTTGATGTTTTCCAATGCTAAATCGATCGCTTCACGATGTCTTAAACATCGTTGTACAGGGATGGATATTAATTGTGTTATAAACTCTGCCAGTGGTTTATTCTTTACTACAAGGAGTAGAGGTAAAGTTGAAGAATCATTTGTCAGTTCGTAAATGATATTTTGAAAATCCGAAAAGTGCACATAGCAGTTTCAGTGTTGACGATAGCAATACAATCTGCAAAGATGCATTACAACGAAATTGTGGGTCACTATCAGAAATTACTTTGTCAACATGCACGATTTCTTTCAGAAAATGCTTTACGAATGCTACAGATTCAGATTTTTGAGTTGCTTTCGGTAAAGCTGTGAATAACAGAAATTTATAGGGAAGCTCAATAGCTACGAGAACAACTTTAGATTTCGTAACTGAACCGAAAATGTCAACAGCGGCTAATTCTCTTAATGTCACACTAATGATCGGAAACAGCGTTGTTCTGTGCTTAAAGTAGGTGGTTTTGCCTTTCTGAGCCTTTTGCTTTTTGCCAAGACTGTATGAATTCGCTTTTCCATGTTGTTGAAGTAACATGTATCTCGTAATTTTGGTCAACATTTCTTAGCACCAACGTTTCCGTAACTGAGAAGTATGTAGTAAACGAGTTTGTTGAAGAGCTCGCCTCGGATGCACAATACCCAAATAGGTATGTCAGGAGAACTACGTCTGAATAAAATGTTGTTATGTACAAGGTGCAACAGACTTATCACAGTATTTGAATTCTTTTCCCATTTCTCTTTTATGTCATTCCACGTATCATCTTCCTCCAGTCATGAGCAAAGTTTTCAAAGGCTACTTTTTGCATAGATAACAAACTAAAATTATTTTCATTCCAATCTCCCTCATCACTCTGCATTAAACCAACAGGCGCACGTGAAAGTGCATCGGCAATAGTGTTTTCTGGACCTGGAATGTAAATCACAGTGAAACTGAATTCCTGAAGGAACAAAGCCCAATGTCTTAAACTATCATGATTTAGTTTACCTCTCCCAAGAAACTGAAGTGCACGATGATCGGTATACACCTTAGTGTGTTTACCTTGTTGAAAGTAACAGAGTTTATCGAATGCCCAGATTATCGCTAATACTTCGATTTCGGTGACGTAATAGTCACGTTTGACTTTGGTTAGGACTCGGGTGGCGAAAGCTGTAGTTTTCTGTGTAAGAATTCCATTTTCTACAAGTTCTTGAAACAACTGCTCAGCAAGACCAGATTTTGAGCTATTCATGGAAAGGCAAAAAGCAAGAGATAAATCAGGATGTAAAAATACAGGTTCACTAAGCAGTGCAGTTTTCAAAGCATCATATTAGGCCTCGGCGACGTCATCACAGTCCCAAATTGTATTCTTAATTGTAAGTTGACCTAGTCTAGGTGTAGACAAGCTCTGAAGGCTGATGAAACGTCGATAAAAATTCAGAAGGCCTACGAGTCCACTAAGTTGCCGTTAGTTCGTAGGTACAGGAATTTCTTCAAATGGGTGAGATTCCTTTCATACACACAACCTGTCCAAGAAATTTAATTTGCGTTTTATCGAGTTCTGATTTTTCTAAATTGACTGTAATGCCATGCTCAAGAAATGTCTGTTATATTTCACTCAGCACTTTGTTCTGTCCCGTCCATGAATCTTCAGCAATCAAAATGTCATGAATATAGGTGCTCATTCTCTCGTTCAAGTGCTTTGGTAAGACAGTATTCAAACTTCGGATAAATGCAGCAGCTGAAACACGGAGACCAAATCTTAATTGGCTGCAGTTTCCAAAACAGGTAGGCTGTATATTTCCTACATTCAGGGTGTAATTTGATTTGCTAGAAGCTAGACTGTAAATCTACAGAAGACATTATCTTTACACTATGATATTTTTATAATAATTCGTATATTGTTTGTGGTAGATCTCTTTCTGGTTGTATGATGTAGTTCATGTGTCAGGAATCGAGAACACTTCTAATGGAATCATCCTTTTTAACAACGTGTAAGGGGCTATTGTATGAACTCACAGCTTGCCCGATCATTCGCTGACCTAGCATCGAATGTATTTCCTGTTTGACCTTTTCTCTATATGTCAACGGAATAAAATAAGCTGGTACAAAAAATTTATTATGTTCCTTAAGTCTGAATTCATAAAAAATTACATATATTTCCTATCTAATGAGAAAAAATTTCACATCTTATTTTAAAATTTCGGATAATTCACGTGTGTTTGCATATGAATCTACTTTTCCTCTGTGCACTTTCGTTTTAATTAACTGCTCTGTGCTATTAGATTGTTCACCTTCACAATGAAATGTTGTTATCTCCAGGCAACTGTCAGACGTACTCACTGAGTGTTGTGCCTCGAGTGGAAGGACAAAACGCAAACAGTTGGAATTTCTTACAATAGAATGTACAAGTGTATTTCCACAGTCACCATTTTCTTGTAACAATGTGTCTCTAATGTCATCAGAACCTACAAAGTTAATATGGTACGTCTGTAGACTGTTGGCATCTGCAAACAGTTCGTTTACAGGGGTGGCTGCTGGTCATTGCGTGTGTCCCTTTTTGTCTGTAGTTACTGTGCAGGTTGGGTGATCTAACTTCTACAGCTGCACCACGCTCAGAATCTGAATTTCTACGAGTAACGCCAATTTTGATTCGTCTTTCATAACTGTTGTTAGCATTATTGTCAAGTGGACTCAACGCCCTAATTTCTATAACCTGAGCACCACGTTCGAAATCAGAATTTGTGCTGTCACGCCAATTTCGATTTACTCCGTCATTACCATTACGTCTGAAGTTGTCTTCATTACCATAACGTCTATATTCACGCGTGCCAGCATCTCTGTTCCTGTATTGATAACTCCGAAGGCCACGAGACTCATTTCTCTAGCGTCTGTAATCTGTACTGTAGTGCCGATATATCAAATCATGCCTGTCTCCGTTATCTCTCTCATCATACCGTTCATCCAAATTCCATCTACGTTTTCGACTACGCCGCAGACGGTAATTTTCACAATACTGTTTGCTATTGATTCTGTGTGTAACTTTTATTGTTAAGTCCAAGGTCTAGCAAAAGAGGTTGAAAAGCTTTCAAGTCATTCTTACAACGTCCTGCCAAAATTATGTGACGTAATATGAAAGCCAATTTAGTCAAACAAATGAGGATTAATTCCGAAGGACTGTAAGGATTAGTTATACATCTGTTCATGCACATTGTGTTTACAGAGTACTGCACATGAGTTGAGAAATTCGATTGTTCCTCATTTTTCATCATAATAATATTATGTTTCACTCGATTTTGAGCTGTTTCAGGCCAGTAAGCGGACAAGAATGCACGATAAAAATCACCGTAAGTGCAACATTCACGTGCTATCGATCTCGTTCTTGTCGCAGGTTCTCCTTCGAGATAACTGCAAATTAATTCAAGTTTGTGACCAATTGGCCATTTTGGTGGCACAGAATAGTCAAACTGTTGTAACCACTTCCTTGGGGGTGAATTCCATTGTGAAGAATTTCAAATTTCCCAACTGTGAGAAAATGTTTGTAATCATAACCAAGGTTTTTCTGAACGAATTAGTTTTGACTCATACTGTAACTCACGTAGCAGTCTTGTGGCACGCAAACATATCACGATCATGAGAGAAGTGGTCAGCATTTCCAAAATTAGTACATTAATTGTGATTTCCAACATGATAATTATTGAACCGACTGGTATCGTTATCACGGCCTTTCTTTTCTTTGATATTGACAAGCTGTTCCTGTATCTTTCTCATGTCACGTTTGGTTTACTGATTAATCGTCGTCCACCCTTCTTTCAGACGTTGCGCAGACTGAAATTCTTCGGTATCAGAGAACCTATCAGAATCATTGATCATTTGCGTCACTCTCTCGGATAATTCTTCCACTCAATTTGAAACTGTGATCAAATGAGTCTTTGAAACTTCAATGATAGTCTGTAACGGTAATGACTGGACCTTTGGTGCTAATTCCTTTATTTGCAATTTTTTTTGTGACATCTGTTTTCTCAACTCAACAATATCAATAGACTGTACGTGATCAATTATGGAGACACGATTATTAATATCAGACATGACTTCATCGCGTACCTGAATTTTCAACCTCTCTGACATTTCCTCGAATTTGGGATTTAAATTGTCATTAATCTCATCCAGAAATAATTTGAAGTTTATTCTTCTTCGTTACTAGATTCATTGATCTCTCCACGAAGTTCGTCATTAGAGTTCTCAATCTCGTTATTAAATACTGTAATTTGATTACTGGATTTTCTAATCTCATCACGTTGAGCTAGTATTTATTGTGTAACATTATCACTGAAAGAGGGAAAGACAAAATTACTTTGCTCTGTAGAAGTAGAAACAAAACCTCAATCTCTCACAACAAAGTCTGATTGTTCAAGGTATTTTGATTTCCTGAATTGCATGTGGTTCCCTGCAATGCATCACGCATCACTAGCAAATAACAGCCTAAAGTCGCTCGAAATTTCCCTGACTTCATCATCCTGAGAAGAGTTTTTTACACTATGTTTCAAACTTTCCGAAACTTCTTCTGGAGCTACTTCAACAGTCTTGTCCATTCCTGCCTGTGCTCTAGTTTCCATTGTCATTGGTGCAATATAGAAATGACACAAAAACTGCAAAACAATTAGCTTAACATAAAACTATTAACCTCAATGTTACGAAATAAATTAAATTCCGAACCAGAATACTGCTGAGATAAATCATTTTCAATTTTTTGCGGAGCATCGAAAGCAACAAAAATTCTATGCAACAACTACTGATCAACTACGATTGCATAAAATTTTGCAAATTTAGTGGTAAGGCGAAGTATCTCTAACAGCGAAATCATCTAACGAAAAGAAATCATGACAGACAGGTCGACAGGTGAAAGCTGTAAAGTTTTAACTATCAAAAGTTGTAATAATTATTGTTAGCCGGATGAAAGACGTACGAAAATGTCTAAAGCTCAATCTCCTACAATATTATCGATACTATGTTATTTCTCTTAAATTGTAAGGCAATCCAGTGAAACGTTATCATTGTTATCAAAAAATCTGGTACATAGCCGTACAGTTCGTACTATAAAATATCTTATTCCGACATGTCAGTATTCAAACATTTCCTGGAACCTCTTCCTATCGGTCATATTCTAATAGTAAACAGAAACAGAAATTAATTACTCTTTCTACAAATCATTAAAAATCATTTCTCTAGTAGCTGACTGAGAATTTTAAAATATTCTCAAACGCCTCCTGTAAGCAACTCACAACTTACCTCGTCTTGCCGCTGCAGCTGCGTGATGAGCAAGGTTCTAAAATAATTCAAAAGCAATAGTGCGATCAATGCAGGGTGCAGTGCATAGTTACAGCTACTGATGCAACTACGCTTATGTTTCTTTTTATATGGATATTCAATTTGGTTAAGAAGCCTTAAACAGTATAAAAATTGAAGTAACTAATAATTTTTTATCTATGTTCTGAAAATTAATATTCAAAGAATGACAAACTTTACTAACAAATTTCTTTTGCTTGAACATTTTGAAAACAAATTATACCAAAATGCCTATAATCAATAATTGCGTATCTAAAAAAAAAGTCTATTCACTGAGAGCTGGGACGACACATAAACAGTGTCACGTGAGCGACTACGCTCGTTTCCAGATAAAGCATTCGGTGTGCACGTGATACGTAGAGGTGTGGAAAATCCTTGGCGCACGCTTTGCAACTGGCGGCGTTCAGCTGGCTGCCGAGCTGTCACAGCGGACCGTGAGAAACCTGGGCAACAATGTACGAAATAAATTTAACAATAATGTTAAAACTGAGTTCATTCTGTCAAAGCAGATTTATTTTCATTCAGGTTGTTAACAAAACGCTCCTCTCTCTCTCTCTATAACGCAGTCTAATTTCCACATTTGAGTTTCCACTTTTTCTACGACATGGAGGACGCACTTGTTCCAATCCTCCGCAGTCACTGTTCGTACTGCTTCTTCTAGCAGTACTTTAACTTCCGGCATTTTCTATGTTTTGTTTTTTTGCTGCAACATAGCCTTTGATTCTTGCCCACAATAACTCGATGGCGTGTAATTCACAGTGGTACGGAGGAATTCTAAGAACAGTTTTCCCTGCATTCTTCGCCATTTCATCTATTCCGAATTCGTTGTGCGCTGATCTGTGATTTTTAACTATATCTAAAAGTTCTTTCTTCGAAATCGATGTTTTTAGATTTTAGCCACTCTGATATTTCGTGCTTATTGGAATTCTCATTGGGAACTTTTTCTTTTCTGCGAGAATGGCACGGCGGGTTATCAAGAATAATAACTGCATTTTCCTGAAGCCGAGGAAGAACATCTTGAAACCACTTCTCGAAGGTTTCGGTGCACATCTCCTCATGATAATCTCCACTTTTCTTGGATTCGAAAGTCCACAAACATCCTTCAACGAACCCTGCTTTGCTGCCAATGTGTGCGATAATCAGACGTTTCCCTTTACCTGATGGGCCCTTGCTTCTGATGGATAATCCGGACAGAAACGCTTGTTTTGAGGAATTTATAGTGTCATGTACCCAGACGTAACTTCGGGTATGTCCTGCGTTCACCCACGTTTCGTCCAAATAGTAAATAGGTCTGCCTTCATCTCTCAACCGTTTAATGGTTCGAAGATAACGCCGCCTCCATAAAATGATGTCATCCCTGTCTATTAGCATGCTATCGCGCCCGCGCCAGACATATTTGAAATTCATTTCTCTCAATAACTTATAAAATGTAGTTCTCCGAAAATTGCCCAGATCAGCATCTTCGTTCACGACTGTAAGCCCTTTGTCAGTTATTGGCAATTCGTTATGAAAAAAAAATCGTGTACTTTCCTTCGTGTCGCATTTCTATCGAAGTCATCAACAGTTTCAGAAAGTTTGTGTCGCAATTTTCCTTTCTTGGCAGACTTCAAAGAGTGTGTGGCCTTGTACTCACGTATCACACGATACACTGAAGAATGTCCAACACCTGTAGCTGCAGCTGTTTTCGGAGCAATGTCACTCATCGACTGCTCTGGATGTAACAGTTCCGTTTTATACACGTTAAGCACCATGTGCTTCTCAGAAGAACTTAATGATTTCTTCTTTGCTCGCTTCTTTGGTGCACTCAGAACTGACACGTCGACCTCACTCGCTGAATCCGTGGATGACATAATGAGGACAGCCGTATGTGATGCTAATGAAATAAAAGAATATGTAAAATAAGACACCATGCGATACTATTGGATGCGCACATAAACAGTGTATGCTCAGCGTGACTACAAACACATATACTTACTCTAACAATCAACAACTAGTCTTTCAAGCGTCTTTACAGAAGAACTTAAGATATCCTGAAATCGCCGCTGTACAACTACCACTAACGAGCTCACACCTGCAACTGAGACGGCCACACTGACTGAGCGCCGCGCCTGCGAACCGCACAATTCATCGCTCATAAAAGACAAAGGTTGCACCCATCGCATTCGAACAAACTACAAAATTAAATTCAAACCTTCCTGAAACTTTCCTCGTTTACACCCCCACAAAAAAATTTAAAGGGGAAAAGTTTGTCGCTTAGTATATTTCGGACGATGATTTGGTGAAAGTTCTGCATCAGACGTGAGATTTCCATATATTACTTCACTATTACTGTCTTTATTGGGCAGGAAATTTACAGACGTCATCAACATATAGTACTGAAGGCAATTATAAAATTATTTTGCTGTGCGACACACAGTTTAGGAGATATGGCGCGATAAATATAGAGTAACGCGAAAAAACAACTTTTCCTGAAAGCTGAAATATTTCTCTTTTTCAGTGACAATAAATTTTAATGTAATGTAAAACAAGGTGTCGGAAGGTAGTTCTCGGATCACTTTAACATGCTCAGGTGCCAAATTATAAAAAACACGACTTTCATTTTTTTTAATTTCTGACGCCCTGCCTTGTACACCCCTCGACGGCAGCGCTTTGGTCACGCGCCTTGCCGTGTTTGCAGTACGTCTCTTGTTTCGGTGAATGGAGTATAGTCACAACAAAGATACGAATATTACTCCTTTTTCGTAACTCCGTAATTGTCTCCCGCCGCTGTACGTAAGTTTGAAATTTGGCTCAAAGGTGCCTGCTACCTTTCGTGTAATGGTACAAAAGCTATGCACCCTGCGAGTTTATCCTCGGCCTCGGCGCCGCTCACAACAGCCTGCTTCGATTGGGTCGAGCTCCATCTTGCATGAACCACATCTTGTCGAAACCACGGCCACTCGGGATAATGGGGATGAAATAATCTTCCAGAACCTTCATGTACCATTCGGTAGTCATCGTGCTATCAAGGAATACCGCAACGATTATTTCGTGACTTGAAATTGCTCCCACACAGTCACCCATTGAGGGTGAAGAAACTTCCCGAACGCGAAATGTGGATATTCAGCCCCCAAATGCGCCAATTTTGCTTATTGACGAACCCTTGCAAATGAAAGTTAGCTTCGTCACTAAACCAAAATATTTTCACTTCAAAGTCCTGTTCGTCAATTCTATGCACAGTAGTGTTGGCGAAACACAACCACTGCTCCATGACTTTGTGGCCTAATGGCTAATGGGTTTGAATTTTGTAAGGGAGAAGATGCACGGCTTTGGCAACAATGTCGCAGTGTCTCCCTTTTGATTCCCACCTGTTGTGTAGCTCGTCTGATCGACTTCCTGGGACTGGTTTGAAGCACAGAGCGTGTCTTTTCGATCTTTTCAGTCGTCTTCACCCTTTCTGGAGACCAACATTGCCAACTAACACCACCGGTTCTCTCAAACTTGCGAATGTAATTGTTGACTGTTAGAACACTAGGACCGGTTGTCTTGTGCTTGAACTCGCCGCAGTTGGGCTGGTATTTCTCGCGTAGTAGACCGTAACAAGCGCTGTATGCTCAGTGATATTTTGACGTGCAAATGTCCGAAATAACAAGACGCTTCGCATCATGCCCCACGGCAAGCCTTGAAGATTGAACGTCCTAACGCAAACCGTTCAGAAATTGTGACGGTTTTATTTCATATAGTTCAATAACTGTCGTCCTGTAAGTAGCCTATATAACACTGTGAACCTAGTATCAAGCAATTAGAAACTAGTGTGATTTGAAGAATACTGCGCGAAACTGGAAATTCGCACACACTCCTAGTATGATTCCTTGCAATTTAGCAATGATATCTCTCAAGTAAATTTCATCCCTTGCACATTTTCGGCAAAAAATTGACGGCAATGTCTGAAAATTGTATGGAACTATAATCAGGTGGTCGATACGATCTTCACTCTGTTGAGTATAATCTCGATTCGAATGCCGCAGACGACGTGGTTCGAAAGCCTGCTTTTCACGTAGGAGAAAATGCATAGTGGAGGATACTAGATTACGAGGCAAACTAAAATGAATATGGGCGGGATTAGCAATTTTACTTTGAGAGAAAAGATATAACTGAAGACACGCAAAGCAGCACTGTAAATGGACCAGAAGAAGATGCAGTGATGTAGCTCGTAGAAAGAAAACAGAACTATTAAAGGTAATATACCTCTTAGAAGTGGAATGAAAAAAAAAAGAAGACACGATTGTACTCTCATTTTCTGTTAGAATTAAGTAAATTCACGTTCTTTGTACATTACCGTATCTAACTGCTGTATAGAGATTAATGAACCGGATATGCTACCACGCAGACCAAAATTAGTGAACAGTATCAATTATCTCTTCTTTCTTCTTCTCGTGAATTCAAAGCGAATACTCTGTCTATAGGACTACGTAGCCGGTGCTGTGTGTCTGTCTGTCTGTTTATCTCTCTCTCTCTCTCTCTCTCTCTCTCTCTCTCTCTCTCTCTCTCTCTCTCTCCCTCCTTCTTTCTACTTTTGTCCAGCTCAGTTTCCGTTAAGCGTTAGAATGGAATTCGTTTCTATATCTACAGGACGATGTGTTGAACATTGGATTGGGGGATTAGTACCATCGCCTGTATAAACAAACTACGCTACCTGAAATGGTAGGTCCATGTTGGTTCTGTCGTGACGGTACACATGAAAAACGGCTCCTGCCATCAGAATACCCCGTAATCAATTTCTAATGATATGTTTAAAACTTGGCACTGAGTGTAACAATTTCTGCAGACACTACAAAATGCATTAAATGCATAACCGTCCTACAATACAAAGGCCCCAATTTAGTTCCAGTGCTGCATTGGATATACAACGACTGTCCTTCCTCACCAGTATTCTTTATTTGGTGTGAAACACATACATTTTTAACTTTGACAACGCAGAAAGCATGTTTAGCACCCACTCTGTTACTGCAGAATTGAGGATCTGGCTAACAAATTACTCTTAGCCTTCCAGCGATAGGAAAAATTTAGTAGTATTAGCACATATATCAACGATACTTGTACACTGTGGACAAAGAAAGGCAACGTGATATGTATTTGCAGTTGTGAGGATTTTGATACTTTCGTAGCATGCTTAGACCTTACAGTTTTTATGTAAAGCCGGAGATACGAGAAATCCAGTTGTCGTAAGTTGTACCTCCTGACAACCTTAACGTTGTTCGTGACAGATCGCTGTACACCAGAGTAACAGCTGCGAATGATATTAAAAAAAAAGAAATTAAATACGCGGAGTGAAATGTATCTATAGAACTTGTCGTCTTTCAAATTTTAATCAAGTGCAACATTTTCATCTACAAATACGTGCGTACTTACTCCACGTCAGAACACACCACTTGAGGGTAGGGAAGTATATCATTGCAAATAAAATTTTTCTACTGGAGTGAAAATACAATAATTACAACTTTAATAACAGTAATAAAATTGTTTTTACAACAGGACTGTGAAACTATACACATTCGGTGCAATTTTTAAAGTGAACACTATGATATTACGGTGACTATACGCAACATTATAACGGAATGAGACAGAAAGCTATGTCTTTCAGCCGTAGGAATTGAGAATAGGAATTTTTCAGTACTAAAATCCTTATGTCGCATGCACAGTCATACAGAAATAAAACGACTTCCATACTGAAACTATTCATTAACAATTTATTTTGTTCTTTCTCGCAAATTCCGCAGCAACATCACGAAACTGAATATCATGTCATAACAAAGTAGGCTTCCGCAGGTGCTTCTTGGTGTTGTACCGCATCATTGTATAAAATAATTTAATTATAAACTGTAATATGGGCGAAACATCGGTTTTACAGTTCATACAACCCATCGTGTATACAACAAACACAAGAATTTAAATGAAATATAATTGTGTCACGTATTCAGCAAGCAGAATATCACGTTCGTTTGTGCACGCACTATATAATATTTCCGTAAGTAGGAGAATGCGGAAACAAATTTTGCTGTAAGTAACGTTTGAATTTGTATTTAATATAAGGGATGGCGGAAACGCTGTAATTAACAGTCCTGTTACGTAAGCTGAAAGGACCTAATTTGGCTTTACTTAGATACAGAACTGCTAAAATTTAAAATGATTCCTCAAGTGATTATTTTCATTGAAAATTAGAATGAGAGATCGGTATAATTTTTGTCCAGGCATGCCTGTCCGGAGATAAACTAGTCGTTAGCAGTACGTCAATAATTGACTATGCGTGGGAAACTACCGCCCGGAATGAACATTGACTTAGAAAAGATCTAATGGCTACCTGCTGCATAAAAAGTAAATTTACGTTTAGAATGAGCTCTATACTTTAAGAAGATTCAATTTGAAGCTGTTGGCGTCTGACCGAATGCTCTAGTCAACGTAATTCTACCAAATACTGGTGAGCTACAAAGAGATTCTTGTTAACATTTATCAATAGGAAACAGTGTCATACTTCTTGAAATGAAACAGTTTATCAGATGAATTAATTATTATAATTAAGGTAATGAAATTACACTAGTCGACTGAAGCAGATGCTTACATGCTTGGCTCAATATACCGAAAGGAAGAGAACAACAGTCGGTAGTCGCTTTTTATAGCCCATCAAAGATATTACAGGATTCACTGATACTAAATTAATCAAATTCTTCCTTTGAGTTTCATAGAATTACAATTAGTGTTTGAGAAAAATGATGAAACTAATAATTATCAGTGTCTATTTCAGTATTCGTAAACCACGATTTTGTAGAGAAATTGCTACTGTCCATTTGAAGGGGTTACACACACCCTGAATGGCAGCGGAAACGCACTATCTCAAAGTCTTTGGTGCTACCGTTCACCTGTGTCCGGTTATATTACTGCCATTGTACAAGCCAGTTTGATAACTGCTTCATATTCACAGTGTGAAACTCCAGTTGATACACCATTACTTATACCATAACTTCCTGCTAGTGTTTGGGAGTCAAAAGTTGCGGTAACACTTAGTACGCTTTTATAGAGGACGGTTACTCTAACTTGCCGATAGGTTTGCTATAAACAGTATACTGTAGTTTTATATAGAGGTATAGTCCCTTACTTCTGAATTCAAAGTCACGTATAATACTATACTGACAATGTAATTCTAGCTCAGTTTTATAAGCAAGTATCTTCGTTATCCAAAATTATTTGCGAAACTCACAATGGTTTTATCCTGTTAGCGTGTTTCCACCTCCAAGGAAGAGATTATATATCATTAATTATTAGATTACGTTTGGGAAGTTAGTGCATTTATAATAAACACAAAATTCAGATATCAGAGAATTTTCGCATGGTCTTACACTGTAATTATGTTGTACATTCCAGGAATATTACACAGTTTGGGCTTTTACCATAATTTTTTATGGAGAACTGAAGTTTCTTCCAGATATGATAGAACTAATTTAATTCTTTAGACAGTCTTCAGTTTATTTTGATAAAAATAAAGCCATTTTAATTTATCTCATTGGTCTGTTCAAATCAGAGCTTTCTGAAATTCAATATTAAGTAATTTTCTTTCACAACACGTTTATGCAAGACATCATTTGCGACAGATGTTTACGATCTTCGTTCATCAAATGGATCAGATACATTACAGTACAGTGTTCACAAAGTTTCCTCAAAAATCTGCGTGAATTTATCGGTCCTTAAATAGTTTCTGTTCAAGTACATACAGTTTCGAATACATAATTTCAACAGCTTACATTTATGAAATGGGTTGCATTTAAAGGAAGGCTCCTCAGGCAAATGAACAGAGCAGTACGCTGCGCGAACTTGTGTCCAAAGTCATGGGGGGTAAAGGGTCAGGAATCTGCACATACCACAGACTACGATGCAATTTCCCCCCGCCGATAATTTATCTCGTCTCAGTAGATGTATCCAGATTATGACTAGTTGCCGTCACCGCTAGCCATCAGTCATAGAGTACATGTAAAATTACACAAGGGCATTAATGTAAGTACCTCATTTGCTAGCGCATTAAGTAATAGACAGAACACGACATCACTAATTTATGTAATTTTTGGCATAGTGTGTACTAGCGGGAGGATTTTAGTTACCTATACTTTAGACTGAATCACACGTATAATTATGTATTAAGAAAAGTTCATTTCATGCTAACATGCATGCTCATCAACACATTTACGTAAGTCAGGTTATGTGGTGTCTTGTGACTCAGCTCCCAGCGGGGTGGCCGAGAAGTTAGAATTATTCTTGCTGGAGCTCTCCAACAAGTCTGTCCACAATCACTTTACTCTGACTTCGCTGCGCTTCGCCACCGACTGTTTATGTCCACCACAGGGCGTGTGAAAAGTGTAGTGCACCTTAAACACCGCTGTAGATAGTACGCTCACTGATACATCAGGACGAAAAACATCGTTCCAACGACTCTCACATCCACAGAAACAACTTTATCTCGTGTCAGACTAACAGTAGGTGTTCGCTACTTATCGATTATTTTCTTTATAGCACTTTAACAGTGTCCAACTTCACTCACCATTATTAATTGGTCCTGACCGTTTACTGCTTATCATCTTTCTAGTTCACTGTGTTCATACTTGTGATCAAGCAGTAAGCAAAACAACATTTAGATACAATTTCCCACTGTATATAGCGATCAGTCTGGGTTCATTTGTCTCCATTCCATCTGTTAACGGTCATCAAGCTCATCAGTTTAATCGGTTTATTTTACTCCAGGTTCACGTATAATTTATCCAATATTAATCAACAGCTGTGTTGGCGGCAGGCAAGAATAACTTCATCTTGGTATCCCGAAGAGTCTACACCCAGTCGGCTGTGACGCTTTTGCCCTCAGGTATTTACCTACAAACAAACTGCCTACCACAAGCAAAGACACTGTGACATGAACTAATTTTTCTTATCACAATTGTGCAAAGCATGGACCGTGGTTGTCTAAATTCATCAATGCCCATAATGCTGCCCCTTCTGTAAGTTTCAGTTATGAGAAATAACTACAAACTTCTATACACAGCATTTTGTGAAAGTTCTTTGGAAGAAGCCATCTTTTCATCTATATCACATACATTTAAGAACTAATGAAAATAATATCATGCTCATATACATACTTGCAAGATATCTACAATTGCATCGCTATAATGTTATAGTGTCCTTACTCTAAGTCTCTCAAGTATTTATCTTTCACTGAATATCTAAGAGACAATTCCAAGCATACACAACAACCTATTACTTCCAACTTTTCACGGAATTTCGATTCCTATGACGTAGTTTAAGTTACACTCAAGTGAATGACTTCTTCTTAAAATTACTATACAGCGTCTAGGACCATGATTTCCTTGAATATCCCTTTTTTATGAGAAACAGTTCTTAAAACTAAACTGAATGCTATTACGTCCAAAATAAAAAAAAAATCTACGGGGAACATTGCGGCGGCGCGGTTCTTTCCGTCCCTTTACGATGGACCTGCACCTACCTGTGAATATTGTCTCAGCAGATCATCAGTAGGAAAGCCGAGTGAAACCTACTTTAATTCGACGTGAACCAGGCAGCAATTAAAGTCACTAATCTAAGTTTCGGGAGAAACACGAAATGAAAGGTTGGAAATTTTGTCCTCAATTAATATATTCTGAAACTTAGGTGAACAAGTATCACTGCCAAGCCCATGCCAGTCTTAACACAGTCACTCACAATCCCTTTCACTCATGTTAGCAAGTTTTTGGTGTTGCATTTCCCGAAAACGTAATAGCTACAAAAATACTGATTGTTTTTGATTGATAATGCTCGCAAAATATTTAGTCTGTCGATACCAAATGCAGTCACAGTTTCTAGCCACCGACCTGCTCAATACGCCACGAGGAATATATGTCTTTTCTCGTCACAAAATTCACTTAAAAATTCCGAATTTTCTACACACACATCGGAATAATTATGCCGTCACTTTCCAACACTTTTGATGTATGAAACACTGCTAGATCCGGCAACTTATCATTTCCATTGGAACTACTACTGCACACGTCCGAACTGTTCCATGGCTAGGATCCGACTCCTCTCTAGAATACTCTCAGTCTTCTCTATCAGCAGAGAAAGGCGCGCGAAGAATATTGCTTTACCATTGGTCAGTTTACTCAACAGCCAATAGCAAAACAATACTCTCCCGCGTCAGTCCGCGCTTTTCATCAATAACCAATGGCAAAATAGCAAAGCTAACGACTGCACCTTTTACCGACATAATTATCTAATATGCTGAAGTTTTGCTTATGCATAAAGTTATTTACTATAGATTTTTATACCTGAATTAACTTTCCCTTTATCATAAACATACTTTACAAATCTATTCTACAAAAATCCTCTTTGTCCACATCCATACTTCTTCGAAATTTTTATACCTGAATTAACTTTCCCTTTATCATAAACTTACTTTACAAATCTATTCTACAAAAATCCTCTTTGTCCACATCCATACTTCTTCGAAATGTTCCCACACTAAATCCCACTACATAACTCATTAAACAATTATCTTCATACTAACCTTAAACCACACTCACGCATCATTCACACTGCTAAAACACATTTATAACACTTTACATATACAAGAAGACATAATAACACTTTATGAAAGTACTAGAACAGTTTATAAAAACAATTCTATTACTTTAGTGCACTCTAGTGGGCACAATCGAAACTGAAATCACTGTACCCCTATCCAATATTGTCCTCTATCGGCTGATACATAAACTACGTGTGCATCCAGTCTCGTGTCACCATCTCTCACTATCCAGCTCCGAGACACATCTCCCACTTAACCACCTCCAAGGCAGGATTGTTATATGGCGCTACGCCTCAATATGTACATACTAAGGCCTATCTGTGCTACATCATTCCTTACTAGATTAAACAAACTGTTCACAGGGAGTAATGTAAACCACTAAAACATACACACATAATACATAAGATTAATAAGCATTGATTGCTTGAACTACATTACGAGTAATATTTCATAAGATCTTTAATGGGATAGTCTTTTTTGTTAAAAAAAAAAGACAGCAGGTAGCTGTTACCTAAGGGGTTGAATAATTCCCCACTCACTCATTTGCTTAATTTCTTTAATTACTTCTTCACGTTTCGACGAATAAAAGAAGTAGTGTGTTTTGCATTAGGTCTGGTATGGAATTACATCCAAATGATTCACATATATTTTGATTATACTGGTTTTTTTATCAAACACGTGCAGATATTGCAACAACACTTCCTCTAGATCATTCTGTTTGGTTCCATCAATCTCTACAGTTCCCGATACTTTGTATTTAGTTGTCATTTTTAAGTTTTCTACCTTATAGCTGCTACTAGGTATTTCTCGATGTGATATCGTTTCAATTTTAAAAAATTTAATATTTCTCGATAATATTTACAATATAAAGCCACAGTACGTAAAAGATCTACTATAATTTCTTGGCTCTTAGCCAACAGGTAGCATTTACCAGAAAAGTTAATCTTTGCATCCCTATCAATAAGAGAATCAAGCCCAAAAATGGAGCCAGCAGTCAATTTATATACCACAAGGAACGAGCAATTAATTACTCCATTTCCATGTTCTGCTTTGATCCACGCTACTTCACAGGTTGGAATCTGCTGCAAAAAGCACCGACGACTCGACAGTTCTGTACCAGATACTTTGGGATTTCATTACTATTATTCATTTGGTCAAATAAGTCCTGGGAAATTACCCTGATAGCAGCACATAATAAGAACGGCAACTGTAGGGATATTACCAGCCACTGCTTTGATTTTTGCTTGCATAGTACTTTTGGGTTTGTCTCCACAGTTGCTATATCCTTTCAATAATTCTTGTCTCATACCGGTATCATCAGTGTATCGCCAAAGTTTAACCTCTTTAAGAATTTCGCCCTCGTTCGATTCGTCAGCCAGCATGTGAAGGCAAGATGTGGCCGACCATAGTTTGTCGAATTATGCACCTGAAGAGGTGACTCCTAACCCACTTCAGTTAGTTCACAGGCACATTGGGAGGCTGCCAGTGGTGATTGTAATTGTTGCTCGTCACTGGGTCATACACTGTGTGAACATTATTATTATTACTGTTGTTACACGGTGGACTTTCTATTTTAGGAACCAAGTTTAGACCATAATTACCATTGTCACTACTGCTGTACCATGAACGGCCCCCACTGTTGCGATACCCTGGTTGGAATCTATTGTGAGATCTACGATTTTTACTGGGATTACCTGGATTAAATACAAAAGTGCCACGAAGGGTTAAAAACCTGTCTACCATAGTTTACGTTAGGGAAACGTGGTGGATATGGAACATTTTGGTAGCCTAAACCATTGACATTGGAGTAATCACCATTTTGAAGACGTTAGATGTCTTCATAATACCCATCAAGAGAGTCAAGAACAGAAAGAAAATGTTCCACAGTGGTTAAGGGTATGATGAGCTTTTCCTGATGTCGAAAAGTGAATCTGTTTTTAGTATCTTGTAACCTCCCCAAAAAAATAATAAAAGTAAATATTATAGATAGTGATTCTAATTTTTGGTGTAACATCCCCACAAAATAAAATAAATATTATTTGTTTAATGATTCTAATTTGTGTAACCTCGAAACAAAATTCTTTCTCATTTGCAACCTCCCCACAAAAATTCATTCACATTTAACCTCCACAAAAAATTCTTTTCTCTTTTAACGTAAGCTCGAAACAGAAAAATTCCTAAACCTCGTATTAAAAAAAAATTCAGTAACCAGGCAAATTTTGGACGACAGCAGTGCTGCGTCATGGCCCTGTAAGATCATTTTGAATAAAAAAGCAAAAATTCTTACCTCAATAAAGTCGCCAAATATCTGCTCTGACAATAAATTTTTCTGGCACAGCTCTGTGCAATACTGGCCGATAGATTTGTCATTTATGAAAGGAAGGAACTGATTTTTTTTGCAACAATCGGAATGATCATAGATTGGAGAAATTAGTAAATTCTTTAAATTGAAATGAATGCTTGTAAAAAAATTACTTTATATGACAAAGATTATTATTAGGACATTTTTAGAACAATTGCATGGGAGTTCATATAACATTACTAGATATGCGTGAGGCTGCTTTTTACCTTGCACAATAATACTCAGGCTCCGGCATCGCTGCACCGCGACCAGCCAGCCAAAACGATACACTATCCCAGACCAGAGCAGACTCCAGACTAGCGCAGACTAGCAACAACTTACTGCTACAGCTACACAGTATATACTCAGTCAACACTGCTCTCTGGTCAGCGATTCTCTTATACCTTGCATATCGCAGGCAGCACATGAGCAATACATCGAAATTACATCTGCTTGGACCTCTTACATAACCCTCCACTGGGGGGCCAAAATTTGGCAGCGATGGTGAGTTAATTGGACTTGCCACGAGCAACAAATTTTTCTTAATTAACTAAGTTCTCAGTTACAGAGTATATACATATATATAAGTGCAGAACATAAAATGAAATAGCGTGCACATGCACTGAGTACAGAACATATCAAGAAATTACAAAATGTATACACAATGAGTACAAAACATATTAACAAATGACATAAAGTGCACACACACTGTATGTATTTCTACCATTTTACAAGAACTAGTATATGCAATGAGTACAAAACATATTAACAAATGACATAAAGTGCACACGCACTGTATATATTTCTACCATTTTACAAGAACTAGTATATGCATTGAGTACAAAACATATTAACAAATGACATAAAGTCCACATGCATTGTATGTATTTTTACCATTTTACAAGAACTACTATACGCAATGAGTACAAAACATAGTAACAAATGACATAAAATGCACATGCACTGTATATATTTCTAACATTTTACAGGAACTAGTATATGCAATGAGTATAAAACATGTTAACAAATGACATAAAGTGCACGTGCACTGTATATATTATTACCATTTTACAGGAACTAGGATAGGAAAGGGAAGGATTGCATCATGGTTTTAGCACAGTAGGTTGCACGTAGCTGCACTGAAAGTCCATATCTTTCTACAGAAGCACAACACCAAGTGAGACAATCTGAAGATCTTTTCCCTGAAGTATTAATTAGTGTAGCCAAGACACTGAAATGTCGTATTAATATTCAATGTTATAATTTTGGTAGTACATTAAGTACACCAAACAGTGGAACCATAATAACATCTCCATTGTTCAAGGTGGTGGACAGCATGATGTGTCAACACCACACTCTTGCAGAATCCATACTCTTTCATCAACGTAGAATTAGTGCAAAAACCAAGTATAGTGCTCCATGATCATGAGGATGGGCAGGACAAACGGATATTACAGTAATTTCTGGTAATTAGGTCAGAAGGTGAAGGACATTAAGTCTTATGCTAGTCATCATTGAGAATTACACTAGTCTATCAACCGATTTGAGTAAGGTGGCACTCCTCATAGCCTAGTTACTAAACATTTCTGTACTGTATATGAAGTATTACAGAATATTATTCTCGAGTCATCTGATTACAGTGAACATTGGCACTCATTGGCCAGTTAAAAACCATTTTTATGCGTTATTCAAAAGTGATCATTCAAAGCAAGAGTTATTTAATGGCATACCATTTACATAATTCATATAGTTACAGTAATCATTGGCACTCATTGGCCAGTTACTAAACATTTTTATGCATTGTTCAGAAGTCATCATTTAAAGCAAGAGTTAATTAATGGCATAGCATTAACATAATTCATCTAGTTATAGTAATCATTGGCATTCTTTGGCCAGTTACAAACCATCAGCCATCTTCAAAACAGGAGCTAATGTGTGTAGCATCAAGCTACTGATACTTATGTATAATAGCATGTAAGTGACATAAGACAAATTTAAAATATGTGAAACAGTGGCATTCATTGGCCAGTTACCAAGTATTCATATAGTTTTATAAAACATTATTCAGTATTATTCAAAAGTCTTCATTCAAAATGAGAGTTAATTATTGGCATAGCATTTATAGAGTATAACAAAAAAATTATTTACAGAAATTATTGACATAGCATTTATACATTGTTACAAAACATCATTCAGTACTACTCAGAACTCATCATTCAAGTGATGTAGGGCATATTTAAAAATGTAACACACTGTAACTATTACTCAAGGTCTGTGGTTCGAAAACATCATTCAGTATTACTCAGAACTCGCTTCAACTGGTAGGAATATTTGGGACTGGTAATACATTTTTTTTTGTGCTAGTAATGCATTGCGTTGGGATCGATAATTTATTGCTGGGGCATAAAAATATTTGCTTTTGACTTATTGCAGCAAATAAAGATTAGTAACATCATTCGTCATGAGTCAGCTGTAGCAAGGTTATGAAACAAGTAGAGTATATGTGATCACATTCAAGAATGACACACACAAATGGGTAAAAATATGCAAGTGCTAGAACAGGTTTAATAACTAACTGCTTATAGCACATTAATCTCATGAATAGCTTCTCCTAGAAAAAATACAAAATGGATCATTAAGCTGAAAGAAGAAACGCATATTATGCTGAAAAGTAGTGAACTTCGAATTGACAAGTAATGAAACGTGTACTCAATATGTATGTACTCTAGCTGTCCTTTCCAAAATATTCAGTCATTATACCATGCAACATAAGACATACTGTCAAAACGAACTGCAACAAATACTTAAATAACTACATAGCATCTCTTAACTAATAGTAAATATATAAACTTCATCATTATTCTCATCTGCAAGGAAAGACTTCATTATTCATATTACCATAACTTCATTACTATCATCACCTGCAAAGAAAAACTTCATTATTCATATCAGCATATTCTTCATATAACTATTCATCACCATTCATTATCATCTGCAAAAAAGACACTTCATTATTCATATTACCATTTACTTCATACAACTACTCATAGTATAGAGTTTCTTATTTCTAGCATATTTCATCACTAAAACTAAGATGTGTAGTTCTGTCTGACAGCCTGCATCAATCGCCTCGTATTCTGAAAGAAAAAATTAGTTAAGACTGCTATCATACGATGTGTATAGTATATTCTTGTTAATGCTTGTTAATTCTGATCCATTTACTCTTCGTGACGACGTATTGCATCTTCTTTCGTTCATTCCGAAGGTGAAACTCCCATTTCATAGTAATCCACTGTGGTTTGTTTAATTTATTTCTTTTACATGTTATTGCTTTCTGAAAATGATGAATAAGGATTAGTATCTTGCATTTAAATCATATACCCATTAAATAAAAACTGGTTTCTAGTGATATAATTAAGCATACAGCATAGCATGACAGAAAACGTATTATGTCAAAAACATAGACAGTGTTCAGGTGCAAAAATGTACACAGAGTATCATCATGTAATGGCAAAAAAAATGTGAAATAGTCACGATGTTGAGAAATCATGAGGCAAAATGTCTTGGTGTTTGTTACATCTTAAACATTTCATAGTGCATACAAACAAAACAGAAAAACAATCATACATACATGAAGAATGGAAAATGTGCATGGTCTGATGTGTAATGACAAGAAATGCCTCTCTTTGTTCAGCTTGTATGTTGTGTAGTTGACAGAGGCGAGAGTTGAAGACTTTAATGGAGAAAGAATTTGACAAAATTAATATGTCACTAGATAGAATTGCATAATTGGTCATAAAATATGTAAGTTTATCTGAAAAAATGTGCACTGTCTGATGTGTAACGACAAGAAAAGCGACCTGCTAACCTTACCTTGCCGGGCACTTGCCAAGAAAAAATACGATAATCATCAGTAAGTGTTCATATAAATGTAATTGCATAAGTGGTCATATAAAAATCAGAAAATGGCATTACAGTGTGATAAATCATAAAGTATGTTCATTCAATATGGGGTTTAATATTGGAGACATGGTGATTGCCTTTACTTTTTCTGGTTCACAGAGTTTCGACGTGTACTACATTGGGGTGAGGAATGCTGCGAATTCGATATGGACCTGCGTATAGCAGCTCAAATTTACTGCATCTATTCTTTCCTCTGTTGGATAAATAGTGTGTACGTACTAATATCTTCTGTCCAATGTGAAAGTCACGCCGTGTGCAAACCTGTTTTTGCTGTCTTCTCCGGTGCTCTGCGGCACGTTTGATGTTGTTGAGTGCAATGTCAATTACTTCATGGTGTCGTAGTCGACGAGATGTAGGAAAGGATACTAATTCTTTAATTTTGTTATGTGGATCAACATTTTTCAGTATAACAGTCGGAGATAGCATAGTAGATTCATTTGGTATCGAGTTAATTACATCCTGGAATGACAGTATGTGTGTGTCCCAATCAATATGTTTTTTATGGCAGTATATTCTACACAGTTTACCAATTTCTTTCATTAGTCGTTCACAAGGATTCGAAGAAGCGTTATACTTGGATATATAAATCGGAGAAATGTTTCTTGTTTGTAACATACGTGTCCATATATCAGATCGAAACTGTGATCCATTGTCGGAAATTACTTTCAATACATGTCCTACATGAAACAGAAAATGTTTTATAAATGCTTTCGAAACAGATTTAGCAATAGCTTTGCATAACGGAGTGAAGGTAACAAATTTCGAAGTGAGTTCAACTGCGACAAAGATGTAGCAAAAACCTCTATTAGTTCTGGGAATCGGACCAAAAATGTCTACAGCGGCCATGTGTCTCAATTTAACAGGTACAATGGGATGTAATGGAGGAATATGTGAAGTCGTATCTGACTTAGCTTTCTGGCAGATTTTACATGACGCTAAAACTCGTCGTATACGTTTCTCCATGTTGGAAAAATAACAGTTCTGTCTCAGTATAAGAAAACATTTTCTGGCTCCGTAATGTGCGTAACTTAAATGAGTATACCAAATTAATTTGTTAACAAGCTCGTCAGGAATACATAATAACCAATTGTTGCTGCCAGGGTGAGAGCGGCGAAACAGAATATTATTGCGTACAGTGTAATGGTTTCTAATGGTAACATTATGCCTATCTTGCCAAATGTGTTTAATTTCTTTCCATACGTTGTCTTTACTCTGCTCTTGTGCTATGTCTCGTAATGACGACGAAATGGAATTTTCAAATGCAACTTGTTGAATATACATGACGCTGAAATTTGCTTTGCAGAAGTTGGTTCCGATGTCTTGCTGATTGTTGCTGAGAGAACGGGATAGTGCGTCTGCTACAATATTTTGTGTACCGGGAATGTGAACAATTGTAAAATTAAATTCCTGCAAATAAAGTTTCCATCTGCTTAATCTGTCGTGTGTAAATTTAGCGGAAAGTATAAACTGTATAGCTCTATGATCTGTGTAAACGGTCGTATGTCTTCCATAAAGAAAATTCCGAAATCTCGCAAATGCACATACAACACATAATGTTTCAAGTTCTGTGACAGAATAATTGCGTTCAGCAGGTGACAGAATGCGACTCGCAAAGGCGATGTTTTTAATTACTGTAGTACCATCTTCTTCAATTTCCTGAAAAATGTGTACGCCTAAAGCGGTGTTAGAACTGTCGGTGGCAATGGAAAAATTTCTAGTAAGATCTGGATGTGATAAAAGTGGTGCATTCAACAAAACTTGTTTCAAATTGACAATTTCAGAATTTGCTTGGCTATCCCAGGACCAAATAGTGTTTTTACCCATCAATTGACATAATCTAGGGGTGTCTAAAGCAGAGTAATGAATAAATTTACGAAAAAAGTTAATTAAACCCAAAATGCTGCGTAGTTGTTTCTTCGTCGTAGGAACAGTAATGTCACGTAAAGCCTGAAGTTTTTACAGGTCAGGCGCAATGCCTTCTGCTGAAATTACATGTCCAAGAAATTTTATAGAAGTTTTGCCAAAGTGCTATATACTGAGATTAACTGTGAGTCCTTGTGCACAAAAAGTTCGTAACAGTTGTTCAAGAATCAGATTGTGTTCAGACCAGTTAGCTTCTGCAATAAGAATGTCGTCTACATACGTTGTGATTCTGTCTTTTAATTCTGTCGGAAGTATAGTTTTCAATCCGTGAATAAATGCTGCTGGAGAAATAGTTAAACCGAACGGTAATTTACAAAATTGATAACAGTCACCAAAACAGAGAAAGGTTGTGTACTTTCTGCAGTTCGGATGGAGCTGAATTTGCCAAAATCCCGATTTCAAATCTAATGTGGAATAAATAGCAGTACCATGAAATTTGTGTAGAAGTTCTTCTAGTGTCTGTGGACGATATGTTTCATTAATAATAATGTCATTGATGTGGCGCGAATCAAGTACGAGGCGAAGTGAACCATCCTTTTTCTTAACAATATGGAGTGGGTTTGTGTACGGACTAACTGCCGTTCAATAATTCCTTGGTCAAGCATAGCTTGCAATTCTTTCTTAACTTGTTCTCTGTGAATATACGGAATGGGATAATGTTTGGCTTTAAATGTGTCGTGCTGTTTAACTTGAAATTCATACATAAAACCGGACATAGTACCAGGGACGTTGTCAAAATCTGGAGCTTGCTGTAAAAGAATTTTGCGTAGTTGCGTGCGTTCGTCGACTGTATTTGCACTGCTCTGTTTAACTTTATCAGAAATCATCTGTATAACGTCATAGTCGGCTTCGTCTGGAGTATTATAGTTGTGTAAGTACGTATCTGTGAACAATGTGGAATGACAGTCTATGTTACGTGATGCGGAAATGACCTCTGTACGATTAATTGTTTGTTCTTCTGCAGATAAAGAGTGGTGAAATTCTAATGCCAGTTGTACATTTTCATCCTTTAATATTAAATAGGAGTTTTGAAAGTGAATAATTGCGTCATGTTGTACCAGAACATTCGTACCTAAAATAACGTCTGTTGCCAATAAGGGAACAATCCAAAACTTTGAGTGAAATGTATGACCTGCAATACAAGATAATAATGTGTCTGTAATTTTACATCTACTCCTTTACCAGATACTGCTCCTTTTACTTTAGTTTTGCCTAATGGTAACGTAGGATAGGTATTCTCTTTGTTACATTCGTTGAAAGTTTCCTCATTTATAACTGACATAGGTGATCCAGAATCGATTACTGCTGAAAATTTGCATGATCCAATCTTTACTTCAATGACAGGGTGGGAAATGGTTTTTTGAATAACTGGTTTTTCCGCAAAAGAGTGTCTCGGATGTCGTCAAAAGTAATAACATTTTCGTGAACAAAATTCTCTGTGTCAAAAGTATTGCTTGCGTTGCTGGAAGATGCAACCTGTACTGAATTTAGTCAAATTCTATCTGACGTGCTATTATTTGCGGGAGGATGCTGTGGCATTTCGACTATTTGTACTGTTCTGTTATTTCTTCCTGACGTACTACTTCCGGGATGATATCTATCGTCTGATTCATTCATGATAATCTGTTGTTGCGGGTGATTTTGTTGCTGGTAAGACTGACTGTTATTAAACGTACGCTGAAAATTGTGCTCATTACTTTTACGTCTGTCATGATAGTCATTTCTACACGGTGCATTGCGATAGCAATTGAAATGGTGTGTTTTCTGTACATACTGATTTCCTTGTTGTGCATTACTATTTGGTGTGGCCGACGCTATACGTGTAGGCGGCGAAACATTAAAGCTTGGTTGACCTTGCAGACTGCATTGTGGGTTAGGTATGCTAACCAGTTGGTTTTGTTGCAGTTGTTGGGAAAAACCTCTATTGTTACCAAAATGTGGTTCCTGTTGCTGATAATTTTGACAATACTGATAATTGAAATTTTGTCTATTATTAAAGTTCTGGTGGTTGTCGTTCCTGAAGCGTCTATTACCTTAGCTATTGAAATAGCATGGCTCATCGTAATTGCTGTATGCTTGTTGATCTTGGTTATTATATGAAAAATTTTTGTTTATGAAGGAATAATCTGAGTGTTGAACTTCCAAAAGCTGTAACAGATCTCTGAATGCCGAAATATTTTCTTTCTGCTGACCTGTTAAAAGTGACACTCTTAATGATCGTGGTAATTTAGAAATACATAATTGGATAAGTGCAGATTCACTGTATGGCTCACTTAAGTACTGGTTTTGTAGGACCATGTGTTAAAAAAATTGCGTGACAGTGGAAAAATTTGAGTTCTCATAATTCGGTAAACTAAGTAATTGATACTTGATTCCTCGCTGTGTCGTCTTCGACCAATACGCTGACAGAAAAGCATTCTGAAATTCTTCTACCGAATAGCATTGTCTCGCGAACGGTCTCATACGAGTTGCCGGTTCGCCTTCCAAAAAACTGCAAATAAATTCAAGTTTGTGTGTTACGGGCCAAGTTGGTGGAAAAGCAAAGCTAAATTGTTGTATCCAATCCAAGGGATGGATCTGTGTTCTGTCAATTTTAAATACTTTAAATTTTCTCACTGATAGAAAATGCTTGTAATCAAAATTATCGTCTCTGTATGTCTGAACAGGTTCAGGATTGTATGAGAATCTATTTGTCTGTGACTGTTCGGAATCTAACTCACGTATTCTCTGTAAATTACCTAAATTATATATGCTGTGTGAGTGTGAGAAATGTTCGAAATGTGGCGTACGCTGGGCCGTGTTAGAGGCTGAAACATTTTTCATCTCCGTCACTTCTTGCTGTAAAGTTGACAGTTTTCTACGTAATGTATTATTGGACGAACCTATCTCACTGATTGTCTGCTGTAAATTTTGGAATTCAGGTGTTTGAATAAACGAAATTGGTGAAGTATCGTCTGATTTGGTGTCATTATTACTTTCGATAACGTCAATACGACTGGCCAATTCATCATATTTTTCAGTCAGTACTTTTACCTGATCATCGTTTTTAGTATCGCAGGCATTAATTTGTTCTTGTATTTTTCGTGTGGTTTTGTTTAATTTCTTAACGTCTGCTTTGATGGCATCGGGATCCTGTGTTAGTTCTAATTGTTCAAGTCTGTTGGTCATTGTCTGAAAGTCTAATGTGTGTGTGTCTGTTTTTGTTTTAAGACCAGAGATTTCATCATGCAATTCGGTGTTCAACTGTTTGATTTCGTCTGATACTGTAGCAATATTGCTGTCTATATATGTTTTGGCTTTCGTAAACAATTTACGCTTATCTTCCTGTCTCTGTGCAGTAATTGTTTCCATGACTTGTTGCTTTACTTTATTCTGTTCCTGTATAAATTTACGGTAACGCTTTTCACTGTTTTGTAGGTGGTGATTAAAACGTTCGTCAATTTAGCTGTTCTGTTGGTCAAATTTCGCGTCTACTTTTGCATCCAGTGTGCGTGAAAGTTCTGCTGACATTAATTTAAACTCGTCGCGTAACTGTGTTGCGTTTTCAGAGTATTGTTTAACGACTGCACTAATTTCATCTCTAAGTAATTTCGTTGTAGCTGCTTGCGTATTCCTTAATTCTTGAGCCACAGATCAAATTTCTTCACTACTGCTCCTAGCACAAGCCTTAATTTCCTCACGTAATTTTTCTTTAGTATCATGACATTGCGCGGCAACGGCTGTAATCTGTTCACTAAGTTGTTTGTTCTGTTCATTAAGTTGTTTGAAATTGTTATCTTGCTTATCATTCGATTGTTGGGAATTGTTGTCTAGTTTTTCATTTAGCTGTTTGAGATTGTCACCTTGTTCTTTCTTGAATTGTAGTAATAATGCTACAACTTGATCCATGCCAAAATTACGTACTCTATTCTCTGTGCTGTTTGATGGCGTACCTGCAATTGTCATGTTTTGTGTAACCATTTGGTCATTCTGTGATTCTCGAGAAGGTTTGCCAATCAGATGGGCACTGTGGGTCACTACCTCGGAACCAAATAAATCTGACGTATTTTGACTACATTGTTCATCTTCGTGAGAAAAATTTATCTGTTCACAATTCAAATTTTGCAAACCGGGTGTGTCAAACTGGGCAGCGTTTATTGTATCGGAACGTGCCGCGTCATCAATTGTTAAATTTACTGTGGGCATAATTGAATTTACCTGCCCATCATTAGGATTTGACTAAATACTTAGGTTCGGCAGGCACTGATTATCTGTAATTATGGGATCATCATTATTACACTGAGTGTCGCAAGTATTATCGGTCAAATTATTCGAGTCGACTATTTCACTCATTGCACATCGCGATGTACTGTTAACAGTTTTTCGCGGCATTTTTCACAAATCAAATTTAACCACAAAATGAAACAAAGACAAAGCGAAATGGAACAAACACAATTACAGCAAAGAGCAATAAATTGCCGATGATCTGTGGAAGGAAAAGTGACAAATTAGTAAATGCGTGGCGCCAGATGCAAACTACATTTAAGTAAATAAGAGCAGATACATGACTACTTCTCAGAGATTCACAAAGAAATACGATCCTGGCCGGTTGTCGTCAAGTGTAACCTCCCCACAAAATAAAATAAATATTATTTGGTTAATGATTCTAATGTTAGTGTAACCTCAAAACAAAATTCTTTCTCATTTGCAACCTCCCTACAAAAATTCATTCACATTTAACCTCCACACAAAATTCTTTTCTCATTTAATGTAAGCTCGAAACAGAAAAATTCCTAAACCTGGCAATAAAAAATAAATTCAGTAACCTGGTAAATTTTAGGCGACAGCAGTGCTGCGTCATGGCCCTGTAAGATCATTCTGAATAACAAAGCAAAAATTCTTACCTCAATAAAGTCGCCAAATATCTGCTCTTACAATAAATTTTTCCGGCACAGCTCTGTGTAATGCTGGTCGACAGATTTGTCATTTATGAAAGGAAGGAACTGATTTTTTTTTTTGCAACAATCGGAATGTTCATGGATTGGAGAAATTAGTAAATTCTTTAAATTGAAATGAATGCTTGTAAAAAAATTACTTTATATGACAAAGATTATTATTAGGACATTTTTAAAATAATTGCATGGGAGTTCAGATAAGATTACTAGATATGCGCGAGGCTGCTTTTTACCTTATACAATAATACTCAGGCTCCGGCATCACTGCACCGCGACCGGCCAGCCAAAACGATACACTATACCAGACCAGAGCAGACTGCAGACTAGCGCAGACTAGCAACAACGTACTGCTACAGCTACACCGTAACTACTCAGTCAACAGTGCTCTCTGGTCAGCGATTCTCTTATACCTTGCATATCGCAGGCAGCACATGAGCAATACATCGAAATTACATCTGCTCGGACCTCTTACAATCTTCAGTACATATCGTTGCGAAATTGGTTCACCCCAATACTTAATTTTCTTGAGATTTTTCTCACGATATTTCCTTAAGTTAATATGCTTGCTATTGTACCTCTCAGGGTTGAAAACATATTCACCCAGTCGCTCCTGAATACCTTTCGACCAGTACTTACCAAGGAAAGCTTGCTGAAACTGTTCAGATGTTTGACAGTATTCCGTAGCTTCAGTTGCCTAGAGGACCCCATCATCTTGAGTAGGCCCTGCCACGTATTATTTTTTCTGCCCTCTGACCATGATTTTGCTAAAACGCCCATAAACGATCGGATGAACACTGCGGGATGGATATTACTTTTTCAGGAATGAAAATTTGTGACTGTCGATTCTTCAAGAAAGCTTCTTCGCGTATCACAGAAGACAGTGTAGGCTGTGCCCCCATATTATATGCAGGGCAAGCAGACACCAGATTCTCGTCGTTTGCTGTTCCCCTAGCACGTTCGCTGCGGCTGACGCTTATAAGCGTTTCCGCGATCAACACGCCAGAGCGGCTGACGCTCATAAGCGTTTCCGCGATCAACACGCCAGAGCGGCTGACGCTCATAAGCGTTGCCGCGATCAGCAAGCCAGTGCGGGTAACACTTATAAGCGGTGCGCTCGCTAGCTGAGTTCTCACTAGGGGAGGTCGCCAACTGGGACACGCCGATTTCGTCCGAATTGTTTCTAGAAAGAGGTGGGACTCCACATAACGTGCCCGAAATATTTCGTCTGAGTTGGCCATAGGAAAGGAGAACATGCTCTCGAAAGTTGTTCCGATAGCACTATAGGAGGCTATACCCTATTTAGCGCTCTGTTCGTCGTTATTGGCGTAGAGTAATGGTCAAGCGCATTGCTCACGAAACAGGCGACTTGGGATCAATCCCAGGTCCGTCCTGATTGTTTTTTCTCATTTTTATTTTACTTCGTATCTTCAGAGTGTTCGGTTATTTACGGTAGATGTATATTTCTATCGTCAAGTCAAAAATCTAATTAAAAGATTACAAAGTGCCCCTGAATAACTCCAACAACAGCGAGAGGTATCATCAAGAGAAGATGCAATTAAAATACATTCGACCGTGCTGCATCAATTCAGTGCTCTTGTGGACACCCCTATGATCTAGTACGCTTGGTTTGCATCCAAACTATTAGAGGAAACACCTTAGTTTTAAAACTTGAATTAAGTGTGCTTTCCAATGAAGCATGTTGCAGAGAAATGTAACTGCTCAAACAATGCCTTCATAAAATGTGCCTAGAGTGAAACATATATGTTTCACATGTTTCTATGATATGTCACCATAAAAATGGCAAAACATCTACTGTCGTAATGAATAAAAAGTAGCGCACGTAATCACAAGAATCTTTAAAATCTTTATTTTCATTAAAACTTTCGCCTAGTTATATAAATATACTACTTGAATGTATTTAAATTCTACGGTAAATAGTTGAAAAATCTGACGAAACCAAGGAAAATAAGAATGAAAACAATTAGGAAGCACCTGGGATTGATTCCAGGTCGACTGTTTCGTGAGCAATGCGCTTGACCATTACGCTACGCCGTCAACATGTTCGTTCCGGCTGACGCATATAAGCGGCGCGTTCACTAGCAGAGTTCTCAGTTTAGTTTGTTCGGCTGTGCACTCGTGTTAGTTCAAGTAACCAACGACATATCACGTAACGTGTTCCTGTCTGCAGTTGTGTGTTTTCGTTTTTTGTCGTCTGTGTTGTGCATTGTTTGCAATGGCGGCGAATGAACCGACACCGGGGCCTTCGAACGCGAAAAAGTGTAGGAAGAGTGACCAATATACTGACCATGAGTTACTACGTGTGTTAAAAGATAGTGATGTAGAGTTCAGAGAGGACGAACCAGATGAGGGTGACTGGCATTTGGAGACTGCAGAAACAGACCACAGTGATGACAGTGTGGAAGCAGAACTGTCCAGTATGTTTCGTGACAGTTCGGAATCGGACGATACGGGCGACGATGATGAGGAAATCGCCGACGATAAAGAACCAGCGCTCGCAGAGGTAAGCAAACCAGGTGTTACGTGGCATGAAGAACCACATGGGATGCAGTATCACCCGTTTACGAAAGCAGAATGTTTGCTGATGAAGCCTGCTGGCAATACGCCAATGGATTTCTTTAGGCTACTGGTTACAGATGACATACTGCAGCTCATAGTTGACGAAACAAATGATAACGCACGGAATATATTTGCGAGCGCAAATACACAAGAGGGCTCTAGAATTAGTAATTGGAAACCCGTAAGTACAGAAGAAATACTTGTCTTCCTGGGGATTTCATTACATATGGGTAATGTCAAATGTGCCCGACTACAAGACTACTGGAAGAGGGATCCGCTGTTCGAAAATAAAGGAATAACGATGAGTATGAGCAGAGACAGATATTTGCTTATCTTACGCGCATTGCATTTTGCAAAAAATCCAGAGTCAGGCGAACCGAAACCAAATGATCGACTGTATAAGATACGCCCTATATTGAATTATTTCAACAACAAAATGTGTAATGTGTATTATCCAGGTAGGGATCTCTCTTTAGATGAATCAATGATTCTTTGGAGGGGACGATTGTCATTTAGACAATACATAAAAAACAAAAGAAATAAGTATGGCATCAAATTGTACATGCTAAATAACCCAGACGGCTTCATCAATAAATGCGCTGTGTACACGGGGATGCGTGGTGATATGGGGGGAAAAGGGCATGCTGAAAAGATAGTATTGCATTTGTTAGAAGAGAAGGTGAATGTTGGCCATCACATTTACATGGACAATTTTTACAACAGCTTTGCCTTAGCTAAAACCCTGTTGAATGCAAAAACACATTGCACCGGGACACTAAGGGTAAATAGGAAAAATACCCCTAAAGACGTGGTATGCGCCAAGCTGGGGAAAGGGGACACCATAGCACGATATTCGGACGGGGTAATGATCGGCAAATGGAAGGATAGACGAGAGGTCTCCTATATTTCCACAGAATACCCCAATACAATGGAACGTGTGCAGAATGCACGCCAGCAAATAGTCGCGAAACCACTGCCAATTATCAGATATAATAGTTGTATGTCTGGGACCGATAGGCAGGACCAGATGTTGTCTTATTATTTATGTGAACGAAAGACAATCCGCTGGCCAAAGAAACTATTCTTCCATGTAGTTGACATGCTAATGTTCAATGCACATTACCTATATAATAAATACTCAGGGCATAATATGACTTTGTATGATTATAGAATACAAATAATAAAGGGACTACTTCCACCAATGGACGTTACAAAAGGTGTGCGTAACAAATGTAAAGACACACATGTTGTGCAAAAGCGGGACGCAACGGAAGGGACGAAGCAAGTTATGCGGAAGCGATGTAAAACGTGCGCGGCACGGGGCAAGCGTACGGATACACCATACGTGTGTATAACGTGTCCAAACCAACCTGGATTCTGTTTGAACTGCTGCACAATTACACATCCATAATGTAATGGGACGTCGTATCTACAGAGGAAGATCTGTTTGTGTTTGATCTGTAAAGTGTTTGTTTTATTTGATAGCCATGTAAATATAGTTACATTGGTTGCTCAGAATATGATGTTTCTGTACAGTACCGTATGTGGACTTATTTGTGGTTTGCTATAAAAACATCACCTCTACACCTTGAAAACTTATTTGTTACTAGCTGCAGTGCCCGGCGTTGCCCGGGTGTGTATTCATTCCTGTCTTATTTTAGTCCATCTGCTTCTTCTCTCTCTGTCCATCGCCTCCTGTTCTATCGCTATCTATTTTCCATTCATCTCAGTTCCGTTTTCACACAGGTCAATCTTCATGACATAATATTTCCTGTACTATGTGTCCCACAAGAATATAATTTTCCATGTTCCCCGGGAAGAATATTAGGAAACTGCAAAATGAGGTGCGAATGGAGTTGGTATTACAGACGTAATACATTACAACCACATGCATAGTGGGACGGATTTTCGTGCGTTTCATAGTTTTGACGTCATATCTCCTGTACTACGTGTCATACTATGATATAATTTCAAAGCTACATTTAGTGGTATATATGCATATCCTCTGCAAAATTCTTCGCGAATAGCTTTAGTAGTAATGACATAATAAATAGAAATCACAAACCTGATGTTGCGGTTATTCAAGAACACAATTGTTTATGACGTCATATCTCCTGAACTATATATCGTAAGTAGTTTTTGCTACCATAGCAAACGATTCATTACCTTAGAGAAAATTTGTACCAAATTTGATTGAAATCGGTGTACTAGTTTAGGAGCAGATGTGGAATATCGTCACATGATGCGGCCGTTTTTGACGAATTACATTGTTCATGACGTCATATCTCCTGACGTATGTGTCGTATGTGGTTCTTACCCCTACAGTGATAGTTTTCCGATAATAGGAATATGTGTACCACGTTTCGTTGAAATCGGTCCAGTAGGAGGAGATGTGGAACATACATACATACACATACAGTCATTTTTATAATATGTATATATTTGTGATTGGGTTTCCATAGCACCACATTGCAGACGAGTCCTGTTTCTTTTTCTTCGTTTTATAAATCTTTTGGTGTTTTCCGACTAATTCTTTTTCAATGGAGTGGATTTGTCACTTGTGTGAATTGCATTTTCTGTCCAGTTAGCAATACAATAAATAAATAAGGGGCTTTGTTAGAATTGTTTGCAATAAATGCATGTAACGCTTATAAGCGACAGACAGCAGGCAGCATTTATCACATGATCGGCATGCAGCTAAAGTGTACTTGTATTTCTATATCTAGCACCTCTTCCGCAGACGTTATATTCGTTGCCAATATTACGTTCGTGCACAACATGAATTTGTCGCAAAACTAGACATTAGTCTTGCGATCAAAATTTAGGCGTGTTCATAATTTGTATTCAGCCAGGTATGGATTACGAAATATAAATTCCAGCAGTATCTTATTATAACTTGAAACTGCTGACTTCCCTTGCAGAACAAAGTTTTATTCATCCATAAGAATTATGAAAAGATACAGTGGCGAGCTAAGTCGGTAACTATGTAAAGTTATTTCCTCGAAATAAAAATCATAGAAGGCCGTGCGGCTGCAAAGAGAAGTGATTGCAGCGCTCCTGGCAGCTAGCCCCGAACTGTTTTGACTGAGTGGAACGCTGCGCCTCTGGTAGCCAGCGTACGAACTCCAAACGAATCAGCTGGCGGCATCTAGTTTATTCGCCACAAACTTACAGGTTTCGCAGGGCTATGATTTCAGCTCTCAGCGCACGTGCGCTTACAAGCGTCCGCCTCGCGCGTTAGCGGCTCGCACTGGCGACCGCAGCGAACGTGCTAGGGAAACGCTCACTTGGTATGTCATAATCACTTAAACCCCACGTTCTGCTTGCTGGTACTATCATTACGTATTTCTCTAACCCTGGATAATTCCTTTTATAGACTAGTGAGTTGAGTATTAACTCTATGTTTCCATTCCGGTATCTCTGCATTTAGAGTTTCCGTAATCTGGTTGAGATCCACCCTAAGTGACTTCTATGCTTCTGTCTATCCTATGGCTGTCATCAACAGAATTGTGTACAGCTTACTTTACCTCTGAAGCAACAACCTTGTTCAGTTGCTATTCTTTCTGCCTCAAAAATTCATTAAATTTTGTTCTTCATTCGCAGAAAGCCATTCAAGTGCATCGTTGCGTTTCTGAATATTATTTTTCATCAGTTGTTCGGTTTATATAGTAGTCCCCTCTACGGGAAGTTTTCTGTTTCCGGAACTTTACGGTAAGCATCTTGGAAATTACACGTATGAGTTTCTACTGTATCTTGCCTAACCATGAGCCAGGAGCCTGACTCTAAGATCAAAATTTGTGCTGACTGTTGTTCCTTGTTAATTTCCGCTGACTGAGATTCCATGCCTTTCAGCGCTGCTGTTAATGGAGGAAGTTCAGAATGTACATTTTCAGCAACATAGTTAGCTACATGTTCGGTTAGCTCACCTTTTATTTCTTTCAGTTGAAAATCCTAGCGTGTAGATATTTGGATTTTAAAATGATCCACCTGCTGTTTATTTGCATTTCTGAAATGCTCCGGCTGCTGTTTATTTTCTTTTCTGAAATGATCCAGCTGCCGTATTATCTGATCCTACTGCTCTCTTATCTGATCCGACTGGTGTCTCACCACTCCCATGAGAATTACCAAAAGAGAAGCCTTTTGGGCCTTCGAAGTATCTTCATGTAAAGCAGAACTAAGATCTGTGTGTGCTGTTGCAACGCTATCGCTGTCCGCGAGTGATTCACGTTCATCTACGGTAGCGTTATGTTTACGTTTCTATCTTCGGCAAATTCCCCGTCTGTTGCTTCAGGATTATCAGAATTCGACACTTAAGACATGATTGCTATTAAATGCCTACATGTCTTTACCGTGCTCTAACACGACAGGAGTACACAACTTCACAGACGTTTACCCCATAGAGTAAATATCTCTGGAGTGAGCATTGCGTTCTGCGCATGTTGTCGACATTAAACCAGGATTGTCACGTGATCTCGGGATGTCGCTGTGCCTGTGTGCTTTCTGCAGCGTTTGAAGTTTATAATACTAAGAGTATTTGTTGTGTTTCACCTTTTGTTGATAGTGTAATAGCGATGGTGAATTACGTTGTTGCCACGGATGCAAAGAAAAATATGTGAAAGGAGGGATAGTAATTTTTCATGGGTACATTCCATATAGCTCTAATTATAGTTTTCATTTTAGTAAGAGACACTGTATACGTTTAAAAATTTCGAGACGCATTATAATTAAGACTTGATTCTGTAGACCTATTTTTCTACGATTTTATGACTATATAATAGATATTACGGCTCGTACAAAAGCTTACAAACAATCGCTTCCTCTCGTAAATTTGCTAGTGGAACAGGAAAGGGAAAGGTTAGTTGTTTCAGTAAATACTATCCACCATGCATTTATCAGTGACTTGTCAATTATGTATATAGATTACTCCGTCTACTATTTATATAATGAACTGGGAGCAAGTACTTAAAATGCGTTAAATAAATACCTCAAAGTGCCACCAGTAAGAAAAATTGTGCTTTAGGTCGCAAAAACTAGAAAATAAATACGCAGAAATACAAGAAAAAAGGATGAATTAGCAGGGATACAATCGCTAATGTGTGGCAAATTCGGTGTTTTTCGGACACTTGCGAAAGTACTAGCGTACTGTCAAGTCGTTTTGCAGGATTATCAGTGCAAAAATGTACGTTAGGATCTGTAATACTATAAAGTGCCGTATCATACCAAAAACTACCAAAAATCGAGTGCATCTGATGACACCTATCACAAAGAAGCTGAATGTAATATCACGTGCCCTTAAAAGTTACGTAGCTGGTTTATTCCCGGTATCAAATGGATACTGTTAAAATGTCTGCGCAACATATATAAATAACGAAAAGAATCCGTCTGTACTAGGGATGTAGTGACATTCTAAATATACAGGGCGCTATACGAACACACACACACACACACACACACACACGACGTCCCGAGATCACGTGACCAGGCCGGCAATGTATGTTGACAACACAAAATCTGTTCTGCGCATGTGAGTGCTCACTCCAGAGATATTTACCCTATGGTTTACCCATGGAGGTATACCTCCATGGGTTTACCCCACTGTTAACATAAAAATCAACAACTGAAATACACTCTGGCTGGACACAGCAAGAATATCTCTGATAAATTACTATTTCCCCCATATTGTGGAAAATAAACATTAAAATTTCGAAATATTAAAATTTTTTACACAGTCACTTTCAGCACTGACTATTTATTTCCTAACATATTCTCCTGATAGGAAAAGCGCCATACGTGAGCAGCACAGAAAAACCAGAATAGAAGTTATTCTTACCATCTCGCTGTGCCGCGATATTATAGCCCAATACATTGTTTGAGGCAAACTCTTAAACATCGTCAAAATTATTCCAGCAGTTCAGCTTCTTACTGTCCCTCAATTTTTGTAACAAATCTGCAAATAACTTCATCGGCAGTGGTTATAGTCGTATCCGGCAGTGGTTATGGTCGCAGTGCATGAAAAAAGATAAAATTTTGTACAGACATAATTACATAAAATTACTTACGTGAATCGTGGCATGCGTTCGGGAGGCACATATACCATTTCCGTAAGTAGGAGGACGAGGAAACAAACTTACCTTTAAGTAACGTTTGAATTTGTGTTTAATATATGGGAGGGCGCAAACGTTATAATAGGTTTCCCGTAACGTAGGTTCAAAGTACCTAATTTGGCTTACTTGACACATAAATGCTAAAGTTTAAAATAATTCCTCAACTAATTACTTTCATTGAAAGTTAGAATGAAAACTCTATATAACATTTATCCAGCTACGCCTGCCCGGGCGTAAAATACGTCGTTAGCAGTACGTCAATAACTGACTACGGGCGGGGAATATAAACTGCTGTGTTGAATGAACATTGACTTAGAAAAGATCTGGTATTTTCTTTTTATCGTCCATCAAGGATATTACAAAATCACTGATACTAGATCAGTAACATCCTCCCTTTGATTTTCATAAAATTACAATTCATGCTTAGGAAAAATGACAAAATTAATAATTATCACTGTTAATGCATTATTCATAACCCATGATTTGTAAGTCTATTTGAAGGCCTTACAGCTACTAGTCCTATCTGTTAGTAGTATTCATAAATAAAACTGACTTCAATGTAAAGCAAAAATGAAGTTATCTTTGAAACGAAAAATCTCTTCAAAAGTGCAGGACCAATGTCACGAAAGAAAATTGATGGTTGTCGTCCTATACTGATTTAGTAACTGAATTCACTAGATAACATTATAAAGCGTCACTAACTACATAATGGACTTAGAGCTCTATGATAGCCCTTTTTCAACTACTGCAAATGATTAATTATTTATTGATCTTTGATATTAATGAATGGGTAATATGAAATCTTGTACGCTGACGCAGTTAAGTGCAACTAAACGTCTCTTATCCATACGTAAATGATACAATCACAGTACCTTTTCAGATGCAGTTGCTTGCTTCACCAGTCAAGACAGAGTCGGCTTTTTGGCATGAGAATATCATTTCATTTTTATTTATTCTTCTAGCCAGTCGAAATGAATAGTTCACGAATCCATGAATTCCTGTGCGAGAATTGCGCTCTCGCAGTTTGGCCCATTGTACAACGACGACGTGGGGTGTTAGTAATACAAACGTTGCCACGACATTAATTTGGCCAAAGTTTCACATTCCTCTCATGATGGAATTGTCGATAGTAAGTGTGAGTTGGATTTTTACAGAAATGTAGGAGCAATTTCTAGCCACGTTTCTCTGCAATGATAGTGGAAAGCACAGAGTACATGTATGCCTATGAAGTGGACTACATAGACTCCACTGAACCAGGAAAAGGACGTAGAGGAAGCAGGGCTCTCATGCACGGGTTTCGACGAACGACAGCGGCGGCTGACGTAAGAACACTTCTTCCTTGAAAGCGCCTCCTTTGATACGACTAAGAGCTTGCCTCCTGTAGTCCCGACTGCCGTAGATGACAGTCGTGATGTGTTAGCTGGAACTCGAGCTCCGCTTTCCTTGTGCCGGTGTACCTTGGAAACTGAGCTGGCAGTCTGCTCCGTTCTCTCGCATAACATCAGCATCAGTCACTCTGCGCCGCGTTTCGCCTCCGAAAGCCGCAGTGCTTGCGGTAGCGCCACGAGGCGCTGTGTCGCAACGGATTTAGCGGGCGCGCAGCGTAGCACGTGGGCGGCGCCATAGACAGCAACTCCCCCGGCCACGTCCACGCCAGTAGCAGAGCCTCGACGACAATACGTTACTGTCACAGAGGTTGATAATAACGCTTCGGTTGTAAATTTCTTTATTTTAACACGACCGGTTTCGGACTGTCATAAGCCCATCTTCAGGTGTCATAGCTCTGCTGTGGTCCCGCAGTGCCGCGGGTACCAGGCACGGTGTGCTGCGTTCGAGCGCAAAACAGGGAGTCAGTTGCGTTAATGTAACATAGGTATGAATCTTCTGAACGCCTGCTCAATCCGATTTTACTTGCCGACGCCTGATAAATACGAGGAATATCCAGAAAGTAAGTTCCGATCGGTCGCGAAATTGAAATCACAGTGAAAATCCGATGAAGCTCTCCGCAGATGTGTTGGGCAGTGTTTCTAGTATGCCCGTTGATAGCGTCACGTGGCACTTAGTGGTTCTGAGTACGCAGTGAACACATAAAGACGTCTAGCTCCCATAATGTAACCGTCGTGTATTTCCTACTTCACGACAATTTTCCGCTGCACACTGCAGGGAAGTATTTCATCGCCTATCATACAGCCCAAACATGGCTGTATCTGATTTTCATTTATGCTCATATGAACCATTGAGTATTAATACATTATCTTGGCACAGACACTGTACACCAACGAAGAGAATTAGCGTAAAGGACAAACGGTTGCCTTCTACGACAATGGCATTGAAATTTTGGTACAACGCTTCGACAAACGTTTAAGTCAGAATGACGGCTATGTAGAGAAATTGCTGGATGACGTAGCTAACTGTTGCAAAAAATTCCAATTTTCAACTGATCGGAACTTACTCTGGATAACTCTTGTACTAATTTCATTATGAAGGTATGAAGAACGTCAAGGGATGAAAAACTGATCTCGCATTGTCGTGAAATGAGGGGAAATTAACTGCCAATTTCACCTGTACAGCTTTTTTTCACATTTTTCACTCGTGAGAAGAGAAACACCTCAACTGCCGGCCGTTGTGGCCGAGCGGTTCTAGGCGCTTCAGTTCGGAACCGTGCGACTGCTACGGCTGCAGGTTCTAATCCTGCCTTGGGCATCGATGTGTGTGATGTCCTTAGGTTAGTTGGGTTTAAGTAGTTCTAAGTTCTAGGGGACTGATGACCTCAGATGCTAAGTTACATAGTGGTCAGAGCTATTAGAACACCTCAACTCTAAAGACAAAAACCGAATAAAAGTAAGTTTGATATGTCTTTGTAGGGTGACTGGGGAAGAAGCATTGGGTAACCGAAGAACAGCTTCAACAGATCGATGAAATAAGGACGTACGCCAATATTTAGGGGAAAATTGGAATACAGCAATATAAGTCTTTTAGGAAATAAATAAATAGGAAGCACAGGGTAACCAAGAGGAAATGTCTGCAGGAAAAATTTGAGCAAATCGAAATGGAAATTATACGTCAGAAGGATGATACAGCATATGGAAAAGTCAAAATAAAGGTGTCACCTTTAAAAATGTAATGGGAATTCCTGTGTTAAGCGCAGGGGAGACAGTGGATAGGTGAACGGGGGTTCACTGACGGCTTCTTCGAGGAGCAGGATTTATTTGTTTACGTGGTGGTTGGGTGTCAATATGAAACACTTTCAGGATCCATTATGAGCTTTGGAAGACTTGCAGTCCACTAACACACAGGGGATCGGTAACATTCCTTCGGAATTTCTAAATCCATAGGGTGAGCTGGTAACCAAACCGCTTTACATGTTGGTGTATAGAGTCTGGGAGACTGGAGACGCACCGTCAGACTTTGGGATAGAATATCGTCCACGCAATCCTTAAGATATTTGATGAAAAGAGCAATAATCAGAATAACGCTAAAGAAAATCGAGAAACTGTTAGATGATGATCCGTTCAGATTTTGGAATAATGATTCAAATGGCTCTGAGCACTAACTTCTGAGATCATCAGTCCCCTAGAATTTAGAACTACTTAAACCTAACAAACGTAAGGACATCACACACATCCATGCCCGAGGCAGGATTCGAACCTGCGACCGTAGCTCGTCCACTTAGGCCGGCAGCTTTTGGAAAGTAAAGGTACCCGAGAGACCGTACTCGCACTGAGTCGGATAATGGAAGTGAGACTTAAGAAAAATCAAGACAAGATCTGAGGGTATTTAACTGAACTTAACGGGTTTCCACAGATTAATGTCATCTCCGGAAGTTTTCAAACTTTAGAAAAATACAAATAATTATAACATGGCCATAAACATAAGCAAAGTAAAAGAAGCGTGCTCCAAAACTTTCTCAATATTAGTTTCCTAACATGGCTAAGCAGATAAATTAGGATCCGTCAGTTAAGAAGCCCTTGAAAGACGAAGCTAAAAACATTAAAATGTTTACATAAAATTCTCATGTCCAATAGTTAGAGGAAAAGAAATATAATTTCGTTAATGTGTCACAATAACATGACGTATCGCAAAATGTACATCATTTGTACGAGAACTCCATCCACAGACTGATAAGTTAGAGTGAAACAATTTCACTTACATACAGAGTCAAGTAGGTGCACTACCAACTTGGAACATTATAAAAACATATGAAGACCAGAAGTGGAGAACTCTCTAAATGTAGCTTATCGCATTCGTCAAGAGAATAAAACAATAGTATATCTCCCTTTGTAGACAAGTTGTTTGTATCCAAATGATTGAGAAGATGCTGACACCACAGAAATATGCTGCCCACCTAATATCTGAAAAAGAGGAATGAGACAAATTGGAAAACTATTTATTAAAAACGCTCTAAAGACGTTCTGTTTGTGATTCTGTAAGTACAGAAATAGGCAAGAGAAATACTTTCTTTTGCATTTTTTACGAGACAAAAATAATATAAAATTCATGAAAACACATCCCATAGTATTTACTTCTCTATAACTCCATTCTGAAAGCAGATGTTGCAAAGTTTACTGTAAACATGTCTGTGTTGTCGAAGAAGTGGAAACGTCGTCACAGGTCTATCTGTTTTGCAGCTGATAAAATTATTTTTGAAATACAGTAGGGTATGCTATACATCTGCTACGGTCTTTCCTGTTTTGAATGTACTGACATTTGTCGATCCTTCTGCTTCACTGCAACTGGATGAGTATAAAACACTTTGGTCACAGTGCATTTGAAAACTTTAAGGCGCAAGTTGTCTGGTGATAGCCTAGAAAGCCTAAGACTGCTTGGTTCACAACGAAATACAAAATTAATGTTGGGAACATCAATAAAGTGTATTTCAGTGTGCCTGTGGCTCAGATAAGTGTTAATCAGAACCTAAATTACAAATACTTGTAAGCTGGTAAAGCGTGATTTTAACTTCCAAGCTTGACAGAATGTGAAAATTAAACAACTGATACGTTGCGCATCAAGGCTGTAAATTGACATCAGAGTTTGTATACTAAGAGTAAGATACATTAATACAATAAAACACCGTATCTCACATTTAACCGAAGGAATTAAAATACGAGGTATGTCCACAAAGTAAGTTCCGTTTGGTTATACAAAACAAACGTGTACAGATACAGAAAAAAATGTATTGTACAAAAATCTACAACTGTTAAACTACTTCTCTACATAGCTTCCGAAATTTTGTAGGCACTTGTCATAGCGCGGAACAAGGTTCACAATGGTTCAAATGGCTCTGAGCATTATGGGACTTAATATCGGAGGTCATCAGTCCCATAGAACTTACAACTATTTAATCCTGACTAATGTAAGGACACCACACACATCCACGCCCGAGGCAGGATTCGAACCTGCGTCCGTAGCGGTTGCACGGTTCCAGACTGAAGCGCCTAGAAAAGCTCGACCACACCGGCGGGCCGCGGATCAAGCTTTTGTATGCCTTCTTCATAGAAGGTTACCGCTTTTGTATTCAACCATGTGGTAATATGTTCTTTCAGCTTGTCATCATCATTCAGTTGTTGACCACCAAGGACAGATTTTAGATGTAGGAAGAGATAAAAGTCGCTAAGAGCGAGGTCCGGGCTGTACGGAGGATGATCAAACGCGTCCTAGTGAAATTCCCGCAAGAGTTGTTTGGTCACATTCGCCATGTGAGGCCGGGCATTGTCGTGGAAAAAAACAACACCTTTTCACAGTAATGCTCGGCGCTTGTTCTGTATTGCGCGGCGCAATTTCTTAATGGTCTGGCAGTAACCGTATGCATTGATTGTTTGGCCTCATGGTAAGAAATCAATCAGCAAAATGCCTTTTCTACCCCAAAAAAAAAAGTACACATGACATTTCGAGGTGTCAAGATTTGCTTAGGTTTAACCTTCGTTGGGGATGAAGTGTGCCTCCATTCCATTGATTGCCGATTTGTTTTAGGGGTGTCGTACGATACCCAAGTTTCATCCATCGTGACCATCCGAGAAAGAAAACCATCGCCTTCTTCATTGTAGCGTGTGAAAAACTGAAGTGCACTGCCCATCCGTTGTTTCTTTTGTTGTTCAGAATGAACTTTGGGTACCCAACGTGAGCAAAGTTTTAGAAATTTCAGTTTTTCAGTACCAATTTCATGAATTAGTGATCGTGAGATCTGTGGCACTTCCATAGCAAGGGCAGTAAGTGTTAATTTACGGATGTGCTTAATCTTCTCTTCAATTCTCTGAACCAGTTCATCAGTAACCACAGATGGACGTCCACTTCGTTCTTCATCGTGCACTTGACCACATCCTTCTTTGAACAGTCTGACCCATCTTCTAACCATTGAACCACTCATAGCATTTTGTCCGTAAACCTCGCAATTTGCCGATGAATTTCCTTTGGTTTAACTTTCCATGCATTCAGAAAACGAATCACAGATTTTCTTTTACACGCGGCGGCATTTTCAGTTACGGTTGACATTATAAAGAAGCACTACAAAGCACACGTCAGCAGCAGCGATCTGAAAATGACGTACATGTCGTCTCCTTGAGTCAGAGTAACTGCCGTGGATAGAAATAGAAACGCAACTTACTTTGTGGACGACCCTGGTGTTATCAGAAAGAATAGTTTAAAAATGTGGACACAAGCTAGTTTTTATGTAGTATGGTAAGTATGCAACGTAGTTCCATACTGTCTGTTCCTAACATTGGTATCTACATTAAATTGGCTTATTTTCATCATTTTATAATAGGTGCTATATAGATTCGTAACAGTGTCTATTTTTCACTTTTAGCTAATCAGTCAGAAAATCTTTATAATTTAAGCAGGAATACTTATATACGTCAAGCTGTTCTAAGAAATTCCCTTTGTTTCCTTACCAACTATTTGACAAATTTGAATTTTCACCTCTTTGTTGAACAAACGCTCACAAAACCGGTTCTTAAATGCCTTCCCTGCTACAAGATATTCCAAATTGTGATAGAAGTTTGAGTAACTTACAGAGAAAGACGAGTAAGGTGGAATATGTACAAGAAACAAGAGGAAATAGTAAGAGAAGATCGAGGACAAAACCTTTGGATTAAACTGGGTGTAAAACAAGGTTGCAGTCTTTCACCCATATTGTTCAATCCATACATCGCAAAAGCAATTACGGCAAGAAAAGACAGGTTAAATTTTAATATGGACGATATCATTGTCAATATTCGCAAATGACAGCCCTATCATGAGTAAGTGAAGAAGAATTATAGGACCTGTTGGATGAAACGTGCTGTGGTGTGTGAGCCGTGTGTGTCTCGCGCTTGTGCCATCTCTTATTTTACATCTTCTTTTTTTCGTGTTGCCACCTCGTTACGTTAGTTTCAATTTCTGTTGTCACTGAGTTGCTGCTTTGTCTGCCCGTCAGCGGCAGCAGCAGCGCCTCTTGATATAGTCCTCATGTGTTATATTTGCTGCACTGCTATTATTTTCCGATTGTCATCTGTCGTGGAGGGAGCTGGAACGTACCAGGAGGGCTGTTCGGACCTGCCAGTCGTGGAGTTGGAACGCGACACTAGTTCAGTCGGGTTGGAGCAGCAGTGACGCCTGGATGTCCATGGCTCGCCCGACCGTTGCTGCCACGCATCACTTGAGCCGGGGACGGTCTTCGCGGATCGTCGGTCGGTCGTCCAACTGGACGACGTGAATTGGCTCGCCGATCGCTTATGGGTTGGCTGTGTGCGTGTGTGTGTATCGACTCCCGATTTGTTTTGTTTTCGTGATTGCACAGCCACTGCTGAGTGTCGTTCGAGTCTTCGTGCAAGTGTTTGTCAAAATGTGTGTGTAGTTGGTGTCATTTCGACTGACTACTTGTTTTAAATGTTGTCGGCGTAGTGGCAGTGAGCCGGTCGGTTGGAACGGATCAGCAAGCAAGTCTCCACGCGGTGCAGTCGGCCGGGCCATCTAGGGTCTCTACGCAGTGTCAGAGCGTGTGTGGGCTGTTCCGAGTGCTACGAGGTTGTGGCTCACCAACCCATGACATGAAAGTTGAGTGGTGATTTAATTACCGAAGCCACGTCTGTTCACGTGGTTCGCTGTTGGCGGTATTCCTGGGAGCAACAGCGAGTGTTCGAGTTGGTGAAGATTTATCCGCCGTGTGGTGGAATTAACTGTATTTGTCGGTTTGAAATTCAAGTGCACCAGCGGAATTTCCTGCCTTGTGGCCGATAGTGTTCCGGTTACCTGCCCTGGTCGCTGACGTAAATTCAGGCGGTGTCCTTTCCTCACCTGTTGTCGCTATCCAACATGGTGTGTAGTTTTCGACAGCATAATGTATTTTTGGTTGTGGGCGGCTATGTCTGTAACATTTTGGCTTTGGAACTTTCGTATACTGGTCGGTGGTCAGCAAGTCGTCTTCTCGCTGGGTCCCTGTCTGTCTCCTGGTTGTGTTGCCGGCGGATCGAGTATATGAGCCAACTTGTTGTCTCACCTACGCGAACGTTAAGATTTCAAGGGCAGACCGAGTCCCCTGGAAACTTCTGAGCGCCGTTGCCTATACACCTTTCTGGTTGGAGTTTAATTGTGTATTTTTAACGGCTGATAGCCGATAGTTGGAATTTCTATGCTTGTAATTGTGTTTTTAAAATCAAAGGCCTTCAGCCGTTTTAAAGTAAGTTTTTCTAAATTGGGGAAGTCTTACATTGTCTGAAGATAAAGCTTGGGCCTTCTGCCTGCTGAAAATTTATTGTATTATTTTAAAGCACCGGCCTTCAACCGCTTTAAATTTTAAGGTTCTTACTTATCGAATATTACATTCTTTCAAGATGATGCTGTGGGCCTTCTGCCTGTTGAAAATGTATCGTAGTTGTATTGTTCTTAAAATGATGGACCTTCAGCCGCTTTAAGATTTTGGATTCTTACTTATCAAGTCTTACATCACTTGGGCTTAAATACTATTTAAGGCTAAAAGCTTTGGGCCATCTGCCTCAGAAAGCTGGTTGCAGTTTAGCCTAGAACCTTCTTCTAAAAAAAAAATTATATATATATATATATATATATATATATATATATATATATATATATATATATATATATATATATATAGCAGTTGTATTTAATTCATGGGCCTTCAGCCGTTTTATAATTAGAGACGTTTTCTGTCGATTGTCAAGCTTAGAAGAACTAAATAAAGTGATATGTTTGGAGTGTAACTGACAGCCGCTCATTCTGTCGCCCTTTCACAATTCCTACTACTTGTCTTGTTCTGTGGGTTTAGCAGGGCGTCTTGACAGACGAAGCACGAAGCATATAAGAAAGAAGAAAAGAGGTATTCCCTGTCAAAAATCGTCTACTAGAATAAAAAATAAGCCCTAATTTGAGAAAGAAATTTCTGAGAACGCACAGTCTTAGACATAAAACCTGGTCACCGGCTGGCCGTCACAGATACTGGGTTGTTCACTTCAGGCTGCCAATAAAACAAGTCACCCCTCAAACTTCCAAGTCCGGCCATGTGCACGACTTGGCTACACTGTAATTTGCGGAAGTGTCTGGAGAAAGTGTTGTTTTCTTCTTGAGTTCTTACAGTGCTGTATCAGCTAGTGGTCTAGCAGCAGTTGCGCTTCAGCGGACGCAGCGGTCGGTCACAAAGTGAGCTGCAGTCAGTCTTTACAAGTTAAATGCTATTCGTACCGTCTCGTGTGGCGTCTATTACACAGCTCTGTTACGAGAAAAGTGAAAGTCTTTCAACTTAATTCTCTGATGCAGTATAAACCACAATGGAAATCTACCCCGGATAGAATACCGTGAATCTGGAATTCGCCAATAACAGCTAGCGGCCAACAGCTCTAGAATTTCAGATGTGGGTAGCTACCTAAGTGAAACTAACAAGAGACCAAGTATACATCGAGTACATCTACATCTACATTGATACTCCGCAAGCCACCCAACGGTGTGTGGCGGAGGGCACTTTACGTGCCACTGTCATTACCTCCCTTTCCTGTTCCAGTCGCGTATGGTTCGCGGGAAGAACGACTGTCTGAAAGCCTCCGTGCGCGCTCTAATCTCTCTAATTTTACATTCGTGATCTCCTCGGGAGGTATAAGTAGGGGGAAGCAATATATTCGATACCTCATCCAGAAACGCACCCTCTCGAAACCTGGACAGCAAGCTACACCGCGATGCAGAGCGCCTCTCTTGCAGAGTCTGCCACTTGAGTTTATTAAACATCTCCGTAACGCTATCACGGTTACCAAATAACCCTGTGACGAAACGCGCCGCTCTTCTTTGGATCTTTTCTATCTCCTCCGTCAACCCGACCTGGTACGGATCCCACACTGATGAGCAATACTCAAGTATAGGTCGAACGAGTGTTTTGTAAGCCACCTCCTTTGTTGATGGACTACATTTTCTAAGCACTCTCCCAATGAATCTCAACCTGGTACCCGCCTTACCAACAATTAATTTTATATGATCATTCCACTTCAAATCGTTCCGTACGCGTACTCCCAGATATTTTACAGAAGTAACTGCTACCAGTGTTTGTTCCGCTATCATATAATCATACAATAAAGGATCCTTCTTTCTATGTATTCGCAATACATTACATTTGTCTATGTTAAGGGTCAGTTGCCACTCCCTGCACCAAGTGCCTATCCGCTGCAGATCTTCCTGTATTTCGCTACAATTTTCTAATGCAGCAACTTCTCTGTATACTACAGCATCATCCGCGAAAAGCCGCATGGAACTTCCGACACTATCTACTAAGTCATTTATATATATTGTGAAAAGCAATGGTCCCATAACACTCCCCTGTGGCACGCCAGAGGTTACTTTAACGTCTGTAGACGTCTCTCCATTGATAACAACATGCTGTGTTCTGTTTGCTAAAAACTCTTCAATCCAGCCACACAGCTGGTCTGATATTCCGTAGGCTCTTACTTTGTTTATCAGGCGACAGTGCGGAACTGTATCGAACGCCTTCCGGAAGTCAAGAAAAATAGCATCTACCTGGGAGCCTGTATCTAATATTTTCTGGGTCTCATGAACAAATAAGGCGAGTTGGGTCTCACACGATCGCTGTTTCCGGAATCCATGTTGATTCCTACATAGTAGATTCTGGGTTTCCAGAAATGACATGATACGCGAGCAAAAAACATGTTCTAAAATTCTACAAGAGATCGACGTAAGAGATATAGGTCTATAGTTTTGCGCATCTGCTCGACGACCCTTCTTGAAGACTGGGACTATCTGTGCTCTTTTCCAATCATTTGGAACCCTCCGTTCCTCTAGAGACTTGCGGTACACGGCTGTTAGAAGGGGGGCAAGTTCTTTCGCGTACTCTGTGTAGAATCGAATTGGTATCCCGTCAGGTCCAGTGGACTTTCCTCTATTGAGCGATTCCAGTTGCTTTTCTATTCCTTGGACACTTATTTCGATGTCAGCCATTTTTTCGTTTGTGCGAGGATTTAGAGAAGGAACTGCAGTGCGGTCTTCCTCTGTGAAACAGCTTTGGAAAAAGGTGTTTAGTATTTCAGCTTTACGCGTGTCATCCTCTGTTTCAATGCCATCATCATCCCGTAGTGTCTGGATATGCTGTTTCGAGCCACTTACTGATTTAACGTAAGACCAGAACTTCCTAGGATTTTCTGTCAAGTCGGTACATAGAATTTTACTTTCGAATTCAATGAACGCTTCACGCATAGCCCTCCTTACGCTAACTTTGACATCGTTTAGCTTCTGTTTGTCTGAGAGGTTTTGGCTGCGTTTAAACTTGGAGTGGAGCTCTCTTTGCTTTCGCAGTAGTTACCTAACTTTGTTGTTGTACCACGGTGGGTTTTTCCCGTCCCTCACAGTTTTACCCGGCACGTACCTGTCTAAAACGCATTTTACGATTGCCTTGAACTTTTGCAAAAAAATGGCTCTGAGCACTATGGGACTCAACTGCTGTGGTCATAAGTCCCCTAGAACTTAGAACTACTTAAACCTAACTAACCTAAGGACAGCACACAACACCCAGCCATCACGAGGCAGAGAAAATCCCTGACCCCGCCGGGAATCGAACCCGGGAACCCGGGCGTGGGAAGCGAGAACGCTACCGCACGACCACGAGATGCGGGCTGAACTTTTTCCATAAACACTCAACATTGTCAGTGTCGGAACAGAAATTTTCGTTTTGATCTGTTAGGTAGTCTGAAATCTGCCTTCTATTACTCTTGCTAAACAGATAAACCTTCCTCCCTTTTTTTATATTCCTAGTAACTTCCATATTCAGGGATGTTGCAATGGCCTTATGATCACTGATTCCCTGTTCTGTACATACAGAGTCGAAAAGTTCGGGTCTGTTTGTTATCAGTAGGTCCAAGATGTTATCTCCACGAGTCGGTTCTCTGTTTAATTGCTCGAGGTAATTTTCGGATAGTGCACTCAGTATAATGTCACTCGATGCTCTGTCCCTACCACCCGTCCTAAACATCTGAGTGTCCCAGTCTATATCTGGTAAATTGAAATCTCCACCTAAGACTATAACATGCTGAGAAAATTTATGTGAAATGTATTCCAAATTTTCTCTCAGTTGTTCTGCCACTAATGCTGCTGAGTCGGGAGGTCGGTAAAAGGAGCCAATTATTAACTTAGTTCGGTTGTTTAGTGTAACCTCCACCCATAATAATTCACAGGAACTATCCACTTCTACTTCACTACAGGATAAACTACTACTAACAGCGACGAACACTCCACCACCGGTTGCATGCAATCTATCCTTTCTAAACACCGTCTGTACCTTTGTAAAAATTTCGGCAGAATTTATCTCTGGCTTAAGCCAGCTTTCTGTACCTATAACGATTTCAGCTTCAGTGCTTTCTATCAGCGCTTGAAGTTCCGGTACTTTACCAACGCAGCTTCGACAGTTGACAATTACAATACCGATTGCTGCTTGGTCCCCGCATGTCCTGACTTTGCCCCACACCCGTTGAGGCTGTTGCCCTTTCTGTACTTGCCCAAGGCCATCTAACCTAAAAAACCGCCCAGCCCACGCCACACAACCCCTGCTACCCGTGTAGCCGCTTGTTGCGTGTAGTGGACTCCTGACCTATCCAGCGGAACCCGAAACCCCACCACCCTATGGCGCAAGTCGAGGAATCTGCAGCCCACATGGTCGCAGAACCGTCTCAGCCTCTGATTCAGACCCTCCACTCGGCTCTGTACCAAAGGTCCGCAGTCAGTCCTGTCGACGATGCTGCAGATGGTGAGCTCTGCTTTCATCCCACTAGCGAGACTGGCAGTCTTCACCAAATCAGATAGCCGCCGGAAGCCAGAGAGGATTTCCTCCGATCCATAGCGACACACATCATTGGTGCCGACATGAGCGACCACCTGCAGATGGGTGCACCCTGTACCCTCCATGGCATCCGGAAGGACCCTTTCCGCATCTGGAATGACTCCCCCCGGTATGCACACGGAGTGCACATTGGTTTTCTTCTCCTCTCTTGCTGCCATTTCCCTAAGGGGCCCCATTACGCGCCTGACGTTGGAGCTCCCAACTACCAGTAAGCCCACCCTCTGCAACTGCCCGGATCTTGCAGACTGAGGGGCAACCTCTGGAACAGGACAAGCAGCCATGTCAGGCCGAAGATCAGTATCAGCCTGAGACAGAGCCTGAAACCGGTTCGTCAGACAAACTGGAGAGGCTTTCCGTTCAGCCCTCCGGAATGTCTTTCGCCCCCTGCCACACCTTGAAACGACCTCCCACTCTACCACAGGTGAGGGATCAGCCTCAATGCGGGCAGTATCCCGGGCAACCACAGTCTTAGTCCGATCAGGGGATGCGTGGGACGAGCTGGCCGTCCCCAACAAACCCCCATCCGGACCCCCACAGTGATGCCCATTGGCAACAGCCTCAAGCTGTGTGACCGAAGCCAACACTGCCTGAAGCTGGGAGCGAAGGGATGCCAACTCAGCCTGCATCCGAACACAGCAGTTGCAGTCCCTATCCATGCTAAAAACTGTTTTGCAAAGAACGTCTGAACTAATCTACAGAGAGCGCAAACAAATCGACAAAATTTAAACGGTTATTAAAATACAAGATTGCCTAGTAAATGCAGTAATGCTGCTACTTGCGCACTGCTGACACTGTTCGGCGGCGGAAGGAGACTAAGCGAAATTACACTATTCAGGTACTAAAACACGATGCTACACTCTCAAATACTATAATACGCCCGAAATTTATGAATTAAACAATGCAAGTACCAAAAACACGCAAAGAAATAAAAATTAAACTATGTAGCAAATCAGTGAGCTGCAGCTGCTTATCCAACGGCGGCAGGGAGCACACTGACTGCGACCAACCGACACTGGCCGTTCAAAACAAAAACAGTAGACAAACGACTACGCGAATTTACACTATTCAGGTACTAAAACGCGATGCTACAACTCTCAAATACTATAATACGCCCGAAATTTATGAATTAAACAATGCAAGTACCAAAAACACGCAAAGAAATTAAGAATTAAACTATGTAACAAATGAGTGAGCTAGGAGTATACGACTTGCTGCTGCAGCTGCCTATCCAACGGCGGCAGGGAGTACCTTGATACTACCGAGTCTATCGACTATTTCAAACTTCGCTCTAACTTATTGCCGGGTGAGTAACCTGTGAACGTACTGGTACCTCTGAGTTAACATTAGCAGCAGGCACTGTCACTAACCTTACCGTTAGGCCAGTCGAAGACAACATGACAAATGTGCATATTTTTAACATTGTAATGGATTTTCCCGACGAAATAGTAAAACTCAGTTTGCAGAATTATGGAAAAGTCCGTGCAATGCGAAATGAGTTATGTGCACATTTTTATCAAAATGAAAGTTAAAAAAACTGAGTACGTCTGTAATAAATACAGGGGGCTGTCAAGGATACATTAACATGCAAGGGGCAAGAACGAGCACGTGTCGTATGTAATGGCAGATGCTACGTTAAACAGTACTGCCCCAGACAAGAATTTCCTCTTGAGCTCTGCCTGATTAAACGGATACCTTTACTTTCTTATCTCGTAGGAGGAATAAGTGGAGAACTGGTAGCAAATAGTGCTCTGTTAGCCGAAAGCAATTGAACTACTGTTATAGATAGCAAGACTGTAAACAATCAGCCTGAACACTGTAGCGATGTTTCATATGTTTTAAATGAACGTGCCTTTCTGTCCTCCGGCGTAAGAGGGAAGAATCAGAACGATTTAGGAACGCGGAGTACTGATCATTTCCTAACAGCCAAGCCCAGGCTAGTAGCAAAGTTGAAGATCATAGCACAGATGGCATTGACAATATCGAGACTACAAACGGTAAACTACCCGACCGTCAAACAGGCTGTCGGAGAGTTTCCGACAAACAAATCGTAAATGTTTGCGTTGGAGATAGTTCGAAGTGACGCGGTGACAATGCTCTGGAGCAAAATCTTGAAACGAGACCGATAGTACATCAAGTAGAAGCAGCTGCGGATTCACGATCTGAAACAAAGAACAATCGTGTAAGGGCACAACTGCGTCTGCTGGTAGGGGCCAACAGAGTCAAGTTTCGAGTGAATCGTCTAAGACGAAAATTTCTCCTAGTAATGACGACGAGGGGCAAAACGACGTAACAAAGGGACCTCAACAACTTCCAGTGGTGACCTAGGGGAAAGCGAGATCGAATTTATACCAGTGTGTGGCTCACCAACGATTTCCGACGCCCAGGAGGAAGGAAAATACAGAATCTGCGAATTATAGGGTGAAGTAGAACCAATCTAAAATTTAGGAAAGACCAAGCGAAACCAATTCTCAGTCAAAAATCCAGACCTATTACAAGGTCAGGAAAAACGATGATGGAATCCAGAAGTAAGAAGTAATTCTCAATCACAAAAGGCATTAATGATCATTCAAAATTATAAAATTTGTACTAAGTATACGAACTGAATTCAAGCGAAGCTGAAAATAACTCTTTCCAACGGTTCTTATATGCGACACAATGCGATGGCTGAAAATTCTACAATGAAGCACAGAGTTTTACTTGATTTCATATTAATCTTCTCGTTTTTCCTTAACCAAAAATAACAACTCGAATTACTGTAGATGGTGAAATGACTAGATCTAGACAAAATATCAGCATCCATACATCGTAAAGAAGGATAAAGTTTTATAAGTGGCATACAAATGAAAATGCGATACACATTGTAAAGGATCATAAATTACAATTCTATAAGGCGCCGTGAAATGGAAATGAGAAAGATGGAAAAAGCGTGAGAAAAAGTGTGAGAAAAAATATTTCAAAAATAATCTCAGTACTTGTTAATATATATATATATATATATATATATATATATATATATATATCCGACAGTGTGTGATTGGTTAAAAACTAGTGATAAAGTTTTAATTGACATCTTGTAAATTATATCGCGTTTGTTTAAAGAAAGAAACTTGTATCGGTACTGTGGAATTCGCCACCAGTATTAGCAGAGCGAGCGCCCAGAGATTGTGCGAGTTGCGCTCGTCGCCGACAGTTCCAGTCCGCGGCAAAAATAGGTTTAACTTTCTACTGCTGCCGTTCATTCGTATTGTCATTCTACTGAAAAAAATAAAGAGCTATAAATAAAGCCTAGGTACTTAAAATAAACTTGGAGTCCACGCAATTTTGATCGTGTATAAACGTAGCTTCTCCTTGAAATTAATAGATGTCCTCAAAAGAAGAAAAGAGACAGCTTGTAATTTGAAATATAAACAGAAGTAAAGAAAAAAAAGAATAACTTGAAATGGAAAAAAGAAAAACTAAAGAAATAAAATTTTATTGAATACTAACAGATGTCGATGCTTACTTCTGATTCTGATCAAGAAAAGTTAATGTTTTGCAAAAACAGACATAATGTCTTATGGGATAACAGCAATCAGTGATTTTATAATGTTATTTAAAATCCGTCTTGATTGCAAATTTTTTTTTATTATTCATATGACCGGTTTCGGTTCATTCAGAACCATCTTCAGATCTGATATTTCAGTTACAGGAGTAACCCGTCCAAATCTAGCAACTTTCACATGCTACGTCACATAAAAAAAAAAATGTGAAAGTTGCTAGATTTGGACGGGTTACTCCTGTAACTGAAATATCAGATCTGAAGATGGTTCTGAATGAACCGAAACCGGTCATATGAATAATAAAAAAAAATTTGCAATCAAGACGGATTTTAAATAACATTAAAAATGTTAATGTTCTGAAATAATTGTGTGTTTCATTTCTCTCCTGTATAGTTGTTGACGGCACAAACAAGAACGGTTGAGGTCACAGTAACTTTTCTCACGTTACGTTCGTTAAATGTGGAAGGTATAAACGGATTTTTACAAACCATTGGTGACGATATCTGACAGCTGCAACAAGAGACTGAAGTTTTGTAGCTTTCGACGTTGAGAGACGACAGCAAGGCGGACACGACGAAATTACAAGCTCCTGCAATCACAGCCACACCACGAGTGAAAACCCGCGCCAAAGATTTTTCTTCGTGTCGTTCATGTGAACAGTGCTGCGTGTACAATTTCGAGCACCACCGTTTACAAACACAATTTGGATATATGATTTCCGATCTTGGAAGATATTTTCACAAGACAACGAATCGCAGCAGACAGCGTTTAATTTGCGCTGGCAATTAGCTATTTGGACCAGAGGGGTCTAGTGTAGCAGGGGATACAACCCGTCGGCTTTGAACAATGATGTCACAAGTCGCCAGAGAGCATGTATTACAAAGATGAAGGAGCTGAGGAGAAACGGGTTGTATCCCCTGCTTCACTAGACCCAACACAATTTTCATTCACACACAAAACAAAAACATAACGCTTTCAGTGAAATAGTCATGTATTTCAAACTGTCTGCTCATGACAGTGGTAGGGTCTAGTAAAGCAGGGGATACAATCCGTCGGCTTTGAACAATGACGTCATTCCTTAGTCATAGATAGTAATGTCTTCACTTCGAGGCATAGATAATAAAGCAGTTCTGTGTTCTAATAAGCGCTATCATTAAAATAATTAAATGTGAATCTAAAAGCGATCGTTTATCTATGTTTCACTATTTTACCATATTTCACTTTCTTATTCCACCAATATATTTCAGTAGCTGATAAGTGTTTTTTGGCTTATTAAAAAAAAATCTCACGATATAGAATAAACTGACCCTAAGATACAGATGCTTCAGTAGCTGATAAGTGTTTTTTGGCTTTTTTTTAAAAAAAATTTTTTTTAAAAAGCCAAAAAACACTTATCAGCTACTGAAGGGAGCTACAACACTAAGAAGAATCGCTTCTCGGCTTTTGACAAGATCAATGTTTATCTCTCTCGCATTCCTTTGTTTCTCAACATTCTCCTCAGCTCTTTCATCTTCGTAATACATGCTCTCTGGCGACTTGTGACGTCATTGTTCAAAGCCGACGGATTGTATCCCCTGCTACACTAGACCCGACCAGAGAGCGAAGATGGTTTCCGATGTAATTCTCACCCACCCCACGAACAGGCATACCCCGCGCTGAAGGCTTCACAGTCACACGCTGCACGAATTTATCTGAGCAGAGATTTTCGACATTGCTTTACCAGGAGAAACGCGGGGATAGAAACGCATCGGAATTGTGGAATTATGGGAGCACTTGCATGTGACAGTAGACTCTAACGTAATATCTAACTAGCTGCTGCTACATATTTGGTGACAACATCTTCCTTAAGAGCAGTCGACATTATCAGCTTGTGAGACACAACCGTTGGGTAAGCTACTGCACATAATCGATAGACCATAGGCCACACTGGAGTTGATTCCTGTGGGATCCGTAGCAGCGACACTAACCAGCGTCACAACAGGTGACAAACACTCCAGGAGTTCTTGGAGGAGCCGATACCGAATTGTGCTGCCGCGTCTTATCAACAATGACCGAACGTTACTTAGGAACGCCAGTTATGGACAGCGTCAGGGAGGACTCCGACACAGTTACAGAACTTGGAGTTATGGATCGATTCTGATAAGAGGATATGGTCAAGGCGTACATCCAACCTACAACGATTAGACCACAGTCAAGGTCAAGCGAGGGTTTATAATATCTGATGGCATGGCGTTATGTCAGTTGCACGTCGTCGTTAAGATTTCGGGCTTAAGGTTTTAACCGACACTGGATAAGAGCTCAGCATCATTCCGGTCATGGGCACAGTTCAGATGATGACACATAAGCCCTGACAGTTGCTAGCTGTGAACAACCCTAGTAGCGACACGTGTGGGTACAAAGTGATGACGATAGAGACTGAGTTTGCTATTCGGCACAAGTGGAGTTTAGTGGTGGTTGAAACTATGCAACCTATGATAAGAGTAGATTCCCTGTTGCACTTTTCACTGTCTGTAGACTTGGCAAATGTCTCCCTTGTAAGTGGGACACAGAGCGACAGAGTAAAGGGAATTCAGAGAAGTTCTATAGACAACGTGGTAAAAGGAATCAATAATACGAGTAAGCTGTCCACTCCGTAAGGATCAGCGCAGCCAAACCGTGTTAAGCACAATACTTTGCAAAATATACGCATGAATCCAGGTCCGCCAGTTTCACAAAGTGTCTGTAGAACATCTCCGAAGTCGATGGCTGAGGCTAATGCAATATTCGAAGAGGGCATAGATGCCCTTCACGGATGTTATAGGAAGCTCAGACAGCCCATGGGCAACCCTGTTACATCTGATGTGCAAGAAGGGCAGCAAATGGCGCCCCTGTAGCGATTACCGAAGACTGAACGCAGGAACGGTCCTAGAAAAGCACCCAATACCTATTATCCAAGAATTTACTTAGCCTCTTTCGGGCATAAAAGTTTTCTCAGTACTGCATTGTCGGAAAGCTTACAACCAGTTGTCAGTGGTAAATACCGACATGGAAAAGTCAGCGGTGATTACGCCTTTCGACATGACTCAGGTTGTTTATGCCATTTGGTTTTAAAATTGCAGCCCATTCCTGGAAAATGAAGTGTTACAAAGCTTGCCATTTTGTTTCGCATATCTAGACGTAATATTTTCAGCTGATGCACAAGTTAATAACAGACACACACACACACACACACACACACACACACACACACACACACACACACACCGTACGTCAGAGGTTGTGTAGCTATGGAGTGATGTTGAATGAAGACTAGTGTGTCATGTGCAAAGGCGAGGTAATTTTTCTAGGCCATAAAGTCAGGCAATGGTACCAGACCATTTCCTGGTAGGATAGTCATGTTGCCTAATCTACCAAAGCCAACGTCTAGAAGCAATTTAGACGGTTTTCATGTGTGGGAAGGGAAGTTTCTACTGCCAGCATTCTCCGGTAAAGCTGCCACCCAGGCACAAGTAAGGGGCACACATGCTGATGAGAACACCAAGGGCAAGCAAATTATGCAACAGACGCTGGAAATGAGCAACGCTTTCAGTCACTTACAAGCCAGCGTCGAAGAGGCAACGTCGCTTGCACATGCTGTCCCGTCCGCACCACTGAACACTGTAGACGCCAGCCAGATTGCAATCTGGGCAGCACTACACTAAGAAGTTAATGAACATCGCCCACCTTTGAGTTTTTTGTCGAAGAAGCTACAGTGCGGACAGACAAAATGGAGTCCCTACTATAGGGAGTTTCTAGCAAGAGAACACACCTACATCACACAGCGAATCCGCAACTGGCACTTAACAGCATCTAAAGCCCAGCGCATCCAGGGGCAAACGCCATTATCAAGTTGCCAACCGAGTGGTTTCTGAAGCCATCTACCAGAAAGGATACCAGGAATGGGACTCGCTCGTGGCTTCAATGTCAGCGTTATAAAGTAGGATGACACGCCCACGCAGGGGTTGAGGGTTTACAGGATCACCAGAAAGTTTTGGTCAGCACCTCGACGCAGTTGGTCAGTTTTTACCCTCAGAGGGCTACAGATACTTGCCCACGGCAGCAAAAAGGTACACAAGGTGCGCACAGACCATACCAGTCACAGACACAGCAGCCAAGATGATAACAAAGGCGTTCGTCGCACATTGGTTAGCACGCTACGGGTGCCCACGGACCATTACGAGAGATTAGAGCCAACCATCACTCCTGGTTGTAGGGCCGTACAGCGGGCAACAGACATGTTGGCATCACACCACAGTCCGCGATCTCTCCAGACACTTCTTCGCTGGACATCTGAGCTCACTTCCAAGAGCATCTCCTCAAGGAGGAAAATTCTACTCCAGTCAATGAGATTCCAGACCGAAAATGTGTCTGAACATTCCCCAGACAACGAACGGTCTGATACCACCTGTCACTAGCCATACGGCCCGATAGCCGGGAGCGAAGGTTTCGGGTTCTATTTTATTTCATAGCAGGACCCCTTTCGTCCGTCATCCGCGGCACGCTTACAGCACACCAGTATACTGACGATGTTCTAAGACTGGTTTTGTTACCCTTTATGGCAAGCCATCCTGAGCTTACATTTCAGCAAGACAATGGCACGATCTTCCTTAGAAGGACAGTCAAGAACTCTATCAATCAGTGCCAAGCCGAATTACTGTTTGCATAAGGGCCACAGGTGGACCACTGTCTTATTGACTTGCTCAATTGGTGAAGCTCGTGCTCGTGAAAATATAATCCAATTTTCCTGAAATAGTAGTCATTTGTTTGTCTGTCAGTGTACAGAATAGATACAGTGACCGATAACAGGTTTTTTTCTGATAAAAGAAAAATATTAACTTTAAAGCAAAGAAAAGTAAAGTCAAGGATACATTGCTGACTTAGCAGTAAATTACATTTCTGAGCATTAAAATAACCAGTAACTGAGGAAAGGAATGAAGAGCTTATGTATACCGTGAGTGACAATAAATATCTAATGAGTATGTTGTTATTTAAGGATTAGTGACTTGTGTCCGATTTGATAACGGTAGTAAAAAATAGAGGTGTACTGGGTTATTAACACAATTGTATTACCTTGTCAGTGATGTGTGCATAGGCTCTGTTATTATCAAAACGCGTTATCAAAGTAAGCATACGATATAATTATCCAGCGATACTAATCTAGTGGTCAATCCATTAAGGTTTTGTTTACATAACAACATCCAATCAATCGATATTACTGGAAGCTAGTAGTCTGTGGAGATAGCAACGTGTTCATTTGTGATTTACATCGCTGGGCGGTTTAGTGCCTTTTAATAGAATATCAGTCAGAGATCAGTCAACTAAAAGTTAAAAATCGCTTATATATTATTGCCTCATAGATACTAGCAACCTAACAAGGCGCTTGACAATCCTTTTATGGTTAGATGCTGTTTCACGCATATTTGTTAGAACATTATTTGAACAGAAAAAAACTGTTGGGACGCCAGTAGCGCAGAAAGCTGTCTGTCGACAAGTCCCATCAGTCAATGCTAACACACAGTAAGGCTCTTAACAGTCCGATTTTTCCAGTGCTTACGTTTCTGGCATGGATTTCCAGGGAACATCGACAGAAATTTACTGGTTCCTTGCTGCGTGCAAAGCCACCGCATCTTGGTCACAGAATGTCTTTTATATTTTGGTATTCACTATTAGATAGAGAACGGAATGCTTTCACTCAATAGTTAGTCTTTCTTCTGGCGCACCGAAGTGCACTGTAAGACAAATATGTCTTTCAATTCCTTAACAAGTCAAGCGAAAACATTTCTCCCTTTTACGTTGCAATTCATAATTGTTTTCCTTATTTAACCTCCTGTTTTTGCACTTAATATTAAAGACTGTTTAAAATCACATATTACTTCACGTTTGTAGCGAATGTTAGTACTAAGAATAACGAGATATTTTGCATTCCATTACTTCAATATTGTCGATATGGTAACCGTGATCTGTATAACACAGGAATCAGGCGTAGTTCGAAACACAGCTGATCTTTGGCGTGGCATACGTTCTCTACAAAGGATACAAGGAAAGCCACACCATTTGAAGCGAAAGCCGAATGTTCGGCAGCATTCCACATTTGGAATCAGCACTCTCATTCTGGAAACACCCCATAGGCTGTGGCTAAGCCATGTCTCCGCAATATCCTTCTTTCAGGAGTGCTAGTCCAGCATGATTCGCGGGAAGCTTCTGTAAAGTTTGGAAGGTAGGAGACGAGGTACTGGCGGAAGTAAGGCTGGGAGGACGGGGCGTGAGTCGTGCGTGGGTGGCTCAGTTGGTAGAGCATTTGCCCGCGAAAGCCAAAGGTCCTGAGTTCGAGTCTCGGTCCAGTACACAGTTTTAATCTACCAGGAAGTTTCACACCAGCGCACACTTCGCTGCAGAGTGAAAATCTCATTCTGGAGATGATCGGGCTCACATGCGGTTCCTCTTCGTCGAAATGTATTGGCTCAAGCTCGTCTAGGGGTTGAACCGCACGTGCGCATTACACGCCCTAAATTAGACGCTTGTGACCCTTTGGTTAAATTGTCTGGCTGATGGCAAGTTTGCGACATTGTATTAAAACATACAGCAATATCGGGAGCTAAATTAACGACACATAAACGATGTAGGCCACACAGTTGCGATTTGGTTAAAATATTGTTTATTCAGAAAGCAAACTACCATCGAAAGTGGTAGTATTTAGAATTACTATTACACTCGAGCGCATATCCATTTGACACAGATCGATCACTCACAATCCCATCGCGAATTACAAGTCCAGTACGCAAACTTGTTAAGCACGCGAAAAGCCAGAGTGCACACGAGGCGCGCGGCTGCTCACCGCTCAGAGACTACGTCCCACGATACCACACAACGCGAAATTTTCTAAGTCATTTCACTTCCTGGCGATCTAAAGATCGGTTGTCCGCTTCCACGTCTTCACCAGCACTGTTATCTTTGGTGTCTAGATCAGAACTGTCCCTCTGCCCATCTCCGGCCGCGTCCACTGCGTGCCAAACAACGTCGCTCAACTGACTAGGGGAGTTCCCTTTCCTGAAGATGTCCATGTGATTGACTACAGCTTATTCTACATTATTTTACATTTTAACATATTTAAATAATCAAAACTTGGCAACTATCACGTTCTAAACAAAGTAACAATAATATCCATTACATAATGAACGTTAAAATCTTTTACATAAAATCAATACAATTTCCTTCCTAGCTTTGAATGCTACGGCCAGTAGCCTTGCACCAATGTGCTTTCTGATAAATAAAAAAGAACAAAAGTAACTATTATGCACTTTTCAACTAATATTCTATTACCTAATGATTCAATAAGGTATCATGCTGTCATCGTTCAATGTGTTTTGTGTAGAGGAAATGATGATCTGATATTTAACTGAAAATACTGATAATTTAAATTTGCTTTATCTTTTAAACAAATAGAGTTATAGCGTTGATATTTACAACATTTGTTATTTTAACGATGCGCGTATATATGAAATGTCGATTGTTAATATCGACCAAAGATTTCAGATTTTAGCATTCATGTCTTTTGTTACGAAACTTGTTAATTTGACTTTAACAGTAAATCCTAAACCATTATAGATATGATCAGTGGTCAAGTTTTATTGGGATCACCATGAAAATTTACGAAGGATGGTACATTAAAATTACTGTGCCTTCATTCCCTGTACTACTACAGAATTGCCGGCCGAAGTGGCCGTGCGGTTAAAGGCGCTGCAGTCTGGAACCGCAAGACCGCTACGGTCGCAGGTTCGAATCCTGCCTCGGACATGGCTGTTTGTGATGTCCTTAGGTTAGTTAGGTTTAACTAGTTCTAAGTTCTAGGGGACTAATGACCTCAGCAGTTGAGCCCATAGTGCTCAGAGCCATTTGAAGCATTTTGAACTACAGAATTAAATAGGTTTCATAAATGTTTCCGTTTATGGTCGATCTTAGGTCCGCCGTATTTAACATTGCTACTGGCCACAAACGGCTCCTACGGGATTTACCTATGACGTAGGTTCTAGTCTCTCTCACTCGTACACTACAGTGCTTAGGCCTCATTCAGCATAATAGAATTTCCCCACCTCATGGCAAATCTGCACTCTTTGTGGAACACGGTCCTGTATAACAGGGTTCGTTTCACAATTCCTGAAGGCTGACTCTTTCGGCCATATATTTAAATGACAGCAAAATACTCTTTAACTCACACGCCTTCACTTCATAACATGTTTGTGTGCCATATATGTTATGAAGTAGCACCCAAATTTACAAGACACAAATTCATATTACAATAACAAATATCCTAAGCGCCAGATCAATAGTGTAATTATTTGTAGTGGTGTTGACACAGCATGCTTTAAATGTAACGAATTTTATGTCTATCATAAATTATGAATTCCAGCATATTAATTAAACGCCAAATCAAACTGTACATTTATCAAAATTGATTGTCTATTGAAATGCCGCAGAAATATCAGCGCCACTGCGTTCGCTTTCACAGAAACTTTTCGTCACGACGAAGTCTCCAGTGGCACTCCACAGATTCGGAGCCGAGTACCCCGCCGAAATTCTGTATGGCTCTGGATTCCATCGCCAACGTTTTTCGAGAACAAATCTGTTGAAATTCGAATGGGGTGTAGATACCAGAAAACAAACACTTTCTGAAACCACCCGTGATCTGTATTGAACACTTCCCCTAGTGGAATCAATACAAACAGATCTAAACTACCCAGTAAACAATTGATTCAAAGCGTTTGCAAGATGCTCGTAAATTCTTCAATGATTCTGGCATGTTATTCAAGTCCCACTAGAGACATGCATCTCGTGACAGATTCCCAGTCGACTTCATCGACAAATTAATATTTTCTTTTAATTTAAATAACTCCCTTAGACTCAAAACTAACAACAAATATGAACAAATCCCACGTCTCGTGTAATTCCGTGCAGTGATGCTGCATATACAAATCGATACCCCATACAGCAATAAATTATTCCCCCAAAATATTCTCGGATAAGTAGATAAACATACATTTGTCTTCCTAATTTTTCTGACCTCCATGAATCCCAACGGGTCTGATCATAACGTAGAATTTGGAAATTACAACAAATATAAAAGCATCCAAAAACTTAAGCCTATCACATACATATACATAAATAAGAGTCTTATATACCCCAAAAAACCTAATTTATACGCATACTGTGCACATATTTTTGACTTGATACCATTCACCAAATAACTGAGTTCTCCGACCTTCTTGAACCCTAATGTGTGTCTAATCTATCTCTTTATAATTGCACAGCCCTTGTGTAAAAAAATCCTTATGTGACGAAACAACAAACAAGCTACAATAAATCCTGAAATAAAACATTGTAAATTACCCCTGAATTTCGTACTCTTCGAAAATAATTCATTAAATGATTCATTCGCCCAATTTCATCTTTTCTCCCTTCTAGACCTCTCGCTGTATTAAACTTCTCTCGAGTCCACAAATGAGGTAATTACAATCGTAATGTTCTACCGTACCATCGCCATTCGGTTACAGTAAAATCACATCCCTCCTTAAGATGACATTCTGTCCAAATATCACTTTCTATGTTAGAATCAAACTCACTGTGTTCTCCCTTAAAATTATCCACATTAGTAGCTACAACATCATTATCATAAAATAAAGCATTACTTTTTACTTCCACATCATTACAAACACCTTCAAAAGCAGCACTTCCAACAGCCACTGATACATCATACAACTCGCCACATGAAACCTCATTTACCTCCATCGACAAATCACCAATATCAGAACCGTTCATAGTTTCAGCATCCTCTGCCGTTACATCACCTAAATTGTAGCTATAGCGATGTGCAATTTCAGAATCAACAGTACCATTAAATACTGCTGATTTTGATTTAAATCTGAGCATAATACCTTTCCTCTCTTGCACGCTCCTGCACCACATTAATTTCAGATCGCACATCAAATTCAGATCCACATTTATTCTCAAACAAACATTCAAAATCCACAGATACATCCAGACTTTCGGGTTCACATCCATTAGTAGAAAGATATGCACAGAATTCTTCCTCTGAAGTATCAACACCAGCAACTTCAGCTTTCATAATTTCATAACGCAAAACAACATTACTACTTTCCTTAAAAAAATAATTCACCAATATCCGCCGATACACACACAAATTCATCATCATCTGGCGAGACTAATGCTACACCACCCTTATTAATCTCGCCATTACAATATCACCTGAAGCATCATCACCTTCAACAGTATAATCGTTACTGTTGGTTAGTACCTCTTTAGAATTTTCTATACCATCTAACTCCACCAAATTCAGCTCCACCTCAGCCTTCTTTTGGCACATAGAATCTTTCATTACACTAACATTCACGCACTCTTTTGTCTCACATTCGTAAAAACAAATCATTTAGCCCTAAATCGTCATCATCGCCTTTATCGTCATCTTTCATTATCTTAGGATTATGCCTTTTACATACGATCTGACTTTAAAATTTACCTATTTCATTCTCATCTCTTACTTATTTCATTTCAAAATTCTGACGCCTTTCTGCCAATTTATTGACACCTATCTCATTTCCGGTTACTCGCATCCTATTCATCGACAGTTTATTTTGCCATCTCCGGACCTGAGATGTGGCGAAACTTAGTTTCCCGATCTCCCATGGCGCTGGTTCATTTAGCAAGGTGCCAGTCCCTCAAATCTACGTTCTTGGTGTCGGTCCCTGTCACGAAAGCATCCATTCCCATTACCCCTTTGAAATTTAGAATTGGATGTGTTCCTGTTACCGTTTCCCTTATCAAAACTGCTGTTTGCGTTCCTTTGATAATTTCCCGGAGGTCTTTCATAATACGAGTAGTTACTCGGACTGTAGTTATGATATCCACTCAGGAAACTATTTGTCTGCTTACTTTGCAGTTTAAATTTCAACGCCCGTTCTAATTTTTCTACAAAGTTCTAAAATTCGTCTATTGAGTTGCTAGGACTGTGCACTAGATCCCACTGCAAATTTTCTGGTAACCGCCTTTTCAACGTCGTGATTTCAGTAAGTACTCCCAATGGACGTTTCACATGCATTAACCTCGCAAGTTCACGTTTACAAACTTCTTGCATCGACCCGTTCCCGTATTTAAATGTTGGCCCATCCAGAAACTCATTTTGGAGTCGCGGTCGCTTCGCTTCACTCCAGAACTTGTTCAGGAATCTACTTTCAGATATTTCGTAGTTAGTGAACGTATCACTGTGTATACTTGCCCACGATTGCGGCTCACCTTCCAAATGTCTTTTCACAAATTTTATCTTCTCCTCGTCGGAGATTCCCCTTATAAAACCATCCCTGCATGATGCTGGAAAATTTACTGGGTGATATTTCCCGTCGCCTCCAAAACATTTGACTTTTCCCGAGTTCATCCACGGAACTCTGATCAGTGTGGAGGTTTGATGTGCAGCTAAAGAATTCGACTAGCTTTTTATTTCATTGATTTGCTTTATAACTTTACCATTTTCAATTTTAATGCCAGATTCTACTTGTTCCTTTATTTTATCTGCTTCTTTCTCCCCTTTACCTATTCGAACGGATAAGTTGCTAATAGCCTCCACGTCTCAGTCATTAGAGCATCTTCCCTACTCATATCATTTCTTACTTTGCTTCCAGATCTGCCTGCAACTCCTCCACCTTACCACAGAAATTTTTTCTCCACTTGATCTACCTTAGAGGCAAGTATCCCAGCTTCATCAGAAATTTTGCCCATGAACCCGAATGGTTTTTAATGTTCTCTCTATCAATTCTTCGATACCACTAGCAATTTTACCTACTTCGTCTTTCACAACTGAAGCTATTTCAGATTGAACCGAATCAATTTTTAAAATTAAGTCACCCATGTCGGTTTTAACAGAACCAATTTTTAAATGTACTTCACCCATATCGGTTTCAAAAGCATCAATTTTGGATCCCAATTCTCTTATCATTTGCATTAATTGCGACAGCATATCTCCCACAGATCAATCTCCCTTGCCTGATTTCGGACTAATTGCCCTACTAAATTCACCGCCGATCAAGCTCTCCCGCTCCGACTTCGGGCTAAGCGGCTCGCTAGCATTTTCGGACCCACACAAACAGGCCGACAGCTACATTTTAGCGACGTCTGTTATTGGCGATTGAATTACAGAATCATACACAATCTCGCTATCTTCTTAGGTACTTACCGTTGTCTTTGTGGATCCTTCAGCCATGTTGCAGCTGAAGCCGACGCTGAAGATCTCGTAGCTCTTCCTGTGGTACTGCAACCACCGCTGGCGATGAATCGCATTTGAAGATTCCGCTGCTGGCTGAAACCACATGCTCTCGATGACGCCTCTCTTCCGCGTTACATTTTAATCTCCTAACCACCGCTAAAACTCGGTGCATAAAATTGTTGCAAAATTCGTAGCTCAGAGCCCCCACGCAACCTACCTAAACTGGAACAGACCTAGGACCTAGATAACAGAATGTCGCTAACTGTTAGAATTACAATTGTAACTTCACAACTGCTAAAGAAACCTAACATTCAGTCCCGAACCGATGTTGCAATTAACTTTTGCGAGAGGTTTTCCCTTTCGAAGTTCAGATAATACACTGCTACACCACGAAGATGACGTGCTATGGACACGAAATTTAACCGACAGGAACAAGATGCTGTGATATGCAAATGATTAGCTTTTCAAATCATTCACACAAGGTTGACGCCGGTGGCGACACCTACAATGTGCTGACACGAGGAAAGTTTCCAACCGATTTCTCATACATAAACAGCAGTTGACTGGCGTTGCCTGGTGAAACGTTGTTGTGATGCCTCGTGTAAGGAGGAGAAATGCGTACCATCACATATCTGACTTTGATAAAGGTAGGATTGTAGCCTATCGCGATTGCGGTTATCGTATCGCGACATTGCTGCTAACGTTGGTCGAGGTCCAATGACTGTTAGCAGAATATGGAACCGGTGGGTTCAGGAGGGTAATACGGAACGCCATGCTGGGTCCCAACGGACTCGTATCACTAGCAGTCGAGATAACAGGCATCTTATCCGCATGGCAGTAACGGATCGTGCAGCTACGTCTCGATCCCTGAGTCAACAGACGGGGCCGTTAGTAAGACAACAACCCTCTGCACGAACAGTTCGACGACGTTTGCAGCAGCATAGACTATCAGCTCGGAGACCATGGCTGCTGTTACCCTTGACGCTGCATCACAAACAGGGATGAATCCAGGTTCTGTGTACAGCATCAAGATGGTCGCATCTGTGTTTGGCGACATCGCGGTGGACGCACATTGGAAGCGTGTATCCGTCATCGCCGTACTGGCGTATCACCCGGCGTGATGGTATGGGGTGCCATTGGTTACACGTCTCGGTCACCTCTTCTTCGAATTGAGGGCACTTTGAAAAGTGGACATTACATTTCAGATGTGTTACGACCCGTGGCTCTACCCCTCATTCGATCCCTACATTTCAGCAGGACAATGCACGACCGCATGTTGTAGATCTTGTACGGGCCTCTCTGGATACAGACAATCTTCAACTGCTGCCCTGGTCAGTGCATTCTCCAGATCTCTCACCAACTAAAAACGTCTGGTCAATGGTGGCCGAGCAACTGGCTCGTCACAATACGGCAGTCACTACTGTTGATGAACTGTGCTATCGTGTTTAAGCTGCATGGGCAGCTGTACCTGTACGCGCCATCCAAGCTCTGTTTGACTGCCCAGGCGTATCAAGGCAGTTATTACGGCCAGAGGTGGTTTTGTTCTGGGTACTGATTTCTCAGGATCTACGACCCAAATTGCGTGAAAATATATTAGTCCAATGAATATCCGTTTATAATCTGCATTTCTATTTGGTGTAGCAATTTTAATGGCCAGTAGTGTACTTCTGAAAAACTTTGCAGAATTCAAAACAATTCTAAAATTTTCCAGAGTTCATATTACGCAACTAACATTTTTCAAGTCCCCATCCTGAACCAACACTTTGCAAGATTCTTATCCATGAACTAACAGTTTCCAAGTTCCTATCCTGCTTCAACACTTATCAAGACTCTTGTTCCTCAATTAATACTTTCGAAATTCCAGTCCAGGGCGAGCTCCCGGTTGGAACCCAACATCCCAAACATGTTCGGGCTCACATGCGGTTCCTCTTCGTCGAAATGTATTGGCTCAAACTCGTCTAGAAGTTGAACCGCACGTGTTGTATTACACGCCCTAAATTAGACATTTGTGACCCTTTGGTTAAATTGTCTGGCAGATGGCACGTTTGCGACATTGTATGAAACATACAGTTTTAATATAACATGTAACAACAGCAATAATAATATCTGGAGCTAAATTAACGATTCATAAGTGAAATAGGCCACACAGTTTATTCAGAAAGCAAACTACTATCGAAAGTGGTAGTATTTAGAATTACTATTACACTCGAGCGCATATCCATTTGACACAGTTCCAAGATCATTCACAATCTCATCGCGGATTACAAGTCCAGTACTCAAACTTGTTAAGTACGGGAAAAGTTAGACTGCACACGAGGCGCGCGGCTGCTCACCGCTCAGAGAGTACGTCCCGCGATACCACACAATGCGAAATTTTCTAAGTCATTTCACTTCCTAGCTATCTAAAGATCGGCTGTCCGCTTCCACGTCTCCACCAGCACTGTTATCTTTGGTGTCTAGATCAGAACTGTCCCTCTGCCCATCTCCGGCCGCGTCCACTGCGTGCCAAACAACGTCGCTCAACTGACTAGGGGAGTTCCCTTTCCTGAAGATGTCCATGTGATTGACTACAGCTTATTCTACATTATTTTACATTTTAACATATTTAAATAATCAAAGCTTGACAACTATCACGTTCTAAACAAAGTAACAATAATATCCATTACATAATGAACGTTAAATTCTTTTACATAAAATCATTACAATTTCCTTCCTAGCTTTGAACGCTACCGCCAGTAGCCTTGCACCAATGTGCTTTCTGATAAATAAATAAAGAACAAAATTTAGTATTATGCAGTAAGCTTTGCAGCAAACATTCTCTTACCTAATGATTCAATAAGATGTCATGCTGACATCGTTCAATGTGTTTTGTGTGGATGAAATGATGACCTGATGCTTAACTGAAGACACAGATAATTTAAATTTACTATATCTTCTAAACAAATAAAGTTACAGAGTTGATATTTACAACATTTTAATGATGCGCCTATATATGAAGTGTCGATCGTTAAGATCGACCATAGCGTTCAGATTTTAGCATTCATATCTTTGTTAAGAAACTTGTAAATTTCACTTTAACAGTAAATCCTAAACTATTATAGATAAGATCAATATTCAAGTTTCATCGGGATCACCATGAAAATTTATGAAGGATCGTACATCAAAATTACTGTTACTTCATTCCCTGAATTACTACAGAATTAAATAATTTTCATAAATGCTTCCTTTTATGGTCGATCTTAGGTCCACCATATTTAACACTGCTACGTCTCTCTGGCCACAAACGGCTTCTATGGTATTTCCCTACGACGTAGGTTCTTGTCTGTCTGACTCCCATACTACAGCACTTAGGCCTCTTTCAGCATAATAGACGCCTGTGAATTTCCCCATCTCGTGGCGAATCTGCCCTCTTCATGGCAGACGGTCCTGAACGACAGGATTCGTTTCACAATTCCTGAAGGTTGACTCTTTCAGCCATATATTTAAATGAGAGCGAAATGCTCGGTAACTCAAAAACATCACGTTCAAACTCACTTAAATCCCGATAATTTGCCGTTATAGCAGCAGTAACCGATCTAACAAGTGCACCACACACTGGTTTTCATATAGGCAATGCCGGCCACAGCGCCTTATTCTGCCACTTTACATATCTCTGTATTTGAATACGCATGCATATACCGGTGTCTTTGTCGCTTCAGTGGATTATAAAATGAAAGGTTTTCAACAGGTTTGGTTTCTGGAATGAGGGAAACCTCTGTAGTGGAGCGGGGTCTGATTTGTAACTTCGTGGAAGATTAAAACTGTGTGCTGGACCGTGACTCGAACTTGTAATCCATGCCTTTCGCGCGCAAGTGTTCTTCCGCATGAACTCAGTAAGCATGAATTACAATCCGGAAGTATGGCATACACGGCTGTTCATGCATTTATTTTAATACTACACTACCTGACACCTGACCGAAGATGAAGCAGTGGGTAGGAGGAAACGAAATGGAACATCCCAGCTTGAGAGGCAATGTGTTGTCACTTCACTGAATACAAAATCACTTATCAGTATGACGTTGCACAATCTACCACCTGAAAGCACTCACTGATTCTGTTGGGGAGGGTCCCAAGAAGCCGTTGTATCTTCTCCTAAGTCTAGCTCTGTCGCAACTGTTGTAACAAGGCCTTGATATCATGAAAACTGGCATTGCGATGGAGATGTCGTAAAAGCTGGTGTCACACATACTCTATTGGGGACATATATGGGGAGTCTGTTTGCAATGGAAGCAACTTAACATCATCAAAATTCACAGAAATGTGTGCCATGTTTGGACGTAGCATGAGAGGTAACACTAAAGGACGCAGCTCGTCCGCAACTTACTGCCGTGCTGTCTGAGTTCCCTCAATGATTACCAGCTGCAAACTGAAGTCACAGCCTATGCCTGCCCACACCAAGAGGACAAGAGGAATGACGCTGTGTGTCTCCAAAACATTGGAAGAACGGGACTCCTCACGATGTCGCCGTTATACTCGTTGACGATGGTCATTTGTGTGGTGCTAAACTGTGATTCCCTACTGAACACAACGCGAAGTTATTTATGAGCAGTCCTAGCTTGTAGATCACGAAAACACTATGAACGTAGCCGTTTGTGTTGCGCTGTGAACAGGACGGTCATTCTCTTCTCCGGACGCTGCTAGTGTCCTCTCAATTGAGCAGGATATCAAAAATTGTTGCAGCGACTCCCTTATTTGTGATCTAATGCCAGGCGCAGAAGTGAATGTGTAAGGATTAGCTTGCTGTACATTACGACGATCCTCCATCGACATGATCAGATGTGATCGCTTTTCTAACGCGGTTTTCGAGAGTGGAAGGTAAAAAATAATCTGAGGGTGGTTCGATTAACACTGTACCAAGCTATTAAGTGAGAATTTCAGAGTAGTTATGTACATGTAGATGCAGAATGGGACGCTGACAATCAGTAAGCTTGTCCTCATGATCTTATGTAGCCCAGCATTAAGCCATTCATTACTCCAAATACCCCTCAGATCTGGATATTTCATGATTCTCCCTGCCGGCCAAATAGAGACCTATAATCAAAACCATTTCAAACTCTGACAGAAGCTGATAACGCAGTCTGACACGAATATGCGACATCTCCATGTCTGATAACAACACTAAACACGAACAGTACTAATTCACTCTGTTGAACGTTCTAATGTATCACAGTGAATATCAACTCTAATGATTTACATATCCGCCAGTTGTGTGTATGTGTACGAAGATACTGTTACATCCTCCTGTGTCTTCTGGGTGCTTCACAATTTTTTGTCGGTATAGTTATTCCGTCCAGTTTGCTACAGTAAGCTTCAGTTTTCATGCTTAATAAGGTAAACAATTCTAGAGGATCCCTGTGCAGAACGTACTCACCATCAACAAATGTAACGCTCTTCCATAATCAGACGCTTCGTTTGTAACTGTGCAGCTGTAATATCAGTTGCTTTGCACAAGCGATCAGCAAGTGACTCGAATAATTTGTACTATTTAAATTTTACAAAGAGTCCACATATTTCGTCCGTCACCTTTCACCTGATGTGAAAACGCCGGATCGTCGTCAGCAAAGCGCCTTGCCTTTCAGATCTCCTGACTGGTGAGACTGAGGGCTTTAGGAGCCGCCGCCAAAAATGTATCTCTCTTCTGTTCCGAGTCGTCACCTAGAGCAGACGCCAAGTGGGTTACTTTTATCTTTGTATTATCCCTTTTCCTTCGAGTTGAGTCTTGGGCTACTAGAGTTATCTTCTCTCGTCGTCCACGCAATCCTCAGCAGGTAATCCTTCCCCACCCCCCTCCCTTCCCATGACTAAATAAACAGATGCGGTTGCTTTTCCTAAGCCTGAGCACCGTGTATTAATTACAAGTCGACTCCGCTTATCATGACCACACCTCCGAGGAAGGTATACAAACTGGCATTAGAAGTGAATTGCAGAATTCATCCTGTTTTCGGCCTTGAGGTGCCGCATACAAAGTACTAAATAATGAGCTGATGCGTGAAGCCGTTGCGCAGGGACATCCTGCTGCGAGCTGTGACGCGACGGACGAATGCCGGGTGTATTCAGTGCGGCCGCCGCCACTGCAGCTGCGAGAAGTCAACCTACCACGGCCCGTCTCCTCTGCCGCCTTCCCACAAGGCCATGTCGCGGGGACGATGACCCAGCGCCATCCCGACGCCAGGCGTCGCCGTCGTCTCGCTGCCCGACCTCGCCCCGCCATTCGTCGATCAACAAATTAAGTTGCGAGCTTCGCTTCTAGGGAGCTCTTGCCGCCGGGGTCCGATGCTGCCTGAGTCGCCGCCGAGGCTGTCGCCGAAGACGTTTTATTTGTTGTGATATGTGTAGTTCACAGTGATGCCCACCACCAGATTGTAGTGACAGTGGGATCCTGACACGCAAGCAAGGCTCGAGCAACTCGGAGGGGAGAAAGATATGCAAAAGCGCCGTAATGAAGCATTTGTAAATGTGACCCCGCTGAGCAGCACTGTGCCCGCAGCTCGCCTCGCTTCCCCATTTCCGGAGTTCCCAGAACCGATTTCGTCCCGACCCGTAATTTATGTTCGAATAGGTTTGCTAGTTTTCACTTTCGAGGGCAAACCATGCGAAAATGTTCGCACTTTCATTCAAAATATAACAGATGCAAAGAAACTGTCCGAATGGAGTGATGAGGCATCGGTAGGAGCCACCAGTCTTAAGCTGTAAGGAGAGGCGCGTCCTTATATAAATTCGGTGGAAGGGCTCAGAAATACCGCGTCTGATGCCCTTTCAAAAGAACTAGTGGACAGATATGGAGCACAGTGTTAACTGTTGTAGGTACCAACTTGCCACTCTATATTGAAATTACAGGGAGGATTTAGAGCACTTTTCTAACAGAATAAGTGCTGGGTCCTGTCGATCATATATGCTAGGGGAAAGTAACGAAAGGAATGGGGTACTACCCAACGAAGCTGAAACTCGCTGTAGATGTAATTGGTCGCGGGATTGGCCCACAGATAGGTGGAGAGGTAAAGTGTGCTTCACTGACTACACTAAGAGAGGATGTACGACTAGCATTTCTAGACGAGGAGTCTCTGCAATTCGTCTAATCTTTCGACAGGGTAAAACCACTAGACGTGCATTCATTTTCGAAGTGCACTGTACTAGTTGTAAACGCCCAGGCCACAAGGCACCTGACTGTTTGGCACCGGAGTGGACCTATTGTTGAACGATTACACACATGAGAGTAAACTCTCTGTCTCTACAACCTCGCTCGGCTAACCAAATAGGTGACTATAGTGCACAAAGGAATGTGAATATGGGAAACAGGTAGGGGAACGGTTGTGCCACTGCCCCTTCTGTAAAGCGAATCCAGTAAGAGAGGGCCGGCCGCGGTGGTCTAGCGGTTCTAGGCGCTCGGTCCGGAACCGCGCGGCTGCTACGGTCGCAGGTTCGAATCCTGCCTCGGGCATGGATGTGTGTCATATCCTTAGGTTCGTTAGGTTTAAGTAGTTCTAAGTTCTACGGGACTGATGACCACAGATGTTAAGTCCCATAGTGCTCAGAGCCATTTGAACCATTTGAACCAGTAAGAGAGGTAGGACTCGCTAAGGTGATAACTTTGAAAGATAATATAAGCGTTAGACAATTTACCCTTATCACTGATGCACGCGTACAACTAACTTGTTTGTTAGTTAAATGTACTCGCTTTCGTGAACTGAAGCCACCTTCTTGTGGAGTGAGTGGACTGGGAAGGAAAGGAATGTACTCATTGCTTTTCAATGTGCAGAACTGTAAATAGACGGAAGTAAGTACGGCTTCATATTAGACTGGTTTGGAAGCATAACCCCGAGTTTGATGGCATTTTATCAGCGATTTCCGACGCCATTGTCAGGGAATAGCTAGCTTCTGAACACAAGAAGTCTAAATTGGGTGATATCCACCATTTTGTCAGTGTTTCCGCTATAAAAACGCGAGGGATTGTAGAACGAATGGCCGCGTTCCGACAGTTCACTAAACCACATACCACGTCGTTGAAGTTAAACATATCCCAGAAAATATCGAGCAGTACTGGCAAAATCGAATGGTTAAAAGTGAAAAAAGATTTTTTAAGAGGAGATCTTTCTTAGTGAACTGTTAGCAAGAAGTAAAGTAAAAGTGCGCATTTGATGCAATTTAACTCGAATGAGTGCAACAGAAGAAGGTACATTTTAGCCAGTCATTACAGATAATTCTTGAAGCAGAGACGTTAACACTCACGTGGGTACAGTACTCACCAAAGTACAACAAGTAAACACTGAAAACAGGCTACCAAGAAAACGAACAGCCTGTAAGAAGAGTTTACCCAACTCTACCTCAGTTCCGTCACCCGCAAAAGCGGGATTTGAAAAGAAACTTTAACACCTGTGTAAGGCAGATGGGGATGTATTGTAGCCCGTTCCAGCCGAATTGGCAACTTTGCTTGCAGAAAAGAAACGACTTAAGCCAAAGCTCAGGAAAAATCGTTCGGAGCAAAATCCAATGTGCACTAAAACTGTTACACAGCAACCAACGAGTTCACGTCGCTAAAATTTACGTTCCGTCCCTACGTACAATTTACGATCCAGGAACTCAGAACGAACTTTATCGTATATGTTAGGTGGGTGTAGAGCTAGTAATTTTTAAATTAATCTATTGTTTACAATGTTGATGATTCAATTGTATTTTCGCCTCAATCACATGCTGACAGAATTTATTGCGTAAGTGCTGCATTTGTGCCGCTTTTGTAAAGTTGTCTGTGAATTTTAGTTTTTTAATCATGTTAGTTTGAAATCACTACTGCCTGTACAACACTTCTTCCCCATTGGATTATTGCCAAGTCCCTTATGGACATCTGGACTTCGTAAATGCCAGCCACACAGCTGAAGCACTAATTGTCCACTGTGCGCCACGGGGTGTTCTGGTGCGGCCGTACCTCGGTTTCATATGACCAGTAGGCGCTGTGCTACTAAAGCATCACTACTGTCACATTTGTATGTTACACGCTCCCGTTATCCTAAAATTGACCGGTATGCCCTCTTCACCCTCGTTTCCCTCTTTTACTTGTTCCTTTATATTTTATTATCTGCCTATACTATTGAATGGTTCTGTCATACGTTTGCGTTATTTCGCTATGTTGAGACATATTCGCTACATAATGTTCATCATTGTCTGGTACGGCAAAGTTATGTTCAGAGTTCGTGGAATCCGAAAACTAGCGTTACAAAAGCACAGGTCATTATGTGAAGAAGGCTGCCGCGTTATTTTAAAGGAATCTTCAGAAATAAGATCCTACTGTATATCGAACCAAGCCACCTATAGTTCAACCGCTACTCAATAAGCGCAACCACAATAGACATTGGCGACGCAATTCGGTTTCTTCTTTGGATTCCGTTCCTTCTTGGAACATACTGAAAACAGTTTTTCATACGTAACAATTTCAGCTGGTCCCAGCATAAAATGGTGGAATTAACGCAAACTTATTCCACGCTGTAGGCATCAGTTAGTTGTACGCCGTCCCATACCCCGTTCAGGTTTCACCTGTGTTTTCAAATCGGAATTTTGTTCCTCACACTTACCGAGTAATGCTACATAATAGCGGACTTCTGTTGAAAGCATTCCGTTGCTATACAGGATGTTCGCAAATTCCAGTTACAAACTTCGAGGTCTTGTAAAGGGGAATCAGTACGTAATATTTTGAATAGCAAGCCCTGTCCGGAAACGTACTGTTCCCAACATGTTTTCAACGGTACATTTCCGGGCCTGAGTTCTTATTCAAAATATTATCTACTCACTCTACACGTACTAAATATCTGTAACGAGAATTTCCGAACACCCTGTTTAGAAGAAATCTGAACTTCAGTTCTCCGCACAATTGAAAGAAACTTCGAATGCCACTATTGAATCATTCCTCTTATTCATCCCGGAATTTAGCTTCTCTCTCAGTACACGCCCTACGTTATCAGTTCTTCCACATACTAACAACACTGAATTCTTCAATTGCTTGGATTAGCTGATGACTCAGGAGCACCAACCAATTTCGCTCCATCGAGATGCCGCTCATATTACGGCATTCTGTCGTATTTTACTTAATATAATTGTTCCAATAGCGACTCCCGCCCTTCTTGCTATTCTAATATTGATTGTGACTACATACCGATGTTTCAAACGCAATTTATGTAGTAGAACACATACAGCCATTCCAGCCGACCACGTCCCTTGGTGAAATCCTGTGCAAAAGTTAAGACAACTTTTATTTTTCTACGGTCACGAACTGCAATTTAGTAATCTCATTTAGGATTGTTTTCTTTACTTAAAACTATTATATTGTATTTGCCCTTTGAATTGCTTGGTTTTGTGCCTTTCAAACAGTGGTCCTTTATCATCGACCTAATTCCTTAATATGGTACTGTTTTATCGTCATTGACTATGTTTACAATCTGACTATTCACTTTAACTGGACTTAATTACTTTGCTTTTCTGATCGGACATTTGGATCGAAGGAATCAACCCCCAGGTGTTTCTTGTAAATGATTTATTTTTTGTTTGCAAGACGCATCAATAGAATGGAAAGAGTCATTTTTACAGTTGTCTTTTTACAGTTTCATCAATCAAACCTGATTAATTTCGTACGTCATTCTGGTTGATGCTTAGAAAGATTGAATCAAGTAGTTGACTTGTTGCCATTTGAACATTAATATATTTTCAGTTTGTTTAATCTTTAATCCGTCGATTAGATAGTTGTCTCTGTGCCTTGCAGTTTTTTTTAAACTTGTTAGGTTTATATCACTACTGCCTGTACAAGACTTCTTCCCCAGTGGATCATTGCAATGTCCGTTTTGATGACAACGACTTACAATGATTCTGTCGTGCTTGATTGCAGTTAAAACAAACTGTCGCGTTTCAAAGTTCTGTTCCGTAATCTCGATCTGCCTTATCGTCAGGCTGGCGGAAAACTTGTGCCACCCGGCGGTTACCCGGTTGCCGTTAAGGAAGTAGTGGTGTGTGTGCTCACGTGGTTCTAAGACAGACCCTGTGCGGTCTGACTAGGAGGCCTTTCAACGTCACACGGCTTCTACTCAGTTACTAACTCCTTCAGTAACAGTATAAATCAATCATTAACTTCATTTATTGATAAAAAATTAAAAAAATTAAAAACCTGACATGTAAGCATGTATTGATTATTATACGTAAATGTCGTACGAATGTTTCAGTTGCTTGCGCTCCTCACAGCTGTCTCTGAAATCAGCTTCGGCTACTTTTGCAACGCCGCCACCGTCACAGTCCTGTGTCAGCAACTGTGCTCACCGCACGTAACGTAACAGTTGTAGTCACATTCCAACATTTGGATAACCATTAAATCAAATTAAATTAAAATATTCGATTGTTAAATGAAAATCAAAAATTGTTACTTCTTACATTTACGGTTCCATTGAGGTTGTAGAGCTCACCCGTGATGACGTCTTTCGGGGAGGCAGGAGATGTATGAGGTGCTCCGAGGCCCCAAACGGGAGTAATTCTCGCCATTCAAACTTTACGAAGAGTTCGCCTATTTCTCCTGTTTCCCCTCAGGTGATGCGACAACAATCGAACAGTTCACGCCGGATTCGTCGCCAGAAAAGCTGCCTTGCCAAACAAATCACGTCGCCAGATCACCTGACTGTTGAGACTAAGGGCTCAAGGAGCCGCCATCGAAACACATCCCTATCTTCTTTTCCCAGCCGTTGCCAAGAGCAGACACTAAATGGCTTAGCTGCTTCATCTTTGAATTTTCCAGACCTGAGTACCGTGTTAATTACATCTCACAGCACCTTCCAATACTGACTATGCCTAAAAGAGGTGTACAACAGATTAGGTCAATAGTGCTCTGTCCTTTCCTTTCCACAGAACCCACATATTTTGCTAAGTGATCTGTCTTGTGGCCAGTTATTTGGTTATTATTCTGCAGCAGCTTGTTTAGCCTGATATCGAACATAGTATGCATTAACTAAAATGGACGCAGAGTTCAATAAGTGCGAAATATACGATATCTTTTATCATCGCCTGTCATCAGTCAACATTATTTAATTTCGTATGAGTGTTAATGCACACTACGAATGTCGTTCACAATTTTTTTGTGTTCTCTGAGTTATTATTAGTGAGGTAGGCATATCAGTAGGCCTACACTGTTTGGTAATTGATGTGCTGTGGAGCTTCGACTACTAAAATTAAACTCGGAAATGTGTACAGAGTGACATTTATTAAAATATTAATGTTACATTTAACTAGTTTACCAAAATCCTTATTACAATACATTCATAGAAAATAGTTTGGTACCAAGAGTGCCATCTAACCCAGTCGCCATATCATCCTAAGTCGACTTTATACTCACACCACAGCATACACGCTAACCCGACAGGCAAACGACCCCAATAACACCTGTTCCATTCTGTGGGTTCTCTAATACGTAGGAGGGCACAAGACAAAGACCAACTATACCGCCCATGAGTTTTCGGCAAAACACAATGACAATAAGCAATGAATAATATCACTTCAGAGCCGCAAATTCCCTTCAGTACGGAATTATTCGAAAGTACTACCACATAACACGCCCTTGACTCGGCCCTCTAGCACGTTCCATGAAAAGAAACACTTCATGTCCATGCCGCGTACCTCTCTGAAGATGGTGACTCAAAGTCTCCACAGACTTAACCACAGTAATCACTGCACGTTGCAACAGCAGTCCCAGAACACCGACTGTCGTAGTCGCACTTCTTACACGCACGTTCCATTACGTCCTGCCCCACATACAGTATAGTACACTACTGGCCATCAAAATTGCTACACCACGAAGATCATGTGCTACAGAAGCGAAATTTAACCGACAGGAAGAAGATACTGTGATATGGAAATGATCAGCTTTTCAGAGCATTCACCAAAGGTTGGCGCCGGTGGCGACACCTACAACGTGCTGACATGAGGAAAGTTTCCAGCCGATTTCTCGTACACAAAGAGCAGTTGACCGGCGTTGCCTGGTGAAACGTTGTTGTGATGCCTGTGTAAGGAGGAGAAATGCGTACCATCACGTCTCCGACTTTGATACAGGTCGGATTGTAGTCTCTCGTGATTGTGGTTTATCGTATCGCGACATTGTTGCTCGCGTTGGTCGAGATCCATTGACTGTTAGCAGAATATGGAATCGGTGGATTCGGGAGGGTAATACGGAACGCCATGCTGGATCCCAACGGTCTCGTATAACTACCAGTCGAGATGACAGGCATCTTATTCGCATGGCTGTAACGGATCGTGAAGCCACGTCTCGATCCGTGAGTCAACAGATGGGGACGTTTGCAAGACAACAACCATCTGCACGAACAGTTCGACGACGTTTGCAGCAGCATAGACTATCAGCTCGGACACCATGGTTGCGGTTACGCTTGACGCTGTATCATAGGAGCGCCTGCGATGGTGTACTCAACGACGAATCTGGGTGCACGAATGGCAAAACATCATTTTTTCGCATGAATCCAGGTTCTATTTACAGCACCATGATGGTCGCATCCGTGTTTGGCGACATCGCGGTGAACGCACATTGTAAGCGTGTATTCGCCATCCCCATACTGGCGTATCACCCGGTGTGATGGTATGGGGTGCCATTGGTTACACGTCTCGCTCACCTCTTGTTCACATTGACGGCACTTTGAACAGTGGACGTTACATTTCAGATGTGTTACGACCCGTGGCTCTACCCTTCATTCGATTCCTGCGAAACCCTACATTTCAGTAGGATAATGCACGACCGCATGATGCAGGTCCTGTACGGGCTTTATTTCTGGATACAGAAAATGTTCGACTGCTGCCCTGGGCAGCACATTCTCCAGATCCCTCACCAATTGAAAACGTCTGGTCAATGGTGGCCGAGCAACTGGCTCTCTACAATACGCCAGTCACTACTCTTTATGAACTGTGGTATCGTGTTGAGGCTGCATGTGCAGCTGTACATGTACACGCCATTAAAGCTCTGTTTGACTCAATGCCCGCATCTCGTGGTCGTGCGTAGCGTTCTCGCTTCCCACGCCCGGGTTCCCGGGTTCGATTCCCGGCGGGGTCAGGGATTTTCTCTGCCTCGTGATGGCTGGGTGTTGTGTGCTGTCCTTAGGTTAGTTAGGTTTAAGTAGTTCTAAGTTCTAGGGGACTGATGACCATAGATGTTAAGTCCCACAGTGCTCAGAGCCATTTGAACCATTTTTTTTTTTTTTTTTTTTTTTGTTTCAATTCCGAGGCGTATGAAGGCCGTTATTACGGCCAGAGGTGGTTGTTCTGGGTACTGATTTCTCAGGATCTATGCACCTAAATTGCGTGAAAATGTAATCACATGTCAGTTCTAGTATAATATATTTGTACAATTAATACCCGTTTATCATCTGCATTTCTTCTTGGTGTAGCAATTTTAATGGCCAATAGTGTACTTACTTGTTGTCTCTCCGCAGTACCCCATGTAACAAACGTCGTGGCTGCCGCGGCCGTCCTCCCAGCGATGAACGACATAAAGCCTATCGACCACCACAAACATATCGACAGGCAAAGATGTGCCGACCGTCACGTACAACGGCACAGTTAGGTCAAAAGTATTCTGTCCTATCCTTTCCACAGAATCCACATTTTTTCACTTAGAGCTCTGTCTTGGAGCCAGTCATCTAACAATTTTTCTATAGCAACCTGTTTAGCTTGATATCGAGTACAGTATGTACTAACTGAAAATGGACGCAGATCTCGGCAAGTGCAAAACATATATCATTCCTCTTCCTTTCTCATCAATCTGCTTTAATTAATTGCATACGAGCGTTACTGCAGAGTATGAAAGTTATCAACATTTGTTCTGTGTTTTCTGAGTAATTATTAGCAAGGTTACAATATCAATACACTATCTCGTAATTGGACGTCCAATTAATGGCCATTATGTAAGCACACCATGTTCTGTATATCACACACATGTATGTGATTAAATTTTGTGTTCAGAAATATGATTCAGACATGTATCTGCTGCATTACTTATTTTTTAAGTTCGTAAGTTAGGCCAGTCGGTAATTTACACTGATATTATGTGACATAAAATACGTGTTGTCAGTGTTGACTACACTGGTGTGCAAAGCTGATGGTAAAAAGTAACTTTCCCACGCTTTGTCTGAAATATGTGTCTGAAATATTAGCAATGCATGGGACAGAGAGTGGCAGGGCCAAACCACAAAATATAAAATTCTATCATAATATTTTTATTCCCAGTGGTATTAACAAAGAAAATTTTTTTACAAAAAGACAATCTTCAAGTAAATTTAACACATGAGAAGATAGTCTTCAAGAAAGGTTAACACAGTTATAAATTAGAGACACAACCGCCTAATTCCACAATTTTTGAGATTAACCGATAGAATTAAAATTTCATTGACTAAAAGGAATAAAAGACTTTTAATCCGTTTCTCTGTAGTCAGCCAACTGATTCATCACATCAATCAACGTCTATATCTTAAAGGTGACCATGTGACTTACAAATGGCGGAAGCAACTCGCGCTAATGGCCCACTTTATTGCATCACTAAGAGAGTGGAGTTATACACAGTTCACACATGAAATTACATAAACAGTGAATGCACCAAATGAACGGACCATGAAAATGAAATTCTTGGCGAAAATAATTATAGGCACTGCAATATTCGCCAGAGAACTAGGCGTGAAAGTCATTGTATGCATGTATTACCAGTTTATACATACAATGAGAAGTTCAAAGCCAAAACTTACCGAGTTGTCTACAAACTAATGAGTTTCTGGAGAAACAAAAGTTACGAACTGCCCTTGCCATACGAAAAAATGTATATAAAAAAGAAGGATGTCCTCTAACAGCTTTAATTTTATATCAGTTCGCCAAAACTCACCCAGCGACGTTACAATATAATGGGTCTTCAACGAATCAAAGACACTGGTTGAGTTTTAACAAATTAAAGCTCACCAAATTCAATATTATCCATTCTCGTAGAAGAAATTCCAGTAAATCGTTGGTGAAATATGTTCCAGAAACTTGCAGCCAAAGACTTGGAGGCCCGCTCGGTGGTAACCTTCCGTCCATTGCGATGTACCACGCACAGGGAGGATTACGGCCAAATGCTACATTACATTACCATACTTCGTACACCATATCACATGGGAAGAAAGGAATGGGTGCGATGCGTCTGATGAGTAGTACACCGCTTCAGCACTTAGAGGAAGCCGGCACACTAAGAAAGACGGAATTCCCACTGGCGCGACCGGCGCTAAATTTTACCAGCGGCCACTTCGTATGCCCAATATCGGGCCACCGCGGAGCCCATCACTTAGTGACGAACCAACAAGGTCTTTGGCCGCACTCGCGACTCATCGATACGAGCAGGAGCACATCTCAGTGTCGCTACCAAGTGATCTGTCTTGCAGCCAGTTGCTCAGTGAAACTTTGACCATACAAAGACCCGCTGCACTATAGTAGAGAAGGTAACTGGAATAAGTAAGCAACGACACGAACAGAAATGTGACTTTTATTCAAGGCAATAGCTACACTAAAGTCGCATTGATTCATGATGGTACTCTAGACATTACAAACGGCGGGACACGGGTATTCATGAGATTGTGAACAACATGTACGGCTATGCACACTCTACAACGTGCTTTCACGTTGGTTACAAGGCTGGTAGCAACAGCTCGGTTAACAAATGCTGGATGGTCACTGTTACATGTTGATTGCAGCATTATGTCCCCCCTACGCATCACACACGTGCTCGATGGTATACAATACGGGGTAACAAGCAGGGTTGTCCATTCGCCGAGTGCCATCTCGTTCCAAGAGCTCTTCAACCAGCGCTGTTTTATGCGATCACTCAATGCCATCCAAATGACGTCAGCGCCGGATGCACCCGTGAAAAGACGTACACGGGGAAAGACTACAGTGTCACAATGATGCTGGTTACAAGGTTGGTAAGGATTTCTAGTGGCAGGTAGTCTGACTCCCACAACAGCTTCATTAGCAGGTGCTGACATATGGACGTGCTGTAATACGTCTTCCCAACGCACCTCACACGTGCTCGATGGAATTTAAGTTGGAGGGATCAACAGGTTAGTTCATTCGTCGAATATCATCTCGTTCCAAGAGTTCCCCTACCTGCAATATTCGACGCGGTCGCTCATTATCATCCATAAAAATAAGTCACTCCTGAGAAGATGCGCCCGCGTAAGAGGTACAGTGTCACAATCACCCTGGCAGGTGAATGTAGCATTCTGAACGATTTGGACGTCAGTACGCCCGTGCAACACAACGCTTCTCCACAACATAGTACCTCGGCAACGAAACGATCATTTGCGACAATGCTGGACGTTCTCCCACACGGCGAAGGTTCACAACACGTAATTTACTCGGAAAAATTGTCGAGCATGATCGTTTTGGTGGTCCAAGCGTTGTGGTGCGGGTAAGCATACTGCTGCATGGGCGTACTGACATCGAAATCTTTCAAAACGGCGCGTTTACCGGTCAGCACGGTTATGCCACTGTACCTCTTGCCAGTGTGCCTCCTTCCAGATGTAAATTCGGTTTTGACTTCACTTTCATGGATGACAATTCACGACTGTATCGAACAGCTCAGTTGGACGAGCTCGTGGAACGAGAGGATTTTCGGAGAACGGACTGGCTGGTCTACCCGTTCCCCCAAGTCAGATACCATAAAACACTTGAGGATGCGTTGGGGAGACGTACGGCAGCATGTCCACATGCATCATCTGCCATACAGCAATTGTCAATCGCGCTGACGGTGGAACGAAACGCCTTACCACAGGAACTCGTTACTGGCCTTGTGGCCATCAAGAGAGCATGTGGCGAAGCATGCACTGTAGTCTGTAGTGAAGACTCACCCCTTACGACCCATGTCCCGTCGTTTGTAATGTGCAGAGGATCGTCATGCATCTCAGTGACGTCAGTGTAATTATAGTCTTTTATTTCTGTTTGTCTCTTTGCGTATTTATTCTACTTACCTTCTTTCTATGCATGGTCCAAGTTTCATCGAACTCTGTCACTTGGCAGTGACACATCATGTCAAAGTTACTTGCATCCTTACGATTTGCAAATCAATGTATTTCACGATACGGCGAGCAGGAAATTTTAATATGCAACCGGCATATTAGTTTTCACTTTTTACAAATTGTAGGCCTAATAGAGTTTATTAAATTCCTGGTGTTTTGTTGCTATAAACATACCATCAAACTGATGAGGTGACACTACGACTTTCATTGAGTGTCACTCAGCTAAAACTATGTATCTTTCCCGTTGACAATAAACAGGAGATTCAGCACATGTGGTTTAATCATACCAGGGAAACGAGACAAAATCGAGACATTCGTTACTACAGATAAAAGGGAAAGTGCTTGTTTCATCAGAGGGTTTCGTACATTTTCAGGACTTATGCTTCCGATCAAAAAAGGGTCACTTATATTTATATTTGGTGGCATTAGCTTGCAGGTCACTCTCTGACGTATTACCATTGCTCTTTATGTATTCTCAACAGGTGGCACTGTGGAGCTCCAATGGAAAAATCTGTATCACACCTGCAGAATATTAATGGCATTGAATGTGATACAGAAACGAATCGCACTGAAAAACACTCGCGGATACAGGGAATCAATTCACATTGCACCTCGTGCTCCTGCGTAAGGGAAAAAAAGAGGGAAAGATCAAATAACACGGCATCACAGTAAAAATACGAGACAAGGATCATTTAAAGAAAATCTAACCTTCTTTTCGGCTTCGGAAATCAACTAATTACAGTTTTAAGAAACATTGCTGAACTACATCACTGTTATTACTTTCTGTAACGTCCATACATACATGGGAAGGAAGAATCACGGTATTAAAATATAGCGGTATACTCCACGTCTTTGACCAGCCGTACGAGTAATGGCGAAGTATGTCGTCCTAACCTCTCAGTGAAAAAATACCACGAACGATTTTGTATCACTGAATATATAATTCAGATAAGATGTAAACTTCATTCTAAAACTTTATGCAACTATACTCCAAAACGTAGAAACAGAAAATATAGTGATCCCCGAACTCCGCTCACAAAGTCTTTTCCCACTAATGTTTTATTTTAGATTTCATTTAAGTCGGAGTGAGCTGTCTCTACTTTAAAATCAAGACACGTATTTATACATACGTACACCACAAGCTACTGTACAGTGCCTGCTTGTGGATAGTGAATTTCTATTGTATCCGGTTCACGTTTTGAGGGAGAGAAAATGGTGTGTGTCATTCGGTCTCCGATATGATTCCCACGTTCCCTATGGTAGACAGTGTGGCAGCAGAATTTTCGTACAGCCTTTCTCGAATATTGGTGTTCCAAACTTGCTCAACAGAAATTCGCATTTTAGTTTCCTGATTGTCTTTGTTACACATCTGCAAGGTGCGTACCACCATGTTACCGTCCTAGATAATAGCGTTTGTAGATAATTCGGTGTTCGCTATAATGCCTTTTAATATAGATCGCAACGCTGGAGATGTTTTACTCTTCCGGAAGATACATCTTTATCCTATCGTTACTTTTTGCTTCTTCGCAGTACACAGTTCCCATTCTTATACGTACGTGCAACTTTACTGGTCGCAGCAACGCGATATCTGCTTCTTAATTTAAACCTGGAAAATGGTAAGATTGCCTGTACGTTAAACTACAATGTATTCCTGCAGTAATAGTTAATTTTTTGCACCAAATTTTAGTCGCTTTTCTTTGAATGATCAAACGTTTTAAAGTTAACTGAGCTCTGTACAAACCTACACAAATACTATTATCTCTGCCTAAATGTATAAATATTAACCAAATATTTATATAGCATCGTTACAACCAGTACCCCAACGCTGATGTATGAGAAATAAATCGCAAGGACAACTTTAATCATCTGAAATAGTTGACGTTATACGTAATATGAAACACTCACAGTTAGTCTTTCGTTAAGGTCGTAAATTTAACTATGCAAGCGTTCTCCTAGCACTAAAGTCAGAGATACAGTATCTACTTCTTTATTATTCTTTATCTTCGATACAAAAACGTTACTTTTATGCCCATTTAATAGTTTCTTAATGAAAGAACTCAGTCTATCTATGAAGTTCTGTAACATAACTAGTTTATTGGGGTAATACGCGCTTCGCAACAGTTCTTGCATTTTGACGTAACGCGCAGTATCGATGACCGCATGATCGGCAATCGCTTTTGTGAAATGGAAGACTATGAATATTGTTGCTCCTCGATTCACTCGCAGCAATTTAAGCTGTCCTCTTAGGTTCCTGCATAACCACACACTCGGAAGTCGCTACATATTCGGAAATAAAGAGACAAATATTTGTGATAAGAAAAAAATTGATATTTTGTTGCAGCTCGGTTTAGTCGCAGTGCTTAAAGCGCACCTTTAGGTCCCCACCGCTCTAGGAAAGCGCTACACATTCGCAAATAAACAGCGTTTAGGAGGAATACGAATGCTGATGCTCCTCTTTTCACTCGCAACAATTTAAATTGTCCTCTTATGCTCCTGCCTAACCATATACTCGAAAGGCGGCACATATTCAAAAATGAGGACCCAAATATTTGTGAAAAGAAAGAATATGAATATCACTTACGCTAGTTTCAATCGCTGTAATTTAAGCTTTTCTCTTAAGTTCCTGCCTAGCCACATACACGGGAATTGCTAAATATATATTTCATCTCTCGTTCTCAGATCAGACTGAATGTAAATAACGTCTAATATTGCAGAACATTCGTAAGAAAGCAACGGGATGTGAACCAAGAACTTTCGACTCCAGAAACCACGGCATTATTCATTATCCTAGTGCTTAAGCATGTGATTTATAACTCCAGCCTATATAATCGAATTCTATCTTGAAGACTTGTATCGTTGATGCGACATTAAGTGACATTTAACTGAAACGCCATACTGCAAATTATAAAACAAGTGTGTTTCATTCTTAAATTGTAAATTATTGACGATAATAACTCACTCCTAAGAGAGCACTCTTATGTGAAGGCATTAACCGCCGATAAATCATTTCGTGGAATGTTAGTGTAGCAATAACTATAATAAATCATTCCAAGAATGACGTGTTTTGTAAAGCTCCGTTACGTGCGCATGAAATCCTGTGAGAGAGCCGTTGCGAACGCTGACAGAAGTCGATAGCGATCAAGCGGTCGATGATGTGTGTGACGCCAAAATGTTGACACGTTTGTGGGAACTATCGTGTAACGAGCCTTACCTGTTTTATTGATCCAAGGAATACAGAATGCTGTAACACTGTACATATATCTCATCGGCCAGGATATAAGAACAGTCATGGATATACATTATATCTTATTATGTTTTTGGTTCAAAATGGTTCAAATGGTTCTGAGTACTATGGAACTTAACAGCTGAGGTCATCAGTCCCCTACAACTTAGAACTACTTAAACCTAGCTAACTTAAGGACTTCACACACATTCATGCCCAAGGCAGGATTCGAACCTGTGACCGTAGCGGCCGCGCGGTTCCAGACTGACGCGCCTAGAACCGCTCACTCACATTTGCACAGCTATTTTTGTTGTGGTCTTCACTCCAAAGACTGGTTCGATACAGCTCTCTATGCTACTCTACCCTGGGCAAGCCCCTTCATCTCAGAGTAACTACTGCCACACGTATCCTGTATCTGCTTAGTGTATTCAGCTTTTGGTCTCCCTTTACGATTTGTGCTCTCCGAGCCTCCCTCCAGTACTGAATTGGTCATCCCTTGATGCCTCATAACGTTCCACCAACCGATCCTTTCTTCTAGTCAAGTTGTGCCACAAATTCCTCCTCTCCCCAACTCTGTTCAGTATTTCCTCGTTAGTTACGTGATCTACCCATCTAATCTTCAGCATTCTTCTGTAGCACCACTTTTCAAAAGCTTCTTCAGAAATGCTCTCCTTGCCATCACCAGTCTACAGTTTATATTTGTCTAGTTTATTTGCTGCCCAAACAGCAAAACTCATTTACTACTTTAAATGTCTCATTTCCCTATCTAATTCCCTCAGCATCACCTGATTTAATTCGACTGCATTCTATTATCGTCGTTTTGCTTTTGTTGATGTTCATCTTATATCCTCTTTTCTAGATACTGTCCATTCTGTTCAACTGCTCTTTTAGGTCCTTTTCTTTCTCTGACAGAATTACAATGACACCAACAAATCTCAAGGTTTTTATTTCTTCTCCCTATACTTTAACTCCTCTCCAAATTTTTCTTTGTTTCCTTTATTGCTTGCTCAATGTTCAGATTATATAAAATCAGGGACAGGCTACAACCCTGTCGCATTCCCTTCTCAACCACTGATACCCCTTCGTGCCCATCAACTCTTACAACTGCTATCTGGCTGATGTCAACTGCGTCAAAATCCTTCTCTAATTTTACAAATGCTATAAATATAGATTTGCCTTTCCTTGACCTGTCTTCTAAATTTCTACCAAATCCAAACTGATCTTCTCCGAGGGTCGTCTTCTACCAATTTTTCCATTCGTCTGTAAAGAATTATATTAGCAACTTGCAGCTGTGACTTATTAGACTGATAGTTGGGGAATTTTCACACCTATCAGCACCTGTTTTCTTTGGAATTGGAATTATTATATTCTTCTTGAAGCCTGAGGGCATTTCGCCTGTCTCATACATGTTGTTCACCAAGTAGAAGTGTTTACTCATGGCCGACTCTTCCAAGGGTAACAGTGGTTCTAATGGGATGATGTCTACTTCTGGGGCCTTGACTCGACTTAGATCCTTCAGTGCTCTGTCAAATTCTTCACGTAGAATCATATCTCCTACATCATCTTCATCTACGTCCTCTTCCATCACCATAATACTGAGCTCAAGTACATCGCCCTTGTATAGACCCTCTATATATTCCTTCTACCTTTCTGCTTTCTCTTCTTTGGGGCTTAGTACTGGTTTCCCCAGCCGCTCTTGATATTCATACAGGAAGTTCCCCTTCCTCCAATGGTCTCTTTAATTTTCCTGTATGCGGCATCTATCTTGCCCCTAGTGATATATGCTTCTACATCCTTACATTTGTCCTCAGGCCTTTCCTGCTTACCCATTTTGTACTTCCTGCCGATCTCGTTTATGAGACGATTGTATACCTTCTCGCCTGCTTAATTTATTGCATTTTATATTTTCTTCTTTCATCATTTAAATTCAATATGTCTTGTGTTACCTACATTATCCAATGATTTCTACTAGCCTTCGTCTTTTCACATACTGATGCTGTGGTGCCTTCACCATTTCATCTCATAAAAACTACCCATGGTTCTTCTAATGTATTCCTTTGTCACTGTTCTTGACAGTCGTTCCATAATGCTCGCTCTAGAACTCTCTATAGCCTCTGGGACTTTTAGTTTACCCAGGTCGTGTCTCCCTTAAATTCCTACCCTTTTGCAGTTTCTTCAGTTTTAATCTATAATCCACAACCAATAAATTGCGGTCAGAGTCCACATCTGCCGCTGGATATGCCTTACAGTTTAAAAACTGGTTCCTAAATCTCTGTCTTACCATTATATAATCTAACTGAAGCCTTCTGATGTCTCCAGGCCTATTGCACGTATACAACCTTCTTTCACGATTCTGGTGTTGGCGACGATTAAGTTATGCTGTGTGCAAGATTCTACCAGGCAGCGTCCTCTTTCATTCTGTTGCAGCACCACCGTTTAGGATAGTAAAAGTTAGTTTTGTGGGTTGGATTGCAGTAAGTTATGCATACCAGCAATTGCGAAGGCACATAGAGGCCACAGGGGCGTAGAACTGCCGGAGAGGGAGCACACAGCAGTTTTCACGGCGCAAGCCACAGGCAGAAGGGGGCCACTGGCCAACCCAAGTGTTACGCGTACGTGACTCGGTGCGGTGCCTTAGCAAAACAGAGGCGCACAGCCAAGTATAAATAGGTACGAGATTCATTCAAGGGTGGTAGCTCTCCTGGATGGCGAGGCATGTCACACCGCCAGGCTACATGCAGCAACGGATGGGGCGAGAGCATCCCAGTCCATGGCGCGTCGTCGGTTCGACCCTATGAGGCCGACATGGGGTCCACAGCCAGCCAGGGCGGAACACTCTTTGGTTCGATACCGCGGGCAGTCATCTCAGCTCCTGACATGTGGCGCAACCATCCTGACGTAATCGGAACTCTGCAGCTAGCGTACAAGGCCAGCTCGCCACAGTGCGTTGCACAGGGGGGCCGGGGCAGTGGCCCCATCATTGCCGGGCCCTGTGACGCAGACCGATGTGAATTTAGCATTGTAGGGGAAACAAATAAATCATTTGGAAAGTTCTCGGACGAGTTTCAATACGCCACATTTGGTGTCTGATACCACAGTTCCTTACACTCAGTCCATATCCGCCTACAACTTTTCCTTCTGTTTCCCTAATATCGAATTCCAGTCCCACATTCGCATTAAATTTTCGCCTTCCTTAACTATCTGAGTAATTTCATTCAGCTCATCATACATTTCTTCAATCTCTTCATCATCTGCAGAGCTAGTTGGCATATAAACTTGTGCTATTGTGGTAGGCATGGGCTTCATGTATATCTTGACTGCAATTATGCTTTCACTATGCTGTTCTTAGTAGCTTATCCACATTTCTATTTTCTTTTTTTTTTTTTGGTCATCAGTCTACTGACTGGTTTGATGCGGCCCGCCACGAATTCCTTTCCTGTGCTAACCTCTTCATCTCAATTATTTGCTTGACGTATTCCTTTCTCTGTCTTCCTCTACAGTTTTTGCCCTCTGCAGCTCCCTCTAGTACCATGGAAGTCATTCCCTCATGTCTTAGCAGATGTCCTATCATCCTGTCCCTTCTCTTTATCAGTGTTTCCCACATATTCCTTCCCTCTCCGATTCTGCGTAGAACCTCCTCATTCCTTACCTTATCAGTCCACCTAATTTTCAACATTCGTCTATAGCACCACATCACAAATGCTTCGATTCTCTTCTTTTCCGGTTTTCCCACAGTACATGTTTCACTACCATACAATGCTGTACTCCAGACGTACATCCTCAGAAATTTCTTCCTCAAATTAAGACCGGTATCTGATATTAGTAGACTTCTCATGGCCATTCTTCTGTATATTATTCTTGTAAGCAGCTTCGATGCATGAGCTGTTAAGCTGATTGTGCGATAATTCTCGCACTTGTCAGCTCTTGCCGTCTTCGGAATTGTGTGGATGATGCTTTTCCGAAAGTTAGATGGTATGTCGCCAGTGTATATTCTACACACCAATGTGAATAGTCGTTTTGTTGCCACTTCACCCAATGATTTTAGAAATTCTGATGGAATATTATCTATCCCTTCTGCCTTATTTGACCGTAAGTCCTCCAAAGCTCTTTTAAATTCCGATTCTAATACTGGATCCCCTATCTCTTCTAAATCGACTCCTGTTTCTTCTTCTATCACATCAGACAAATCTTCACCCTCATAGAGGCTTTCAACGTATTCTTTCCACCTATCTGCACTCTCCTCTGCATTTAACAGTGGAATTCCCGTTGCACTCTTAATGTTACCACCGTTGCTTTTAATGTCACCAAAGGTTGTTTTGACTTTCCTGTATGCTGAGTCTGTCCTTCTGACAATATATCTTTTTCGATGTCTTCACATTTTTCCTGCAGCCATTTCGTCTTAGCTTCCCTGCACTTCCTATCTATTTCATTCCTCAGCGACTTGTATTTCTGAATTCCTGATTTTCCCGGAACATGTTTGTACTTCCTCCTTTCATCAAGCAATTGAAGTATTTCTTCTGTTACCCATGATTTCTTCGCAGCTACCTTCTTTGTACCTATGTTTTCCTTCCCAACTTCTGTGATGGCCCTTTTTAGAGATGTCCATTCCTCTTCAACTGTACTGCCTACTGCGCTATTCCTTATTGCTGTATCTATAGCGTTAGAGAACTTCAAACGTATCTCGTCATTCCTTAGTACTTCCGTATCCCACTTCTTTGCGGATTGATTCTTCCTGACTAATGTCTTGAGCTTCAGCCTACTCTTCTTCACTACTATATTGTGATCTATATCTGCTCCTGGGTACGCCTTACAATCCAGTATCTGATTTCGGAATCTCTGTCTGACCATGATGTACCCTAATTGAAATCTTCCCGTATCTCCCGGCCTTTTCCAAGTATACCTATTGCTCTTGTGATTCTTGAACAGGGTATTCGCTATTACTAGCTGAAACTTGTTACAGAACTCAATTAGTCTTTCTCCTCTTTCATTCCTTTTCCCAAGCCCATATTATCTGTAACCTTTTCTTCTACTCCTTCCCCTACAACTGCATTCCAGTCGCCCATGAGTATTAGATTTTCGTCCCCCTTTACATACTGCATTACCCTTTCAATATCCTCATACACTTTCTCTATCTGTTCATCTTCAGCTTGCGACGTCGGCATGTGTACCTGAACTATCGTTGTCGGTGTTGATCTGCTGTCGATTCTGATTAGAACAACCCGGTCACTGAACTGTTCACAGTAACACACCCTCTGCCCTACCTTCCTATTCATAACGAATCCTACACCTGCTATACCATTTTCTGCTGCTGTTGATATTACCCGATACTCATCTGACCAGAAATCCGTGTCTTCCTTCCACTTTACTTCACTGACCCCTACTATATCTAGATTGAGCCTTTGCATTTCCCTTTTCAGATTTTCTAGTTTCCCTACCACGTCCTAGCTTCTGACATTCCACGCCCCAACTCGTAGAACATTATCCTCTCGTAGATTATTCAATCTTTTTCTCATGGTAACCTCCCCCTTGGCAGCCCTCTCCCGGAGATCCGAATGGGGGACAATTCCGGAATCTTTTGCCAATGGAGAGATCATAATGACACTTCTTCAAATACAGGCCACATGTCCTTTGGATACACGTTACGTGTCTTTAATGCAGTGGTTTCCATTGCCTTCTGCATCCTCATGTCGTTGATTATTGCTGATTCTTCCGCCTTTAGGGGCAATTTCCCACCCCTAGGACAAGAGAGTGCCCTGAACCTCTATCACCTCCTCTGCCCTCTTTGACAAGACCGTTGGCAGAATGAGGCTGACTTCTTATGCCGGAAGTCTTCGGCCGCCAATGCTGATAATTTATCAAAATTTAGGCGGTGGCGAGTATCGAACCCGGGACCGAAGCCGTTTTGATTATGAATCAAAGACGCTACCCCTGGTCCACAGTTTATTCGTTATTAAACCTCCTCCAGCATTACCCATATTTGATTTTGTATTTGTAACTCTGTATTCACCTGAACAAGTATTGTTCCTCCTGCCACCTAACATCATTGTCTGCCATTATATCTAACCTTAACACATCCATTTCCCTTTTTAAATTTTCTAACCTACCTGCGCGATTAAGTAATCTGATATTCCACACTCCGATCCATAAAACGCCAGTTTCGTTTCTCCTGATAATGACATCCTCCTGAGTAGTCCCTGCACGGAGATCCGAATGGGGAATATTGTACCCAAGATGACGCCATCGTCATTCAACTGTACAGTAAAGCTGTATGCCGTCAGGAAAATATCTTATTATATGTTATGTAATACGAGTGCGTTATTGATACACGGAATGCAGAATGCTGTACGAAAGAGTGTATATCTCTTCTGTCAGAATAGGAATACAGTCATGGCAATTATATATTCTGCTACATAGTGCCGGAAGTTAAATAATAGTTTCATAAATGTAATTTCCATCAACAGCACTAATACCAACACGGAAGCCGACAAATAATAGTCCTGAGTTGGGATTACGTCCACCAAAACGGTTGGTGGTGAGTGTGAAAAACAGGGTGAGTTTCTGGAAACTGTGGAAGCAACAATTCCGAGTTCTATGTAAGGGCGACACAAATAAATACCAAAGCAGGAAATATGCAACCAGTAATATCTATGTACGTGATTGGTAGCTCCGCCTTAGTTATATACAATACTTTAGAATTTGGTGCCACTGAAGAATGAAGACTCCAAAAGATATTGAAAAAGTTCGACGATTATGCATCCCAAAAGTAAACTTAATATTTTAAAGGTACGTATTCAACACCTTACAACAAAACAACCATGACAAAACTGTATAGTCTGGTGAGCAAGATGTATGAGGCACGCGAAATACCCTCAGACTTCAAGAAGAATATAATAATTCCAATCCCAAAGAAAGTTGGCGTTGACAGGTGTGAAAATTACCGAACTATCAGTTTAATTAATCACTGCTGGAAAGTACTGACACGAATTCTTTTCAGACTAATGGAAAAACTTGTACAAGCCGACCTTGGGGAAGATCAGTTTGGATTCTGTAGGAATATCAGAGCACACGAGGCAATGCTGACCCTACGACTTACCTCAGAAGATAGACTAAGGAAAGATAAACCCACGTTTCTAGCGTTTGTAGACTTAGACAAAGGTATTGACAATACTGGAATAATCTCTTTCAAATACTAAAGATGGCAGGGCTAAAATACAGGGAGCGAGAGGCTATTTACAATTTGTACAGAAACCAGAAGGCAGTTGTAAGAGTCAAGGGGCATGAAAGGGAGTTACTGGTTGGGAAGGGAATGAGACAAAGTTGTAGTCTATTCCCCATTTTATTCAATCGTTACATTGAGGAAGCCTACATTCTAAAGCGCTGAAATACTTTGTCCAGTCACATTAATGTGACCATCTGCCAAAAGCCTGAATAACCAAATTCTGCGACGCGGACCGCTGCGAGACGCAGAGGAAGAAAATCGATGAGGAAGGTACCGTCAGGAATGTGGAAGGATACTTACTCCAGTGCCGTGGCCAACTGCGATAGGTTTCTCGGTTGAGGATCGATGGCCTGATCGAGGTGGTCCCATTGATTCTCGACTGGGCTTAAATCCGAGACGTTTTGTGTCCCTATGAGTACGGTAATTTCATCCTGGTCCTCTTCGAACCACGCACGTACCATACGACCTGTGTGACACGTTGCATTGCCCTGCTGGTAGATGCCATAGTGCCAGGGAAAATCAAACTTTGAGTAGGGGTGGACATGGTCCCCAGAGATAAACGCATACTTGTGTTGATCCATTGTAGCTTCAAGAATGACCACCCAGCAAATGCCACGAAAACGTTCCCCATACCATAACGCTCCCTCCTCTGGCCTGGACGCTTCCGACAATTGTTGCAAGGTGTTTGCTTTCAGACGCTGCACTCCGCGCAAGCCAACGGCCATCTCTCCGCTGGAGCATAAAATGTGATTCATCTGAAAAGGTCATCTGTCGTGGCTCAGTGGACGTCCAGTTGCGATTGCATAATACGGGCTCCTGCTGCGGAGTCTCCTTTCCCAGCAACACTCGCTGAACGGCCGTTGAGGAGACTCCGTTGGTAGCCCCGACGTTTATCTGGGCGGTCAGTTGCTCAACAGCTGCACGTCTATTTGCCCATAGACATATCCGCAGCCGTCGTTGACTCCTATCATCTAAGGCCCTTGGTACACCACAGTCGTCACAGCGCTGGTTTTGGATAGCGCCATTTGCCCATGCACGTTTTGCTTTATCCACGGCGGCAAGCAAACAGCGTACAAGCTTAGCTGCTTGGCCCGAAAGCCGATGATTATATTCTTTTGGACGTTAGACAAAAATGGTTCAAATGGCTCTGAGCACTATGGGACTTAACATCTGAGGTCATCAGTCCCCAAGAACTTAGAACTACACTCCTGGAAATTGAAATAAGAACACCGTGAATTCATTGTCCCAGGAAGGGGAAACTTTATTGACACATTCCTGGGGTCAGATACATCACATGATCACACTGACAGAACCACAGGCACATAGACACAGGCAACAGAGCATGCACAATGTCGGCACTAGTACAGTGTATATCCACCTTTCGCAGCAATGCAGGCTGCTATTCTCCCATGGAGACGATCGTAGAGATGCTGGATGTAGTCCTGTGGAACGGCTTGCCATGCCATTTCCACCTGGCGCCTCAGTTGGACCAGCGTTCGTGCTGGACGTGCAGACCGCGTGAGACGACGCTTCATCCAGTCCCAAACATGCTCAATGGGGGACAGATCCGGAGATCTTGCTAGCCAGGGTAGTTGACTTACACCTTCTAGAGCACGTTGCGTGGCACGGGATACATGCGGACGTGCATTGTCCTGTTGGAACAGCAAGTTCCCTTGCCGGTCTAGGAATGGTAGAACGATGGGTTCGATGACGGTTTGGATGTACCGTGCACTATTCAGTCTCCCCTCGACGATCACCAGTGGTGTACGGCCAGTGTAGGAGATCGCTCCCCACACCATGATGCCGGGTGTTGGCCCTGTGTGCCTCGGTCGTATGCAGTCCTGATTGTGGCGCTCACGTGCACGGCGCCAAACACGCATACGACCATCATTGGCACCAAGGCAGAAGCGACTCTCATCGCTGAAGACGACACGTCTCCATTCGTCCCTCCATTCACGCCTGTCGCGACACCACTGGAGGTGGGCTGCACGATGTTGGGGCGTGAGCGGAAGACGGCCTAACGGTGTGCGGGACCGCAGCCCAGCTTCATGGAGACGGTTGCGAATGGTCCTCGCCGATACCCCAGGAGCAACAGTGTCCCTAATTTGCTGGGAAGTGGCGGTGCGGTCCCCTACGGCACTGCGTAGGATCCTACGGTCTTGGCGTGCATCCGTGCGTCGCTGCGGTCCGGTCCCAGGTTGACGGGCACGTGCACCTTCCGCCGACCACTGGCGACAACATCGATGTACTGTGGAGACCTCACGCCCCACGTGTTGAGCAATTCGGCGGTACGTCCACCCGGCCTCCCGCATGCCCACTATACGCCCTCGCTCAAAGTCCGTCAACTGCACATACGGTTCACGTCCACGCTGTCGCGGCATGCTACCAGTGTTAAAGACTGCGATGGAGCTCCGTATGCCACGGCAAACTGGCTGACACTGACGGCGGCGGTGCACAAATGCTGCGCAGCTAGCGCCATTCGACGGCCAACACCGCGGTTCCTGGTATGTCCGCTGTGCCGTGCGTGTGATCATTGCTTGTACAGCCCTCTCGCAGTGTCCGGAGCAAGTATGGTGGGTCTGACACACCGGTGTCAATGTGTTCTTTTTTCCATTTCCAGGAGTGTATTTAAACCTAACTAATCTAAAGACAGCACACACATCCATGCCCGAGGCAGGATTCGAGCCTGCGACCGGAGCAGTCTCGCGGTTCCGGACTGAAGAGCCTAGAACCGCACGGCCACCGCGGCCGGCGGACGTCAGACAGATCGCTCCATTTCCATATTATAACGACTGTACTCTTTTCCACGTCACTCCTAACACATTTTATATACCCTCTAGTGCCAGTGTTGCCACCTGCCGTCTGTTACGTCGAACATAGGCGGTGACAAAATTTGTGCAAAATAATATCGCTTAGAGAATTTACGTAGATAAGCTGGATAATAATCTCGGTGGCTAAAACTGGTCGTGACATTTCGAAGAAAAATAGAACAGGTACACTTGTTCGAGTAAAAAGAAAGGTAATATTCAAATCACCCTGTGAAATGCATTGGTTTCAATTAAGCAACGATTTTAGAAAATGCATTTATGTGGCTCATGCGCACAACACAGTGAAAAGAAAGAAGATTAACAGAATTCAGATCCACATATATAATATAGCTCGTAAGTGTGTCATATACGTCAAAAGAGGCAAGAAAGTGTAATGAGTGTATGCCAACAATCAGAGCTTATAGCCTCGCGGAGTGGCCGCGTGTTTTGAGGCGACATGACACGTATTACGCAGCCCCACCTGCCGGAGGTTCGAGTCCTCTCTCTACCATCTGTGTGTGTGTGTTCTTGGCACAAGTTAGTTTAAGTAGTGTGTACGTCTGGGAACCGATGACCTCAGCAGTTTGGTCCCTTAGGAATTTACACTTTTTTCAACGCTTATACTTCATGTGGCAAAATTTTCTTTTAGTTAATTTTCGGGAGATTGCTGGTTCTCATAGCGAAATTATCTGTTAATACTATGTCATCATTTTTAGGGAAACACTTGTAATAATTTCTGCAGCTGATAGTAGAATATAGCTTTCTTTTCCTACGGTATCACTACTCTCGGACAATACTTGCAATATCCATTTGTTCCACTCTGTTAGAGAAGACATATTCTTACCGACTGCCATTACTTTCTTGAGTTTTTTTCCATTCCATCTCGTTCTTGGCCTTGTACTTTGTCATCTGGCATCCTGCCCAGGTTCTAGGGGCTACTGCTAGCTCTATGAGTAGCTACAGTTTGTAGTATTGTCTGGGCGAGCTATCAACTACGCGTACTGAGCAAATTTTCTTTCAGTATTAATGATTTTGTGCCGGAAGTTTTCTCCCAGCTTTGAAACGTTTGTGCACAGATTCCTAATTTTCATTTTGTGGAAGTGTGTTCAAGACGGTTGAGGGGTGCGGAGACAGCAGGTTGAGGTGCTGATCCAATGACACAGAATATTTATTTCTCTTTGTATGATACTGGGCTCTCACCAGGATGTCTGAGATACTCCTACACTACCGCAGAGAGTACCTGATCATTCTGCCTCTCCGACGTGGAGAACGCACGCTCGGATCGGCGCTATCCGTCAAGGGCATTCGGTGAGCGCTCCGTCGCGTCGCGCCACGCCGTCCCAGATTCGGGCGTCCGGCTGGGGTCTGCGACCTCGGGGGCGGCGTCGGTGGCGTCGGCGTCGGCCCGCGTGCTGTGGCGGGGAGCGCCATCGCCAGAGTCGGCTGCATGCGGTAGGGCGGCGGGGGCGGCGACGGGAGGCGAGTAGGCGGCCGGAGGCGGGGGCCAGGGCGGCGCCGTATCGATCACGCGACGCCGGCGGCTGCTCCTCTCTTTCCTGCTTCGCGCCGCACTTTCTGGCATCGACTGCTGCGCTCGTGGAAGCAATCGACGCGAGTAGCGCGAGGCTCTCACGTTTCCGGTAATTCTACAGGAAATTTTCTTTTCTTTTATGAATTCAGTTAGATAGCTCTCGTTTAGGTTCGTCTCACTGAGTTTCTTAATTCTGTAGGAACTGGGAACCCGTACAATTGTAGGACACTTATAAATATGGAAGGATGATAAATTGTCGATATTTAGTGTGCAGAAGCGTATTTTTAAATATAACACAGCGGTAGTGACCCTCTCAAGCCATTAGTCGGTCGTTTCTAGATCTTACTTACTATACACATTCGCCTACCCCCCAAGAGAGGTTCATTGCTGTAATGAAGCTGGTACTGACATGAAGATTTGACTTACATTGATGAGTCAAAGCATTACGCCCTCCTATCCACTGCGAAACTTACTGACGCCTGGTGACGTCACGAGAGCCTGACTCGTTAACTATGTACGAGCTGTGTGAGGAAAGTATTGAGATTGATATTTTATCTACCAGAGTTTTTATTTATTTATTTTTTTTCAACTGAAAGCATTGTCCCCTTCAAAGTAGTTCTCTTCGGCAGCTTGTTCCCCGTCTTGGTAGTAGCGCTGAAACGCTTCAACTGTTAGGGCCTTCAACATGTCGGTCACATTCTTTTGGGTGTGTTCCAGGATCCTAAAATGACGTGATTTTAAGACATTTTCGAATTTAGGGAAAAGAAAATGTCACAAGGGATCAGGTCAGGTGAACAGAGGGCTGTGGAACAACAGGAATGCCTTTTGAGGTCAAAAAACTTTCGTGACGGAAGTGGTCGTGTGACATTTGGCATTGTCATGACGCGCCATCCAGTTGCTTTCAATCTCAGGTCCCATCCGATTCACGAATACCCTGGGACGTTTAAGGACAACTTTCTGAAAGAGTTGGTTGGCAGTATATACTATATCTCACGATGATCGGCGCATACGTTTCTTCGACATATCTGCGTGCCACAGTGAGTTCCAACGTAGCGTCCGCGGCTAACCGGCCGCTTCCCACGAAGTGGGGCCGGGGCTGTTCCTCAGCTACGTAACGTAGCTTAACATGGTACCACGGTACTTTAGCTTTTTATGTTTGACCGTGCCTTATTCTGGCATGTATTAGTTTATTTTATGCTTCTGAAGAAGGCTAGATTTCTCTAGCTGAAACGCAGGTAAAGACCAGTAACATTTCGCAACTGAGGCGGATTTTTTGACATATTAATTTATCAGAGTTGCTCACAGGGCTGCTACATGTAAAACATGCTCTGCTGTGAAGCTTTCCGCCATCATTTGGCACAAATATTTCGCATATTTGATATATGGTGAAAGTGTTTAAGAAGTCGTCCATCCTTATTGCTAAACGTTGGTCTGATGTAACAAGAGCACGCACACGTTCGATGTTTTCGTCGGCTTCTGAAGCTGAAGGTCTCCCTGAGCGAGTTTAATCTTCAACGTCTTCTCGGCCTTCCATAAATGATTTGCGCTAGTGACAGCTTGTTGATAAGGAACGTTCCCCAAACGCCTGTTTCAGCTTTTCAAAGGCCAAACTCGCAGATTCCCCAAGTTTAACACAAAGTTGATGGAATGAAGTTGCTCTAAATTGCATTTTAGTTACGCACAACAAAAAAGCAGCTTCACTGATGGCGCTCTCAAAAATCATATGATGGCCGTACGGAACTCAAACTCGGACTGAGCATGCGGGATGAACACACCGATTTAAACAACACAGCATTGCCAGATCACTCGCTGTATTTTTAGTTTCATTACTTTTCTCATACACCTCCTTAATGTAGCATCGACAAATGAGGAATCAGATAATAATTATCAAGACCCTAAGCAGTCCATAGGCGTTGATATACATCAATGGGGACAGTTGAAAATGAGTGCCCCGACCGGGACTCGAACCCGGGATCTCCTGCTTACATGTCCGAAAGCACAGATACCATCTTCATGTAATTAAGACTAACCGACCATTGACCTTCTTCTTCTGTGCGGATACACACGCAAGGCCCGAACTCTTACGGGACTCGGTAAGACTGGCTGCCGCGATTAATGAGCATAGTGGGCAAGGGCACTACGAAAGTAGTGTGTGGACATTAGGTTGGGAATGTGGGTCTCACGGGGAGCGTGCAAAGGATAAATCCCTGCAGTCGCACTATTCTCTGTGCCCACGGTGGCTGCGACGATTAGAGCGCATGCCATGAAAGCTGGAGATCCCGGATTCGAGTCCCGATCGGGACACACGTTTTCAACTGTCCCCGTTTATGTATATCAAAGCCTGTCAGCAGCTTAGGGTCTTTATTTAATTATCACTTCATTCGAGAGAGCTAAATGGTCACCGATGGTATCTGTTCTTTCGGACATGCAAATAACGGAATCCACTGACCCATGAGAACTTTCACGCAGGGAGGATTGCTATAGCCTGGCGTATTTGAACGAGCAGTTTTGAATCGGGGAAGCTTGTCGCCTGTTAGAGTGATTCTGTTTTGAGCAAATATTATTTTAGTAGTGAAGATAGTGATGCGAGCAACCAACTGAAAACGTCGATTCAACGGGTTTTTGGAACGCAATGGACTCATTTAGCTGTAGTTTTACGTATCGACTGATAATTCATTCATTCTTTAGATTGAATTCAATCTATGGGAGCAGCCGATAGAAAACAGTCGACGCAGTTCGGTGCATTTTGGTGTTGAATGCCAATTGGTAGTTTTCAGTCCAGTTTTTCGTCTATGTTTATGGACAGTCGTTTCTTAATACACTACTGGCCATTAAAATTGCTACACCAAGAAGAAATGCAGATGATAAACGGGTATTCATTGGACAAATATACTAGACCTGACATGTGATTACATTTTCATGCAATTTGGGTGTACAGATTCTGAGAAATCAGTACCCATAACAACCACCTCTGGCCGTAATAACGGCCTTGATACGCCTGGGCATTGAGTCAAACAGAGCTTGGATGGCGTGTACAGGTACAGCTGCCCATGTAGCTTCAACACGATACCACAGTTCATCAAGAGTAGTGACTGGCGTATTGTGACGAGCCAGTTACTCGGCCACTATTAACCAGACGTTTTCAACTGGTGAGACATCTGGAGAATGTGCTAGCCAGGGCAGCAGTCGAACATTTTCTGTATGCAGAAAGGCCCGTACAGGACCTGCAACATGCGGTCGTGCATTATCCTGCTGAAATGTAGGCTTTCGCATGGATCGAATGATGGGTAGAGCCACGGGTCGTAAAACATCTGAACTTATACTGTTCAAAGTGCCGTCAATGCGAAGAAGAGGTGACCGAGACGTGTAACCAATGGCACCCCATACCATCACGCCGGGTGATACACCAGTATGGCGATGACGTATACGCGCTTCCAATGTGTGTTCACCGCGATGTCGCCAAATTCGGATGCGACCATCATGATGCGGTAACAGAACCTGGATTCATCCGAAAATATGACGTTTTGTCATTCGTGCACCCGGGTTCGTCGTTGAGTACACCATCGCAGGCGCTCCTGTCTGTGATGCAGCGTCAAGGGTAACCGCAGCCATTGTCTCCGAGCTGATAGTCCATGCTGCTGCAAACGTCGTAGAACTGTTTGTGCAGGTGGTTGTTGTCTTGCGTACGTCTCCATCTGTTGACTCAGGGATCGAGACGTGACTGCACGATCCGTTACAGCCATGCAGATAAGATGCCTGTCATCTCGACGGCTAGTGATACGAGGCCGCTGGGATCTAGCACGGCGTTCGTATTACCCTCCTGTACCCACCGATTCCATATTCTGCTAACAGTCATTGGATCTCGACCAACGCGAGCAGCAATGTCGCGACACGATAAACCCCAATCGTGATATCCTACAATCCGACCGTTATCAAAGTCGGAAACGTGATGGTACGCATTTCTCCTCCTTAGACGAGACATCAGAATAACGTTTCACCAGGCAACGGCAGTCAACCGCTGCTTGTGTATGAGAAATCGGTTGGAAACTTTACTCATGTCAGCACGTTGTAGCTGCCGTCACCGGCGCCAACCTTGTGTGAATGCTCTGAAAGCTAATCATTTGCATACCACAGCATCTTCGTCCTGTCGGTTAAATTTCGCGTCTGGAGCACGTCATCTTCATGGTGTAGCAATTTTAATGACCAGTAGTACAGTAAACTTTGTGTATTTACCTGAATGCCGAAAAGCTCAGTAGCTTGGGAATCGAAGAAACGATATGACTGGATAAAAAGTGAACATCAGTATAAATTCAGGTCAATAAATAGTATCTGTAAGAATGATTCATAGAATGGAACTGTATCAACTGGTCTCTGTTCACGTCACTTCAGTATTTACTGAAATAGAATTATCGGTCATTGGTGAAAATCAGCAGGAAGAGAGACAGACAGAATTTAAATAAACTTAAATAAAAAATAATTGTTCATTTATTTAAACGTAAATGTATAATGAAGCACTGGTTAACCTTTTAAAATCAACTAATAATCCACATTTAATGCGAAAAAGACGAGAAACTCGCATTTAAATAAAGAAAAACATAAATTTTGCAAACACTTCATTTTTAGAACTAATTTATTTTTCATTCACATCTCCTTGGAATAAGAAGGTTTATTTATCTCTAAAAAAGTTGGTAACCCTTTTAATGGCACACGTTGAAGCGAAAAGGTTGAATAAACTATGTAAAGAAAATAATACGTCAAACACGGAGAGTGACGGAAAACATTCATATAGCTTACATGTACGCAGAGACCAGTTTAAAAAGAAAAAGAAAAGAAAAATCACTAGTTAAAGGCCGGTGAACCAACGAGTAGGCGGCAAGGAGTTGTATGTCCTCACCTCAACACCAGTGCTGTATTTCTAATAAAAGTAGTGGGAGATTGACTTAAAGCAGATCCCATAATTTGGAGTGTACTTCAGATTGCTGAACTTGTAGATTAGCCTTCTCGCATTTTCTCTCCTCGGCCTGCTTGTGTGTTTCGATCGATTCTTTGTTGTAATGCTCGAAGTTTCATAGAAGCAGCGGAAGTTCCCAAATTGCAATGAACTGTAAAAATGGGAGATGGGAACCAGACTTCTGCAACGTTACCGTAAATAAGTTGAATGTGCTGAAGTCTCTTCCACAGTCCGATGTGCTCACAGGGAGTGTAACAACACAACCAAAACCTGGTTTCAGGTTTTCAGGAATGTTCTCTCCATTATTGTGAGTGTAATCTTTGAAATATTTCTTACATTTATAAAATAAAGAATGAAACGTTCACACAGTTTTCTTACGCTTCCTCCCCTTTCTAACCATGGGCTCGCAATCTCTTACGGCCATCTTTTACTGTCCAGAATATCAGTGTCTTTATGAACGATTTGAGTTCTTGATTGTCATTAGAAATTAGCGTTTGCCTTAAATTGGCATTAAGGCATTTTATATTAATCCCGAAAGTCATTCTGCTTGATTTTCTTCTAGGAACAAGTAAAATGACTTTGAAAAGCCCTTATGAAAGACTTTTCTTTGCTTTCTTCACGCAAGAACTGACATTTCCTTCAGCTCTTCAGTGGCCCTTCTTCACTTCATAATTGCCCTGCATGACGACGGGATACTAGCACCGGTCTATTGTAGGTTCTGTGAGAGGATACCAATCTCTTCAAGAACATCAATAAGCAGTAGAATGTTGCAAGCGAACTCAGGACTCGATAGTATTTTCTACGGTTTCTGAACTCGTCCCTTACATTTGATTTTCTAATCACGTCTTTCGAACACCTATTAAAATGAGCATTTAAAGCCTGGTAGGACTTCCATTCTGCTGGCACTAATCTAAATGTTGAGGCCACCCAACGCACTGAAAATACTTTAGATACCTAGATAATTCTCCAAACAGTTCTTGGGCAACAGCTGACAGAGCAGTGTTTTGCTCTCGTGGTGATTATTTTGAATCTGTATATCCACAAGCTTGTGAAAGTTTAAATACTATTTTTTATTTTTTGCTACTTTCCCTTTACTCACAAAAATTTATTTCTAGTGTTCAACTACAAGGTTTTACACAACACACTACTTTCTCTTCTTTCCACGTCTGCATGTGGTTAAATGGGCTGCAGAATTCCCATGTTTATAAATTTTTTTTCTCAATTGTTTTACCTTGAGCTTGTTTACCTCCACAAACTAGACCCATCGAAATACTAATCTGTGATTTACTCACTCTCATATCCCGTACATCTTTACAGACTGAGCACCACTAGCTTGTGTTCTCCACACACCATCCACTAGTATTTTGCCCTACATTCTCTCGACTTACTGCCGTTTCTAGACACAGAAAAATTAGATTTGTTTTGGTGCTCCAAATAACAAACAATTACATAACATAATTAGGTTTTACCTACAACAATACCTGTATCGCTGCTACTATTCGCATTTGAAGTAGATGGGCCGTTATCATCAAAACGTTTTTTCGAACCACGTGGACCATCTTCTGTAGTTGAAATCCCGGAATAAGATTTACTGAAATAATCAAATGTACTGTGTTTCTTACTGACAAAAAGGGCACCAAATACTAGCTCTACTTGTACACTTATTACTTAAAAATGTAATGCATCAGGCCTTAAAATATGAAAGTAATATGCTGAAATGCAGAAGTCAACAGAACTGCTGATTACAACGCCCATAACTACACAGAAGAAAACTGAACCGCTGTAGCTGTGCCGTGACTAACGATTAAAACTGCCAACAATCGGTCTGTGAACACAAAAACGAAAGACCTGACAATGGTAGAGAAACTGGCCAGGTGCGATTATGTCTCGCACACTAAGGGCTCCGTCCAAACTGAATTATGTATAGAGACAGTACGTCCATTCCAGAAATCGTGAATTCGACTACTTTTGTTGTTATCGACAATGATACTAGCAAGATATCGGTCCCAGATTTCCGAGAATCTTTTAATTTCAATAATATAAAAGTGGCCAACAGTCACACAAGAGACAGGCGACCATTATTGTAATAATCAGTAGTTCTCTAGTCAGGCTGACCGGGTAGCGGGAATTGCTTATATGTTACTAATTTCTTATCTTACAGCTTAGGTTTCAGATAGGAGTCAAGTCTGGTTCCATCATTAAAGAATGCAACATCAAAATGAGGAAGAAGTGTGTTTAGTCTTGCCACACGTTATTTTCGTGGAGCTCATTATACAGTGTGAATATCTGAAGTGTCAATTTACTTGTGAGTATGTAAAGTGACACACTAGCTAAGTGCATGCTCCACCGCAAAAGATTTGTTCTTTTTTTATTGGGTTGTCTGTCAGCGCCATCTAGCAATTCTCAGTTGACTTCGCAGGTATTAAGCTCTATGAAGTAAAACTGAGCATTGACAATAATTTAATTAAGAGACGCGACAAAAATATATTAATGTAGTAAGAAAATTAGGGGGCGGGGGATGGCACCCACCCGCGTTCCTGCCATGCTCCTCGCCGAACGCGGAGGTTGCGGGCTTGTCCGCTCTGTAAAGCGGGATAGGCGGCGTACTGTGGCAGATCTGGCCACACAGTACAATGCTGGTGCAGTTACAAGTGTTTCGGAACACTTATTCAGCGCAGATTGTTGAAGATGGGGCTCTGCAGATGACGACCTGTACGTGTTTCCATGTTGATCCAACAATAATCAACAGCAATCGCAGTGTGCACAGACTTGTCGAAATAGGACCATAAATTAACGGAAACGTGTCGCTTGATTAGATGAACCACATTTCTTGCTATATCTGGTCGATTATGGAGACCAGATACGCCGTCATGCAGGTGACAGGCTGCTCGAAACCGGCCACGGACGCAGGCCGGTGTGGGGAGTATTATGCTACGGAACTCATTCGCCTGGGCATCCATTGCATGTGTGGTAGTACTGGAAGGCACCACGGCAGCTGTGGACGAAATGAAAATGATTTTGGGCTCCTTGCAACAATTCGTCAAAGGAAGAAGTCTGTTGATGTGCTACATGGACCATCAGTTTCATATCGTGCCCATGCTGATTTTGTACTAAGTGATGTTGATGCTCAAGCAGGGCAAGCTTGGCTTACTATTTTATTGTTCGTTTTCATTCTGCATTATTTTCATTAGTTACTTGCTTGGAAAATTTCCCATCGCTTGATATAACTGCATATCGAATATTTATGGTAACGCAAGCTGAAATTTCTACAAGGACTAACATTAGTTATCTTACAGCAGGCAGGTATCGAGCTACGGTGACTCCGTTGATGTGTCTTTTTGCATCGTCCTCTGTTGCATGTCCTGTTATTTTCATGATTATCACTTTGGGTTCATCTAATTACAACTAAATGGAAGTACTTCTTTTTGGTTCCACCTATGAAATGTACACACACACTCACGCACACAAACACACACACATATTAAGGAAGCAAAAAAGTAAAATGCATCTAGATGTATACCTAATCACAATAAATCCCCACCGCCACACACCGTTGGGTGGCTTGCGGAGTATCAATGTAGATGTAGATGTAGATTTACACCCTCGCGTACACACACACACACACACACACACACACACACACACACACACACATGTACCAAAGGTATCACCAGCCCATGTTCGACAGTTGGAAACAACATTCAACAGTTAACAGCGACATCCAAAACATCATGAAGTAAATGGCTGATCAGTTCTTAGTGCTGTACAAAAAAGTTATAACTGCGAATGGCAATAAGCCGAATAACAGGTATAGAACAGGAAGAAGAACATTTGAATAGCAGCATCTACGAAATCTCGAAGTAGAATTTTAATTATTATATCATAAAAGAATCAGAAATTGCGAGAGATATTTATTACCTCGATGAATAATGTCCAGAATGTAAAATAAGACACTGTAAACGCAGATATGTATATATTTCAAAGCAGTGATGATGCAAGGCTTGGACAAAAATACACAGCGAAGAGAACGTATGCTCGGATATACGTGTAAATGCTGCTGGTAGCCAAGGATGCAGGTTGCACTGTTGTATTTGAACACGAACGACACCTGTTCAAAGTCCTCCAGTGAATTCTAACGTGGGCGACTTGTTGGTACTCGTACCGTGGGTACTTGCGTAAGTAATGGAGCCGAAGTGTTTGGTGTTGCAAGAAGCACCGTATCGAAGTTTAACGCCGCATACAGAAAAAGCGGAAATACCTCATCTGCTAAAACACAACGCGGACGACAATGTGTGTAGTGTCGTTGTGATGGACGGTCATTGAAGAGGATTCTGGCGACAGCTACAGAAGTCACTGCAAACCTGGATGTCGCATCTGCGAACCATGTCGGCGCCAAAACAACGAGGGAGATCCGTACGCCGGCCGAAGTGGCCGTGCGGTTGAAGGCGCTGCAGTCTGGAACCGCAAGACCGCTGCGGTCGCAGGTTCGAATCCTGCCTCGGGCATGGATGTTTGTGATGTCCTTAGGTTAGTTAGGTTTAAGTAGTTCTAAGTTCTAGGGGACTAATGACCTCAGCAGTTGAGTCCCATAGTGCTCAGAGCCATTTGAACCATTTTTTTGAGATCCGTACGCTGGGAATTGCAGGGCGACATGGAAGGCTCAAACCACTCATCTCAGGTACAAACGCGTTGCTAGAAATACATGGTCGCGAAACCATAAAACCTGGTCTATAGAGCAATGGAACAAAGTAATTCCGTCGGATAACTTCTTTCACACTAACTTCTCACCGAATTTAAGTTCCGAGAGTGAAACGTGGCGGAGATCAGTCTTGATACTCCGTGGGCCCCATTGTTACTCTGCAAGGTCACATTACTTCAAGGATTATGTCACCGCTTTGGCTGATCAGGTCCATTCCATGGTGCAATGTCTTTACCCCAGTAGTGGTACTGTTTTGCAGCAGATCGTATGGTCCACGACTGGTTGCGTGAGCACAGTCAGCAGATCTCAATATTGATGAGCAATCAGCATTTAGCACTGCTTGATCGAAAGTCACTTCCATCGTCGTTACATCCACTTGCAACTATTTTGCAGCAAGAGTGGTATAAGAGTCCCTTGAAAACCCTAACGAGGGCTTATTAATTCATTCCGAGCTCTCTTGAATGCCAGTCATATTCGCCACGGCAGTGTATCCTTCTTTTGCGTTTGCACATTTTTTCCCAGCCACTTTAGCTTTCAAATAATAAAGGCAAACTCGTTTCATCCAGTGGTAACTAAACGAACCCAAAGTGATAACGTGCTACAGTGGTTTGAGGAGCACGACAAACTCAAGTTAATGTATTAGATTAGCCTCCTGATAGTGAGATATATGACGCCAGCTCCGCAACCACAATGCCTCAGTCGGTAAGTTACGGGAATTGTGTAAGCTATAGGTAGTCATTCGGAGCTACACATCTCCAAAGCCCACCAAGGACTTTTCAAATCCGTTCCAAACAGAATCGCTGCTATATTGTGTTGCAAAGATTGACCACGACGCTATTAAGCACGTTGTGATAGTGTTTTTGATCGTGTAACACTTACTTTCCCCTTACATATGGTACCCTCCAGACGTTCGCTCAATTCGTAAAGATCGTCTCATTTAAGAAGACACGGATAAGTACACAACCAATAACAGTATGATTTCACACAAATGGAAATGTTACCGGCTTCATTTCCTAACATGATTATCAGATCATCTGTGTATGAGCTCGTCAAAGCACAGATGAACCAGCGAGGAGAGGCCGTCGCTGCTCGAGTCCAACCTGACCTCCTTAGTTATACTTTGACAGGTTTTCAGTTCATCTGGTGACGATAACAAGCTAGAGAACATAATACTCACAATTCCTTTTATTTTGCCAGGGGCTGGAAGATATAATACAAATCTCCATTTAAGCATTAAATAAGTTTCGTTTTATAGAATATTTAATAAATTTAATACGTAAACAATAAATAAAGTAACTATTATGAGATAGGTTGCTTCCTAACCGTATGCCTTCAACCCAGCAGGAGTTTATTTAGATGCTTCTGGTAATCAGAGACGGAACGAACTTCAGAATGAAAACCAATAGGTCTTCATTGGTGTTGTTGATGTGGGAATACTATATGCGGTGACTTTATCCTGTATCATGAATGTACATGATTTTTAACATAATTTATCTGGGAAATAGCTCAGATATCCGTACAGATATATACACACATCAAAATAAGTTGTCCATCACCTCGGTTCCGAGAGTTCCGAAACATGTACAGAAAATTGGAATAGAGATCAACATAAACATCATTTCCGCCCTTTTTATTGCTCATGAAAACCATACACTGTATGTTGTACCACCATACAGTGAGACCTTCACAGGTGGTGGTCCAGATTGCTGTACACGCTGGTACCTCTGATAGCCAGTAGCACGTCCTCTTGCACTGATGCATGCCTGTATTCGTCCTGGCAAGCTATCAACAAGTTCATCATGGCACTGTTGGTCCAGATTGTCCCACTACTCAACGATGATTCGGCATAGATCCCTGAGAGTGGTTGGTGGGTCACGTCGTCCATAAAAAACCCTTTTCAATCCATCCCAGGCATGTTCGATAGCGTCCTTGTCTGAAGAACATGCCGGCCACTCTAGTCGAGCGATGTCGGTATCCTGAAGGAAGTAATTCAGAATATGTGCACGATGTGGACGCGAATTGTCGTCCATAAAGACGAATGCCTCGCCAAAACGCTGCAGATAAGCTTGCACTATCTGTCGGAAGATGGCATTCACGTATCATACACTCGTTACGGCGCCTACCATGACCACCAGCGGAGTTTGTCGGCCCCACATAATGCCGCCCCAAAACAGCAGGGAACCTCCACCTTGCTGCACTCGAAGAACAGTGTGTCTAAGGCGTTCAGCCTGACGGGGTTGCCTCCAAACACTTCTCCGACGATTGTCTGGTTGAAGGCTTATGCGACACTTATCGGTGAAGAGAACGTAATGCCAATCCTGAGCGGTCCATTCGGCATGTCTTTGGGCCCATTTGTACCGCACTGTCATTGTGTCGTGGTAGCCAAAATGGCTCTGAGCACTATGGGACTTGACATCTGAGGTCATCAGTCCCCTAGAACTGAGAATTACTTAAACCTAACTAATCTAAGGATATAACGCACAATCATGCCCAAGGCAGGATTCGAACCTGCGAACGTAGCGGTCGCGCGGTTCCAGACCGAAGCGCATAGAAACGCTCGGCCACAGCGGCCGGCTCGTGGTTGCACAGATGGACATTGCCATGGACGTCGCGAGTGAAGTTGCGTATCCTATTGCGGACAGTTTGAGTCGTAACATGACGCCTTGTGGCTACACGAAAAGCATTATTCAACTTGGTGGTGTTGATGTCTGGGCTTTTCAGATCCATAATCCGTAGGTAACGGTTACACACTACAGTAGTAGCCCCCGAGCAGCCTGAGCGAGGCATGTTATCGACAGTTCCTATCTTTCTGTATCTCCTCCATGTCAGAACAACATGTTCACTCCGAGACGCCTGGACACTTTCCTTGTTGAGAGTCCTTCCTGGCACAAAGTAACACTGCAGAAGCAATCGAACCGCGGTATTGACCATCTAGGCATGGTTGAACAACAGACAACACGAGCCGGGTACCTCCTTCCTGATGGAATGACTGGAACTGATCTGCTGTCGGACCCCTGCGTCTAATAGGGTTGCTCATTCATGGCTGTTTAAATCTTTGAGCGGGTTTAGTGGCATCTCTGAACAGTCAAAGGGACTGCGTCTGTGATACAGTAACCACAGTCAACGTCTGTCTTCAGGAGTTCCGGGAACCGGGGTGAGGCAAAACTCTTTTTGATGTGTGTATGAACGTGATAAATTCACTTTAGTCCAGGAAACAGCAGGCTTTCACAAAATTAGCTGGCTTCCATACAGTGCATCTCTTTATTCCTTAGTGGAATATTAAAAAAGAACTCGCAGGCTTCATTCCAATCTGTGATTCTTCTTACTTGATACAATAAGGGCAAACACTACTCCCGTTATCCTAAAAATCGCTAATTCATCTTTATGCATTAAGCCGCTATTACATAGCTCGAATTGCTTCAGCTTATAACATCTATTTTCACCTCGTTTATTCCATTCCCGAGAATTACCACTAACGATACCATGTTCCGAATGCTGACTCAAAGCTTGCCACGCTGCTATGCCCACAATTACTCCTTGATTATAGCAAAGTATAAAACAATTGAAATAACCACCTTTCTGAGAATGTATTTAATTTTCAATATTTAATTCAAATCTAAATAATTTTCTACTTATGCAACATCACAGGTTGGTTCAAATGGCTCTGAGCACTATGGGACTTAACATCTTAGGTCATCAGTCCCCTAGAACTTAGAACTACTTAAACCTAACTAACCTAAGGACAACACACACATCCATGCCACAGGCAGGATCCGAACCTGCGACCGTAGCGGTCACGCGGCTCCAGACTGAAGCGCCTAGGACCGCACGGCCACATCGGCCGGCCAACATTACAGGTCAAACGAAATTAATCATCAATGAGTCTTCTGAAATGTATGTCACGCAAAGAAAAGAAAAAAAGTTACTTCTTTCTACGTGATAGGAGTAGAGTGTTCAGTGAAGTAGCTGCGTAAAGACGAGAAGACGGGATTGGTCCACCCGACAGCGCTGAAAGAGAGGTTAAGAGGTGTACAGGGAATAAGTGATTCCATCTTTTGATTTATTTCCACTACTTTCATAGTATAGCTTGTTCAGCTGTGCATATGAAACATTGTAGATAGTATGCTGGCATGAAAATTCCTTGCGGATAACAGTTTCACTGCTAGGTCATTCCTCGTGAAATCAGTAACCTTGTTTTTACTGCAATCGTCAGCAGTTGATGTATGGAAACCTTCGGAGTTTTGCTAGTACCGATAGTGCTTCAAGCGCAAAAGCATTAATGTGACTCCACTTGATCTGAGGTATTCTTCGACTTTGTTGAGTGCCGTCGACATGGGGACTTATTTACTCGGTGCTTCAGTCTGGAACCGCGCGACCGCTACGGTAGCAGGGTCGAATCCTGCCTCGGGCGTGGATGTGTGTGATGTCCTTGGTTAGTTAGGTTTAAGTAGTTCTAAGTCTAGGGGACTGATGACCTCAGATGTTAAGTCCCATAGTGCTCAGAGGCAGTTGAACCATTTTTAGCTTATTTACTTTGTATATCTATTCCAACATTTTTTACTTGTCAGTAAATAAAACAGTCATGTTTACTTCTGAAACTAATACACTCATTAACCACGTAGGGAGGCCGGACAAACCGCGCATTGCTCGACTTCCAGGAGCATATGAAAAGTTCTTATCAACGAGGTCAGTTTACGTAAGGTCTATACCCACAACGTTGTCATCAGCATAAGGCTGAAGAAGGGTTAGGAATTAGTGGCTAAGTAATGACGAAATGACGTGCTTTGTTTCTGAAGTTTACTAGCAGTGTTGTGAGAGATAGCGTTAATTGCTTCGAGTGTTTACTGAGCTCCGAAGAAAGGGCGATCTTTTACTTGCAGCCGAAGCATATAACTGTAGATATTTTCGACTCCAGCCGCATCTGACAGCTGATTGCCTGTAGATAGTATGCTCAAGACCCGTCCCTCGCTATCTTATCGCTGTATCTATCGATTCGAATAGATCCACGTATCACGGATCTATATGTGCCTGGACTGCAGTTATTCGAGCAATATATATCGCTGAGAAGCCACAACATGTTTTTGCTGCTCATACTGTGTACTTCTTTCCTCGCGGTTCATGGTGAGTCTCTTCATATTACTCAGTTATCGATAAATGTCTTCGTCGTACAAATCGTGTATTATTCGGAATAAGAGGCTGTGGTTTAACTTACGGTAATCTGAACGTTTAACTGCAGTTCCTTAAGGTGCATGAGATGTAGTGAAGTCATTTTCATCGCGTATAAAAAGAGATATGGTGCTCATAAGTCAAGTTGTTACGTATCACTTATATTGTTCCTCTGTCTTTAAGGAAGTTATTGTGACACTAATACTATAATATACATCGTATAATTATTCCTCCTACGTGAACATCCTTTCTCAAATTTGAGCCTCTGTGCGTGAAATAGGTGTGTGATGTATGACCTTATGCACTCATTTGTTTATGTCTATCACTCATCCAGTCGGTGTCCGTATAGCATTTTAACGGGTAATAATTTCAAGCTATTCGGCTGCATTTACGCTGCTGACCCATAAAATTACAAGAAGTATATAACTGATGTGAAATGTACAACACGCTCGGATATGCGAGTCATTAACATTTCAGCGTAACCATGTGAAGTAGACAGGAGTAAATTCTGCATGTAAAGAAAGATTATGAAGTTGATATATCACTCAAAAATTGTATTTGAATATTGTTTTTTTGTTAGAAGATCATGTTATACATCGCGTAAAAACGGATTAATTTTTTATGCAAAGGTGTAGTCTCAGGATTAAATAGTTTCCAAGGTCGGAAAACCTAGCCCTTTGTTTGTAGCCATAATTCATGGAAAGGAAAGTGTTTTACCTACTGTGCCAGAGTACGTCATATAATTTGTGGCTGAGCCACATGTTTCAATGTTAATCCTTTCATTGTACCAGGATAATCAGTCTTTTTTGTTATTTCATAAAATGACATTCGTGAGATCACCTTTGTATGACTTGGCAGCAGGCTAATGCAACAGTTACGGTGGTCTCACTGAGCGTAGTCCATCTTGGATCGTTAAATAAAGGTTAAGAACATGCTCAGATAACTCGATTAGACACACAGTACGTAGCACACAATAAGGCTTTGAGAGAAATGAGTAAACTGTATGCTTCTGGTGAACTCTCTCATTACTTTACTGATGAAAGTATACGTTCACGGTCGCAGTCGGTTAACATAATGGTTTTCGAACCGCGTCATGTTGTAAAATAAGTGTAATGGATGAAAAACAAACGACGTTGCGTACACTGTTGCAGTGGACGTACTTTCGTTTTTCTGAGGTAAATGACGCAGAGGAATGGAATGGCAAACTTAAATGAATCGTTTATTTTGTTCTTTTATTTACTGTTATTTTAAACATGACGCTGTTCTACATCTTGGAAATTTTTATTATAATTTCTGTGGTTTTTATCCTCGAGGAAAGCAGATCCACAAGACTTTCCATAAAAATCGTCTCAACACATACTGTACACCATTACATCTTTTACGTACAGTCGTACTGCGGTACAGTAAAATATGTAATCTGTTCCTCATTTCCTTTCTCCCTGACAATTGAAGCTGTATGCCTTATTAAATTAAAAAAAATTAAAAATAAAAGTTTTTTATGCCTAGACCGCAATTTTCCTATTACAATTAATGTTCGATAACTAGCGTCGGTTGCTATCTGCACCACCTTCAAATCGTTCAACACATGAAGAGGCGATGAATGAGCATTGGAAAGTATCGTTATCTGTAGTCATGCAGCAACGTGCATTTTGTAAATACCAAAACAATAAAACAGTACGTAGTCGAAAACGTCACCGCGAGTGAGCCAGTTGGATTCATCGCGATGACGTTTTGAAGTACGTACTGTTATTGTTTTGGTACTTACGAATGGATGTTGTGGTATGACTACAGATAACGATGCTTTCCAATGCTTATTCACCTCCTTTTTATATTTTGAACGATTTGAAGACGGTTGCAGACAGCAACCGAAACTAGCAATCGAACATTAACTGTGGTAGGAAAATTGCGGTCTAAGCATTGAAAGCTTTTATTTTTAAATTTTTTTTTATTTAATAAGTCACACTAAGACCACCGTCTCTCTCACCTGACCATGGTCAGGCTTCACTGAAACTGTATGGATATTTGACTGAGTCCATGATTTATTCTTCCTGTGACCAATGATCTTTTGCCTTTCTTATATGACAGGAAGGTACGGGGATATCTCTCCTTTTCGTACAGAGTCAATCAGTTCACTACAATGTTATTAGATTGAGAGGTCGATAGTCTTCTGCCCAACAAATACAAGGTAAATACCGTACGCGTGGTCGATTCAGGATACTGAAACGAGATATTCGGCAAACGATGGCCCGAAGAAGACGACGTAATTTTAACGTTAATCGTCTTGACTCTTAGTATTTACAGAGATACCGAAGCTCACGTGGATCGTTTTGTGGAACAACACACGTTCTTAATTGGATTCAAAGGCACCTGAAAAGAAGAATGTAACGCTTATTGATATTGGCGTGTGTGAAAAACGAGCTAGAATTGAAAGGCAAGCTATCGGAATCGGCCAAAGTGGCGCAAAAAAAAAAAAAAAAAAAAAAATCTAGAATCACACTTCAAGAAAGGTTGTTCCAGAGCAGTCCGATAAAGTACTATACGACGTGAGAAATCGAGTCTTCAGATTGTCTAATATAGTGATAGAAAAAATGGTTCAAATGGCTCTAAGATGGCTCTAAGCACTATGAGACTTAACATCTGAGGTCATCAGTCCCCTAGACTTAGAACTACTTAAACCAAACTAACCTAAGGACATCACACATATCAACGTTCGAGGCAGGATTCGAACCTGCGATCGTAGCAGCAGCGCGGTTCCGGACTAAAGCGTCTAGAACCTCTCGGCCGCAACGGCCGACATAGTAATAGATGTGTGGAGTTTATGCCGATGCAAGACGCAAATAAAAGTCGTCTGGCTGAATTTACATTCGTTGCTGATACGTCTCGTGCCACCGTGCACATTTACAGGCGTCGTCAAGAGAGCAGCTTCATGTTCTCCGTCACAACCTTGTTCAGTGTATTTCGTTCAGTCTGTCCGTTCATACCAGTGTCCTAATAAAGCGTGCAAGTACCTGGCGATCAGAAAAGTTATCCCAAACTCACCGCGCTGTTCTGCCTGCATTTCATTCACACTATTCGCATTAAACAAGCGTGTCTCGTTTCCACTCATTTATGAACATCTCTCATTTCAGGAACACTGGAACAGAAATGCTCTGACGACAGACGACACGGTTCATTTTACGTTTTGCGGCGCATACATGTAAACATCAGTGTGAAAGAAATTCAGGAAGAACAGCACGATGGGTTTGGGATAAATTTTCTGATCGCCAGATACTTGGGCGGTTTATTAGGACACTGGTATGAACGGACAGACTGAACGTCATACAGTGAACAAGGTTGTGACAGAGCACATGAAGCAGCTCTCTTCACGACGCGTGTAAATGTGTACGGTGGCACGAGACGTATTGGCAAGGAATGTGAACTGAGCCAGACGACTATTATTCACGTCTTACATGGGCATAAACTCCATACATCTATCACTATATTAGACAATCTAAAGATGTGATTTCTTACGTCGTATAGAGTTTTATCGGAATGCTCTGGAACAAGCGATAGATGATACTACTTTTTTGAAATTTGTTGATGAATAAACGTTTAATAACAACGGTATGTATATTTACGTAATATGCGCTACTGGACAGAAATCAGCGCTCTCTTTTTTAGGTATAATTTGAACGACCGTGAAGTGAAACGTGTGACGTGGTATCGTAGGAAATTTCATTGTGTTATCTTACCTAATACCAGACGTGCTACATGGAAATCGTACGCATGCAAACATTCTCCCCGTAGCTGTACAAGAGATACTACTGTGTTAGAGACTGTGTATGTGGTTCCAGCATCATGTCTGTTCCACTTGTCAGTCGTGTTGCAGCGCAAACATTGAATGAAATACAGACAGACCATTGGATAGGGCGAATATTAACATAGAATTACCTGGTAGGTCGATCTATCTGACTCACCTTGATTTATTTCCGTGGCAGCATTAAAAGAAAGAGTCTACCATAAAGCACCGAACATGCCAGGTGACATGAGCCAACGAAACGCCATAGGGTGCGCCGCCACATCATTCACTGATGTGTCATGGCTTGATATATCGAACGGCGATTAGAAACATTCCTTGCAGTTGAAGCGCCGGCACAGTTTATCGGCGTTAGTAAGTGAAGTAGCAGCTCTGCCACAGCAGTCGCAAGCAGGCCGCGGTGCCATTAGACGCAGAGCGGACCAAAACATTACAACGTCAGATGCGGAAATACCATCAGGCCGTTTCTGTATTGGAACCAGGGGCCAGCGCTCGCATCACTGACGACGCAGCGGAACGGCAGACCTACCACAACAGGAGCAAGCCAGTAGCCCACTCTGTGGTCGCTACCTTATTTCTGCGTACGTGATTGAAAGCAGTGAAAGAAGAGGACACCAAACCTGTATAAATACCCATCATTTTAACTGTAGGCACTCTCAGTCCTACAGTTACACAGAGTACGCGAAGGAACTCGCCCCCTTCTTGCAGCGGTGTAGCGTAGATCTCTAGGAGAACGTAGCGTTCCGAAGGATTCGAAAAGGGCACTGGTCTTCCCCGTTTTCAAGAAGGGACGTCGAATAGATGTGCAGAACTATAGACTGAAACGTCCCCTTAGAACAATTATACACGACTGTGCTTAAACTGACACACAATATTTTGTTAGCGCAACGCAATCTGACTTTCAAAATTCCCTACAAAAGAATGGCCCTGACTAACATTAAACTATACCTTTCACAAATCACTTACCTCACAAAAATCTTCGCTGCTCAAGCTACTGCAATACAGCGAGCGCCACTACTGCCAGCTAAATAAAAGATTCAAACTACTGAAGGCACTAACTACTGATAGGGATAGTTAGCAAATGAAAGATATTAATAAAGAACAAACAATGTATTTACCTTGATATCATCATATATAAATATAGCAGTTCATGACAAATTTCAAAACTCCGCCATCTCTCTCCCCACATCCACCACTGCTGGCGGCTCACCTTCAACTGAGCAACGTTGTTCACATCCAGCTGCCGCTGCCCAACACTACAATGGCAGACAACAATGCAAAGTAGCCACAGACTGCACACAGCACAGCCAGTGATTTTCATATTGAGCGCTACGTAACGTTGCCAATAAGAAAACATAAACAGCCTACTTACATAGAGAAAACATACACCCAACAGCCTACTTACATAGCCCCCATGCTCCCCACAAAAAATTTTACAATTTTTTTTTGGGCAGTGGCCAATAATGATTTGATAAAATTTTTCATAATTGCAATAACAAAGAAATCAAATGCACACACTTATTGATATTATGTTGGTCAAAAGCTCACATTTTCTCACAGTCTATAAAGACAGTCCTGATCATTCATCACAGTGGAACTGCCGTTTCTTTTCTCAAAGTCTGACCAGTAAAAGACAATGCACATGGAAGTAGTGGATTTCCATGCCGTCTTGAAGAAGTAGTGTTGACCTTCCAACGGAAAGACAGTGCTGACTCTTGAGATGCAGACAGGTAATGGGCCACAATGGAGCAAACCCACAGCAGAGTCATTCGAAGTTTTGAAGAATATTGGTAGGTAGGTCATCACAGAGCAGACCCACTGGAGTCCTGGTAGAGATTGTGGTATTGGTGGGCCACCAGAGGTGCAGACCCACCGCAGTCCTTGTAGAAATAATGGCATGGTGGGTCATCAAAGATGCAGACCCACTGTAGTCCTTGTAGAGATAATGGTACTGGTGGGTCATCAAAGATGCAGACCCACTGTAGTCCTTGTAGAGACGGCCAGCAGCCATCTGTTGCGATTGTGCAGGTGCACATTCACCATCGAAGAGTCTTGCGGAGAATATAGCAAGTCCACAACCACCACTTGTGCACTCACTAAGTTTTTGGAATTGTCCTTAGAACCAGCAATGCTGTTATCCAGTCCCTTGCTGAATTATTAACACACGTGCAAACACTAACAGTCCCTACTTCTCACATATTGTCCATATACTATGACCAACTGAAACGTGTGCAGTGAAATGTAACTTACAATTTGATGAACTGGTGTCAATTACAATTTTATAACATAAGAATACAATTACAAAGGTACAAAATACATCATTAAAGAACATAACAATACAGATAACATTTGTAGTAATATGGGCTTTACAAAAGAATCGAAATAACATATACATCAGTGTTACAGGAATTATGACATTAGTAAATACATAAAAGATCAGAATAACTTTCGAAACATCAACTTCACACATAAGCATTAACACAAAACAGAATAAATAATGTCTAAACATGTTTACAAAGTAAATAACACATTATTAATGCCAATTGTATTTGAGGATAACAGTATTCCTCATCATAGTGAATGTAACTTAGTATTAGAAGAGAAAAAAGTTCTATGAAACAGTACACAGAGACAGGAAGAAAACAAATACACAAGGGTACACAAACATATAGTGGGATAACACAAAAGGGAAAGGACAGGGTTTGTTTTACTGCAGTATGTTGCATGGAGATCTCCCTTTGTTCATCATTATTCCCAAAAAGTCCTATCTAAGCCTGCTTTCTGTATTCTGTTCATATTTCTTTCAAAATAATTATTTCTGATTGTACAATACTCATTTGGGCCCAAATCTTTTTCATATAACTTCGCAATGCATTCTTTACCTATTCTCCATAGTCAGTTTCTTACATAGTCTACCCCCTCTTAAGCTAACTTAAATCTACTGAGCTCAGATGCTAAACTAAGGGACGAGGCAATGCAGCAGCACATAAAACAATTAATATAAACAGCAATGAAAAAAAATGGAAAATCGCAAAGCAAGCTACAGTAAATCTAAATTACCAAGCAATTCAACATTACAACTAATATGAGGCAATGCGCAGCAAACAAAAAAATAAATCTGGCTTAGCAGAGTAACACAAATTAAAGTTCAGTAGCACTATGCCTGGAAAACAGCAGCTTATATCTAAACATGACATAGCTCAAGCAGAAAAAATAGTACACTAAAGATAACAATGCAGATAAGGGAAATGTATAATCACATCTTAATGTCTAAGTAATTAAAGTGGTGCACCACAACAACTTATTGTAAAAGAAATATTACCATGTACCTGAAAAGAAAATTATGTGTTACTGTTACTAGTTCCTTCTTATTGTTTTTCCTTTCCAAGTGCTCCTTTTTTAAAGAATGTGGATCATAAAATAATTATTTAATAGATCTGTTGACAGAAAGTGTTCACATTAGCAAATGCATTTTATTTTATAAAAGCAATGCTGCAACACAGCTGGAAACCAGATATCAAATGAAATAAGCAACTATGAAAAGCAAAGCATAAAAATATCATTCAGTAGTCATGTGACATTTCATAAGTTAGTAGAAATTCTCTCAACTCTCATAGAAAGATGCTTGTCATAATCAGGTGTGCAGATGTAAAAATATTTCTTGTCATTTTATTAGGCATTTCAGTAAATATCATAAATTACGAGCTCCACAGTATGCTTTCAACAAGGAAATGACAGTAGCACGGACAATGGCCTCCCCTTTTTTTTTTTTTTCTACCTGTGCCGCTGAAAGGCTAATGGCTTTTTTTTTCGGGCGGCTGTCGCCCAGGTGGGTGCCCGCGACGCATTACGTGCAGGTGGTCACTTAACTTTCTTACGGAAATATTTACGACAGCAGTTTCCGCTACAGTGACAGTCTCACATAAAAATATTTCACAGGCCAAGAATTAGCGTTGCAAATCTGTAGAAACAAAATCCTATAAATATAAGTGTCCAAAAAAATTTTCGCCGGCATTGTGATACATTCACGCATTTACACACATTTCATAACTCTTAAAGTACGATTCTTGGTTTCCAACATCGTGTTTCACAAGTCAAGAGTCCCTACCCACTATTCACTATGTAAGTAGGCTGTTTATGTTTTCTCTATGTAAGTAGGCTGTTTATGTTTTCTTATTGGCAACGTTACGTAGCGCTCAATATGAAAATCACTGGCTGTGCTGTGTGCAGTCTGTGGCTAGTTTGCATTGTTGTCTGCCATTGTAGTGTTGGGCAGCGGCAGCTGGATGTGAACAGCGCGTAGCGTTGCGCAGTTGGAGGTGAGCCGCCAGCATGGTGGATGTGGGGAGAGAGATGGCGGAGTTTTGAAATTTGTCATGAACTGCTATATTTATATATGATGATATCAAGGTAAATACATTGTTTGTTCTTTATTAATATCTTTCATTTGCTAACTATCCCTATCAGTAGTTAGTGCCTTCAGTAGTTTGAATCTTTTATTTAGCTGGCAGTAGTGGCGCTTGCTGTATTGCAGTAGCTTGAGCAGCGAAGATTTTTGTGAGGTAAGTGATTTGTGAAAGATATAGTTTAATGTTAGTCAGGGCCATTCTTTTGTAGGGAATTTTGAAAGTCAGATTGCGTTGCGCTAACAAAATATTGTGTGTCAGTTTAAGCACAGTCATGTATAATTGTTCTAAGGGGACGTTTCAAGACTTATATCTCTAACGTCGATCAGTTGTAGAATTTTGGAACATGTATTATGTTCCAGTATAATGACTGTGCTGGAGACTAGAAATCTACTCTGTAGGAATCGACATGGGTTTCGAAAAAGACGATCGTGTGACACCCAGCTCGCGCTATTCGTCCATGAGACTTAGAGGGCCATAGACACAGGTTCACAGGTGGATGCCGTGTTTCTTGACTTCCACAAGGCGTTCGATACACTTCCCCACAGTCGTTTAATGAACAAAGTAAGAGAATACGGACTATCAGACCAATTGTGTGATTGGATTGAAGAATCCTAGATAACAGAACGCAGCATGTCATTCTCCATGGAGATAAGTCTTCCGAAGTAAGAGTGATTTAAGGTGTGCCGCAGGGGAGTGTCGTAGGACCATTTCTATTCACAATATACATAAATGACCTTGTGGATAACGTCGGAAGTTCACTGAGGCTTTTTGCGGATGATGCTGTGGTATATCGAGAGGTTGTAACAATGGAAAAGTGTACTGAAATGCAGGAGGATCAGCAATGAATTGACGCATGGTGCAGGGAATGGCAATTGAATCTAAATGTAGACAAGTGGTAATGTGTTGCGAATACATAGAAAGAAAGATAACTTATCATTTAGCTACAATATAGCAGGTCAGCAACTGGAAGCAGTTAATTCCATAAATTATATGGGAGTAGCATTTGGAGTGATTTAAAATGGAATGATCATATAAAGTTGATCGTCGGTAAAGCAGATGACACACTGAGATTCATTGGAAGAATCCTAAGGAAATGCAATCCGAAAACAAAGGAAGTAGGTTACAGTTCACTTGTTCGCCTACTGCTTGAATACTGCTCAACTGTGTGGGATCCGTACCAGATAGGGTTGATAGAAGAGCTAGAGAGGATCTAAAGGAGAGCAGCGCGCTTCGTTACAGGATCATTTAGTAATCGCGAAAGCGTTACGGAGATGATAAACTCCAGTGGAAGACTCTACAAGAGAGACGCTCAGTAGCTCGGTATGGGCTTTTATTGAAGTTTCGAGAACATACCTTCACCGAGGAGTCAAGCAGAATATTGCTCCCTCCTACGTATATCTCGCGAAGAGACAATGAGGATAAAATCAGAAAGATTAGAGCCCACACAGAGACATACCGACAATCCTTCTTTCCACGAACAATACGAGACTGGAATAGAGGGGAGAACCGATAGAGGTACTCAAGGTGCCCTCCGCCACACACCATCAGGTGGCTTGCGGAGTATGGATGTAGATGTAGATGTAGATGTACCTCTTACGACAGGCGACGGGGCGACATGGTCTGCAAGTTGGCACCACGAGTCTTAGGGTCCACCGCTAAAAAGTTAACTTCTGCCTCTAAATACATTCCTGTGAACTTGGTGCAATCCAGCTAGTGAACCTCCTCGGGCTCCCTTCATCTTAAGCTGGGCTTCTGTCATAGAGGGCAGCCGTTCGTAAAATGGCTCAAATGGTTCTGAGGACTATGGGACTTAACGTCTGTGGTCATCAATCCCCTAGAACTTAGAACTACTTAAACCTAACTAACCTAAGGACATCACACACACCATGCCCGAGGCAGAATTCGAATCTGCGACCGTAACTGTCGCGCGGTTCCGGACTGAGGGCTTAGAACCGCTCGGTCACCACGGCCGGCAGCCTTTCGTAACCGGGATAGTGCCGCCAGCCGTCCGCGTTTATTTGTGAAGACAAAATGACGCTGTTCACTTCCGCTCGCGGGAGCTGAAACCCCTGCTGGGGGCTATCTTCCACTACAAGAATCACGGCAGGGTTCAAAATCTGCAGGTTCGTCCTGCGCTGAATTACAGAGTCACGTCACGACGGTGGGCAAGCTGCGAGAGGCGTCCCGCATGGAGCAGCCCTGCTCCGCTGTTGACGTCAAGCAGGCTACTGGACAGCCACTGCATCAGGAAACGCGGGCTCCACTGCTATTAGCCCACACCAAGGGGGCGTAACTATTTTGGAACGATGCTGAGAGTGCTGTAGCGTGTTTTCTAATAAAATGTGTGACTTTTCGTATTTCTTCCTTGAGCCATCAGCGGTCAGCTTCCTGACGTTCACCCAGGGTCTCAACTCAACCCTACCATTGTAGTGGCCATCCGCATACGGCCTCGACACAGTCAATGGGAAACAACTTGGACTTATATATTAAGAGAACCATAAAGCTAGGAGAATCACTGTGGGTGATATGTTTAGTTTACTGATTTGTCTATTAGATTTAATTACATTTTCCAGTGGCATCAGGACTCATAGGTGTCCGACAAAAGGTATTTTATCTTTAAGAAGCATGTAATACAGCAGCAACTCTTCCTGAACTCAGAATTCAATACAAGATATTTTCCGTGGACAGTGCCCTTTTTCATTATTGAAAATAGGTTGTGTCTCTATTTCAGTGGTGATAGGTAAGTGGCCCTGGGTATAGGTAAAATGGAAATATATGTGCCGAAATGCAGATGTTCCAGAAAATCTGTTCACTCGAAAACGACGATGTATACATGCTGGAAAAAGTTTACCAAGCCTCTTCTGACGTACTAGAAGTTAACATTTTAGTTCCATTAGCAAAAACCATAGCAGCGCCCTGTATGTCTTTATGAAGCAGGACCAAGAAGAAATATATTAGAAAGCCCGGACTGAAAGTCCGACTGGCGGCCTTTGCACCTTAACAGCCGATTCCGGCCGAGTTGCGCTTGAGTTTTAACATGTTTACGTTCCGGGAAAAGTTTCAACGCCAACTTTGACGAGTGTTCTATCTCGGTACTTGCCTTTTTAAGATCTTACGAATTCTGATAAAAATTTTAAAAATGCTTGCTTCAGTGTCTCGGTTGATACAAGGATTTAGAGGATTATTCTTGCAACATAATTACGTGCCTCTCTGCGTTCGCCGGAAACCTCGTTTCGATATCTTTAAAAGGTGATGAAATAAAAAAGGTGTTACGTCTAACTCTATTCAACTTGTAGAGATTCAGTTTTGCGTTGTTCCTGCCATGTGGCAATGACGGTTTAGTTTCGAAAAATAGGAGGAAGACGTGAGAAAAATTTTCTCGAAGGTATCGATAAAACATTGAAGTGTAATGCTCTGTATTCGGTGAGGTCACTTAGGGCGGAGGATGAGTTCAGTTTGTAGGTGACTAGGAAAGAAAATCGGCCGTCCTTTCCTGAGTAACCATCTCACGGTCTGCTTGAACCGATCTAGGGAGACCTCACTTCATCCGCTAGCGAGTCTAATAAAATCACAGCGATATCTAACCCTGTAGAAACATCGAGATATCATGACACATAATTGCCCATAAAAGACAGAGACCTACTCTGAAGCTTGCATCACTCACCTCTCGTGCCTGAGAAAACTGAGGTGGATTTAATTTTATCCATCACACAAAAAGGAAAAAAAAAAAACAGCAAGCAGCTTTATATTATTACACATGAGTTTCAGGGATCATACTCTCAATATCGAGTGCTTTTGAACCATAGAGATAAAATGAGGGATACGATGCTTCAGAGGATAAGAAGGTATGAGGAACAAATGACCCAAAATGCATTATTTCCGTGCTTGAGGGGGCTTAGCTAAATATAAATCCACAAATTCTCTCTATCCCTCTCTCTCCCCCTAAATCGTACCACAATGAAAAAGAGACTGGTTACCTCATGCCTACATAAACTGCCAGTAATGTCATTGCGCAATACAACTCGATTGGCCAATAGCTTTCTTTGTAACTGGTTTTCTCAAGACTGTTCTTTCAGTGAGAGGGGCAGGGTATATCTCGTTCAGGTCATCATGAACGGACCGTCGGTCCCTCAAGACAGTCACCCATAATCGCCGCCAACACATTGTCGCAGAATCGTCACTGGTTGTTTGGAACCATCATATTCGGGAGATTCTCTGCGGCTCAGAGAGGGCACGAAGAGAAGGGAGTTAGCTATTGAAATGAACTGTATTAGAATGAACTATATTGGCAGGTGTATGGAGAGTGTTAATTATAAGTTCGTAGGCTTCCACGGCCGCTATCGCTTTGGATAAAATAATTTTGGGTATTGGGGCCGCGTCATTGTAAAGTACAGAAACAACTAAATTGCCGACGTTCGATCGACGTGCTGCGGTGCTCGTTCACAGTCAACCACCCTGAAGAGTACCGCAGCAGGTGGGTCGAAACGTCGGCAGGTTAGTTGTTTTAGTAGTTTGCTATGACGAGGCCCAATATTTATAATTATTTTATCCGACGTGTTAATTATTTCTCGCTTGTTCCTTATCCTCTAAAGATCGTTTCTGACAGTTTCTTCCCATTCTTTGATATCGTCATGTACATCTATAACATGCAAATTGTTCTGCACATTGGTGTAATTTGAGTATAGCTAATAAGCTTGAAGGGGGGAGATTGAGTCTCGAAATTCATTGCAGTTTTTGTGGGTAAAATATAGTGACCCGATCGAATATTTGGCGGTCCTAGGACAAAAGTGGTACACGTAAGGTATTTTACTCGTTACAGCCTTTCATTCATTATCTCAGACTGAACAGTGCGTTGTTATCCATGTCAGTCAGTATTTTCCACTTGTAGTGGCCGTGCCTACAGCAGGCTGTCCGCCTTCCCACAGGCTCAGCGCAGGAGCGCATCGTGGGCGGCGTGGATGCGTCTCCTGGCGACTTCCCGTACGTGACGTCACTGCACCGCAACGGCGAGCACAACTGCGGCGCCAGCGTGTTGGACGCCTCGTGGCTGCTCACCGCCACCCACTGCGTCAACTTCGAGTAAGCGCGCCACCTGCTGTGGCCGATACATCGCTCGTAGAAAACGTGCCGTTCTTGAATTGGAGCCATTGCTGCTGTCATTTGTGTTACAGGTCCTACTACAGCACTTAAGAAAAGAGGAAGAATTGCAAGGAGAGTAACATGCACGTGTGTATACAAACAAAATCAGAGTACAAAACTTTTGCCATTTTGTATGAATCAAAAATAATATAATTACACATAAAGAACTCGCTCATTTGAAGACACAGTTTAAATGGTAGTCCAACCAGGGAGCAAAGATATCGTGTATACCGCTAGCAAAAAATATGCCAAAGAAACATGAATAATACAAAAGATATTCGACAAAGGACTAGCTAATCACAAAAACCATCTTCATTGTCTAGAACAGTGAGGCGATAGAATTTTGGATCGTACACTTGTAACAAAAACACACTGGCGTTAACGTTTCAATAATTTACTGCAGGGCCATACTGGAAAACATTTCACAAGATTTTTGTTTTGCATAAATTAACTAATGGCAATTTTTAATCACACTTGAATATGACGAGAAAGTGAACTCTATTAAATACTGTTAGGAATTTCGTTTGGCAACGCCTTTTCATTTGCTCAGAAACGTGTCGTGAATAAGAAATTTCTATTAGAGTCATCCTTTTGTTAATGTTTGCCAGGTGCACTGTTCCTACTACTTCTGGCACCCATATTCAGCAACACTTATCACAAAAAAGTATTTGTTTAATATTTATCTACTTGAAAAATCCTATGTTCACATATCTTCTTGTTTCACCCGTGTATATCTCCAAAGTTAAATTACAGTTAAGTTTATGTCTCCCGGATGCTACGATTAACTTTGTACTTCATTTTATTACTTATGTGATAGCTGATTCTAATTCTTGGTTATTCGGAAAAGATTTTCTGCATTGTAAGAATTTTTGGATGATGATGAAGAAATGCTGGGAAGGAGGCAAGAATCTATCAATTATATTCTAATACTGGAAGAGAGGCAATAATCCATCAATTGTATTCTTAGATGTTGAAAAAAGTCATGAGAGTGTTAAAAAGGAGAAGGTATGGAAGTACCTGAGAAAAAGGAATGCATATGAAGGCCTGGTTACGTAAATCCAGATGCTGTCACAGGGCTGTATTCAGCAAGGCAGTGTACTGTCCCCACTACTGTTCATCACTGTTGTGGATGATATAAAAAAGAACACCAAGAAAAGTATTTGTGAACTAAATGCAGTGACTTTGCTGCATATGTCATGATCTGGGGAGAAACAGAAGAGGAAGTTCCGACTGGACTAAAGATATAGAAGTCCTGGTTTCAGAATTGTAACCTCCACATCAGTGAGGCCAATACAGTGGTGATGGCAGTCAACAGAGATCGGTATCCCACAAGTATGAAACTGCTAGGAATCCACCACATAAAGTGTGCAGACAGTTTTCCATACCTCCGGAGTATAATTTCTATGGAAAATTCGATCAGACGAGAGAGCTGCTGAATTATACCAAAAAGTGAGAACCCTTTTATTTGGCACTAAGATACCAAAAAAGGCAAAATTAGTTATGTTTAATAGCTACTTCATACCGATATTGTTCTACAGTATAGAAGCAAGCAGCATCACAAAGAGAGTCATCGAGGCATCAGGCATCCGAAATGAATTGCCTTTGACACACTATCCAGAAAACTAAAGTGGAAAAGTTAAGGAATGAGGAGATGAGGAAGAAATCCAGAATCTTGCCATCCATTTTAGACAGAATGAAATCCACACTACTATGGTAACGGCATGTAATGGCCTTCGAGACTACAAGAACACCCCAAGTCAAATTGGAAACAGAGGTGGAACGATAACGTCCAGTTGGAAGAAACAAAACTCGTTGGTTGGGTATAATCAACGAAGGCATCGCTGTCAGAGGAAGGACAGTGGATGATGTCCTCCGTGACAGACTCTACATGGACGGAAGAAAACGGAAGAGGCTCAATAACAGAACGCTGGAAACCGGAACTGTACAAAGATGATGATATGAAGTTTGTGTATTCTGTTGAGTTCTGCTCTTGACTGAAGTATTTTGTACTCATTCAGCCGAAATGATATTTTAGTGGCTAGATCATATGAGGGGCTTGTTTCAATAGTGGTACAAGTCCATTTTTGTTCATTTTGACATACAGAGTTCTAAAGTTGAATGAGTGCTGAAAAGTCTGCGGCTGAGATAACAGAAATATCAAAGCATATGGCTTCTTGCTAGAGATGAACCTTTCTCTCTGTTTGTTTGGATCACTAATTTCAGAAGCATTGTAGGCAGAAAAGTGGAGGTAATGGACTTGTACCACTACTGAAATAAGAGAGATGAAACATTTACTTGTCTGGTGATAGACAGTCAAGATGATATTCTGATATATCGTTTTAAATTTCTTTCTTTTTTATTTTCATTGTATTTTACTTTTTATTTTTATTTTCTTTGATTTTTTCGGTAATCTCAGTTTCTTTTACTGACTTTTAGTAATGGTCGTCACGTACCTAGCCACATAGGTAAACGTTGTAAAATATGAGGGACAAAGATTGTATAATCTTATAAAATCGAAGTCGAATAATGCACTTACTAGACGTTTTGTCAGTTGCAGTATCTGTATGGACAAACACCTGACATTCCAGCCCACTCCACATAGCATCATAAGATAGCATAAAATTTAAGCATTTTTCAGACGACCCTATCTAAGACATTTCCAGCCTGCGGAAACAAGAAGCTGTTGAAACATCGTCACTATTAGACGTCCGAACCATGTCTAATAGTACATAATAAGTTGTATTTGTCATGAAAAGCAAAAACTCTGATTTAACTATTTACGGTGTGTCTTTATGTGAAAGGTCGGAGTTATTTTTCTGCTATAAAAATATATCTGGAATTACTTTATCCCTAGAAGTCACACAAATGTAACAGAGCATCTGACAAGAATTAAAGTTCGGGATGGAGAGATGAAAATCTAATAATCATGGAGGATTACAACGCAGTGGTAGGGAAAAGGATGAAAGCCACATTTATAGAAAGATTCGGCTCCTGTAGTAGGAATGACACAGGAGGAGGTCTCCTTGAGTTCTGCAATAAAATTCTACTATTGACAGCAAATACACTGTTCGAGAATCACAACAGGAGGGGGTATGCTGGACAAGGCATTTGAGCACCGAAAACTACCAGCTGGTTCACACCATAGGAGACAGAGTTTTCGAAATCGGTTATCACTTTTTATGATGTACTGAGGACATATATACAGGGTGGTCCAAAAGTCCGGAAACACCCTGATAAAATCCAAATGGAGTAGGAAACAAGGAAACAGAGTCCCTACACACGAGGAACGGGAAGGGGGAAACTTTGTAGGCTATGCCACCAACATGGCGGCCATCTTGAAAGCCGCCATCTTGGATTCAACTCCAAAATTTCAAATGGGAATGTGGTCATGTGACATATCAAACAGATAGAGAATTTCACCAGAAAAACAATGCCGTTGTTATTTTAAACATAGCTTTATTCATTCTCGGGCTATAGCCAAGTACTTGCGGCAGCAGTGGGACGCTCGGCAGCGTGAGTATTACGTACTGAGAAGTCCTAAAATAGAGTCTGAAACGGTGCAATCCCATGACTGATATGTTACATATGTTTAACTGTTAGGTATCATTTACTCATGCTAGCTTTTTAATCATTGTTTCCTTATTTACAGTTTACAAAATGTCCTTAACACATGAAGAATGCATTGAAATCATCTTGATATCAGGAGAAAGAAGCACACGGGTCATTGCTGAGGATTTCAACAGTCGTCACCCAACCAGACAGCCCATCACTCACAGCGCAGTTGCCAAGTTTTTGGCCACATTCCGAGCAACAGGTTCTGTCGCAGATAAGCCTAAGGCTGGAAGACCAAAATCCGCCACCGATGAAGCATCAACAATGAGCGTGTTGGCATCATTTAGCAAGAGCCCGCAACGGAGCACTCGTCGCCTGTCACAAGAATGTGGGGTTAGCCGTACCTCCATACTGCGAATTTTATCGCAGCACAAATGACACCCGTATAAAGTCAGCTGCTCCAACACCTGGGCGAGGATGACACAGACTGTCGGGTACAGTACGCAGAATGGGTGACACAGCAGCTGTAGATAAACCCACGTTTCCCCTATCAGGTGCTGTTCAGTGATGAAGCCAATTTCTTTATCAATGGCAAAGTGAACAAGAAGAATCACAGAAACTGGTCCGACAGAAATCCACACTGGATTGATGCTTGCAAAACGGTCAACTCACAAAAAGTGATGGTCTGGTGTGGTGTGTGGGGTACCAAAGTCGTTGGACCATTTTTTTATTGATGGTACGTTAACAGCCAACGGTTATCTGAGGCTATTGGATGAAGAAGTGTTTCCCTCGTTGTTAACAGAGGACGGACATTTCCGGAATTCTTCCAGCATGAGGGAGCCCCACCACATTATGGGCACAACGTGCGAGCATAGCTGGATATGCAGTTCCCTCAAAAGTGGATTGGTCGTAGGGGTGCTGTGGAGTGGCCACAACGTTCACCAGATTTGACTCCTTGGGATTTTTATCTTTGGGGTCATGTCAAAGCACTGGTTTATTCTGTGAAAATACGGGATTTGCATCATCTGAAGCAGCGCATTGTTGATGCGTATGGTCATTTTCAGTCAGATGTGTTGGTCAAAGTTCATCAGGACTGGGTTCGGAGGATAGCATTAACAATCCAACATAATGGACAACATATCGAGCCATTCCTATGACTGTTGGTGGTCTCTTGGGACTGTGTAACATCGGCGTAATGTCTCTTCGGCACATAACACACATGCTGCCTAGCGTCCCACCGTTGCCACATGTAAATGGCTGTAACCCGAGAATGAATAAAGGTATGTTTAAAATAACAACGGCATTGTTTTTCTGGTGAAATTCTCTATCTGTTTGATATGTCACATGACGACATTCCCATTTGAAATTTTGGAGTTGAATCCAAGATGGCGGCTTTCAAGATGGCCGCCATGTTGGTGGCATAGCCTATAAAGTTTCCCCCTTCCCATTCCTCGAGTGTAGGGACTCTGTTTCCTTGTTTCCTACTCCATTTGGATTTTATCAGGGTGTTTCCGGACTTTTGGACCACCCTGTATACTTAGATCATAGTTTAAAATCAATGTATAAAATGTGGGATAGTGAAGTAATGTGTAATGATGGGTTTGAACGTGCCTTAGGCTGTAGATATTGCGAGAATCTATGAGATGACGATCGGTTTGATTTTAAGCATGATAAGGGCATCAGATAGACTGCAATGTAAACTGGCGCGAGATTTTCAGAAAAATATGTGCACGCTCTATTGACGAACGGGTGATATAAAATGTGTACAAGAACCAACTCGGTACAATAAGAATGGAAGACCAAGAGTCAATTGCTCAGATTAAAGCAGGTTTAGAGAAAGAATGAACTTTCTCTCCATCATAGTTTAACTGTATATCGAAAGCAGTGGTGGAAATAAAGGAAATTTTCTGAGTGGAACTGTCATTCAGGGTGAAACAAAATCAGTGATAATATTCGTTTATGACATTGTTTTTATTATTGAAAGCGAGGAAGAATTACAGGACCTTTTGAAAGCAATAAACATTTTAACGAGCACAGTGCGCTGACTGAGACTTTTGACTACTTTGATCCTTTGTTTACGCGACAGTTTCTTTTCCAGTAATTTAGTGAGAAAATGTTGGCTTTGAACGTCAATATTCATAAAATAATTGGTCTGACTGAACCTATTAATAGGATCGTTTGCAGACTCACTATCTGTACATGTTACACGATATATGTTGTTGATAATACTGTCCTCTACAAGCAACTTCCACTGATGTTAATTACTAATGAAAACGACTACAGCTCTATTAGTACACATTTACTGTGCCACAACTGGTTTCGTTGTTTTAGAATATCATCTGGTTGCCGATTTGTGCCGCTATCACGAAGTAAGAGATATTGTTGTCGTACGCAACATAAAAGACAAAATTTGGAAACGATGGATACTTATTCTGCTGACCACCTAACGGAAGCATTGGTGAGCAGCAAGTGCGTGGGATACGGCATGTGCTAGTGTGCTCGACATGTCGTCTCGCATGCTGTAGCAACCTGTAGCAATGAGTACAACTGTAGCATACGATTATGTAAGCGAAGTATGCAGATGTAGGGAAAGGAGTACAAGAAGAGGTTACAGGATACCATGGACTTGGGACAAAGAATGAGAGAGCAGAAAAACTAATTGAGTTCTGTAATAAATTTCAGCTAGTAATAGCGAATACTTTGTTCAAGAATGAAAAGAGGAGGAGGTATATGTGGAAAAGACCGAGTGATACTGAAAGATTTCAGTTAGACTGTACCACAGTCAGACAGAGACTCCGAAATCATATACTGGATTGTAAGGGGTGCCCATAAGCAAATGTAGACTCAGATCACAATATGGTAGTGTTGAAAAGTTGGCTGAAGTGCAAGAGTTTAGTCAGGAAGAATCAATACGCAAAGAAGTGGGATGCAGAAGTACTATGGCATGACATGATACGCTTCAAGTTCTCGTAGGCTATAGATATAGCAATAAGGAATAGCTCAGTAGACAGCACAGCTGAAGAGGAACGGACATCTCTAATAAGGGCAAACACAGAAGTTGCAAAGAAATGCATACGTACGAAGGGCGTAACTGTTAAGAAACCATAGGTAACAAAAGAAATACCTCAGCTGATCGAAGAAAGAAGGAATTACAAAAACTTTGATGGAAATTCAGGAATACAGAAATACACACACCAAAATTAGTTTTGCATCATCCCGGTTCCCAGAACTCACGAAGATGGACCTTGACTGTGGATATTGCATCACAGACACAGTCCCTTTGTCTGTTCAGAGATGTCACTAATCCCGCCCAAAGATGTCAACAACCATACATGAGCAGCGCCTATTATACGGAGGGGGTCCGACAGCCGATCGTTCCAGTCATTCCACCAAGAAGGAGGTATACGGTTCGTGTTGTCTGTAGTTCAACCATGCCTAGACGGTCAATGCCGCAGTTCGATAGCGTCCGCATTGTTACTTTGTGCCAGGAATGGCTCTCAGCAAGGGAAGTGTCCAGGCATCTGACCCAAAGCAATAATGTTCGGATATGGAGAAGATACAGAGAGACAGGAACTGTCGATGACATGCCTCGCTCAGGCCGTCCAAGGGCTACTATTGCAGTGGATGACCGCTACCTACAGGTTATGGCAACCCTGACAGCGACTCCACCATGTTGAATAATGCTTTTCGTGCAGCCACAGAACGTCGTGTTACGACTCAAACTGTGCGCAATAAGCAGCATGATGCGCAACTTCACTCCCGATGTCCATGCCGAGGTCCCTCTTTGCAACCACGTCATCATGCAGCTCGGTACAGATGGGGCCAACAACATGCCGAATGGACCGTTCAGGATTGGCATCCAATGAGTGTCGCATATGGATTCAACCAGACAATCGTCGAAGACTTGTTTGGAGGCAGCCCGGTCAGGCTGAACGCCTTAGACACACTGTACAGAGAGTGCAGCAAGGTGGAAGTTTCCTGATGTTTTGGGGTGGCACTATGTGTGGCCGACGTACGCTAGTGGTCATGGAAGGCACAGAAACGACTGTTCGATACTCGAATGCCATCTTCCGACCGATAGTGCAACCATATCGGCAGCGTATTGGCCAGCCATTTGTCCTCATGGACGATAATGTGAGTCCCCAACGTGCACATCTCGTTAATGACTTCCGTCAGGACAAAGACATCGCTCGACTAGAGTGGCCAGTATGTTTTTCAGACATGAACCCTATCGAAAATGCCTGGGACAGATTGAAAAGGGCTGTTTATTGCAATGTGTGGTTTTCATGAGCAATAAAAAGGGCGGAAATGATGTTTATGTTGACCTCTATTCAAATTTCTGTGCAGGTTCCGGAACTCTCGGATCCGAGGTGATTCAAAACTGTTATGGTGTGTGTACAAGTCGTTAAGGAATGAAATGAAAGCGAAGTGCAGGGAAGCTAAGACGACAAGGCTGCAAAAGAATGTGTAGAAATCGAAAAATAAATCATTGCTGGAAGGGCTGACTTAGCATATAGGGAATTCAGAATAAACTTCGGTGACTTTAAAAGCAACGGTGGTAACATTAAGGGAGAACGGGAATTCCACCGTTAAATGCAGAGGGGAGAGCGGGAAGGTAGGAAGAGTACATTGAAGGCCTCTATGATGTGGAAGATATGTCTGATGTGATAGAAGAAGAGACAGGAGTCGATTAAGAAGAGAAAGAGGATCCAGTATTTGAATCAAAATTTAAGAGAGCTCTGGAGGACTTGAGATCAAATAAGGTAGAAGGAATACATAACATTCCATCAGAATTTCGAAAATCATTGAGGGAAATGCCAAAAAGACGACTACTCATATTGGTGTGTAGAACGTATGAGTCTGGCAGCATACCATATCAAAAATATCATCCACTCAATTTCAAGGACTGCAAGAGCTGACAAGTGTGAGAATTATCGCAGAATATGGATTCAGAGTAAATCGAAGAAAGACGAAGGTAATTCCAGCGAATACTTTCATTTTCTCGCAAATCGCGTACTAATGTATAATATTAAAATGATTTCATGGTCAAAGATATGCATTGTATAGGGCGCGCGCACATACACACACACACACACACACACACACACACACACATACACACACACACACACACACACACACACTGCATGGTGTTCAACCTGTCTGTTATCCTCCAGCAAGGCCCTAGTATTAGAATGTAAGAGGCAATTACAGTGCGGCCCCATGTAGTATATGCTCTAAAGTACCCGAATGACCTGAATTATTAATAACAAAAATGCGTCACACAGCGCTTTCCTTTCCTCCAGTGATAACCTAGTACTAAAATTCATGATCCAGTTCCGGTGTAGCCTCATCTGGACTGTCTTAAAAAGTATCCGAACGACCTGGATTATTCGACCTGAATTATTCATGGTGAAAATTATGTCACAGTCCTCTCTGTAAGCCAATCAGAGCCTATATTGTAGCCCTATTTGGGATGCGCTAAAAGGGCAGAGAAAATTTATCAAATGACAGGTCATTGTAACTGAATTGTCTAAACTACCACTCTTTTCGCGATCTCTCTTGTCTGAGTGTATCTCAGCTCCCTCGCGTCGCAGCGATCGCGAGTTTTACTCCTACCTCGATGTTGTGGGTGAATACGTTGTCCTTACAGTGTGTCCCTGTTTGGGAAAGGAATCTCAAGATATAAGAGTGAATGCACCTGTAATATTACGCAAATGTAAACTTGAGCGTGTACTTATTTCAGCACAGAAAACCTGACAATCCTGGCTGGTACAGTGGATCAGACGTCTGGAGGCTCGTTGCATACGGTCACAAAGGTGGTAATCAACCCTGACTACAACCCAAGAGATGGATATGTCAACGACATCGCACTCATAAAGGTAAATTTCGCACTTGATCATCGCTAACGTTATTCAGCGCAATTTTAGTATCATCAGAAATGTTTGAGATAGACTCGGTTATTAGTTTCAAAACACAATCAGAATTTAACTCTGATGACTTCTGTTGATGGACTCGGCAGAGACGGAAATGTACACTTGTGACAACAGTCAAGAAAATCCTTTGTGTCGGGTTGGAAATATCTAAATTTTTTGAGCGATTTATTCGATGTTATTGCCTATATTAAATCCCCCTCCCTCTCGTCTAAAATAAGTCTCACTTGCAACAAGTGGTGATCAACTTGGTATTATGGTGTCATACCCATTTTAATAAACTGCCTAGTTACATTCATTGCGAAGCTGCAACCATTCTGGTTCAAATGGGATTTATTGCTTAGAATCATGGACATGAACTTAGAATGACAGCTGTTAGCAGTCTTCCAACTGAAATTCCTTTTACACAAAGCCCTAGGCGTGGTGTATTGCACGAAGCCTCCTGCTTTACACGTTCCTATCATTGAACGCAATTTATGACAACGGAATATGTATTCTGTTTGTATTGTGGTGTGTTCCCACCCTCGACTTAAGATTCGCTTCACCAACACATTATTTGCTGCGTCCCAAGAGATAGTTAAGTCTCTTTCTAGCTAATTGTTTCTGCTGCAACAAACATTTCAGCTTTCATTGTCATGCACTTTGTAATATTAAATTTCAGTAAATACTTTTATATTTCGCTGAGACGTATCAATAGGAATCTAGAGTTAAGTTAAATTCGAAATTGTACTTCTTAAGCTTTCATTAGTTTGCTCTGCATCACCGATATATTTATAGTTAATATTCAGCTGTGATGTATAAATTATAACGGCTGTTAGTGGCAAACAAGCGATGCTGGACTGTTGAGATCTAACAATATTTTTAAGCTTTTGTAATTTTTCCTTACTGGCTTGCGTTTCTTAAAATTGAAATGGCATTTGATAACAGTGACCTGTAGGTCAGTTTCAAGATGGATAATTTTATTTCACAACTGTAATAAAAATTACATTAGCAAGATATTTCGAATTTTTTTATATTAGTTTTTCTTGTTTGCTCAGTTTCCGTTTAAAGTAAGAGAAATGTTAACGTGAAGTTCTGGGAAGTTAGATAGACATTTGGTCAGACTCAAACAGGAGCAGTGCGTTACTAGCAGATATGATTAAAAAAAATTTTGCCCCTGTACCTGATTATCTGAAACAGGACACCACAGGAAGTGACATATGATGAGCTGAGAATTAAAGCCTGGGACATACGATGAGGTCAAAAACTCATGGGATAGCGATAAGCACCTATTAGATGGCGGTACAAAGGTACAAAAGGGCAGTGCGTTTCCGGAGCTGTTTGTTCTCAGGTGGTTTATACGAAAACTTTTCAAATGTTCAAATGTGTGTGAAATATTATGGGACTTAACTGCTAAGGTCATCAGTCCCTAAGCTTACACACTACTTAACCTAAATTATCCTAAGGACAAACACATACACCCATGCCCGAGGGAGGACTCGAACCTCCGCCGAGACCAGCTGCACAGTACATGACTGCAGCGCCTTAGACCGCTCCGCTAATACCGCGCGGCGAAAACTTTTCACCATATTGTGGCCGCACGACGGGAATAGTTGAAGCTAGGGGCATGGGACATTCCATTTCGAAAATAGTAGGGAGTTCAACATCCCGAGATCCACAGCGGCGAGAGTGTACCGAGAATACCAAATTTCAGGCATTGCCTCTCAACAAGAGCAACGCAGTGGCCGACGGCCTTCACTTAACGATCGAGAACAGCGTGGAGTTTTCAGTGCTAAGAAACAAGGAACACTGCGTGAAATAACCACAGAAATCAATGTGGGAGGTACGACGAACGTATCCGTTAGGACAGTGAGGTGAAATTGGGCGGTCCGCAGCTCGTGGTCGTGCGGTAGCGTTCTCGCTTCCCGCGCCCGGGTTTCCGGGTTCGAGTTCCGGCGGGGTCAGGGATTTTCTCTGCCTCGTGATGTCTTTAGGTTAGTTAGGTTTAAGTAGTTCTAGGGGACTGATGACCATAGCTGTTAAGTCCCATAGTGCTCAGAGCCATTTGAACCATTTTTTTGAAATTGGGAGTTGATGGGCTGTGGCACATGACGACCGACGAGAGAGCCTTGAGCCTTTCGCAACAGAACATCACCCGCGGCCCCTCTCCTGCGCTCGTAACCATATCGGTTGGACCCTAGACGACTGGAAAACCGTGACTTGATCGGATGAATCCCGATTTCAGTTGTTAAGAGGTGATAATAAGGTTCGAATGCGGTGCAGACAGCATGATATAATGGGCCCAGGTTGTCAACAAGGTACTGTGGAAGCTAGTGGGGATTCCATAATGGTGTGGACTGTGTTTACATGGTTATATTCGGCTACTTGGGGATCGTCTGCTGCCATGCATGGACTTCATGTCTCCAAACAATGATGTAATTTTTTTGGACGACAATGGGCCATGTCACCGATTTGAAGAACATTCTGGACAATTGCAGCGAATGATTTGACCACCCAGATAGCCCAACATGAATTTCATCGAATATTTATCGAACGTAATCAAGAGGTCAGTTCGTTCATAAAATCCCGCACACTTTTGAAATTATGGACGGCTATAGAAGTACCATGGCTTAAATATTTTTGCAGGGGACTTCCAACTACTTGTTGAGTCCATGCCACTTCGAGTTGGCGAAAGGAGGTCCAAAACGATATTTATTGTTTCTTCAGACGTCTACAGGTTGCGAGGACATTGTAACTCTTTATGATACGAATGTTCAAATATTATTTCTATTGAGTGATCTTTACTTCCTAGGAATGCCAGACAAGATATGGAAGCCGGCCGGTGTGGCCGTGCGGTTCTAGGTGCTTCAGTTTGGAACCGCGTGACCGCTACGGTCGCAAGTTCGAATCCTGCCTCGGGCATGGATGTGTGTGATGTCCTTAGGTTAGTTAGGTTTAAGTAGTTCTAAGTTCTAGGGGACTGATGACCTCAGATGTTGAGTCCCATAGTGCTCAGAGCCATTTGAGCCAAGATATAGAAAATAATTTTGTCAGTCATTTCTTCTTCAGATATGCTGCATGTTTCTGTAAATTTTTATATGAATCACCACATGGCAACTACGTTCCCGATTGCAGGATGTGCTGTCAGATCTATTTGTGACTAGAGTATTAGATACTGGACTTCTGTTAATGATCTTTCACGTATAATTAAGTAAATACTTTCGGCTATTTATGCACACGTAATATTTGCATGTTTTCAGGATCAACCTTTGCTCTAAGTATTACATTAACACTGTGTCAACCGCAGAGTCGATATCGGATATACAAGGCGCATAAAGCCCACTGTTGAACGAGCTGACCTGAAGGACAATGTGGAAATGGTTTTATTCGGAACGGCAGCACATAAAAACACATTGTTTACGGATCCCACATGAGGCAACGATTGTCCACGATTGTGTGGTGCTTTACAAGGGACGCTGCAGTATCTCATTGGACGTGCAGCGACGGCGTTCATCGTTATACAGTATTTAGATGAGAAAGCCCGTGTAACATCATAGCGTGTGGGATAACGGCAAGTAGAAAGACATTACAGGATTTTGACAGCATTACCGAAAAAAAGAACATTTTTGGCTTCTCGAGCACGACACGCAGTTCTCGACTTCTCTGGTGATTTCTGTAAAATAATTTGTCAAATTGTGGAATGAGCCAAAAAGGAACCACAATTTGTCACGCAGCTACTTTTGTACTCCGAAATCGTTAGATTTGCTCTATCAATCATGTCTAAATCATACCAAATGGAATGCATTGAGAGTAACAATGATTTATCTTTCTGCACTGGGATACTTTGTGTTTAACACCTTTTGACGTGTTTCTGACAGCACCTTCTTATATGGGATAAGGTTCGATTTCAATTTCTACGTCTTCCTATATTTGTTTCTGTTCGCTGTATTTATTAAGTTCGTGAGCCAAGACATTTTTCACGTTGTGCTTGAGGGGAATTGTCAATACGAAGTCCAGTCCCGCAGCACCTAGCAACAACCCCACATGAGCTCCTAGAATATCGTCACGATACTTGACAGCAGCTAACCTTGCCGATTCAGCCATAGAAGTTCGTTAGGAGGTGTTCCAGTGTTCAACATAATATCTGCTCACACCGTTAGGGACCTTTCTTGATATTGGTCTCTTTCCACAATGTTTGGGTCCAGAAATCGTATTTCACGTTTCCTCCAGATGCGAAACCGTCGAGAATCGCTCTCCAGACCAAATTGTCACTCATATGTGAAAAGAAAATTGGCCCACTATTCGACCGTCCATGTGGCACGTTGACGGGTCCACTCTAGACGTTGCCTTTTGTTAAAACTCGTCAGAGGTACACATACAGCAGGTCTCTGACTGTAAAGGCCACTCCGCCTAAGCCTTCTGTGCACCGTTTGCATCGATACAACACCTCTAGAGGGTGCTCCGAGGTCAGATGCCAGCTGTCGCGCAGTACTAAGACAGTACGGCCGCCCCTCACGCCAAATAACGGACCTCTCTTTCTGATGTCACACGTGCTCGGCCTTGATCTGCTTACCAGGATACAGTTCCGGTCTCTATAAACCGTCGCCACATCCGAAAATCAACAGAACGATTCACATTAAGCCATCGGTCCACATAAGTTTGCCGCTGTCCTGCTTCCATTCTTCGTATGTTCCTCCGCTGCAGAGAGTCTGGTAGGCGTCTTCACTGTGCCATACAGCATCATTTACGACTGTGTACACAATGATTGTGAATTTTGACTACCAGGAAAACACTACCCCGTTTGACAGGTGCCGTGATGTCATTGTTGGCATGGTTGTTCGTAGACCGTGCAGTATATAATCGTACGGACCGCCTCTGACTGTTTGTATGATCATCTCGTGAATTAGACACGGGACGAAGCATTAGTGGTTTGTTGCTTTAACTTTGGATACCAGTATATTTATACACCGCCAGAAATTGAGAGTGATACGCTAGTAAGTAGCGGTCCATAATTTAACACCTTTTTTTTTTTTTTTTTTTTTTTTTTTTGAGCCGTTTTTATGCGAGGCGCCACGAGTTTCCTCTCTTGTGTCAATCTCTACACTTCACAGCAACACTTGCATTCTTATTTGCTGGGTGTGTCGCAACTTCTGTTTCCCCTATAGGTTCTATGCTCTTCGGCTTCTCTAGTATCATGTAAGTTATTCCCTGATGTATTAGTACATGTCCTACCATCCTGCCCCGTGTTCTTTTAAGGGTTTATCGCATGTTTCTGTGTTCTCTGATACTACGCGGAAACCTCACTCTTCATCTCAGAAGTGTACCTAATTATCAACATTCTCCTATAGCATCAAACATAAAACGCTTCGATCCCTTTTTTTCTAGTTTTCCCACAGTCCATTAATCACTACCGTACAGTACCATACTTCAAAAATCGTTCTCAATTATTGCTCAAGTAGACGTTTGGGCAGGAATACCCTCTTTTGCCTGTTCTAGTCCGCGCCTTACGTTCCCGCTGCATCGTCCTTCCTGTGTTATTTTGATTCCAAGTTAGCAGAATTCCTTATCTTTGTCTGCGTCGAGTGCCTGCTTTTAAGTTAAATTTATCTCAAATTTTAATTCTACTACCCCTCATTCTTTTCGTCTTTCTTCGATGTACTGTTAATCTATACTCTTGCTAATTAAACTGTTCATTTTAATCAAAAGTTCTTGCAATGCTTCTTCAGTTTCCCTGAGGTTGGCAGTGTCAGCTACTAATCATAACCTTCGTCTTCCTTCCGTACTCATTACAATGTCCATTCCGCTCAACAGGACCCGTACATCTTTTCCATTTTCACTGGGGAGAGGAATGTCATCAGTGAACCTTATCACTGAAATCCTGAATATCAATCCCATTCTTGAACCTTATAGTTATTTCCCTCATTGCTTCTTCAATACAATCTAAAAACTGCTTCCCTGTCTTACACCCATTTTAATCCGAGCTCTTCTTTGTTGTTAACATTTTATTTTTGTGGGGATTCAGGGTCTGAAAACGTTTTGAGAACGCAAACGCGGGCAAAGTTGGGTGTACTCTATTTATTATAACAGAAGTATGCATACATGGACCACGTTTTAATTCCGAGAACTTAGTTTCTGCTCTTCCATTCTTAGCGTTCTCTCTTGGTTGTTGTATACGAGTAAATGTTACGTTATTCGTTTCCCTATAGCTTACTATAGTTTTTCTTAGAATTTCGAACGTCTTGCACCATTTTACGTTATTACGTTTTTCTAGATCGCCAAATACTGTGAAAGCGTAATGATTTTTCTCAGGTCTTCCTTCCATTATCAACTGAAACGTGAGAAATACCTCTCTGGTGTCTTTACTCTCCGAAATCGACAGTGATCCTGATCCAACAGATCCTAATTTTTTTCATGCTTCCGTATATTAATCTTAACAATAGTTTGGATGCATGACCTTTTAACCACAATGTGAAATAATTCTCGGACCCGGCCCGGCCCATGCTGTCTTCGGGATTGTGACTATGACACTTTTCCGAAGAGCTGATGGTATGTGTCCTTACACATCAAGTTAAATAGTGAAGTGTTTGTATCGTGCCCTAACGATTTCAAAAACTACGAAGATATGTTGTCCATTCCTTCTGCATTATTTTATCGTAATAATTCCATGTTAATGAAAAATTATAAAACTACGTTTCCTGTATGTTAATCTGCACTCCCATTTCTTCTTCCTTTACGTTATCAGGCAAGTTCTCATCCTCATAGAAACCTTCAGTGTACTCATTCCACCTATCTACTCTCTCTTCCACGTTTGTTAGTGGAAATCTCGTTGCACTATTGATGTTGACACCCTTGCTTCTGATGCCGCTGAAATCGCTTTTGACTTTTATTTATGCTGAATCATTCCATCCGACGACAGTTTGTCTCTCATTTCTTCGTGTTTTTTCAGTTCGCCTTACCTTCTCTGGCCTTTCTACTTAAATCCAAAATGACTTATACTGTAGTATTTCTGTCTATCCCTGAAAATTTCTTTACTTCTTTCGTTGGTCGTTCAGGTGAAGTATTTCTGTCAGCTAAGGGTTCTGCGCAGTTACCTTCCTTGTACAGGGTGAAAAGTATTTTAACTGACAAACTCTGGGAGGTTGTAGGGGACATAAAAAAAATGTTTTTCCCTAATGTCATTTTTTCCTATGAGGAGTATTTAAACCGGTAGAGGAAGATTTCTCTGGTGGCAACTCAATTAAACCAACAAACACTTTTCCATTTTTTATGACCAAGAGACAACACATTAACACACAACCCAATTTTCAAAAATGCCTACATTGACACGTGAACAAAGGTTACACCGTCGGATCATGTTCTGTCTGACACGGGCAAAAACTCCAGGAGTATTCTGAATTGTTCCTGCTGCTGCTACTATCCGGGCAACCAGATCCTCTTCTGATGCAACAGGGGTTGCGTAAACAAGGTTGCGCATCTCTTACCACACAAAAAAGTCCAGAGGGGACATATCGGAGGATAGAGCAGGCCATGGTACAGGACCACCTCTGCCAATCCACGTTTCTGGGAACCGTCGGTCCAGGAATCGACGCACACGACGACTTAAATGTGCCGGCGCCCGTCATGTTCGAACCACATGCATTGTCTCGTAGGGAGCGGGACGTCTTCCAGCAATTCTGGGAATGCTCTGGTGAGAAAATTATAATAGTGCCTGCCATTTAATGGCCTGGGCAGCAGATACGGCCCAATTAGACAGTCCCCAACAACACCGAGCCACACATTAACGAAGAACCGCACTTGATGAGCGCTAGTCACTGTGGCATGTGGGCTATCCTCACTCCAAACACACGAATTGTGCGTTTTGAAGACTCCATCACGCCCGAACGTTGCTTCATCGGTAAACAACACAGAGGGTGGAAATGTAGGATGCATTTCACATTGTTCCAGGTACCACTGCGAAAACTGTGCTCTGGGTGGATGTTCAATTGGTTCCAGGTTGTGGAAACGCTTTAAGTGAAATGGACGTAACAATTGCCCTCGAAGGACTGTTCTTACATTCGTCTGATTCGTCCGTATGTTACGTGAAATTGCACGAGTGCTGATTGAAGGATCCCGCTCCACATGCTGCAAGACAGCTTCCTCAAATTGCAGCGTTCTTACCGTGCGACGGCGTCCCTGTCCAGGTAATCTGCTAAATGACCCGGTCTCACGCAGACGTTGGTACACAGCGGCAAAAGTCGTATGATGCGGGCTACGGCAATTAGGATAAAAATTCAAATGTGTGTGAAATCTTATGGGACTTAACTGCTAAAGTCATCAGTACCTAAGCTTACACACTGCTTAACGTAAATTATCCTAAGGACAAACACACACACCCATGCCCGCGGGAGGACTCGAAACTCCGCCGGGAGCAGCCGCACAGTCCGTGACTGTAGCGCCTGAAACCACTCGGCTAATCCCGCGCGGCCGATTAGGATAGTTTTGTTCATAAACCCGCTGTTCAGCTCGTCCGTTGGGGTGCTCTACGTAGTACGCACCAACCATATCAGTGTACTCACTCCGGGTGTATCGCTCCATTAGTAAACAGAGACAATGCACTACTACACTGGTGGACAGCAGTTGCCTACAACTGAAAAGCGTAATACGCCTTCTAACAACTGAAGATAGTAATATGGCCTCTAACAACTGAAGTGCGTAATATGGCCTCCACCGGTTTAAATAACCCTCATAGGAAAAAATGACGTTAGGGAAGAATATTTGTTTTGATGTCCCCTACAACCTCCCAGAGTTTGTCGGTTTAAATACTTTTCGCCCTGTATATCCGTCTGTTCAACTTCTGTGTTCCTTATGGCAGTCTGTACAGTCTTACAGAAACTGCAACGCATTGGCGTCGATCTGACCGCTACAAACAGAAATGAGACTCATTGCTGAATGTCACAGACTATTCAAATTGACTCGGGCACTACACCATACTGTGATGTGATGGCAATCATACCATTGATATGGTGTTAACAAATTACACATGGCAACTTGAGAGTCTAACTCCCAGTAATTTTCTCCGGCAGTTCCTTGATGGCACAATGTAGTTAACCTTTGCGAAGATTTCCAGCTATTCGTGAGAGCCAGTTCTCATGGTGTTCTCCTTCTGAAAGGAGTCGTGTCTGATCTCGGCAGGCTATAGTCCTTACAAACTTGTCACCAATAGTTCCGCAGTCATTGCACTCAGCCAACTTAGAACGACGTTACACACCTGTAATCTGTTGCTAAATATCGCGTCCTTTTATTACCTTATTACGAGAGGCTGGTCAAGTATACTAAACTGCGTGACCGTACTGCAATCTTGAGTGGCTGTCATCGTTTCTAGCTATGGATTCAGAGGTAATAATAAAATCTACAATTGGAGCACTACCTTTACCTGAATTAAATCTCTTTTCAAATGTTGACCACGTGTAGACTTCTTTGAATGTTGTTAAGGATATCGTAGTTATTTCAAAATAACTAGTGGAAATTTAACACTACACTTCACTGTTCCCTTTAATTATCGTTTTAATAATTAGATTTTTCCAGTAAAAGACGATGGCAACATTTAATAATGACCAAGGAGCCAATACAAACTTCCCTTGATTAATTTAGTTCCGAAAATAAGTAATAGCACCTTCTATGTTCGGTTGTTTGTCCTGAGGAGACAAATTATAATAATACTTTTGTTCATCGCTTTATTGAAATAGTTAATAAATTCTTCTTTTAACAACTGCAACTTTAGTACCAGAATGAAACTCATAATAGCCTACTTCCCTCTTTTCCACAATCACTTTAAAAACTATTTAAAAAAACATTAGTTATTGTTATTAGACTGAATTCAATTTCGTCTTGAGAAACTAAGCAAACTTTGTTAATCAAGTTCTGTTACAAAATTGTATGTACCCACTTTCTTACATAAATCAGTTATATAATTTTTACGTTAACTGCCATTTCTTTCCCAACTAACAATATTTTGGGATAGGATTTAAGGTACGTATATATCAGACACTTGAAAAAACAAAATAACACCGTTGAAAATTAATTATTACTTTACTATTCCCAAAAAACCTGTCACTATAGTTTCTGATAAAAAAGAACTGTCTCTCCTATTATAAGTCTAATTACGCAAGAAACTGTCAGCAGCTCGCTATTTAGACGCTGTGAGGTTGAGAATAAGGAGAAAAAGTACTGTCATAGTATCTACCCGCCTCATACGATGCGCCGTACTATCCACCCTTTGAAATCATTCATGAATAAAAGATAGTGCAATTCTTGCAACTCTTTGCCTGGTATTATCTTTTATCTACGGCTACAATTTCAACGACACGAATCGTTATGCAAAAGTGCTGCTTATCGCCTTTCTCCGTAAATTCCATTGTTAATAACATGAAACATCAAAATTTTGTAGAAGGCATTGTTATGTGAACCTTAATCAAACACTGCGTACTGGCTACTCTCTTCACCTGTCTTTCTGCCGCACACCTCGTTCAAATAAAAGGCATACTAGAAGCGGGAAGGACTAGGCCAGCTGCTAACACTACAGTGACACTGTCCGCCGGGTCAGCGCACAGTTCATTTCTTCCGTATAAATGGCGAGTCAGGAACGGAAACCACAGCGGAAGAAGCTTGGTAGTTAACAGGCGTATTGGCTTCCCTGTTGCGGTAGTTGAATACCAATATTTTCTTTATAAAAAATTATTCCTTTCTCAGGAAAAGAACAGACGTTCACAAATTTGATTGTTTGGAAACACCCATGTGCATAACAATATAATAAAGTGACCAATAGCAAATTACAAATTACTTATACAATCATCTTATGACATCTCGTTCCCATTTTCAATCATATTCTAATAACAGTAATAAGTTGCTACAGCATATGTAACACTGATCCATTACAGATTATCTCTGTCATCTGTCGGTATAATGCCGCCATGTCGCTCATGCTGGTAATTCAGCATTTCTCGAAATTTGAAAGATTGTGATATACTGCTTCTGCTCGTCCATTATGCATGCTGTGATCTGAGTTCCACAAGGAAAGTGCCAGTAATGTTGGACGCCTACCAAAACCATCATGTAATCACACTGACTGTAAGCAAATCTTTTATCTGTAGTAAAATTGCTAGAAAATTTTAATCTACATCTAAGAAAGACATAGGAATCTCAGTTTCGTAACGTATGGTCAAGACTTTCATGGTGTAACATTTTCTATTTCTGTCAGGGTACTTGCATGTGTGAATGTGATGACAATGGAACCGGTATTACGCTGAACATATTCCATACGTTCCCAGACGCGTGATGGCTCGAAAACTTCTTAAGTAATAGTACCAAGTATGTTGTGTTCGACGGTGTGTGGTCGTCAGAGACAAGGGTGTCCGGAGTGGCCCTTGGAAATGTGACAGAACCACTACTGTTTTCTACATCATCAATGGTCTGGCGGGCAGGTTGGACAGTAATTTGCGGTTGTTTGCTGATGACACTGTTGTGTATGGGAAGGTGTCGCAGTTTTGCGAGTGTAGGAGAATACAACGGAAAATCCAGGACGGATTATGATAATATTATGAGAAGGAAAGTTCCTACTCGCCATATAGCGGAGATGTTCATCGCAGATAGGCTCTCACAATTAAAGCTTTTGGCCATTAAGGCATTCGTCAACAATAGAGGACAGACACACAGACACACACGCACACACACACACACACACACACACACACACACACACACACACAAACGGAACTTGCATACTCAACGGCAGTCTCAGACAACTGAAACCTCACTCTGAAACCACACTCTGATGAGTGAGACAAAATTTCTAGCTGATGTGATGAAGGGCAGCTGGATCTATGTCCGTCGGAGTAGGCCTTGGAAGGCTCAACGGTACCGACCGCCCGTCATGTTATCTTCAGTCCACAGGCGTCGCTGGATGCGGATATGGAGGGGCATGTGGTCAGCACAACGCTCTCCGGGCCGTATGTCAGTTTAGGAGACCGGTGCCGCTACTTCTCAATCAAGTAGCTCCTCAGTTTGCCTCACAAGGGCTGAGTTCACCCCCCTTGCCAACAGCGTTCGGCAGACGGGATGGTCATTCACCCAAGTGGTAGCCCAGCCCGACAGCTCTTAACTTCGGTGATCTGACGGGAACCGGTGTTACCACTTCGCCAAGGCCATTGGCAGCTGGATCTAAACGTACAAATAATTTAATTTAATGAGACTGAATAGGAAAAACAAATCCGTAATATTGATACAGCATTAGCAGGCTCGTGCTTCATACGGTCACGTCGTTTAAATATCTGGACGTAACGTTCCAAAGCAATATGAAGTGGATCCACCATGTTAGGCTTGTGGTGGGAAAGATAAATGATGGGTTCAGTTTATTGGGAGAATTTTAGGAAAGTATTGTTCACCTGTAAAGGAGACCGCGTATAGGACGTTAGTGCGACCTATACTTGAGTGCAGCTCGACTGTTTCTATCCTCACGAGGTCGGAATACAGTAAGACATCGAAGCTGTTCAGAGGCGGACTGCTAGATTTGTTGCTGGTAGGTTCGAGGAACAATATTGGGGAAATGTAGAGAACCGAAATTTTCAGCTGATTGCGAATGGTTCTACTACCAGCAACATACGTTCCTCATAAGGACCACGGAGAAAAGATACAAGAAATCAGAGCTCATATGGAGGCACACAGACAATCGTTGTACCCTTCCTGTATCTGCGAATGGAACAGGAAAGGAAATGGCTGGTATTGGTACAGGTTACCCTCCGCCACGCGCTGTACAGTGACTTGCCGAGTATTTAAGTAGATGTGGGACACGGGATATATTAAAAATCCAACAGTCGTATTCATATTACCTCAGCCGACATCCTATTTACATCGGAACACAAACAATAGATGAGGCATCGTTCCTTCCTTCCAGTGAATTTTAACTACCTAATGCCAGGTTTGAACTGATATCGTAGTTCTCCTGTCTCACACTGAATCAATAATACTCGTTTATAGGCTAACATTGCGGGGGTGGCCACTCCCAAAGGCCTTTAACAACCCTAGGAATGTATCAGTGTACGCCTGCTGACACTGTCTACGGTAACGGCGTGGTCAAATGTGACACCGTGTTACAAACTGTTTATGTATCGTGTAGTTGAGATGCAATGTGGGAAACGGTCTGGTATTTACCTTGGTGGATGTGGGGAGGCGACTAGGAACCACATCCAGGCTGGCCGGCACACTGGCCCCCATCGTTAATCAGGGAGGCAGATTCTATCGAGAGCGGTGGCTTCTACCCGTGTTCTGGAGGAAAGCGATTTCACGCTCCCCGTTATCTTGGCGGATGTAGGTCAAACATATTAACATTGAAAATAAGGAAAAGGAAATGGAGGGAAGGTTTTGGGTATGAAGCTTATGCTACACTTCTAAACATTAATATAAATTAAGCCATAGATCATGATGACATACGATAAAAAGCTAACATACATGCAGGTGGTCAATGATGGGAGTAAATAAAAGGTACCAGGTGTTTTTCATAACTCACGTTCTTTAATTAATGTACAGTATAGTTATTGGTCACTCGAACAAAACAAAGAACTCTGGCAAAGAAATGTATTTCAAACAATTGTGTCATCATCAAAGACACGTAAAGTGACCTGATACATTCGATGTATAAGTTAAATTTCCATGAAAGATAGGGGAGGACACGCTGCAGTGAAAGTGTGACGACAATTAGAACTGGAATACAGCTTATTACTGCCCCCCTCCGACGCCCTCCCCACCACCCACCCCCAAAACCTCCACCCCTTTTCCCTGCCCCCACCAAACACCAATACATTTTTGTACCCATCCCACAAAAATATATGGACTAACTTGTGGTGATTGTTCTTCTAAGAGTTCATGAAGAGCCTCTCTGGTAGGAGCAAATTTCATATTCTCCCAGTCTCTTCGTCTCTGGTTTCCCAAGATATCACGTTTTATTGTTATCAAATGAGGTGCTCTAAACAGTTTCATGAACATTCTCCTGAGTTTAATTCCCATATTCATCAGCATTTTCCATACTTATGAAGGTACAAAAGTCCCTATGCGAGCAATAATTTACTTCCGATGGCACGATTATCTCGATCCTTTTCGGTATTTCTCATATTGTCTAGATGAATTCTTTAAACTATGTCTACGTATTCCCCAGCTTTGTGATTTATTAAGTCTTTATTCACATATCACTACTCTTCATAACTTTTGTTCTGTGCTATTTAACCCGTCCACCCAAGGCTTGTGTCAAGTTGACCTTACAGTTTGTCACTAGCGCTACTGCAAGTCGCGATAGCCTAAGTGTTTTATTTTCTGGATGTAACGTAGTTGCTTCAGCTTGGAGAGTTTAGCCTTCGTCACGACTGTGTGCGTGTGTGCGTGTGTGGTGTGCGCAGGTGGAGCCCGAGCTGCTGATCGACAACGTGACGGTGGCGGCGGCCAGGCTGCCGGCCAGGGGCCAGGACACGCCGGCCGGCACCCCCGCCACCATCATGGGCTGGGGGCTGCTCTCGATGAGTCATGCGCTGCCTTCCTGTGAACTCTGAGGTTGTTAATTCACACACGCCGTAATAAGCAAATCATTGGATTCTAGATACGCTGTTACTTACTGTAGTTTCTGAATTGACAATAATATACATTTTAAACACTTCTAGTCTCCCAGAATCTATAGCTTTCCGAGTTCGGTAGCAGCACGTAAGGTTGAAAAGGACATCCTGTCAAGTATACACATGAGGAGTAAACCACTTATATTACGTTGATCGAGCTGACATCGTTATTTAGAAATTTCACAACGTAAAGATACCAAAAGAATCTGGGAATATTTTTAGGGTTCTCTTCATCAGTCGGTATCAGTGCAACTAAAAGATGTGACCATTCATGTTATATATTTTGATACTTGCAGATTCACTTATCAAAATCATAGGGTACTTCCTGTTGGTTTAGAATCATAAATATCACGAAAATAATCCCAAAAATGTTAATTTTTATATATATCAACCAAAAAAAACTTCTTCCGTCGTCCGTTATCCGACTTTGATTTTGTAATTAAAAAGTTATCGAAAGACATACAGGGAATAGTGTCAGTAACAGGCAAAAATCGTGGAAGTCCTCAATTCCCGGAATGAATTAACCTTCTCCATAGATTGTACGGAACCCTCGTGCACTAGTAGTCCTACTCGTGCGCGAGGAAAACTTTTTTTCTTGATTTACAGTATGATTTTACCGCAAGGGAAAGATTATCTGGCATTACATTCTTAACGTATGTTAATTTCTGCTCAGCGTCATGTTAGCCTTCATCGTTGCTTTTTTTCTGAAAAAAAGTTTTCTTAAGAATAAGACGTATAAAAATGTCTATAAGTTCGTACACAGACACACATAATGCACGCACAGTGTAAAGCGTCATTCTGCAAAGGTCCCATAAAAATCATTAGTTAAGTGATCGTTTTAAGGCTTTAGGTGTTCTACATAGGCTCGCCACACTTGATTACAACGCGTAGAACATTCATGAAACTCATAAAACTGTCAGAGAAGTCCTTCCGTGGAATGTTATTCAGAAGACGACGGTTACGTCTTTCAAGTATTGACCGTTCAGTTGCAGAAATTCATGTTGTGGTAGGTTTGTTTCGATAACACTGAGTATTAGCACCCGTGATGGTTTGTTGCAGAGAGAATTGTCCGTGTTTTGCATTTCAATCAAGACGTTTTCGTTCCGGAGCCAAGGTATGTGGAACTAAATTTGCATTCTGGATGAATGTATTGAACACTTATTTTAGAAACGTTGCTCGACTGCAATTTGTGTCACAACAACGCTGACGTACCATAGCCGCGCTTCCAGTATTTACCACTCCCTACACAAAAATCACTAGTCGAATGCCTTTCTGTTGCTTACAGTTATAATTCAAGGTGACATCATTTATACACCAGGAATAAAATCCGTCTCGTAACTTTTTCGACGGATGGTGTACTTTTATTTAATACTATAAGGTCGAAAGAATGATGTCTAATACTAGTAAGACATATTTGGAATACAGTTACACTATAAAGTATTTGTCTAATACATGAGTTTAACAGTGTGTAGATAGTGGAAAATTGTCCGAGTGCAGTACACGAACACAGAAAAGGAAAGTACAATAAAGAAACTATGATTCCTATTTACATAAACATCGCCAAACATTCATGAGTAAAGAAAGGCAATTTAGTAGGAAAAAGAAGTATCCGTCTGTATCACTGTAAATGACAGGCTGAACATAATTATGGTTAGTTCTTAGGAGACCCTCCTTTCCTCTTTATCATATCATGCATTCTCCTTGGCTTCGATTTCACCAGAGAATGTGTTGTTTGCACTGTAAGTTTTTGCCGCTCCTCTGGTAGTGTTCTTTAGATCATTTCTATTCGATATCTGATGATTCCACACATTTTTGTCTAGAACATTCAACAAATACTCTATTGAGTTAATGACTGGGAATTGCGGTGGTGTCAGCATCCATCGAGTGTTTCATACAACAGCCACTGCTTTGCGTATAGAACTGTGTATTTTGGATCATCATCTTGTGTTAAAATATAATCCCTGGACGACCCACGTTATTCACACTCCTGGGGAGACGTGTTTTTAAGAACTGCATGAATACCTTATGGCCCTTTATTCCATCAGTGAAACACAAACAGCCCAGACCTTTTGGACCCTTGCAGCACCAGGCAAATACTGAACCTCCACCATGTTTAACTGGGGCTGTTGTAATTCTCTCTTCAAGTTGATAATTCTTTCTTCCCCGCACATCTACTCTTCTATTTGACTTAAACAGCCCAAATCGACTCTCGCCAGTAAACACAACCTCCTTCCAGAAATCAAATTCACCGGATTTATGTTCTATTACAAATGCAACTTGTTTCCTTCTGTTGAATTTATTGATAAATGGTTGCTACAGGCTGTTCAGCCTCCATACCCAGCTTCAAAAAGCAAATTTCTTACAGTCTGTGTTGAAACACACTTTCCTGCATGCATCTTGATTGCAGTAGCAAGTTTTAAAGCGCTTAGTTTTGGATTTATATTGACTTCTCTATCTGACGTTTTCCCATCTCGAACAGAACTGCATTACGGCCGCTTCGTGATTGGTTCTCGTAAGTTTTGCTCTCATTAAACATCTGTGCAACAGTCCTCACTCTACTGGTAGGTCTGCAAGTGGTTTCTCAAATTTTTTGAAAATATTTTCCTTTTCGAAACAACCTTATGCAAATTTCTCTCTCTTTTTTTATAGTTTCACGACGTTTTGATGTATATTACTTAAATATCACTCAATGGCTACGAAAACAGAGAAGCGACTATCCATTGCAATGGATGAAACACAAGTGCATAAAGGACAGGAAGAATGGTGTGTGTCAGAGCTGCACCAACGTGCGATATTGCCTGCGAGATGTCAACTGGGGAGTGTTTTCAAACAACATGGATTTGTTCACTGATTAAGCAAAATAAGACTCAAAATAGCCCTTTATTTCTAAATAAAGGTATTAATCGATATAAGGAAATAGCTATTGTTTGCCTATTAGCTATATTTTTATGTTTGTGATTGTTATATTGTACGCGATATGATCGAACGAATACTTTTGGAGTCATTATACATCGCTTACGTTCGACCTACCTCAGTTGTGTTGATTTGAAGAAATGGATCGGGTGTTTTCTAAAGGAAGAGACACTGCAATGTCTCATCGAACTTAGGTAAATATGTGAGAGTCACGGAAAAGTGTGTGCAGTGTTTCAGGTGAAACATTTAATGCCTAACGGCACTTCAACACACACACACCAGGTTACTTAGTCGCTGAACAATTTTTCTTTATTGTACGAGAGATGTCGAATAACTAATGCAACTCATTTTTTCCTCGGACAATTTAGGTGAAAAATGTAGAATTTGTTGTGGGACATCGTTGAGTATTCCCGCTTAATCCCCCGTAGATTCAAGAAGTTCCGATAGGTGGTGTCGCTAGACGTAGCCTTCAAAATGGCAGCTGTAACGGAGATAGGTTGCAAGAATAGAGCTGTTACTGAGTTGACGGAAAACCAGAGCGTCGCAGATATTCAGAGGCGTTTGCAGAATATCTACGGGGAACTGGCAGTGAACAAGAGCACGGTGAGTCTTTGGGCGAGGCGGGTGTCGTCATTATAACTAGGTAGCGCTAACCTATCCGATCTCCTGTGCTGGTGGAACGTACACGTATGTGACTCCTGCAATAATGGAATGTGCAGACATTCTCATTCGAGATGATGGACGGACCATAATCAATCACATCCATGCTCAAATGGACGTCTCTGTTGGTAGTGCTGACATACTCGCCCGCCAGTTTATGGTTGCCCACTGAGTTCCTCGCCACCTAACAGGAGACACAAAGAGCACCGAAGGACCATCTGTGCGGAAATGTTTGCTTATTACGGGGTTGATCGTCACAATTTATTTTCGAAAATCGTCACAGGCAATGAAACATGCGTTCATCACTTTTAACCGGTAACAAAACGGCATTCCAGGCATATCACCTCCTCTTCGAAGAAAAAATTCAAACTCTCACCCTCAGCTGGTCAAGTAATGCGACAGCCTTCTGGGACTCTGAAGCGGCTATTCTGTTTTACATTCTTTCTCATGGTATAACGATCAAATCTGAAGTGTACTGTGCTACCCTCACGAAACTGAAGAAAATACTTAAGCATGGTCGTCGCCTCAAAAGTGCAAATGAACTTCTCCTACTCCGAGACAACGTAAGGTCTCACCCAAGTCCGCGCATCCAAGAGAAGCTCGCAAATCTTCATTGGACTGTTCTTCCTCATCCACCTTACTGCCCGGATCTCGCACCTTCCGACTTCCATCTGTTTACCCTAATGAAAGATGCACTCCCTAGGAAGCAGTGCGTGTAGGATGGGGAAGTTATTGATGCATTAAGATGATGGCTCCGGCATCGACCATTAGAGTAGTACTATGCGGGCACACAGGCCCTGCCAGTAAGGTGGCGCAAGGCTGTCGCACTGAACGGAGACTGTGTTGAAAAATGGGGTTTTGTAGACAAAAGACTGGGGAATACTGCAGTGGATTGGAATCCTGAAGAAACAATATCTGCTTTCACAAAAAAAAAAAAAAAAAAATAAATAAATAAAAAAAATAAAAAAAAAATAAAAAAAAATATTTTTCGTTACTTATTGAACGCCCCTCGTAAGCGAATGCTATTTATTTATTTTTTCAGTTCTCTTTTAGCTACTGGACATCCTCTTTAATGGGAGCAAAAGAAAACATGTATTCTCAGCCCATTTCAGTTGAACTCGTTGTCTTCAGTTATGAATACGCAAGTCGCCACGTGTGCACTGTTGAGTTTTGATTCCTTTAAGGGCACCTCATTTAAGAACTCGATATCTCTTTTTACAAGATTTTAGCAACAGCATTATATTGCGATGGTGATATGACAGCACGTGGTTGTACGTCTTTTCTTTCTGAGTATTTACCGTTCTTGAATCTTAAACTACTCTTCTGGTTGTGTTGTCTGACAGGTGAAACGTCCCACTGGTACCTTTCTCCATTTCTTTGACCTGTACCGATGAGAACGAACAGCAATCGGTGTGTAAGTTTTCTTACAGAGAAACGATTCCAAGACACGTCCTACGTAATTTTCCGGCATGTGGTGTCAAATACGATGTCATTAAACTGTGAGTCTACCTCTCGCAGCAGTACTAGTAGCGAAACAACGAACGTTGCTTTATATGTGTCAGTTTTGTAATGAAACTGTTTTCGTATTTAGCTATAGGGTTTCTGTGTATATTGTGAGAAATAGTCGAAGAGAAAGGAACAGTACGTTATCTTTTCAGAGACTAATTAGGTACCATCTCCAGAAAAGACGAGAGGGAATATTTGGTTTGTTCTCGACGCGAATTGGTCGTGTTTTCAGCGGGACGTAGACCTGCTGCCCAACGTTCTGCAGAAGGTCGACACGGTGATCGTGGACCTTGAGACCTGCCGCGCCGCCTACGCCCCCGGAGACCCCGTATACGAGAGCCACATCTGCGAGGAGGTGCCGCAACCGGGCAAGGGCGCCTGCAACGTGAGTACGCCACAAATATCTGCTGATATCTGACACGTTCTTGTGATCATGAGTTATGACTGCTCTGAGAGGCAATGGTGAAGGTTGGGGGATGTTAAGATGGTTCACCAAACTCAGTTTGTAGGAGAAGAGTGAAGAAGGAGCCACTGGTTCCGAAAGCTTGATGATCTCAATACATTTATATGAGTGTTCTACCACTGTTTGGTCAATAGATTTTTCTTATCCATCCAATTACTTTACAGCCGTTTAGTAAGTTGTGATTGCAAAATAATGACATAAATTATTTACAGAAGAATGGGAAAACTGATTGCCGCTGACCTGTCGGGTGATGAGTTTGTGGTTTGAGAAATGCAGGAACAATCAAGGCAATACTGACCCTATACCTTACCTTAGAAGATGTTGAAGAAAGGCAAGCCCGCATTTATAGATTTAAACAAAAATTTTACAGTTTGACTGGAATATGCTGTTTGAAATTTTGAGGCTAGCAGGGGTAAAATAGAGGGAATGGAAGATTATTTACAATGTATATACAAGAAACTGTATTGCAGTTACAAGAGATTAAAGACATGAGAGGGAAGCAGGTTACGGTGGGAGTGAGACAGGATTGTAGCATATTCTCAGTGTTATTCAATCTGTACATTGAGCAAGCAGTAAAGGATTTCAAGGAGAAATTTGGAAACTGAATGAAAAGTTCAATTAATATAGCCGTAAGCTGTCAAAATTGCCGCTCTGCAAGTGATGGAATACGTAGTTACCCGCAGAATTCAGTGTATACTTTAACACGTATAGACAGACAGTGGTTTACAACAAATAATTTATAACACTGAATGCAACATACACGGGTTGAACAAAAAATATGGAACCACCACGTACACATTATTACATCTAATATGTGGCATACAAAATAGGGATGGTGGTTATCGCTGAAACAACTAGTTTTATTATATTGTTTTTTCCTGCTCCAGTTTAATCTGATTGTTAAACCACTCATAATAACCGATTATCGGGTTTTTGTTACTATCATTACCTGCAATAAATGTAGAAATCGGACAAAGACTGAAAAAATTGAGTCTCTCAGTTTCAAGATACATAGAATCAAAATATTAAATTAAATAGGCAAGTGAAAGAGAACTTCGTCCACCGTTCGCTGCTATTCCCAAAGAGTGACAATTGGTTGAATACTAGTTGAAATTATCACTATATTAATTTTGATTCTTATTTTCTGAAACTCTGCTGAAAAATCATGATGTAACCAGGGATCGTATAAGTATTTGGGCATTGCGAATAGTCAACGCTAAAGGACAAAAATGGAGGTTGAAGAAATCTGTTTTTCATGTTAATTTGTCCGTTTTCAAGGGCTACAAACAGGTAAGGGCACATTATGTACACACTGGCAGCAGATCAGCTACCTTATATTTTTACTGTGCATTATGAGTGTTCACTCGTTAAGTTTTTAATGCATTACTGTTACCGTAATCTCTTTCCTCTTTCATGAATTCACAGAAATAGCAGACAAATCTGCCTTCTTCCTGCACTATCAAAGGCCTTAGAATATATAGTGCATGACCAGTTCACCAACTACCTAACTACTAACAACCTGCTAGACGAATACCAATCAGGTTTCCGTAAACATCGTAGCACAACATCCGCACTGTTAAAGGTGACAGATGGCCCGAAACTTGCCATGGACAGACAAGAAGCGACTATAATTTGCTTCTTAGATTTCAGCAAAGCATTTGATACTGTCGACTTCGACATCTTAATAGCCAGACTTAGCGGTCTAAATTTCTCACCAAGTACTGTGCAATGGTTTCGCTCATACATGACGTCTCGTCAGCAACCCGTCCTGTACGGGAATATAAAATCACAATGGCGGAAGGTAGTGTCCGGCGCTCCCCAAAGCTCAGTAATAGGTCCCATACTCCTCTCTCTGTATGTCATGATGTGTCATCGGTTCTGACTTATTGCAAATATCATATGTATGCTGATGACCTTCAGTTGTATCTAAGTGCGATACCAAGAAATCTTAAGAAAGCTATTGAAAATTTCAATACTGATCTCGATGCAATATCAAAATGGGCACAGGACATAGGACTAAAACTAAACGCATCTAAAACCCAAGCGGTACTTGTTGGTCACTCTAAGCTCATTAGCCCAAAACATCGGGAATCATTACCATCTCTTATCCTAAATGGAACAATTATCAACTTCTCTCCCTCAGCAAAGAGTTTGGGAGTAATAATAGATGAAAATCTAAATTGGGCAGAGCACGTAACTGCAGTGTGCAAAAAAGCATCAGCATCCCTTCATGTCCTACAAAAATATAAAAAACTCTTTCCTTTCGATCTGAAAAAGACATTAGTACAAACGCTTATACCCCCAATCATTGACTATAGCGATATTATCCTACAAGGCCTCTCTCAGGAAAACTCGCGACGTCTGGAACTGGTCATGAATGCCTGCGTCCGATATGTTTGTGACGTTCGACTTTTCTTATCACATTTCACCAGCATATGCAAAATTGTCCTGGCTGCGTGCAGACAAACGCAGAGATTTCCATACACTCTGTCTCATCTACTGCCTTATAAATGTACACCGTCCCTCATATCTCTCCTCGTTCTTAACACTTATGTCGGAACAACTTGACAGAAACACACGTTCCCATTATAATATAATCCTCTCTGTTCCACTGCATCGATCAGTCACTTTCTCCATTACAGTAGCGGGAACCCGACTCTGGAATAACCTCCCTCGTTATGTTAGAGAACTTAAAAACATGTTCGGCTTCAAAAAACAGTTATTGACGTATTTACTTAAGCAACAGTAATGCCTTCCTCTGTACACGAATGCACTTCACGTCATTACTTCCCTCTTTCCTCCTCCTTAAAACTCCCTCCCCAAAAACTCGCTATACTAGTAAACATCTACTTTACGCATCAAGATATTAATGTACATCTGCACAAATCTTCATTACTATCGCTAATTTTTCTCATGTTTATCATTATTATTTGATTTTTTTACTGTTACTATTATTGCTTTTATCATAATTTGTATGTATAGCACCTGTTGTAAAAATACTGCCAGTACTTGCTTTATTAGGTCTTAGTCATTACTCTTTATTCATATTGCGACTAGAGTAATCTAATTTTCTTATTTAAAGTATTGTCATGATGTAACTCTGATGTGTGAAATGCTGCATGTGTAAAACACTGGTCCGATGTAAGAGAGGGTCTGATGGCCCTCATCTGATCAGGTTAAATAAATAAATAAATAAATAAATATTAGTTGCTCGGCGATATTCTTATTAAAATAGCACCTACCGCTTATCACATTTTCTGTAGTAACACAATATTTCAAAGTAAGACAAATCTTACGTATAAAAATTTCTTTCTTTTTTTTAGAAAGTTTTATTTAAAAACGAAAAAGTTTTGCACTGTTGCTATGGCTTATTGATATTCTGGGTTTTTATTCGGTTATTAGTAAGAAATAAATAAAATATATTATAATCGAGAACAAACATATGCAGAGGAATACCCGTTATTCGGAACTAAAATACGGGTATGGGATTCTACCGGTCGGTTTTTCCCATCCCTGATTTACAGAAGCTTTCATTCTTGCCAGAATAGATAAATAAAGGATCTGCATGGTTTTCAAGAAAATCTTATGCCATTCTTCCTACAGAATAGTGTCAAGTTCAGGTGACAATGAGGGAGGTGAAAAGCGATCACACGAACTTCTCTCCAGATTAGTCCACAAAGGCTCAGCCACATGGAAATCTGGTCACTGTAGTGACCAGGGAGATGCGACACTTCACCTTCGTCCTCACAACACCAGTTTTGGACGATGTGAGCTGTGTGAACAGGAGTTTTGTCGTCTTGGAACGTAGCATCACCACTGCGGAACAAATATTGTATCATGGGATGTACCTGATCGGCCTAAACGATCATATAACCCTTTCCATTAGAGCGAACTTGCAGTGCAAGCGCCGGCCGGAGTGGCCGTGCGGTTATAGGCGCTACAGTCTGGAACCGCGTGACCGTTACGGTCGCAGGTTCGAATCCTCCCTCGGGCATGGATATGTGTGATGTCCTTAGGTTAGTTAGGTTTAAGTAGTTCTAAGCTCTAGGGGACTGATGACCACAGTAGTTAAGTCCCATAGTGCTCAGAGTCATTTTTTTGCAGTGCAAGCATGACGTCTGTGCAATAGCACGATGTGGCAACCCAAATCATTCCTGAACTGGCGCAATGATTCACTCTCGCGACTTAAATTCAGTCAGAAGCTGCAAACCGTATGCGATAAAACTCATTCAACCACATGATTTTTTTCCATTGCTCCGCACTCCAAGTTTTATGGCTTGGGCACCACCATTTCCTGTTATAGGCAATTACTTCACTGAACAGTCGTTATGGAATTCCTGCCCGACTTCTAATTTCCCGCTTACAGAGTTCTAGTCGTGCTGTGTTGGTGTTGACATGGTTCGCGATGCGACATTCAGGCCGGCAATGACTTTTGCTGGCGTCGTTACAATTCTCTTCCATGAGCATGTGTTATAATCACTCTACACACACTTTCGTTCGCGTTGTGACGTAGCGGATGATATTTTTCCGCTTTCACGATATGCGGTATAAATCTTGGATACGGTGACTCTTCAAATACCAAACAGTTCGTCAGCCAAGGTTACGGAAGCTCCCACCATACGAGAACCAACCATTTGCCCACGTTCTAATTTACTTCATAGAACAATTCACAACTATACAGAACGTTGTTCTGACCACCACTGACACTCGCAACGTATTGAAGACATTGCAACAGATGCCGCTCTTCTCAAATACAACGGCGTAACCTACAGGCTTGGCTAGCAACGGCATTTACGTTCAAGCATGCATTTCTCGCCGTTTTTTCCCTATTTTTGTCCAACTCCTGTACATTCCACAGACAGAGAGGACGAAAGGAAAGTCGCATACGAATGTCGTTCTCAACATATTAAGTATTTTGCATCAGTTCAAGAAAGTCGCACCCCTTCCCTCCTATTAAAAAACGAAAGCAAAACAAAACTAGGGATAGTCTGTCACAGAGAGAGCAAAGAGTTCGAAGAAATTAGCACCCAGGACTTCCCTTCAAGTTGAGAAGTACTCTACAGGTGGCAACAGGACGGAAACCGAACAATGTTTCGGCAGCCTGAATGGACGTTGTAGCCAGATTAGGAATCTTGCAAAGTGCTGGGGAAATGGAAATTATTTTTACATTATCATTAATCATTAATTTTCCGTAACAGGACATACAGATACACTGGATGACTCCTTGTTGATTTCCAGGAATAATGGAAAACGGTAAATTTATCAATTTGATGTAAGGGACCGTGGTTCGCAAATGACCGACTCGAAACTTACAAGCGAATAACGCTCTGATGTTTGTGAGGGATGACATCTGCTACTGCAAGTTTTTTGCATTCAATAGCTGGGGAGGACCAAAACATGAAAAACATGTCCAGTTAACATGGGCTCGAAAATCAATACCCTAAGGGCCGTGTGTGGTGTCACCGCCAGACACCACACTTGCTAGGTGGTAGCTTTAAATCGGCCGCGGTCCATTAGTACATGTCGGACCCGCGTGTCGCCACTGTCAGTGATCGCAGATCGAGCGCCACCACACGGCAGGTCTCGAGAGACTTACTAGCACTCGCCCCAGTTGTACGGACGACTTAGCTAGCGATGCAACACTGACGAAGCCTCGTTTATTTGCAGAGAAGACAGTTAGAATAGCCTTCAGCTAAGTCAATGGCTACGACCTAGCAAGGCGCCATAGCAATTGATAGTTATCGTATGAAGCATGTCTCATCAAGAACGATGTATACAAATGATGGATTAAAGTATTCCAGCAGCTACGTACTTTTCTTTATAGCATTCATTACGTATCCTGTTTCAGACCTCACGCCATCCTGCGTGAGCTTATAGCGTGCATTTCTGCCTTCCCTAGCTATATAACACCGTGAACACTTAACTCTGCTGTTGTTAAATAACAGCCCTTCTACTGAACAAATGCTCATAGTTTTTAAGACATACATTTTAGAGCCCACGTATGCTAGATAATTTTTTCTTGCATTGGTCCATACTACCTCCTCCCAAAATATGGAAAGCAAAGAGCTTGCAGTAACACAGATCCACTGTCTGAGGTCTCAGAACTTTTCCCGCTTTTAACTGTCAACTCTGTCGTTTCCGGATTAGGTTTCCTTACTTCAAATTGGCACCTTTAAGCTTCTCCATCATACCTGAAAGTCTGTCACATTATCACTGAACCACCGTGTACGTCGATGATAAGTAATGCCTTCAAGGCAGTCCCCACTCCAGTTTGTAACAAACGTAGAAAATATTGCATATTTTCATGCAGAGAACTTGAGAAGTGGCAAAAGTCCTTCTAGTGAAAGTGATCCGCCGGCGTCAGCATACCTGTACGTAGAAAGTGAGACAGTAGATAGTTAATTTCATAGAACTTAATGAACGCCAAAATCATGCAGGATTAATGTCTTATTTGGCAATACATATACTACAATGACTGATACGGAAAATTCTAAACGGAAACGCAGGACAGTCTGTAAGACTAGACTAGACTGTAAGACTAGAGACCGCCAGCTTCTCCCAAATTAAGTGTTCCGCATCCCTTGTTTTAAGTAGCCTACACAAATCGCCCTCTCTGTTCTTTAAACCATTTGTGCAGGAAATTCGTAGCCTCTGACAGCTTCTAGCTAAAATCTATTACAGAAATGAATTAGAATTTCTCTTTTCGCATTTCTCCTTCCAAGCCCACACACTTCCTTAACCCTTCCTTCTATTCCCTCACCCATTTCCGCCTCCCAGTCTCTCAGGATATTACATTATCATCTCTTTTACATAGTGAATAGCGTGTGGAATATTTTAGTATACTTACTTTATCTCCTGATCTTCCGCTTGTGGCGTCGGCATGTATACCTGAACTTTTGTTCCTGGCGTTGGTTGACGTCGATTCTGACGAGAGCAAACCTATCACTGAACTGCTCATTGTAACTCACTCTCTGGCCTACATTCCTATTAACGTATCTTCCTTGCGTTATATGATTTTGTGCTGCTGTCTTTACTACCTCATATTCATCTGACTAGGGACCAGTTCCATTTCATTCAACTCATCGCCGTTATATGTACATAGATTAGATGTTTTCTTTCTCTTTCAAGGTGAGACACTGGACGAAATTTCAAATGTTAGATATTGGGGTTGCGACATCAACTTAAATATCGGTAACGATGTGTAGAATAAAACCAACAAATTTCAGCACATATGTGTAATTTAAAATAAAACTTTAAGGACAAGACGAGGAAAGACACTAAGTCTTGCGCTATGTAGTGAATCCTAGACTAAAAAAATCAATTGTAGTATCTAATGAAGTGAAATATGTAAAAAGTTGATCAGGAAATGATCTTATGATAACAAAGGAGAATGTACGAGAAGAATTAGGAATATTTAATTTAAACGACAAAGTGCAAGAATGAAATGAAGACTGGAGGCAAACGTATGGAAGAAGATAAAATTTCTGTCAGTGAAAACAAATACAAGTCCTCAGGAAAAAGAGACATTCGAGAGGAGAACAGTCTTAAAAATGTGAAGTCTGAAGGGCAATCCTACCATGAATTGTTCAAAGCACAATTTCGGATGTTATTGTGTGTTTCTTGAACATAATGAATGTCTGAACAAAGGAACCATAACGAAAATAAAGAAAGAAACGCTTGCAGTAATTTTTTTTTATATCCTATGAGTCGCCCATAAATCATATGGACAGAAACATGAAATAATTAATTATTAAGCTGTAATCGAATGAATTTGGGATGTTATTGGATATTTCATGAACATAACGAAAGTAAAAAAAAGTTTGTAGTTATTTTTAAAAAATCCCATGAATCGTGCATGATTGAGTCGACAGAAACGTGAAATAATTAATTATTAAGCTGTAATCCCAAGGATGTGAGATGTTATTGTCTGTTTCATCAACATAATGAATATCTGAACGAAGGAACCATAACCACAACGAAAGTCAAAAACGCGAGTAGTCATTTAAAAAAAAAATTCGATTAACTGTTCATAAATCACATGGATAGAAGCGTGAAATAGGGAGAAATTAAAGTGTTCCATATTTTTATAAAATCCAATGGATTGTACATAATTCTTCTGGGCAGAAACGTTAAACCGAGAAATTAATGTGGTTCCAAAGATAATTCCGAATGTTGCTCGAATTTTAATTTTGCCTTCGTGTTGCAGATCAACTCAGAAAATTTTTCTCTTCAGAAATAAATTATTATTGATGATTATAATGTATAATGTAACCTGTTAATAACACTTGTTGTATTTTATATGCTGTATACTGTGAAAAAACAACGATATTTCGTCCATAATTCTTGCTCACATTTCAATATTTAAGCAGTAGTTGCCAACTGATGTTGAACAGTGTCTGTCACAATTGGTGAGCTACTTGACAAAATAATCTCAACAGCCCACAGTTTTTAGCAGCACTAAGTGATGTTTCATATACGATAGTGGAATATTGTCTTTGATTATTCTCTTAATAGACATGGTATAAATTTTGGTGGTGTCTGGCATGATTACTACAGCTATTTCCATATTGCCTAAGAATCATACAAACAGTAGCTGAAAAGGGCGACAGCACTCACTGCTTTCAGTTGCTTAAAATGCTGGTAAACGTGACTTGCATGTCATTGTTTTTTCACAGTATACAACGTATAAATAAAAATAATGACGTGTTATAACAGGTCAGTATATTATAATCATCCGCAATAATTTATTTCTGAAGAGCACAAGTTTCTGTGCTGATCTACAGCATGAGGGAAAAATAAAAATTCCTGCCAAATTCGGAATTATCGTTGGAACCACATTAATTTCTCAGTTTAACGTTTCTGCCCAGAAGAATTACGTACAATCCATTGGCTTTCATAAAAATACGAAACACTTTAATTTCTCTCTATTTCACGTTTCTATTCACATGATTTATGCACAATTAATCGGATTTTTTTTTTAAATGGCTACTCGCTTCTTTTGACTTTCGTTGTGGTTCTGGTTCTTCGTTCAGACATTCATTACATCAAGATACAAACAATAACATCCAAAATAGTTGAGATTACAGCTTAATCAGTAATTCAACTGGGATGAGCATACCACACAACTGCTGTAACTTCGATTGTACATGTCTGCTTACGTTATTGGTGCAACCTCTGTGGTTCAACTGCAAAGATCGATAGACGTACTCATGAAGTCGATTTAGCTTCATTTACGTCACGATGACATAGCGTTACGTTACTATGGCGTAGGGTCCTCCGCACCTAGCATGAGATGAATGCTACCCTATATGGAACGACGTGACTGTAGAGAGGAAAGTCATCAAACAGTGTTTTCGGACGAATCCAGATTCTGCTTGTTTAAAAAATGATGGCAGCATTTTGGTTCGCGCATACAGGGGGAGCGGATCACAGTGACTGCATTCGCACAAGGCATACAACGCTCGAGGCTCTATGGTGTGGGATGGTATTGTGTACTACCACAAAACACAGTTGTTGTATGTCTAGGGCACTGCGAACAATGTCACGTACGTACATCTGCGACCCGTAGCCATACCCTTTTTGTAAAACACCCCAGACGCCATTCTTCAGCAAGCCACTTCCCGACTGCATGTTGCTGCACGAACACTTGCCTTCGTGGTGACACAGGTTTTCAGACTTTTGACATGGCCCGCCAGATCACCAAACTGGTCACCAGTCGGAAATGTGTGAGATATGGAGAAACAACGGGCGCAGTGCTGTGACCCAATGCCGACCACCACAGATGACTTCTGAAGCAGCATGTATGGCTATATCACAATACACCATTCGCGCCTTATATGTGTCGATGCCATCACACATGGAACAAGTTATCAGTGCCCATGACGGACCCTATACCTTCTAGGCAACAGGGCACATGCTTAGCCGATGTGACTGAAATGCTAATCACTTCCGCAGAACGTATTAATGCACACATCCTATGAATGTGAATGTCCTATCTCTAACCGTTGAAGATTTTCTTTTTTTTCTTCGGCACATGAGTCTGACCTATCTTCCTGTTCACATCAAGTCATACTCCCGTTACACTATTTCCAGCTGTTGTAATATTATCCCATATTCTGTCTGATCAGAGATCCTTAACTTCTTCATTTTGTTACGGTACCATCCCGTCACGACGCGCGCTGAATCCAAATCTCCCGCTGCTGATCGGAGCGTGGGGCGTGCGCGCTATCCGAGTAACTTCCTGACGCCCCACAGACAATGGAGACGCTGCGAAGTCGGCTGCCGCTCGTCCCTCCGGTAGGCGCTGCCGCCCTTTCCTCTCAGATCAGCCGCGCGACAGCGCCTGGAGTGATAGCGGGATCTCAGGAAGTCCCCTCGGCGTGCCGTGTCTCCACCGACTGGGTCTCATTGCTGGACTTCTTAATAACAAACTGCCTTGGTTCGCTATCGATCTGCTCCAGTTTCGTTGCGGTGCAAAACTTCGCGTAGCGAGGGAGTTCCTGTGTCTTCTAGGGCCCCATGTGGGTTCTGCTGCTGATTAGTTGAGAAAGTCACTATTTCTGGCTAGATCAGTGAACTGGAATATGTGTTAAATTTCTTAGTTCACCGCGAGCCAGTGGTCATACAAATTTACGTAACTGCATTTGAATCGCTATTTGCCAGTGGGAACAGCTATTGTTGAAAGAGTGTGTTATTGCCTACTGGCTGCCAAACAAATTGCTGTAAGTTCTTTATTACCCTGCTGCACAGCGTAGTTAACCTTAATTCTAGTTATTCCATATTTTGGCACCCTTCCCTCTGGTGGTTAATAATTAATACGGATAAAACCGATTTGTGGCTACGGTGTTTAAGGCTGTAGTTGCTAATGATTCCTGATTGTTTTGTGTGAATTTTTACAACCGTTTCAAGAGAGTTGAGAGACTGATAATATTTTAAGTAAATAAAAGGAAGGCATTAATCCGCATTCTTGAGATAATGGTTCAAGCTGCGAGCGAGCATTTTATTTGCTTCAAAATAAATTCACTTAAGGGGTTTAATTTTTTGTTCTTGAGCTGTTGTTACTGGATATTGAACTGACGAAGTTGTGTTGATGTTTTACCTATATGTGCATGTGGTTTTTCCTATTGAATTATGAACGTACTTGTAAATGATAACTAAATGCACAGCCCTACTGGGTGGTAGTTGATTCGATTTTTTTAGTGTAAATAAATGTTTTTTTGAAATTAGCGGACGCCTTTCAACACGACATCACCACTCCAAATCCTAGTTCCGCTACGCATTTCACTTCACTGAACTGCACCTGCTAAATTGTGCCTTTACATTTCGCTTTCCTGATTTCCTGGCTTCCGCGTTGATAACGTCGCTGTTGAGCTCGCATAAGCTCCATCCACTTCCTTCCTTTCTAGCCTCCCTATCACGTTTAAGATTCTCAATTTCCACGCTCAGTCTCGTAGAATGTTTTTCTTTTCGTTGGCTGTTTAGTTTTTTTCCTTTCCCAGCCCTAAACGTATTTCATCATTTTGATGTAATCGAAATGTGTCACGTAGAGTGGCAGGGCATCTGTGAGCGTTCCTCTAATACTGTAAGAACATTGGATCACAGGATGGCGAACTGCAGAATGGCGACCGTCAGCTGCAAAGTTAAGATTAGACGCTGCACATGTTTGTTCCTTAATCAAACGTCAGGAACCAACGGACCAAACTGCCGAGCAATAACCAAGCAGTCAAAACTGACTTCATAGCGGAGCTTCCTCGTACGACCGCGTGAAGCGTTGCAGCTTCGCCGCCAGCACAGATCTTGTGGGACTCAGCGCACTGGGATAGTCCAGAACGGTATACCAGGAGTGGCCGGTCTGGTAGCATGTTCCCCTACTTCTGAGAATTCTTCCATTCATTTCCGCTCGGGCGCCATGTGGCAAATTACGCAAAACTGAAATCATTAAGTCATAATGGGGAGATATCATCACAATTGACATTAATGCCTGATGTACCTCACGGAAGTATAATAGGACTGTTATTATTCACGAAATGTGTATACCTGACAGTTGCGATTTTAGCTTCCTCACGCGTTACACAATGCAACCTCCGCCACATACCATATGAATGGCTTAAAATTACAGCTGTAATTCCTTCTCCCATCAACTGTGAGGCTTGATCTACAATGAAGTTTTCCATAGGAAAATACAAAGCATCAATCTAAAGTCAATGTCGGCTTTATCTATTTCATTAGTAAATCAGCTATGGAGTGACAGATTTATGACGTCGTGTAAAAATATCTGTGACGAAGATTGCAGTAGCCGAATGTCCCTCACCAATGATAAATTAGTAGCAATACTAGGAGTATCCCAGATTTTAATTCCTTAGCGGTCTCCTGCACGTACTTGTATTTCAGTGATGTATAATTTAGAACCAAAGGATGGATATGCTACGTGAAGGTGACTTCAGACAATGTCCCACCTCCCACTACTGTTTCCCTAGTTGTACTCAATGGAGATAATCTTTCTTGCTGACGCTGTGCTAGGAATCATTTGACCATTCATAGTTTGGTACTGATCTAAACACCATTTCTACCTTGCGCTGCATCTCATGGATTAGTCCGGAGAGTATTCACAATGTCAGGAGGTTACAGCGGCTGATCCCACGGTATGTCAACAGCCTCAGTCGCAGCGGTGATACTGCTGGCATCTGAAACCGTTTGCAGTACATCTCCCCACAAATCTTTGAACAATATTGGTTTTCTTCGTATCCTAGTGAATCATGCTTTTGCTATGCAAGGAAATAGTGAGGCAAAGTTTTCACGCTGATCGTTTTGTGTTGTATGAGAGTAGGGCAGTCCCCTCAGCAGTTACGACCTACTGCCCGTTTTTTCTTCGTTCTTACCGTAGTACAGTTTATACGTCTGTTTCCTTACACCTTGTGGACGTCGTGTGTGCAGGGTGACTCTGGCAGCCCGATGGAGGTGGACGGCGAGGTGGTGGGGCTGGCCTCGTGGCAGCAGGGCTGCGGCCTGCAGGGCTACCCCACCGTCTACACCAGGGTCTCCGCCTTCATCGACTGGATCGAAGAAAACAAGAAATGACCGCACGCAATCTGACTGAGGATTGCGCATTTCCTACAACAACAATAAAGTAGATAGCGCAACATGAATTCCGCTTGTTTCCATTTCTTTAGCTATGTGGGCTACTACTTGGTGTAAGATTTTTCCTGTATCTTCGTATCAACGCTTTGTCAAATTTCTTACAATTTTCAAATGTTTTTCTCCGAAATGAAAGCGAGATGAAAGCTTATACGTCAGCTCCAGAATCCTTCCAGAGTGATTGACGACGAAATCCCTTTGACAACAAAACTACGAAAACTGTTTATTTTTTAAGGTTCGATCTGTCACTAAATGGAAACCACAGTGCAAAAATTGAGAAATGTTTTATTTGTAACATTTATCTACACCTTCCTGATGTTTTCCACACAGTAGCCGGGCGCTAATAACCTCGGCGTTGAGTGCCCGTAAGCTCCGAACACACATAGGCACAAAGTCGCCAAGCGGACTTAAATATTTGACGTTGCCATATGAGCAACAGAAGAGTAAGCAATCAAAGACCTTAAACCAATGTGACGAAAACAAATCTAACAACGCGTTACCAGCAATCCAATACCCTCGTCAAAGAAGGCAGCCGCCTACCCTTTCCACCACTCCTCTACGCTGGTCTGCTGCTCGTTGCCTGTGTCAAAATGCTTTTCTCGTAGTCTTTGGCTCATACGAGTTAAGAGACGAAAATCAGAGGGAGCAAAGTCCGGGCTGTATGGTGCGCGATCAGATACTTCCCATCGAAGAGACTGCAGCAGGGTATTTGTTGCAGCTACTTCAAAGTTCCTGTACCAATGCCACACTTTGCTGTTATGCGAGGCAGGTTATTGTAGGCTGCATGAAACCAAGAACCAGATAGCGCACTTGGCGGGAGACACAGTCGTTCTAGGCATCTTTATGTGCTAACTGTGCACCCAGAGCTGGCCGTTGGTGGCCGAGCGGTTCTAGACGCTTCAGTCAGGAACCGCACGACCGCTACGGTCGCAGGTTCGAATCCTGCCTCGGACATGGATGTGTGTGATGTCCTTAGGTTGGTTAGGTTTAAGTAGTTCTAAGTTATAGGGGACTGATGACCTCAGATTTTATTTTTTATTTATTTATTTATTTATTTGTGCACCCAGAGATGAAAAAAGTGGAGTGATGCGATTGATAGACGTGCTAGAGACGCTGTGCGACATAACTGCGCAAAGCTTCATCGGATTTGAAGTGCGGTTTTAATTTCCCAACCGATCGGACATTGAAGAAAAAGCCGTCATACCAAAATTTATTTTGAACCTTCCAGGCATATTAAAACTGTGTACCAGACCGTGACTTGAACGTGAGACCTTTGCCTTCGTGGGCAAGTGCTGTATCGACTGATCTATGGAACCATGAACCGTCCGCCAGGATGTGTCAGATCTGCATACCCTCCACTTCAGAGCGAAAATTAGCTGTGGTTAAAATTACTTCATTACAAAATAACACTCAGCGTTTGAATCTTAGTTTTCGGAAATCTATTTACACAGGTTTTAATGAAATAATTTTAGCAACAAATGTATACATTTTGTAGAATTATCATTATCTGTGTCTCATCATCGCCTCTTCACAAAGCAGGCTCGACGTAGTTCGAAGGTGGCACACTGCGAACGTTCGAATTAGCTTCACTCCCTAGGGTGGCACTTTACACATGATGGAGATTTAATGAACATTTCGTTGCGACATAATACAGTTTCATAGAGTTTTAAGACGCAGAGAGCAAACAACAACGTGATTTATACGTGAACTACCACACTGTAAGAGTACACGCATAATCATAAGACAACAGAAACCACATAGCATAGGTAGGGTACTTATACCTACATGGAAACTGGAAAAGTGGAGGATTTCTGCAGTAATCTCGAATGTCGAGTTACCTCTTCTGCTATGGTCCATAAAAGGTTATCTCTATTAATTATAAATAAATAATACTCTTGTGATGGGAATGTTATCAGAAATCTGAAATCGAAGTACGTTGCTCTCATTTCTGTAGTACAAGCGAATTTAGCTTTATCGTCGACTATCAGTACTATCAGACACTATTATGCAGTGCACTTTCATCAGTGCTGAAACTGTAATAAACAGGGTGCAACGTCAGCCTTTATGCCTTTCAGTGAATTTATTATGTTCTGTTTGTAATGATTCTAACAAAAAACAATAAGCGATCTTACGTCGTTTCAGCGTAGTTATTCTCCGGAAAATCTGAAATGTGCTGGTGGATGTAGACTATTTTAGGTACTGGCAACTAATTCGGAGTCTCTTCGCGTATTTATAAGCTGAGGGGAGTCCACATGTGTGCTAGTGTGACCCAGTGCATGGTGCTTGGAAGGTTGGCTGTGGCTTGTACTTAACAACTGAAATTCAAGTGAAATAATGATTTATTCAAGAAGTTAATCTCCGTGCTGTCTCGATCTACCCTATCGACCAACACACATCCCCATTACTTATACCGATCTGGATCGTAGTATATGAAATACTGAAAATCAGGTTATTCAAATTAAATAACTGAAATGTACCTTAATATAAATCCATATACATATATTGTTTATTAACTACTATAAGTGTTACATATTAGATGGGTAGATCGCATAACTAATGAGGAGATACTGAACAGAACTGGGGAGAAGGAGTTTGTGGCACAACTTGACTAGATTCGGGATCGGTTGGTAGGACATGTTCTGAGGCCTCAAGGGATCACCAATTTAGTAATGGAGAGCACCGTGGAGGGTAAAAATCGTAGAGGGAGACCAAGAAATGAATGCACCAAGCAGCTTCAGAGGAATGTAGGCTGCAGTAGGTACTGGGAGAAGAAGAAGCTCGCACAGGATAGAGTAGCATGGAGAGCTGCATCAAACCAGTCTCAGGATTGAAGACCACAACAACAACAACAAGCGTTACATATCATTTTCAAGAAGCGCCTTTATCACGCTCTTCCACAAGCTAACGTCAAATTCGTTATTCACAAAGTTATTGCAATGACCGCTATTCGAACAGTCAATTTACGTTAATAGTATACAAAAGTTCCAACAATATTTAGTGCAAGAAATATGAATAAATTTCGGAGCTATTACACATCAGTTATGGTATCAGTGTTTGTCATTAACTGATTGCTGCTTTATGTGGATACTGACAGACGATTTTTTGATGCTATGACTACTGGGGAGCGAATTGCAACCAGCTACCCGAAGGTTGATATTTAAATTTGGCAAGTAGCTCTGTTTTACCTCATGAGCTGCTAGTGGTATTATGAATCTGGCTGATTGATTTCGAGCTTTCCATTCGGCGATGGGTCCAAAGGGAACCATAGTAAAATCTACACCAGAGCTCGGTCAACCTACGTTTCACATTTCAAGATAACAAGAATCAATACTCCTTTAAATTAACTTATGTAGTGGAGATTGTAAGCAATGTTGAGTAAATATGAGTTTGTTTTAATCAATGATTGCTACACAAGTCATCTTACAAGAGTGTACAGTAAATGGGAAGTCAAATCATTGTTACTAAAAGTGACCAATAACAATTCATAAGTGAAAATAATCTGTTATGCTTATTAAATCATTTGGCAGTTTTAACTGTTTATGATTGCAAGTTTTGAATGCAGCTTCTTGTAGTTACATGAGACATATTGGTGAACATGAAGGTGTTGATGTATAAAACTTCGACATTTTAGATTTGCAATAGTAGTAGGACGTCGCGACAATGTCGCCTGAACTTGAAGAATGGGAGTAATGGATCTTAGGTTGCAGGTGATCATCTTCCTTCACGATATCGGCATGGTGTGGGATGGTCAGGAATCAGTTCGATTATCGGAATGCAAAATTACGCTCAAAGCACCATGCCTGCTGTTATTGCACGCATACGTGAAGCATAGTCGGATATCGTGACTTCATAGGCTCCCCCGGCATAATAAGTCTGGAAAGTCTCCTCGGATTTGCTGCCGGATCCTGAAACCAACTTGCTTCAATTTTCGACAATTCAGCTGTTTGCCATCTTTAGGAGAACGCTGATGATGCTGCTGAGTCCCGCTGAGAACTGATGCCAAGGCTGCAAATCATCGCCCTATATAGGCCTCCGTGACGTACACGGCGCGTCCGTCGCCCACCACAGATGCTGCCCTCCAAGACTGGACAGGTGGCGCCGCCCTTAGTGGAGCACCGAAGGCAATGATATATAGCTCTCAGAGACTATTTGCAAATACTCGGACTGGCCGCACCGGAGAACGTTATATTTGATGCAGGATAGCACAGGGCTGACCATTTTGTTATCACGAACGAATGCATGGAATGGCCCATGTTTCAATAATTTCTTCTCTACTAACATGCTAGCACAAACTATTGTGGAGCGAAATGCACCATGACCAGAATCAAAACTGGTGGACATCAGTTGGCATGCATGTATATCCTCGCAAAGTGATCCACAGCTCGAGTTCTGTAGTCTCCCTGAGTATTATTCCCTCTGGATACTTAACAGCCCCCAGAATCTCTTCGCTCTCTTGTGTAATTTTCGTCACCATTGCGATTCTCCTGCTCTTCCAGTGTACGAAAACTGAACCAAGTTGTTGTTTTATTCTGTGTAAGTCATGTTTCACCTGAGCATCCATGTGAGGGTTTGCACATTGCAAATTAGCGACAGTTGACTGAATACTCTGATTTACTTGCTGAGCGGTTCGTTCTTCTTCCAGATTTGCCCACGCATTTAGTCTGATTGCGAGGTGCTGTTTTCGCTCTTTAAACTTGGCGTTAATCACTGTTCGTGTTGTGTTTATATTTCTTCTTGCTTTGCAAGTTCGAATACCGTGTAATCTAAACTTTACTGCCGGATTCTTATTTCGTTCACGATGGTAAACAGACTTTTCATTTCCAGAGGAAACTGTTCTTCAGCTTTGAGCGACTCAGCTGTTTCATTGGCTGTTCCGTCGCTTGACTGGTGAAGTTTGCTGCTACATTCTGCTTGGTACGAAGATTATCTTGTCTAACTGCTAATAATTCGAGTTACCGCAAAATGTTGGCTATCAGATGTAGTACTCACACTTGATGCTTCACTACCCTCTTCTATTTCCTCTACGGCCTGAGTATTCAATAGCTGTAGACGCTCCATTCTAAACTGCGAGCGAGTTTTCACCATAACACATAAACAATTCTCTGAATATTGAAACTGTTCTGACCTACAGAGGTATACACTTAATACAAACGCTCACAACGTAAATATACGACAAGCACAAGAAATCGTGCAGAAAAATGACATTCAGTATAATATCAAATTCTTCGTTGAAGAATTACTCAGAGGACATGGAGCCAATTCAACACTATCGATAATAGATAAACATGAAAAGACTCTACCACACGGATTAATGAAAGTACATTACACTGAAGATAGTCAACATGGTTGTGCTTGCCTCGACAAAACGTAACGGTCGTGTCTGGGGCTCATACAAGAGACGCAGTTTCATCTACGGTAAACGTATTTGTTCCACAGCATGGTACGTGGAACAAAATACAATATAGAATCAGCACAATTCCAGTAATGTGTAACACAGAAGTCATGACACCGACGGCGCCAGTAATATGTTATCTCCAATATGAAATTACAAATAAATAATATTTTTGTATGGAAATCATGTATGAAATATGAAATCGAAGTACATTGCACTGAGCTCGGCAGTGCAACTGGATTTAGCTTTATTTTTGAGTATCAGTATGATCAAATCCCACACATAGTGCACATTCATCAATGCTGAAACTTTTATAACGCAATTTTAACTTCAGTCTTTACACCTTTCAATGAATTTATTATGTTCGATTTGTAATGATTCTAGTGTAAAAACAACAAGCGAACTTACGTCGTTTCAGTGCAGTTATTCTGCCGCAAATATGAAATGGACTGGCAGCATTCGTTTATTTTGGGCAGCTGCAATTAATTCTGAGTCTCCCAACCTAATTATAGGCAGAGCGGAGTCCACATGTATGCTAGTGGGACTCACTGCGTGGCGCTTGTAAAGGTAGCTGCCGGTTGTACTTACAACTGAAATTCAAGTTAAATAACGATTTATTTTAGTGGGTAATGACTGTGCTGCTTCGATCTACCCAGTTATCCTGTATACATCCCCAAGACGTACAAAGACATTGATCGCAGTACAGGAAATAATGATAATCAGGTTATTCAAATTAAATAGTTCAAACGTATACTAATATAAATCCATACATGATTCTCATTAATTACTACAACTGTTCACTATCAGTTACAACAAGAATCTTTATTAAACTCGCCCATAGGTTGACGTGAAATTCGTTACTCACAAAATTATTACAGTGAACACTGCAAGAATGAATGATTATGGCGGATCAAGCAATCCATACATCTTTTGTGATTGACCTTCGAATAAAAACTATATCAGAAGGCTTTTTCCGTCATCGAAATTTTGACAGATGGAGTAGTATATCACAAGGCTTTTTCCAACATCGAAATTTTGACAGGTGACAGTCAGATGACAGACAGTCTATCACAGAGCGCATAGCGCTGTTGCATTTGATTCAGGATTGTATGATTGCTGTCGCGTTGCTCACTCGAAGAATAATATTACATTATTTAAAATAATTTTCAAGTTTGTAATAAAATGGATAATCTAATTCTTTTCTTCAAGTCACACACGAAGATAGGAAAAGAGTATAGTGTAAGGGCAGGTGCTGTATGAAAGTGAAATCACGAAAAGAAAGTAGAAATTTTAAAAAAGTTCAGTACTTCTAAATCTTGAAGAACTTCCTCACAAATATGATGGGTTACCTTTGTGAAGTTAACGTAGTCCTATGCAGAGCAGCGCAGAATACTGAACTGAAATATGGAATTTAACAGAGTATTGTAGGACTTAAATCGAAAGAAGGCACTCGCAATAGACGACATTTTTGAGAATTATGAGATGTCTGAGGGAACATAAGACGAAAAAACTATTCCATCGGTATGCTAGACTTCTGCGGAGATTGACATACTTGCAGAAAACTGCAGTAATTCAAATATCAAATAAAGCAGGTGCTAAAACGTGTGAAAATTACATAATTGTCTTTTCGATAAGTCGGTATTTCAAAATAATGACAATAATTGTTTACAGAAGAATGGAAAGAATGCTAGACCTCGAGGAAGATGAAGTTGTCTTCCCAAGAACTGTATGAACAAGCTAGGCAGCGCCTCTCGTCGCCGGTGACTACAGAGTACAAGCACCCGGGTGCAACAGCCGGTCTGGTCGGTGATCTTCTTCGCTCTCGGACTTTGTGTTCTTCTAATGATTTCGACTTATCTTCATCGATGGGCAAAACGTCCTAGTCACTTCAAATTGAAAACAAAAATGCTCCACGGCGCCGAATAACACCACATAGAGACTTCTGGGAAATAATGCCTTACCACCATTTCATTTTACACAATAAAATAGATTGATGAAAGTCAAACGTACTCACGAAAGCGTCGCACTGGTGTTTTATACGCGATCTCCTTTATACAAAGTGTGGAAACTTGAAAATTCTTAGGGGTCCATACTGATGAGAATTTAAACAGGAGAAGACGTATTTTGAAACCCCTAACACAATTTAGCCACATTTGCACTTACGTTAGAAACACTGAAAAACTTGGGAACACATAGATCAGTAACCAGACATATTTTCAATATGTTAGAAAGAGAGGTGCACAACACCGCAACTAAAATTTTAGATAATTTATCCAGTGATACTAAGTGTCTGACAGATAGGAAAATTTGAAAAAAAATGGAAAAGTGTCTTCCTAAGAGCTTCTTACATTCCGTAGAAAAATTTATACTATTGCAGTGCGTAAAAGATGGTGGATAGAAACTACTAATTCACATTAGTAAATTTAATAACAAAAAAGATTATAATAAATAAAAAGAAAGTTATAAATATACTCTCTGAAATTTTCCTGGCGTATTTCTTCCCCTAACAATTTCGCGTGTGCAGCCGGATGCCGTAGACATTCTGCCACAATATTTTGGCCCAGAGACGTCCGGCCATCTTCAGGTGATTAGACAACTACTGAAGAACCCAGGTGCATTCACGGTGTTTATACCGAATCTCCCGCGTGTGAAAAGTGCTGGCGTCTTCCGTCGCAGTCATCACATGATGACACTCGCGGGCTAGCCGAGCTGTGTGTGCTTCTCTCAGTGGCTGAACTCACAGATAATCTAATTGCAGTGAGTATCAAATGACCCTCTCGATTCCGCTAGAACTGGATAGTTTTAACTATAAGGTTCCAATTTGTATGCAGTTTAAAGGCGTTGTCACGATTTATAATATTATCGGCAAGACGTATTTCCACCGATTCTATGATTAGTGATTCCCAAAGCTGGAATATCGAGCCAAAATGATGGTTTTATTGTATTCAATTGAGTTTCCGATGGAAATACAGAGTTCTGCTACTGCTGATTTTAAGCTGATTTAAAGTGGGTGTTTGCAAAATTCCCTGTGAATGTGGTGCTGCATATATATATATATATATATATATATATATATATATATATATATATATATATATATCTATATATATATATATATACAGGCCAGACGACACGTATTGTCCAAAAACGTTGTACAGAACAAGAAAGATACATCTATCTTCGGCAACCGTTAAAATCAGCACTAGCAGAACGCTGTTTTTAGATGGGGCGCTCCCAATGTAATACTATAGAACAAAAATTTTAGATCCAATTTCCAGTCTTTGGTATTCAGTAATCAAAGATTTGTGAAAATACTTCTTGTCGATAATCTTCTAAAATGTGACAACCGCTTTCAACTGGATAAAAATGGAAATCTATAAATAAAATTATCCAGTCAGAGCGGGATCGAGAGGGTCATTTGATACTCATTGTAATTAGATCATCTCTCAGTTCCAACACCGAGAGCAGCGCGTACAACTCGGCTGTCCCGCGCGTGACATGGCCTGACGCATATGCCGAAAGTCGCCAGCACATGTCGCATACACTAGATTCAGTATAAATATCGTGAATGCACTTGGGTTCTGCAGTAGTTGCCCTCTGACCTGAATGTGGCCTGACGTCTCCGGGCCGAAATATCGTGGCAGAATGTCAACGGGACCCAGTTACACATCCGAAAATGATAGAAGAAGTTATAAATGCTCATCATGTAGCCATATTTACAAATTAATTTGCAATGCGAACGTAAAATGACTTGTTCCATATCGTTGAAAGTTGTCATGTAAACGATTGATGGAACATGTAACTAATCAACTAGATGAGCCACACTTCCCTAAAATTTCTGCAACCATTCGCCTTCCCTACCACAGACCTTACGTGATTGTTCGATTTCATAACGCTTTGAAACATTTAGTCTAGACGTTCAATCTAAATACTGTAATCGGCGCAGTGACATGTATGTACGAGTACATAGCTACTATTTTATAATTAACAAACTAGCTTCTAGTATAGCTCACGATGCCAACATGGACATACGTTGTGCACCTCCGCTTACCGTATTGGAGGAAACGATTGCCTAATGGTGTAAACACAGGTATGTTGTTATTTCAAGTATTGCACATCTTGAATATGTGTCGTATTATGATAGTTACTGTATCCTATCATTTTTGGTTCCAGCTTTTGTAGATCCGAAGATGGCAACAGAGAATTGCCGAAATTTACACGAATAAAAGACTTTAGCTACCTTGGCAGCTGAAAATACATTCAGTGTTCATTCATTCTTTATGCATTTGCCACAAATCGCATCGATTCATAGAATATAAAGTGCTTAGTGCCATTTTTTTTTCGAATGAAACGTATGTTCTGGTGGTACTTTTTGAAAATATCATGTGTTGTTCAAAACATATGAAATTTTCGAATGGTGAATCGGGATAGTGATGGATGGAGGCCTGTATTGTGGTTGAACAGCACATATTTCGAGAAACGAATGTGAGGGGATGGTTTGGAGGAAGGCTGGGTGACCACCGTACGACGTGCGTTTGCGAGGAGTACCTAGTGAGTCACTTCAGCCCGACTAGCCCTACGATACAGAACATTCTACACCTATGTTTCAAGATAAAAACAATGAACTGAACTTTAATTCACTTGGGTGCCCCTAATGTAAATTGAAATCAGTCCTATATCGTACCTATTAAGAATATATACAGGTATATTCGATGACCAATATCTGCGGGAACAAATGTGACAGTGCACGGAAACCCCTTTGATACAGATCAGCAATAATGAAACAGTTATCCATGCATCACATACCACATTAATAAAGTAAACTGCATTATATTTTAACATTTCAGGTAAAAGCTGAAGTAGTTCGGCGTCTGCATACTGGTAAAAAGAAATTACCCTAAGGACAAACACACACCTCCATGCCCAAGGGAGGACTCGAACCTCCGCCGGGCCAGCCACATGATAGAAAGAGCAATTAAGGGAATAAATGGTGGTATTAAAACAATAACCACTATATGAGAGGTATACACTGAAGTTACAATGTTCATCAGACATTCGGTATATGCAGAAGAAAACGAACGTAACCCACAATCGGAAACTGAATATTACTAGAACATTATCCAAACGAACAAAATATGGTGACTTTGCGCAAAACCCGTACTAATTGACTGTTACTTACGCAAAGTGTAACAACTGATCCTTGTGTTATACCCTAATTGAAAGACATTTTGCAGGTAGCAGAGCCAAATGGTTTTACTTACAAAAGACAGGTGTATATTTGACTATACGATGTTAACTGTGGATGTAGGGCTTCTCTTGGCCAAAGGTTCAACCTTACGTTGACTGGGAACTGTGAAATGTGTTTGAAATAAGATACTCAAGTTCATAACGGTTAGGAGGGAACAATCACAAAGACAGGCCTAGTGACAGGTGTCTTGTACAACTTATATATATAGGAATATCGAATCAAAATGAGATTTTCAGACGCTTCTATTTATGAACAAGATAATAATACAGCACAGTTTTTTACGTTCCTTGGAAAAGTTGTGAGTTGCTGTAGAGCTCTCGATGTTCATAGAGCCAATTATAAAAGTCACATAATTAGCTATCTCCCTACCAATGATAACGATGATCTGAAAGTTTGTGATTAGCCCAGAGTGGTTTTAAGCGCTAACTATACTTACGAATTCTCAAAAGTCCGAAATTTTGTTTGTAGTCGACGTTTTTCCTGTGCCGAATATCTCCATACATGTACAAAAGGCAATGACCCGACTGACTGACTCACTGACTCATCATCGCGAAGCGTAAACGACTGAGGACAGAAACTAGAAATTTGTAGAGGTGTTGATCTTGTATTGTAAGTATCGGTTAAGAATGGATTTTTCGATATTCCGTTCTTTAGTGGGTGATGCAGAGAATGAAAGACTTCTTGAAAATATGTCACCATTAAAGCAATTTTGAAGCTAGACCTACAACATTTAGTATTTACTTCGTCGATCAGAAATAAAGAAACACGTGTTCCAGAATTTATTGAAATTTAGCCACTATAGAAGTGAAATAGTGGGTAGAAGATTATTTTGGAAATAAATAATTATTAAAGAACTACTAAAGTAAATGAAAAGTTTAATCTTTATAAATTGGTGTTTTACCTCTGAGTTATAAATAAAGATATATGTGTTTCAGTATTTTTGTGAATTCATCCCGTAAGTGGCCAAAATAGGGGATGAAATGTTTCAAGAAAGTATTTCATTACGAAAGTATTTATAAAGCTAAATCTGTAAAAAATTGAGTTTGGCGTCTCGGTTAAAAATAGTAAAGTTCGTGTTACACTGTTTTTGAAAATTCAACCCCTATGCAAGGAAAATCGGTAATGAACGTTATTATAGAAATATGTCATTACGTAATGACTTTTGAAGATAAATCAATGACTATTTGTATTTGACTTTGCTGTTAGAAGTAAAATGTGTATTTTTTTACGATAACTGGAAATTCAACCATTAAAGGGGATTAAATAGGAGGTGACATGTTGTATGAAAACATTTAGTTGCGAAAGTGTCTTTAAAACTATATCCTTGAAAAATGGAATTTATCTTCTCAGTTGGAAATAAAAATACGTGTTTCACAGTTTTTGGAAATTCAAAACCTAAGGGGGTGATGTAGGGCAAGGCCGATTCAGTGATTCATCACCAAACCCCAACTGGTAAGGACAGAAACCTGAAATTTGGAGAGAGGGTTGATCTTATACTGTATGCATCGTTTAAGAAGGAATTGTTGATAATTTCCACTTCGATGGGATGAGCGATGGGGGGGGGGGGGGGGGGAGGGGGGAAGGGGGGGGGGGGGAATAGGAGATGGAAAGGCTCTTGGAAATGTGTCGCTATTAGCACAGTTTCGAACTACAAAAATTCGTGTTCAGTTCCTCAGAAATAAAAAAAAAGTGTTTGACGATCTTTGTAAATTCAACTGCTGATGTCTGCTAATGATGTAAACTAGTGGGAAAAAGTTTTTTAAAAGCAAATCGCTATTAAAGAATTACTAATGTAGTTTTAAAGCTATATCTACGACATCTGACATTTGGCCTCTCACTTAGAAATACACTATACGTGTTTCAGTGTTTTTGGAATTTCAACATCTTAAAGGAATGAAAGAAGGCATGAAAAATTTTATGGAATTATTTAATTATGAAAACATTTTCTCAGCTAAATTTATGGAAATTCGCATTTGTCTTATCTGTAAAAGATTTAAAAAGACACGTGTTTTACTGTTCTTGGAAATTCAACCACTAACGGGGTAGTACTGGGTACAGGTGCCGATTATTTGGAGGCGTGGCAGATGGATGGTGTGTCAGGAGGCACTCTCCTCAGGGTAGAGGAGGTGATTGTAACCTGTGTACGCAGGTGGGAGCAGTAAAAGAAGAGTGACTTTCAAACATCTATTTCTGCAAATAGATCTCTCCTTTAGGGATCCTACAGCGATCCTCTGCCGCTGCTTGTCCGGGTGCGTTGCGAGCGCCCGGCTGCTACTCAGGAAGTGTATGCTGTGTCTCCACCCTCCGCACTCGAAGAAGATGGCGCTTGCGTATGTGGCTTAGACGCGCCGGACTAGGAGGTCCTCGATCCCCTCCTGTAATTGTGGCTCATCGCTGCTCTCTGAACCGCGATAACGGTTGACGTGTGGTCGAGAACTGCGCCGACCCTCGCCTGCCGTGCAGGTAGGCCTTGTGGCTCCGCTTAAGTGACTGGAAGGCTGATGTCCTGGCCCAAATCGACACGGAAGACCGTCAAACTACCCATTTGCGTTGGAAACTGTCAGCAGCGGTGAGCTCGTGACTGGTACCTACGGAGAGGAAGACATCTCTCCGGCCGCTATTCGTGGTGTTCAGTACGAGAAGGAAATCTATAACAGACTTATATCCAGCGTTAATAGCGTTTCAGGGAATCGAATGCGTGCGTCCCCTACACTATCGATCCTTCTGACTAACTCCCTTTTGAACTCAAATGCTGAAGTATTTATACTGTGAAATATCGGATGGTGTTGATCCAACGTGATTCATGTCGCGTTCTATATGCTTAATATATTTGTTGTGCCAACAGACTGATCCGTGACAATATTCAGTACGCCTTGTAAGTAGGCTGTTTAGGTTTTTTTATTGGTAACGCCACCTCTGTATGAAAATCACTGGCTGTGCTGTGTGCAGTCTGTTGCTGCTTTGCATTGTTGTAATACTCGCCATTGTAGTGTTGGGCAGCGGCAGCTGGATGTGAACAGCGCGTAGCGTTGCGCAGTTGGAGGTGAGCCGCCAGCAGTGGTGGATGTGGGGAGATGGCGGAGTTTTGAAATTTGTCATGAACTGCTATATTTATATATGATGATATCAGGGTAAATACATTGTTTGTTCTCTATTAATATCTTTCATTTGCTAACTATCCCTATCAGTAGTTAGTGCCTTCCATAGTTTGAATCTTTTATTTAGCTGGCAGTAGTGGCGCTCGCTGTATTGCAGTAGCTTGAGCAGCGAAGATTTTTGTGAGGTAAGTGATTTGTGAAAGGTATAGTTTAATGTTAGTCAGGGCCATTCTTTTGTAGGGAATTTTGAAAGTCAGATTGCGTTGCGCTAACAAAATATTGTGTGTCAGTTTAAGCACAGTCATGTATAATTGTTCAAAAAGGGGACGTTTCATATGTCGACCCTTAGCCGAGGATACCTCACTGGAATCTTCTGATTTTTTCTTGTAGTTTGTGTAATTAGTGTAGCTATTGTTTATTGCTAGCGCGTAATTGTAGAGAAAATCTCCTTTGTAGTTGCAGTCTTTCATTGTTGTACAGTAAAACAGTTGTGGCATGCATGTAGATTTGCACCAAGTATTTCGCAGCTGCAATTAACTAGATATTATTTTCAGTGCTATGTTAATGTGTTCTCTTATTTTTGATCTTCAAATTGTGTTTTTATGTGTTGTAGTGTGAAATACTGTGACAATAATGGCGTGTGAAAAACGTAATACTAGGCTCCAAAGTAAACTGAGAAATGACAGTGAAAATGAAACCAGTGTGTTAGCGCCACCGAGTAATGAATTAACTGATGTTCAAAGTAGTAATTTGGTAATTGTGCATAGGGAAATGGAGCGGGCTGCAAACAATGGTGTAGACAGTGAAACAGGTAGTGAACAGGGAAGCATTATCGATCGATCGGTCGGCAACAGCTCGCCTCAGGAATCCGAAATGACAGGACACAATTTCGCAAATACTGTAGATTCAGGTTTTGGGTCATCACCGTTTTCTCAAATAAGTCAAGACACATTTTCTGCTTGTCAAAATGTGAATGTTGCCGGTGCAAATGCACTGCCGAAAAGCGTAGAGAAACAGATTCCAGACACTAATACATTATTATTGCAATTAATGCAACAAATGGAACAAAATCAGAGACAAATGGGACAAAATCTTAAAAAGTTAGACACAGTGGAACAAAATCTTAAAAAGTTAGACACAATGGAACAACACCAGAGACAAACACAGCAACAGTTAGACACAATGGAACAAAATCTTCAAAAGTTAGACACCACACTTGAACAAACACGTGAAGATTTAACTACTGAGTTACATAACATTGAATCGAAATGTCAAAAAATCTGTAATGACGTAAAACACAAATTTGTGAGCATTTTCAACCTATTTTTTCGCGGCATGAAAATGCATTACAGAATCACGAAGCAGCCATAAAAGAACTGCAAACCATTGTTCATGAAAATCATGAGACCTTGTGGGCTAAAATTGACTCAGTTGCATCTACCGACTCGGTTACGCAACTTGCAAAAACTCAGGAAAACTTAAAGGACACAGTAGATTCGATTTCAACACAAATGGACACTCTGAAACTTGGTTCAGAAAAACACACTGAGGAAATGTGTTCACTATCGGAGAAAGTAGCCGAACTTTCGGATCAGGTCACTAACTTATCTACAAAGGTAGATGATGATCTGAATGACACAAGACCTGTAGCCTTCACTGACACAGAAGAGTATGAACAAATTAGAAAATTCAAACAGAATCAAAATCAAATCAATACACAGTACAAAAGAGAAATCCGGGAAGTACAAGATCAGCTGACACAGGTAATACAAGAATTACGTATTTCAGAGGATACTCGCACCCCAATACGGGAAGAGGGAGACAGAAATACGGAACAGCCACAAAATAATAACACAGGGCATTTCGGAAGTTATGAAAGAAATTGGCAATGTGCACCGAATTTTGAGATGGAACGGCCGACACGACCTAACAATGACCGATATGCGACTCCTCGACATGATGATTTTGACTATGAGCTGTTCATTACTACACGTAAATTCAAAACATTTAAGAATTCTGGCAACAACATTCATCCACAAGCATGGCTCCATCAATTCTCTCATTGTTTTCCTCCCAACTGGTCGTTAGAACACAGATTAGAATTTATGTGTGGCTACTTGGAGAATGAACCAGCTGTAAGAATGCGATCGGTCATTCACGATTGTCACAGTGAAGGAGAATTTTACCATGCCTTCCTCTCAGCATATTGGTCTCAAGCTACACAAGACCGAGTAAAACATGGCATCATAATGATGAAACATTTCGAACAATCTGAATTCTCCAGTCTTGTGAAATATTTTGAAGACATGTTGCACAAGAATCAGTACCTGTCAAACCCATACAGCCCCTCAGAACTCATCCGCATTTGCTTAATCAAATTACCTGAACATTTATGACATATTATTTTGGCAGGACGTTGCAAAGACGACATTGAAGCTTTTCAGGGTCTGTTACAAGAACTGGAAAGTGACACTGACAATCGCGGAACGCAGGAGCACAACAATTACAGGTCATATCTGTCGCAATTCTGCGATGAAAGAAATAATAACTGGACACGACAAGGCTATTCCCACAAGACATATCGTGACCAAAATAGACACCACACATATGACAACCACTGGCAGGGTAATACTAGTTACAGAGAAAGATCGCATTTCCGTAGTAATGAATATGACAGAGATTACCATAGAAACAGACAATATGGGAACAAAAACGATTATTATCAAGGGAGACAGAATAACTCCAGACGCAATGGTCCAGCGCGCAGTTACGATTCAGGAAGAAATTCTCCACCACATGACCGACAAGAAAGAAATTATGAAATCTACAGACATGACGACAGACAAGATAATCATAACGACAGACCTGAATTTCATCAGAACTGTCGGAATTCAAACAGAGCAGGGCACTCTCGTCACGGTGAATTTGTAGAAGTTAGGTCTCCTAACCCCAATAACGACGCACGCCAACAAAGGGACAGACAATGACTCGCACCACAGGCAGCCGCTTGCGCCGGCTGGCTCAGAGAAAAATGACATAGACGCTAACCTTAAGAAAAATTCCATTATTGTTTAACGACGTATACCACATGATAATTGCGTTGAAGCTGAAACTCTGCGTACTAGGAAGAGTAAAGGTTTACACCACATTTCACATGTAAAACCGTTTATTGAAAGATAATCTGCTTTTTAACTTTGTCTTTGCCATAAAACTTTTCACATTTCTAGTATGCATTGTCAGACTTAGAAACTGTTACCATGCAACAATGTTTGAAGTTAAATATCCAATCAAGAACCAAGAGAACTTATTTAAACAGTAATTACAAATGCATTGTTATAGTGAACAGACGTCACAGTGTTATTGTGTGTGTACATTCTTGCTTGTTAGTTGCACGATTATGGAACGACTATAAGGCTTACATACTTAGAACATTTACCAGTACTGCTAATGAGATTTTAATGCAACATTTTGGTTTACTTGAAAATATATTCTGGATTTAAAGTACTTTCAGTGAGATACCAGATGGAACAGTGGTTAGTTTATGTGACAGCTACACGATTTTATCACGACGCTACTAATGAGTGACAATTTACAATGTTGCTTTTGCAGTGTTTCTGTTTTATATCTGCACAGTTTTCTGTATTATTCTGGAAAGTAAAACATGTTTTAGTAGTAACTTTTGTGGTATAGCTACAATGAGACAGCCTTTTTCGTAGCACATTATAGTACTTTCTTGATCACGGTAAGGTACGTAATAACTACGATATATATACGCAAAGCATTTCACTTTCGTTTATGATGAGGTAAGTACATTGACTTCAGCAGAACTTTGCTTACAGAGGATGATAACTACGACACTTCCACAGAATTATCTTACAGCAAGACGCACATTTAGCGCTACAGGACGCGCATTTGAGTGATTAATTTTGTACTTAAACCATTTAATTTTTAAAGATTTTTGAATTACAAAGAAAGTTTTCCGTGATACATTTCATTCCATTGCTGTAATCTGTAACACCTGAGGGTATAATTACATTAATCCTCAGGGGGGTACACGCTTACTTTGTGTACCATGTGTGTGGCAACCTCAAGGAACCCTAGCTAATATGGTATTTGCTTATACAACTTTACACATCGGTACCATATTTCTCTAACACACAAATTACACAGCTATCTGATCATTTAACTGAGAGATAAACATTTTTTTACTACATCAGTGACACATGTTTACGCAATACACAGTTGGGTAACTTCACACTTATGAAACTGTATTTTGTCTGTACTTTGTAAACTGTTCATTTTTTTTCGGAATCATTGTGATACTATGAGAGCTTTGAATGATGTATTTGGTAAGGGAGCATGATTTTAAAGTACGTTTGAGGTAGATGACACTATTGAAATGAGCAGAGAATTTTTTTTAGGTTTTGAAATTATTGCAGAAAGCTACGACGTTTTTGAGATTTGACTGAGGTGTTATGATGTTATTATTACAACGACGATGTGTACTATGCTGTTGAGATATGTTTATGATCAATAAGATGATGCTACCGTATATGAGGAATAAGAAGTATGTTGGAAACCAAGAATCGCACTTTAAGAGTTATGAAATGTGCGTAAATGCGTGACTGTATCACAATGCTGACGAATATTTTATTTGGACACTTATATTTATAGGATTTTGTTTCTACAGATTTGCAACGCTAATTCTTGACCTGTGAAATATTTTTATGTGAGACTGTCACTGTAGCGGAAACTGCTGTCGTAAATATTTCCGTAAGAAAGTTAAGTGACCACCTGCACGTAATGCGTCGCGGGCACCCACCTGGGCGACAGCCGCCCAAAAAAAAGCCATTAGCCTTTCAGCGGCACAGGTAGTAAAAAAAGGGGAGGCCATTATCCTCGCTATTGACGTTCCTTTGTAGAAAGCATCGCAAAAACGATACGGTCGATATTGAAAACATATGATTACACTGTGGAGCTCTTAATATATGATATTTACTGAAATGCTTATGAATTGATGGGAAATATTCTTACATCTGCAAACCTGATAATGACAAGTGTCTTTCTACGAGAGTTGAGAGCTACTGACTTACGAAATGCCACATAGCTATTGAATGATGTTTTTATGCTTTGGTTTGCGTAATTGCTTATTTCATTTGACATCTGTTTTCCAGCTGTGTTGCAGCATTGATTTCATAAAATAAAATTAAATGCATTTGCTAATGTGAACACTTTCTGTCAACAGATCTATTAAATAATAATTTTGTGATCCACATTCTTCAAAAAAGGAGCACTTGGAAAGGAAAGAACAATAAGAAGGGACTAGTAACAGTAACTGCATACATAATATTCTTTTCAAGTACATGGTAATATTTCTTTTACAATAAGTTGTTGTGGTGCACCACTTTAATTACTTAGACATTAAGATGTGACGATACATTTCCATTATCTGCATTGTTGTTTTTACTGTAATATTTTTTCTGCTTGAGCTATGTCATGTTTCGATATAAGCTGCTGTTTGCCAGGCATAGTGCTACTGAACTTTAATTTGTATTACTCTGCTAAGCCAGATTTATTTTTTTGTTTGCTGCGCATTGCCTCATATTAGTTGTAATGTTGAATTGCTTGGTAATTTAGATTTACTGTAGCTTGCTTTGCGATTTTCCATTTTTTTTCATTGCTGTTTATATTAATTGTTTTATGTGCTGCTGCATTGCCTCGTCCCTTAGTTTAGCATCTGAGCTCAGTAGATTTAAGTTAGCTTAAGAGGGGGTAGACTATATAAGAAACTGACTATGGAGAATAGGTAAAGAATGCATTGCGAAGTTATATGAAAAAGATTTGGGCCCAAATGAGTATTGTACAATCAGAAATAATTATTTTTAAAGAAATATGAACAGAATACAGAAAGCAGGCTTAGATAGGACTTTTTGGGAATAATGATGAACAAAGGGAGATCTCCATGCAAAATACTGCAGTAAAACGAACCCTGTCCTTTCCCTTTTGTGTTATCCCACTATATGTTTGTGTACCCTTGTGTATTTGTTTTCTTCCTGTCTCTGTGTACTGTTTCATAGAACTTTTTTCTCTTCTAGTACTAAGTTACATTCACTATGATGAGGAATACTGTTATCCTCAAATACAATTGGCATTAATAATGTGTTATTTACTTTGTAAAGATGTTTAGACATTATTTATTCTGTTTTGTGTTAATGCTCATGTGTGAAGTTGATGTTTCGAAAGTTATTCTGATCTTTTATGTATGTACTCATGTATTATTCCTGTAACACTGACGTATATGACTATTTCTATTCTTTTGTAATGCCTGTTTTACTACAAATGTTATCTGTATTGTTATGTTCTTTAATGATGTATTTTGTACCTTTGTAATTGTATTCTCATGTTATAAAATTGTAATTGACACCAGTTCATCTTATTATTAACTTGTAAGTTACAATTCACTGCACACGTTTCTGTTGGTCATAGTATATGGACAATATGTGAGAAGTAGGGACTGTTAGTGTTTGCACGTGTGTTAATAATTCAGCAAGGGACTGGATAACAGCATTGTTGGTTCTAAGGACAGTTCCGAAAACTTTGTGAGTGCACAAGTGGTGGTTTATGGACTTGCTATATTATCCGCAAGACTCTTCAATGGTGATTGTGCACCTGCACAGTCACAACAGATGGCTGCTGGCTATCTCTACAAGGACTACAGTGGGTCTACATCTTTGATGATCCATCAATACCATTATTTCTACAAGGACTGCAGTGGGTCTGCACCTCTGGTGGCCCACCAATACCATAATCTCTATCAGGACTACAGTGGGTCTGCTCTGTGATGACCTACCTACCAATACTCTTCAAAATTTCGACTGACTCTGCTGTGGGTTTGCTCTGTTGTGGCCCATTACCTGTATGCATGTCAAGAGTCAGCACTGTCTTTCCGTTGGAAGGACAACACTACTTCTTCAAGACTGCATGGAAATCCACTACTTCTGTGTGCATTTTCTTTTACTGCTCAGACTTTGAGAAAAACTCTGCATTTTTACTGTGATGAACAATCTGGACTGTCTTTATGGACTGTGAGAAATTTTTAGCTTTTGACCAACATTGTATCAATAAGTGTGTGCATTTGATTTCTTTGTTATTGTAATTATGAAAATTTTTTTTCAAATCTGTATTGGCCACTGCCCAATCCAATTTGTAAAATTTTTTGTGGGGAGCATGGAGGCTATGTAAGTAGGCTGTTTAGGTTTTTTTATTGGTAACGCCACCTCTGTATGAAAATCACTGGCTGTGCTGTGTGCAGTCTGTGGCTGCTTTGCATTGTTGTAATACTCGCCATTGTAGTGTTGGGCAGCGGCAGCTGGATGTGAACAGCGCGTAGCGTTGCGCAGTTGGAGGTGAGCCGCCAGCAGTGGTGGATGTGGGGAGAGAGATGGCGGAGTTTTGAAATTTGTCATGAACTGCTATATTTATATATGATGATATCAAGGTAAATACATTGTTTGTTCTCTATTAATATCTTTCATTTGCTAACTATCCCTATCAGTAGTTAGTGCCTTCCATAGTTTGAATCTTTTATTTAGCTGGCAGTAGTGGCGCTCGCTGTATTGCAGTAGCTTGAGCAGCGAAGATTTTTGTGAGGTAAGTGATTTGTGAAAGGTATAGTTTAATGTTAGTCAGGGCCATTCTTTTGTAGGGCATTTTGAAAGTCAGATTGCGTTGCGCTAACAAAATATTGTGTGTCAGTTTAAGCACAGTCATGTACAATTGTTCAAAGGGGACGTTTCAGCCTTCTAGCACTAGCGACGCGCCTTATTACATCACGTAACAAGGAGACGTGATAATTATCAGTCGTATTGCTTTACTGAGATTCTGCTATTGTTAGCTACCATGTTAGCGCAAAGCGCTCATGTCCTGCTTCCCGCCTGACCTGCTAAAATGATAAAGCGCTTACGTTTCGTATCGCACACAAAGTGAACGAGGTCTCGCAGTTATGAAATTCTGCGACCAGCTGCCTGATACAGGGTTAGTACGTAACAGGGGGATGAAAATTTTTAAGAAAATATTTCGTTACGTTAAAAATATTTTGAAGCCAAGTCTAAAAAAATTAGTATTTCACTTCTTGTTTGGGTATAAAGAAATATATATTAGGAGGTGAAAGTTTCTATAAAAACATCACCTCATAAACGTTAAAGGCACGATTAACAAGTACCTTGTACTCCGTCAACCAGAATCTCTTTTTGGCTAGAACCTTAATTACCGCTAAAAGTTTTAATGTGTTGCAGTTTGTGAACAAAACAAAAATTCGATTACAGAAAAACGAAAACAAATACTATGGCCATGCTTTTGGTTGCCATTGTCATGTTGGTCTTAAGATGTATGTACGTAGGCTTTTAATAACATGGTGTGTATGGTTTATGTGGTCCGTAAAAAACATGAATTTCACAGCAATATCTGTGTTGAATGCAGAGACAACACAAGGCACTGGCGCGAGAAAGTGTTAATCTTCAATGTATTAAGCAACAGAGAGAACACGTTAACTGTTCTTTCGAACGCATCATGTGCTGATAAAAATATATTTATATATAGGGTGTTACAAAAAGGTACGGCCAAACGGACATGTGTCCGGAAACGCTTACTTTCCATGTTAGAGCTCATGTTATTACTTCTCTTCAAATCACATTAATCGTGGAATGGAAACACACAGCAACAGAACGTACCAGCGTGACTTCAAACACTTTGTTACAGGAAATGTTCAAAATGTCCTCCGTTAGCGAGGATACAAGTATCCACCCTCCGTCGCATGGAATCTCTGATGCGCTGATGCAGTCCTGGAGAATGGCGTATTGTATCACAGCCGTCCACGATAAGAGCACAAAGAGTCTCTACATTTTGTACCGGGGTTACACAGACAAGAGTTTTCAAATGCCCCCATAAATGAAAGTCAAGAGGGTTGAGGTCAGGAGAGCGTGGAGGCCATGGAATTGGTCCGGCCTTTACCAATCCATCGGTCACCAAATCTGTTCTTGAGAAGCGTTGGCCGGCCGGAGTGGCCAAGCGGTTAAAGGCGCTACAGTCTGTAACTGCGCGACTGCTGCGGTCGCAGGTTCGAATCCTGCATCGGGCATGGATGAGTGTGATGTCCTTAGGTTAGTTAGGTTTAAGTAGTTCTACGTTCTAAGGGACTGATGACCTTAGAAGTTAAGTCCCATAGTGCTCAGAGCCATTTGAACCATTTTTGAGAAGCGTACGAACACTTCGACTGAAATGTGCAGGAGCTGAATCGTGTATGAACCATATGTTGTGTCGTACTTGTAAAGGCACATGTTCTAGCAGCACAGGTAGAGTATCCCGTATGAAATCATGGCGGTGAATCGAGGAAGTACAGTACATACTGACGAAACCAAAATGAGCTCTAACATGGAAATTAAGCGTTTCCGGACACATGTCCACATAACATCTTTTCTTTATTTGTGTGTGAGGAATGTTTCCTGAAAGTTTGGCCGTACCTTTTTGTAACACCCTGTATATATGATGGCTGAACTGTAGAGAAGAAGTAAGAATCATAAAGAGTGGATTGTGTTTCTGAAATGTCGTTTTCGTTAGCACACTGTTGTAAACTAGAAATGCGCTGACGTTTTAGAAAAAGGAAAATTACACCGCACGTCCTACGGGGCAAGGAATGTGTAGAGCAACACAGGAAATGAGGTAAAAATAAACAGTAGTAGGTAGCAGGGCTGTGTTTGAACACAGCCGTTGTCATTTTCGCCTATGACACGGACGCATTCGTAATAGCCAGATTGACGCAAGCTATTTGGACATAGTATTGCCGACGCAGTGTGTAGTGGCAGTTCTCTACATCGATATCTGTCGTGTAACTTCCCACTTTCGCAATAAAGACTGACAGGGGTAACGGTGCGACAGGTGGAAATCGCTACTCTGGGGCAAGAACTCTGGTGTCCTGGGCGCTCATTAAAAGTTAGCACTGGCCGTCTGTGGAGAGTTGCGGTCAGCCAATAGCAACAGGCAGGCAGGCAATGTGCCGTGGCAGCGGTGCAGCAGCTGCCGGCTGAATCTCCAACGTTGGTTTTCTCCATTATATTCAATACATCATCACCGCTACAAACTTTCCTCTGTGAATACATAATAGTTGTGATTTACCGTTTGCAAACATTTAAAGTTCTACCTTGAGTAGACAAAAAGGACAGATGTCATGGCTGTCAGCAATAAGAAAGAAAAAGGGGGGCAGATTAAAGTTTGACTTCCGGTAGACACTGAGGTCATTAGGGGCGGGACCAGCAATAAATAAATGGGCTATAACTTCAGTATAATGGGAGGGTAAAATTCTTTGCTACAAAAAGTGGAACGTACGTACTCGATCTTAATATTAAAGATAGGTTACTATTACTATACATTAAACAAGGTTTCTTCCCAGAACGTTAGCCATGCTCTTTCACAGGTCCTGCAGTTTCGACACCAAACAATAGATGGGATCTCCATTGTAGCCGATGCTAGAAGTAAAACACGATACGACTTCATTCAGTATCTGCTACAGCAAACACAGGTGATAGCAGGGTACAGTACAGGAATGAAGCGCTAACCTACTTGCAGCCACTTGCAAAAAAAGGCCCCATAATATAAGGAGGCAGTAGGAGCGGCTCGGACGGCGCCACAAGCGAGTGCTTCGCAGCTCCGCCACCAGCGCTGCCGGCGGCAGAACACCTCGAGCAACGTCTGATCACTTTCTGGTCAGGTACCAGTTGGCTATAATTAAACTGACGGTGTTAGGAGTGCTGCAGCGCGGACTGTACACATCACAAGACAATGAACTATCGTTCATTAATATGTGTGGAGTATGCTGAAAAATGTTCTGACACCAAGTGAAAATATGTCGCTGTAAGCAGTCAGAACGTGGCACGGGTGCACGAAAGGGGGAGGAACGATCAAACAGATGATAACGGTGGTTCTGGCCTGTTTATTAAGCTGTGATGTCAAGTTACAACATATGTTCAATATGGCCTCCCAACTCAGCAAAAAAATGCTGCATCCGTAACGCGGTATGGTCAATAGTTGCTCGCAGAGTATCTAGTGTAATCAAAGCGTTATGTCGCTGCATGCTGTACTTGGGACCAAGAAGAGCACGGATTCATCCCTGATGGATATAGTCTTTCAGGTATCCCCACAACCAGACGTCACATGTCTTCAGCAATGAAGCGGTCGTTACCGAAGGTTTCTCGGGAAAAATCTTTCAACTGGCGACCGACATATGGTGTCACCCATCTTGCATGAAAATAGTGGTGTCGATACAGCTGTGTTCTTCCAACGTTGGAATCCCGTATTGCACAAGGACGTCCTTATAATATGCAGATATTACTGTACACGTATCAGTCCTGTAAAATGTCATCTCTTCGAAAGAAATGGATTGAGAATGAAGGAGCTTGTGAAAGCAATCCACAGTCACATAATCTGAGTGCAGTGGATGGTGTTGCACAACATGTGCCGAAGTAGAACCCCTTATGTCATATTTCTGTGAATTCACGGCCCTGGGCAAAGTAAAATGTGCCTCGTCTGTCCAATGAACTTTAGCGCACCGTATGTCATCCTTTTTCATGAGCGCCAAAAAAGGAAGGGCAAAGTCCCGGCGTTGTAGCCTATCTTGGGGCTTCATTCCACGCACATTCTGAATCTTGTAGGGATGTTGTTGTTGTTGTTGTGGTCTTAAGTCCTGAGACTGGCTTGATGCAGCTCTCCATGCTACTCTATCCTGTGCAAGCTTCTTCATCTCCCAGTACCTACTGCACCCTACATCCTTCGCTATCTGTTTAGTGTATTCATCTCTTGGTCTCCCTCTACGATTTTTACCCTCCACGCTGCCCTCCAACACTAAATTTGTGATCCCTTGATGCCTCAGAACATGTCCTACCAACCGATCCTTTCTTCTAGTCAAGTTGGGCCACAAACGTCTCTCTCTCCAATCCTATTCAATACCTCCTCATTAGTTATATGATCTACCCATCTAATCTTCAGAATTCTTCTGTAGCACCACATTTCGAAAGCTTCTATTCTCTTCTTGTCCAAACTAGTTATCGTCCATTTTTCACTTCCATACATGGCTACACTCCGTACAAATACTTTCAGAAACGGCTTCCTGACACTTCAATCTATACACGATGTTAACAAATTTCTCTTCTTCAGAAACGCTTTCCTTGCCATTGCCAGTCCACATTTTATATCCTCTCTACTTCGACGATCATCAGTTATTTTGTTCCCCAAATAGCAAAACTCCTTTACTACTTTAAGTGTCTCATTTCCTAATCTAATAGCCTCAGCATCACCAGACTTAATTCGACTACATTCCATTATCCTCGTTTTGCTGTTGTTGATGTTCATCTTATATCCTCCTTTCAAGACACTATCCATTCCGTTCAACTGCTCTTCTAAGTCCTTTGCTGTACCTGACAGTATTACGATGTCATTGGCGAACCTCAAAGTTTTTATTTCTTCTCCTTGGATTTTAAAACCTACTCCGAATTTTTCTTTTGTTTCCTTTACTGCTTGCTCAATATACAGATTGAATAACATCGGGGACAGGCTACAACCCTGTCTCACTCCCTTCCCTTTCATGCCCCACGACTCTTATAACTGCTATCTGGTCTCTGTACAAATTGTAAATAGCCTTTCGCTCCCTGTATTTTACCCCTGCCACCTTCAGAATTTGAAAGAGAGTATTCCAGTCAACATCAAAAGCTTTCTCTAAGACTACAAATGCTATAAACGTAGGTTTGCCTTTCCTTATACCAGTGAAAAATGCTCCGCAAAATCTTTTGATCCATTGACCAAGGGAGAGACAGTTTCCATGACACAACTCGAGCATCGGGTGCAGAATCTGAGACATGTGCTGCACGGTCCGCTATAGGTGCAGCAGCTTCATCAACAGCTGCCATGGGAATAGGCCGCCGTCCTCTACCTGCTGCACCACCTAATTCGTGCCGGCCGCGGTGGTCTAGCGGTTCTGGGCGCTCAGTCCGGAACCGCGCGACTGCTACGGTCGCAGGTTCGAATCCTGCCTCGGGCATGGATGTGTGTGATGTCCTTAGGTTAGTTAGGTTTAAGTAGTTCTAAGGTTTAGGGGACTGATGACCACAGATGTTAAGTCCCATAGTGCTCAGAGCCATTTGAACCATTTGACCCTAATTCTTCTGTTCCTTCAAATTTTCTTCGTTGTTGCATAATCGCCGACATATCACCCAGTTTGAAAATTCTGGACGGATTAACACTACGTGCCACATATTCACTTGAATATGGATGCCTTTGCTATTCAACCACGACTAAGAAGCCGCCCTCACTGCTTTTCTCTCACCAGTACCTGTTGTCCAACCTTCTCGAACTGCACACAAGTCCTCCAGCATATCTTAGGGAACTAGCACTACTGGAAGAAAGTATACTGCGGAGACACGCTTAACCACAGTCTAAGACTTTTTCTAGTTTTAATATGCCAACAAGTTTCAGGTCAGCGCACCTGTGCTGCAGTATGAATACTCATTCTGGATATCAACAAGTATTTTTAAAACAGATGTACATTTCGAATCGTTCTGCCGGTGGGTTTCAACGAAATTAAAGTAATATAATCAATTATAGAGAAAATTAATCAAACTATAAATTGTACATTGGCTAAAGGAAGTGGAGACTGTTAACAGAAAATATTTCAGTACGATAATAATGGGGATAAATAAAGACGATATAATAGCACGAGAGAAAAATCAGATAGTTTTACCGGCAACACCAAATTTAAATGGAGACCATGGCATAAAACTGCAAGTTCTATAATCTTCAGTTTATAACTAGGGATCCTCGACGATGACAGTGATTTCCAGGATGCTCAAGATTCTCATACATGCAGCAAAGGGCCGCCAGTGTTAAAAATTTATTTGTTATTCTTATGACAGAACCCATTACTGTGTTTGCGATTATCCTGTGTTAGTGTCCGTCCCTAATTTCACACAGTTCATATGAGAGTACTTACAGTAACTGGTCGTGACTTTCGTCTGATTTTCACACTCTTAATGGAATCTAACGGCAAAATAGCCCGCAAATGCAAAACATCCATAGCGTAATGGAAACAACTTTGGCAACACGTCGCGGGGAATTATCCTTCAACAGAAATATGCCGTTTCTGCTATCTTGCAGAAGATTTACTGGGAAGCCCTTACTTACCCTCCATATGCTCCCGGTCCCTTTCTATGCGACCTCCATAATTTTGAAGCCCTGAAGAAAGACATTCGCTGCCGTAGATTTGCTTCGAATGGTGAGGTGGAGCCCTCGGTACTATCATGGTTCCGCAGGCAACCGAAAACATTTTTCCATGAAGCCACTGATTGTCTTGCCTCACAGAGGGGTAGATATATTAACAGTTATGGTGAATACACTGGAAATAATAAACAATATATTTCCTATTTTTCCATCTGTCCCGTTTTCATTTAACTACCGCTTATGCTAGTGGCTGTTGTTGTACTTAATCTTACTAATGCTGAATACGATGAGATGGTCGGTTCAACAGATCGCGGAGTAAACATAGGATGAACCAATTAAATGTTAGTTAATATGAGACAACTCAGAAAGTTAAGGGAGTTTTTAAGAAATGTTTTTGTGGAAACGAGATAGCTAGTAACATCATTTCTCTACATAGGTTTCGTCAACTTCTATAGAAAGTTTTATTTATTGAAAATCTTCCTAATTTCGTCCTGGATGAATCTATGTGTCACTGTACATATCCACTCTTATCCTGTCTGCATAGGTTTGTCATTCTACGACAATTTCAAATCACTCGGGTGTTCCTCCTTCAGAGTAAATAGATGAAAATTACATGAATGTGTGTCACTGTTGTACGATGGGTGCTCACGGATCTCAGAAAACAAGACTTTGATTGCACTAGTGTGTTGTCCCAGTAATACGAGGGCGGACATATCGTGAAATATCATCTTTCTAAAGTTCTCCTCTACTTTTCGTTGTGATTTTGGGTTTCAGATCTCGCAGTAGCTCAAAACAGTTGTTCCTATCCGCCGTTTGATCTTTCAGTGTGTAATGAATCTGCTGTTAAAAATCAGAAGCTCCATCAAAAAGCCCTGTTGGGTCCTTCGGTGCCGACCGGCCGCCGTGTCATTCTCTGTTAATGGCGTCATTCGGATTCGGTATAAGGGGCAGGGGTGGGCACATCACTCTCCCAACCGTAGTCAACCGCTTAGATCTTGGATTTGTCACTCAAATAACATCAGAATTAGCATCAGAACCTGAGTACACCTCGTTCCAGTCCACCCACAAAGAAAAACAACCCTGTCAGAATCAGTAACTGAAATAGGGTCCTCCGCAGTCGGACAAACTGATCAGTTATCAATGATGATGGACGTGAATCAACAAAGAACTTACTGTATCGCAAACGCTGTGATTAGCAAATTTCTAGCATGTGCCTGGATTTTGGTGATTTTCGCTGTAGGAGAAGATGAATTTTTCCATCTCTGCTACTAACTCTGTGGCTCGTAGTGATAGACCCACATGTCATCTACGGTTATTATGACACTGAGAAAGCTTTCCCCTCCATCTTAACTTGTCATCAGTCCCCAGGAACTTAGAACTACTTAAACCTAACTAACCTAAGGAAATCACGCACATCCATGCCCGAGACAGGATTCGAACCTGCGACCGTAGCGGTCGTGCGGTTCCAGACTGAAGCGCCTAGAAACGCTAAGCCACTCCGGCCGGTCCTCCATCTTCATATCTTCATAAATTCGGCTTCGACATTTTCAAAAGTTCCCATTTGTGGTGTTTGTGACTTCAAGCAGTGTCCAAAAAGCACAAACCGGAGATTCCTGGACGATCCCAAATGTTGACCCGTGGTTAATGTTCACCTTTTGAGCAACACCACTAAGTCGAACAACATTACCACTGTTGTGACTTAGCAAGACAGCCAAGTCACAACGAGAGGAAGCCGAAAGGCACGCGTTAAGCTCACGCAGATTGGCGTGAGGTCTGGAACAGTTAAAAGGAAATGAGAACTTAGAAATTGGACGCAGTTGCTGTAATACTTAACTTTAATCCACATTTGTAGAACATCGCTCTTGATGATACATGCTTCACAATATTAATTATCAAAGCTATGGCACCTTACTAGGTCGTAGGCAATGACTTAGCTGAAGGCTATGCTAACTATCGTCTCGGCAAATGAGAGCGTATTTGTCAGTGTGGCTTCGCTAGCAAAGTCTGCTGTACAACTGGGGCGAGTGCTAGTACGTCTCTCTAGACCTGCCGTGTGGTGGCGCTCGGTCTGTTATCACTGACAGTGGCGACACGCGGGTCCGACGTATACTAATGGACCGCGGCCGATTTAAAGGCTACCACCTAGCAAGTGTGGTGTCTGGCGGTGACACCACATTCCTCCCCCGCAAATCGGCGAACGGTTGTGTTATAAGGCTTCCGCCCGCCGTGGGGAGGACCCCATGTTGGCGTATGCGACGAGGTGGGGAGCCTAACAACAGGCGAGGCTGTGCCATCCGCACCCGGCCATTCGGTCCGAGGGGAGCTAGAAAACGCCTGAAAACCTAGTCCAGGGTGCACGTCAACATGCGGTGTATGCGCCCATAAAGAGACGGGAGGGGCCGAAGATTCGACCTCCATCGCGTCGGGGTACCCGACGGGCGAAGACGACATCTGGTCCGGAGTGGGCAAGAGTTCCATGTCGGAGGACAGCTGGTCATGGGAAGCAAACGGCGGCGCGTGACCCAGGGAGGCGCTTGGCGGCTGCAGCGAAGTGTCCATTGCGGGCGTCGCCGGCGGGAGAACAGGCGGCGGCGGCGGCGGCGGCGGCGGCGGCGGCGGCGGCCGTGCGTCGCCATGGGGCAAAATGGAAGGCAGCGCCGGTAACACCTGGGGATGAGGCGAGCCAGTAGATGGATCCCCAGGGCGCTGACCGGACGGCACCGTCGCTGAAAGCAGACGGGGAGCGGCAGAACCCGTGCGACGACAGAGGCGCAGCTGATTGAGATGCCGACGCACCTCACCAGAGGCCCCCAAAACCAAATACATAGCGCGGCCGAGGCAGCGAAGAATGCGCCCTGCGAGCCAACGCCGTGAACCTCGATAGTTACGATAGTATATAACGTCGCCCGGAGCAAAAGCAGGTGGCTGCCGCTGCACAGGAACCTGATGCGGCGGATGCAGCAAAGACATCAAGGTTCGATGAGGACGACCGTGCAACAACTCAGCCTGCGAGCGACCATCTCCGGGCTGAGAGCGATACAAAGACAAGAAGAGCAACAACGCGTCCTCCCGAGAATGCGACTCTCAACTTCAACATCTGTGACTTGAAAGTCCGGACCAATCGTTCAGCGGCACCGTTTGACTGAGGCGAAAACGGCGCAGATGTCAGATGTTGAATACCATTGGCCTTGCAGAATGACTGAAATTCTGTGGACATGAACTGTGGGCCATTGTCGGAAACAATAGTCTGCGGAAGACCTTCTATGCAAAAGATAGCAGATAACGCATGGATGGTGGCAGATGATGTCGTGGAAGACATCCTGACAACAAAAGGAAAATTACTGAAGGAATCGACCACAACCAACCATCGAGCATTCCAGAATGGACCAGCAAAATCGATGTGTAAGCGTTGCCAAGGGGAAGTGGCTTTCGGCCATGCAAAGAATTTCCGCGGTGGGGCGGATTGTTGTTCGGCACACGCCATGCAAGAAGAGCACATATTCGTAATCGCAGCATCGATTCCGAACCAAGTACAGTGCTGACGAGCAAGTTTTTTCGTGCGCACTATACCCCAATGTCCTTGGTGGAGAAGCCGTAAGACAGAGGACTGTAACGAACGTGGGACCACGACCCTGGACTGATCATTATCAGAACGCAACAGCTAAACACCACGTCGAACAAAAAGTCTCTCCTTGTGAGCAAAAAATCGGCGAACCAACGGATCCTTGATCCGTGATTTTGACAAGGGCCATTGGGTAGCAACAAAACGCAAAACGGTAGCAAGGACAGGGTCAGCAGCTGTGGCTGTAGCTACACGACGAAAATCAATCGGAAACGATTCGACCACGTCATCGGTTTCCGCATCAATGAACATGCAAGCAAGCTCGGAAGAATCGAAAGCTCTATCCTCAGCAACAGGCAAACGGGACAACGCATCGGCGTTTCCGTGCTTAGCAGTGGACTGATACAAGATATCGTAGCGGTACTGCGAGAGGAACATAGACAAGCGAATGAATGTCTGCGCTGTACCTGGAGGTACAGGCTTGGTCGGATGAAAAGTGACGTCAAAGGTTTGTGGTCTGTGATGATGGTAAAGTGACGACCATACAAGAAATCATGAAACTTAGTAACACCAAATAAGAGAGCCAATGCTTCTTTCTCGATCTGTGAATAATTTCTTTGCGCAGACGAGAGCAATTTGAACGCAAAGGCAATAGGGCGATAATGCGAACCATCTTTGTGCGCAAGCACAGCACCGATCCCGAAATCCGATGCATCTACCATCAACAAAAGGGGTTTCTGGGGATCGAATGGCGTAAGGCAAGTATTTGAAAGCAACTCCGATTTCAACTGGCGAAAGGCGCGTTCGCATTCCGTCGTCCAGACAAAAGGAACACCTTTACGGCGTAAGCGATGAAGCGGAGCTGAAAAGGAAGAGGAATTGCCCACATAGCGATGGTAGTAATTTATTTTATCCAGCACACTCTGTAGCTGCTTCAAATTCTGCGGCGAAGGCAAGTCTTGTATGGCACTGAGGTGCTCTGGACTAGGATGTATGCCTTGGGCATTGAGTACATGTCCTGAATATGGTAAGTCACGAGCAAAAAACACATTTGTCCTTCCGCAAGCGAAGACCATTTTGTCGCAAGACCTGAAATAAAGTTCTGAGATTGGCTAAATGTTCTTCTTCCGTTCGTCCAGAGATCACGATATCGTCCAGATAGTTTGCTGCAGTAGGGACCGAGGCACAAACAGTTTGCAGATATTGCTGAAACAATGCAGGGGCGGATGCACACCCGAATGGTAGTCCTTTGAATCGATACAGACCAAGTTGCGTGTTAACCACCAAGACGCGCTGGGATTCGTCGTCCACTGGTAGTTGCAAGTACGCATCTGCTAGGTCCAATTTCGAAAAATATTTACCCGGGCACAGTTTGTCAAAAAGATCTTCCGGGCGGGGTAAAGAATAAGTTGCAATCACTAGTTGTGGGTTCACTGTTGCCTTGAATTCCACACAAAGTCTCAATTTTCCGAAAGGTTTTGGCAAAATTACTGAGGGTGATGCCCAGAGAGAAGCCTGCACACGGTCAATCACACCTTGTGACTCCAAATCGTGTAAGGTTCTTGCGACCTCATCACGCAATGCGTGGGGAACATTGCGCGCTCGGAAAAATTTCGGTTGCGCGTTGACTTTCAGTTCCAAATGTGCTTTATAGTTATTAGCGCAACCAAGGCCGGGTGCAAAAATGTCTGCAAATTCCTCACATAGACTAGAAACACTGGCTGAAGGCACAGTGTGGTTCACTGATAGGACCTGATTGACGATTGACATGTTAAACAACTGAAATAAATCTAAACCAAACAAGTTCACTGCAGAAGAAGAACGAAGTACGTAAAATGACACAAGTTTTCTTTGTCCCTTGTATGTTGCAGGAAGGCTGCACTGTCCTAACACAGGGATATTCTGACCAGAATAACTATTTAACTTAACATTGGCGGCACGCAACGCAGGTGTGCCCAGTTGTTTGTACGTGTCTTTATTGAGCAATGAAACTGCAGCTCCGGTATCGAGCTGGAAAGGGATCACGTTGTCATTAATGTCCAAGTCTACAAAAAGTTTATTGTCCTGCTGAGAAGAGCGACTGTCTCGTGCAACGTGAACAGACACTGGTACAGAAGCACTTGCGACTTGACGTGAGTTCCGGCGACGTCGACGCACACTTTTTGTGGGACGCACATAGTCACTTATAGAGAGAGTGGCACTGGGCAGAGTGGAATTAACGACATGAATTTCCATGGGCGAAGGTTCACGAGCCTGAGTATTCTTGGTTCGATTCCGATTCCGGCGCGAAGCAAAGGGCCTGGAAGGGTTGTGTGTGTCTGATCGGAGCTTTTTCTGGCAAACACTCTGAACATGTCCTTTTTTATGACAGAACAAGCAAATAGCGTGGCGTGACGGGCAATTCTCACGCGAATGTCTAGCAGCACACCGCGGGCATGATTTTAGCACTGCATTTGCCTGCTTACGCAGCACACGTGGCTGCGCGGATGGGCGCGAGGGCTGTTTACTGTTCCGTGCAGCTCACCCGGCGGGCCGGTTAATGTGACACACAGCTGGCGAAGTTTCAAATGATTCCTGTGCAAAGTCAAGTGTGTCCTGCCTATCCAATATGTCCATCACTTGTTGAAGGGAGGGATTGACTAGTTTCAAAATCTGTTCCCTTATACGAACATCAGAAACGTTCTGAGCAATTGCATCACGTACCATAGTATCTGAATAAGGGAGTCCACATTCACACTCAAAAGCACAATCCCTAGCAAGGCCTTGCAAAGTTGCAACCCACTCCCGATTAGTTTGACCGGCCGTACGTTTCCTTGAAATATGCATCTAATGCAGACAAAATTTCGTCGTAGGACAGAGTTGCTATGTCGCGGCGGGGAAATAATTTCACTATCACACGGTACGTCTGGACGCCGATAAATGATAATAAGTGAGGCCGCCGCTCATTACCTTGAATTCTGTAGGCGGCGAGATGGAATCCAAATTGGCGTGACCACTCCGTCCAGCTTTCCAGTGCCGCATCATACGGACGAAAAGGTGGTGCAACTGCATGTTGTGGCTGCGGTAGAGGTGGAGCGGCGGCTGCCGCATCGTTTTGCATTGCACGTTGACCCTGGACGAGCTGTCCAAGGGCATCCAATAATGCCTGCGTCTGCTGATTCTGCAAGCGATAAAATTCGAAGCCATGACACAAGTAATTTGGGCAAAATCAACTATTATCATAAATATATCCCATCCTCGTCGCCAAATATGTTGTGACTTAGCAAGACAGCCAAGTCACAACGAGAGGAAGCCGAAAGGCACGCGTTAAGCTCACGCAGATTGGCTTGAGATCTGGAACAGTTAAAAGGAAATGAGAACTTAGAAAATGGACGCAGTTGCTGTAATACTTAACTTTAATCCACATTTGTAGAACATCGCTCTTGATGATACATGCTTCACAATATTAATTATCAAAGCTATGGCGCCTTGCTAGGTCGTAGGCAATGACTTAGCTGAAAGCTATGCTAAGTATCGTCTCGGCAAATGAGAGCGTATTTGTCAGTGTGGCTTCGCTAGCAAAGTCTGCTGTACAACTGGGGCGAGTGCTAGTGCGTCTCTCTAGACCTGCCGTGTGGTGGCGCTCGGTCTGCTATCACTGACAGTGGCGACACGCGGGTCCGACGTATACTAATGGACCGCGGCCGATTTAAAGGCTACCACCTAGCAAGTGTGGTGTCTGGCGGTGACACCACAACCACCATGAAAGGGTTGCTCAGTGGAGAGCCTACGGGCCGGCCGAAGTGGCCGTGCGTTTAAAGGCGCTGCAGTCTGGAACCCCAAGACCGCTACGGTCGCAGGTTCGAATCCTGCCTCGGGCATGGATGTTTGTGATGTCCTTAGGTTAGTTAGGTTTAACTAGTTCTATGTTCTAGGGGACTAATGACCTCAGTAGTTGAGTCCCATAGTGCTCAGAGCCATTTTTTTGGGGAGCCTACCCAAACAAGCTGCGACGCAGACAGAGATTATTCACTTTTAGAGCTATTTAACCATTCGTAAATTTTTCGTTCAATAGTCAAGAATTAACAAACTGCAGCAGCATTCTGGGAATAATTTCCGTAACTTTAACCACTCCATGGTACAGAACGTTAACAACTTACCTCATCCCCTCCTTGGTACCTACGGACATAATAGAATAATTTAACGTCACCAAGATTTGAGTTGTTAACTGAATCAGCAACGCTAACGCATAAGAACAGCAGCGAAATTAAGACATGCCATTTCTGGGTTGTTAACTTTATGGAGCAGAAAACAAATGCCTTTGTTAAAGCCCTCGTATGTAGTTAAATACATAAGTTCATGGTTAAATTTGATTTTTGATATACGAGGGTTGCCCAGAAAGTAATGCACAATGCTTCGAATGCGAAACGATACGTATGTATTTTTTGAACTCTCCTGAGTAAGCGCGCCTAATGTCCGTGATTTCCGACAGATAGCTTAGCTGCACCACAGTTTCAAAATGGTGTCTGTAGGTGATGTACGTTACTAGCAACGTGCCGTCATTGAATTTGTGCAAAGTCTGTGGAGCATCTACTGTTGACAGAAGTACGGTTAGTCACTGGGCACGGAGAGTGAGGTCATCAGAAGGCAGTTCGGCGGAGCTCCACTACTTGCAGCGGTCGGGGGCACCATCCACGGCTGTCGCACCTGACAGCCTGACCTAGCCCCCTCGGACTTGTTTGGGGCATTACAGGATGCTATTCTTGGAAGTCATTTTGAGGACGATGAGGAGGTGCTCACACAGTGAAGCACTGGCTCCATCACCTGGCCAAGGATAGGTACCGACAGGGCATACACGCCGTTGTTTCGCGCTGGAGGAGGGCCACAGAACGGAATGAAGATTACGTGGAAAAATAGGTTGTTTAGATAAAACACCATTCTTGCGTATGGGTCTCATTACGTTCAATAAAGAATTATTGAAAAGTAATGTCGTGCATTGCTTTAGGGGCAACCCCCATGCTAAGACTAGAACTGTTGACGTACTGCTTTTGCCGTATTGAATGTGTTGAAATAGGCTGATAGTAAGTGCACTGCTGGAAAAAAAAATTGGCACACGTAGAAGAACGACGTAGATTTTAATCTGATGACGGGATAGTCCATTAGGGGATGGTTTCAACGTCGTCCGCCAGCAGACAGCGTAGTGGCATACCTTCCAGAGCCCATATGTGTTTAATCTTTAATAGGGAATGCTCACAGCCAGAAGTTTCTGTGTGGCCTAGACGTGTGAAGCGAGCAGGCAAACCTGTTCTTCCTGCAACCAAGTGAATGAATTTGAAATGGATCAAATTGTGGCCTTCCAAGTGGCGGGACTGACTTTTTGGAGAAATGCCACACAAGTTGGACGCGCTGCGTCATGCTGGTACCATTGGTCACAGGAACATTCTCACACCTGTAGACGAGGTTCTGGACAGCCATGCAGCACAGACGCCTGCCAGGATCGTCGTACTGTAAGGACAGAAGTGGCAGACCATACATCTACCACAACACAGATAAGAGCGCTCGTGAGTACAGATGTGACTACAGGAAGTGTTGCGGTTATTAGCAGTATTAGCAGTGGGACTATGGGCACGCTCACCTACACCCCATCTTCCACTCACGACTCAGAAAATTACTTAGAAGATGGAATGACGCGCAGCAGTCTTCGGCGATGAAGCAGATTCCGCCTGTACGCAAGTGATGGTGCCATGCGCGTACAACAAGACCTCGTGAGTGCTGTCATCTAGAGTGCATTCGTCTAAGACACACCGGTCCCTCCCCAGGCCTTATGGTCTGAGGTGCGGTAAGCTACAACTCTCGTTCACCTTTGATATTTCTAGAGCGGACGTTAACCAGCGCTCGGCACGTGCAGAATGTTGTTAGTCCCGTTATTTTGCCTTTCTTGCAACAGTAATGTGATGTTTTGTTCCAACAGGATAATACTCGCCCATACACTGTGGAAGTCAATGTCCTGTGCAAGACGTGCAGCAGCTTCCCTGGCCAGCACGACCGCAGGGCTTGTCTCCAACTGAGCGCGTGTGGGATATGATGGACCGGGAAGTGACTCATACAACTCGTCAACCAACAACTCTTAGAGAACGATGTGAACATGCGGAACAGGAGTGTCAAAACGTATCACAGGATAGTATGCGCCTCCGTACGATCGACTGGATGCCACTGTCCGTGCCTGCATTGCCGCCCTTGGAGGCTACACAACGTATTAATGTGGGCGATTCAGGATGGGTCACACCTGTTACCTCATAACCACTCCTGCTCTTGTTCTGTAAATGTAATCATTTCAAAAAAAGTGGCTCTATGCACTGTGGGACTTAACATCTGAGGTCATCAGTCCCCTAGACTTAAACTATTAAAACCTAACTAACCTAAGGACGTCAAACGCATCCATGCCTGAGGCAGGACTCGAACGTGCGAGCGCAACAGCCGCGTGGTTCCAGACTGAAGCGCCTAGAACTGCTTGGCCACCGCGGCCGGCATAATCATTTCATGTACTTCATATGAACTGTTGCAACGGAAACCTCGAAAAGGCAGTACTAATTTTTTTTTCTGACAGTGTATTAAAATCATTGACTCTTCTATGATCTCAACACTGGACTCTACGTACTAAAACCTTTACGACGTGGAACATAGCTCGGACCGTTACTCGTGAGTGGATTTGTTTTTCATTGCTGGAAGCAGAGGACAATTGCAGCATCGCGGCGAAGGCGCGGCACTCCCGCACAAGCGAACGGTTCGTGTCAGCTCACGAGCCACGGGCAGCACTGCCTGTTTCATGCAACAGTTTCAAACTAACATGTAATGAGTTCTTGTCTCGAGCTGTCTCAAGTAGAAATTTAACGCCAAAAGCATAGGTAAAAGCTGTCAAAACGAAGCATAACGAAAGCGATATACTGTTTGGACCCTTAAGCTGGTGAACTCCTCGACACGTAGATATGTCTACCGTGCACTACCGTGTATGTGTCTCAACTGAAGCAGTTAAATGTATCTGTGCAGCACTGGCTGTTACGCCAATCGATTAAGAAGTGACCTTGTGATATCCGGAAATGAGAATCTTTAGTCATGGCCATTTGGAAAAAACTATTTAGCATACGTACTTGTGTAAGATGTCATCTGTTATCAAAATTTCGTTGTTAAAATAAAGAGAAATACAGCCTCTGGTTCAGTGTCGGGATAATGACAAAATATCGTGACTGATGTGAAGGGTGATACCATTCGTCAGCATCCTAGTGGAAATGGCTCGCGTTTGTCCTCCTTTGATGTTTCATATGCGAACATTACCTTGTAGATACAGACATTTGTTATGAAGGGTTCTTGTCTATATTATTGATGGGGTTCTACAAAAATATCCATATACAGAAAACCACTGAGAGGTATATAGTGGAGGGTATTTCGCATTGTACCACTCATTTGCAGTACTTCCCGTTCCACTTGTGTATTAATGTGGGAATAACAGCTCAAAAGTCTTTCTGCACGTTATAATTAGTCTAATCTTACATTCTGGATCACTATGGAAGCGACACGTAGGGGGCTGTGGTATACTTCTAAATTTCGCAGGTGACACTGGTTCCTGAAATTTTGTAAGCAGTTTCAAGGCATACTTGTCTATCTTCAGGTGCCTTCTGTTACAGATCATTGAGCATTTACGTTACACTCTTCCATGAGTGAAGGAAACCTGTGGCCATTAATGCTGCTCTCATCTGTATACACCCAACGGTCCCTGTTACTCCTGTCAGTACTGATCCCACACACTTGGACAATGGTTCATATGGCTCTGAGCACTATGGGATTTAACTTCTGAGGTCATCAATCCACTACAACTTAGAACTACTTAAACCTAACTAACCTAAGGACATCACACACATCCATTCCCCAGGCAGGATTCGAACCTGCGACCGTAGCGGTCGCGCGGTTCCAGACTGTAGCGCCTAGAACCGCTTGGCCACGTTGGCCGGCTACTTGAACAATAATACAGTATGGCTACGAAGTCTTTCGCGACGTATTTCCTGAGTAAAAATTTCTCGGTGTACATGCCGCGTCAAATCAGCATAAGTCTCCAAGCTTTCGACCACTACCTCCATGGTCGTCGTCAGGGCTAAAACTGACTGTCGTGAACTAGCGAGGTTCCCACTTTTATATGCAAAAGACGGCTTCTTATTGGCTGGGATACGTCAGCGATATGGCGCGTAGCGAAGTGGTGCCCTCTACTTCCATAGATGTAGTTGCTATCCCGCGTTGTTTGCAGCGCCATCCCTTAAATCAGGAGGTAAAGTGCGAGAAGTTTTTCTCTGCGATTTTTCTTTATCCAGTGCACTCTTCCAAGTGTTGCTAAGTGCATAGCCGTTGTCTCTATTAAAGTTATTATCGCTAAGTCTAATTTCGACTGCTTCCCGGATCACAGAGTCCCAGTAATTCGATGTGTGGACTATTACTCTGGTTTCTTCAAATAAAATCTTATGCTTGTTAAGCAGGCTATGTTCAGCCACCGCTGATTTTTCCAAATACCTGTATTTCAGGTGGCGTTGGTGCTCGATGCAGCGGTCGGCAACGGTTCTTACAGACTGGCCCACGTAATTCTTGCCGCATTCGCAAGGAATAGTATAAATTCCCGGCACTCTTAAGCCGAGACTATCTTTGACTGGTCTCAACATTTCCTTAATTTTCCTAGGTGGTCGGAAAACTGGTTTTATTCCTTGCCTCTTCAGGACTCTGACTATCTTGCTCGTTGTAGAACCGCAAAAAGGAAGCCGCGCTATGTGTTGGTCCTCTTCTTGTATGTGGCCGGCATCGTGTCTTACTTTCTTGGACAATACTAATTTAATTTCACCGGCAGAATAACCATTCCTCTTGAAACAGTCGTCAAATGGTTGATCTCGGGATTGAGGTGGTCCTTGTCGGAAATAGTCCTGGCTCTGTGTACTAAAGCATTCAGCATAGCTTTCTTCTGAGACGGATGATGGAAGCTATGGCTATGCAGATATAAGTCTGTATGGGTTAGCTTCCTGTACACAGAATGGCCCAGTCGTCCACCCGGCTTTCGCTCTACCAACACATCTAAAAAGGTAACTTCCCTTCCTTCTCTACCTCCAATGTAAATTTTATGTTTGGATGTACACCATTCAGATGTTCGACGAACTGCTGCAGCGTGTCACTGCCGTGTGGCCAGATTAATAGTCCACACATCGAATTACTGGGACTCTGTGATCCGGGAAGCAGTCGACATTAGACTTAGCGATAATAACTTTAATAGAGACAACGGCTATGCACTTAGCAACACTTGGAAGAGTGCACTGGATAAAGAAAAATCGCAGAGAAAATCTTCTCGCACTTTACCTCCTGATTTAAGGGATGGCGCTGCAAGCAATGCGGGATAGCAACTACATCTATGGAAGTAGAGGGCATCACTTCGCTACGCGCCATATCGCTGACGTATCCCAGCCAATAAGAAGCCGTCCTTTGCATATAAAAGTGGGAACCTCGCTAGTTCACGACCTTTCGAGGGTTGGATTCCCTCTCTTCTTCATCGAAGAGTTTCACTGCCTGGGCTACTCTCAGGGTGCAACTTCGACGTGAAAGGTTCCCGCCGTTTCCTTGCCGTGTCGTCTGCTTGCCGTCCATACTGCTCGCCGTCCGGCCCTCCTCGCCGCCGCCTGCCGGTGCTCGCCGCCGCCGCCGCTTGGTCGCCGCCTTCCGGTCCTCGCCGCCGCCGCCGCCGCCGCCGCCGTCGCCGCCTGCCGGGGCTCGCCGCCGCCGCCTGGTCGCCGCCTGCCGGTGCTCGCCGCCGTCGCCTGCCGCCTGCCGCCTGCCGCCTGCCGCCTGCCGGTGCTCGCCGCCGCCACCGCCGCCGCCGCCGCCGCCGCCTGCCGGTCGCCGCCGTCGCCGTCTGCGCCGCCGTTTGGTCGCCGCCTTCCGGTCCTCGCCGCCGCCGCCGCCGCCGTCGCCGCCTGCCGGGGCTCGCCGCCGTCGCCTGCCGCCTGCTGGTGCTCGCCGCCACCGCCGCCGCCGCCGCCTGCCGGTCGCCGCCGTCGCCGTCTGGTCGCCGCCGCCGCCCTTCTCGCGCGCCGCCGCCATGTCCCAATCCACCACCACCACCACTATCATTTTCACCTCTCCCTCCGCTGCTCCAACCGCCATCACATGGAGCTCCTCCTCCACCCCACTTCCCGTCCTTCCTTCTCTCCCTGTCCACCCCACCCCTGCACCACTTTCGGCTGTAACCACCCCCAACTCCTCCTCCCCCATCGACAACTACTGACTTTCCGCCACTCCCCGCACCGCCTCCGACAGGCTCCAAGCCAGCACGGATCTCTGCTCGACGTTCCACAGTCTCAGTGACACCCACGCCCCCTCAGTCTGCGTCATCCGCTGCTCAGGGTGGTCCTGCCCCCCGCCATCTCCCCCTGCAACCCGTACCCCTGCCCCCTCTCCACCCGGTCGTGCCCACGAAACCTTCAAAGCGCCCGAATGTTGACCCTTCCCCCGCAGTCTCCTCCAAAAAAAACCCCAACCCCCGTGACCCACCCACCCCCATGGACGCGGCTCCGACCCCCGCCCCCACCCCACCTGCCGCCCACACCTTTGTCCTCTCCAATCCTGACCCTCAATTCCTTGATGCCCGCTCCCTCACCCTCGCCATCCGGAAATACTACCCCAATGCTCCCATCTCCCAACTGATTCCTCGCAAGGACTCGGTCCTCATCAAATCCCCCAGTGCTTCCCTCCACACCGATCTCCTCTCCCGCATCCCCCGTATCCAATTTGGCCAACGTGCAACCCTCACCCCCTACCACACCCCGTCCTCTCCCCGTCAGCCTCAACCTCCCCGGCGTCCGCCAACCTTCACCGCTGTGATCACGAAGCTTAGCCCCGTGATCACGGAGGCTGAGGTGTTGGCGGAACTCAACTCCCGGCCCGACATTGAAATCCGCTTGGCCCGTCGCATCTTCAATGATGCCGGGCCGACTTTTCTCATGCGGATATTCACCGAATCCTCTTCCTCCATTGACCGCCTCCTCACCGAGGGAGCCCTCATCTACAATCAGCGCCATAAGGTGGACCCCTCCCGTTCCCCCGTCCAATCCTACTGCTGCCAACACTGTCTCACCTACAACGACCACATTACCTCTGCCTGCAGGAACCCCCCTACTTGTCCCCACTGCAAAGCATCCCACTTCCTCAAGCATTGCCCCAACCTCACCTCTCCCCCCTCCTGCAACACTTGCAACGAACCACATCCTACCTACTCCTCGAAGTGTAAAGCGAAACCTCCACCAGTAACCCCTGAGCTCACCATGCCTGTCCGTCCTGTTGATGACCCCATCCACCCCTACAACTCGCTCCGCCCTCACCCTACTGCTGAGGACATCATCCGTTTCACCACCATTGTGCTCCAAAACATTCACCCCTTCCAGCACTCACACACTCTTTCCCAAATCGCCCTCGCTGCCCGTTCCATCTTCCATCTTACCACCTATGCCACATACTCCCACAAACAGGCCCACTTCACCTTCACCCCCCTCACCACCCTTGTCTAACTCTCCACTCCCATGTTACAACAACCGTACCGTATCCTGTACCACAACATTCGCTCCCTGCCCACCCACAAACTCCTCTTCCTCCACACCCTCCGTCAGCACCGCGTAGATGCCTTCGTCCTAAATGAAACCTTCCTTCAACCCCGTATCTCCGTCTCCACGGCTCCTTACACTCTACACCGCACCGATAACCCGTACCCTCTTGCGCGTGGCGGAGTGGCTATAGGCCACCTCAAGCACCTCCCTGTCCGGCCCCAACCTCTCCTTAACAATCCTGCCGAGCATCTCACCCTCAGCCTCTTCTTCCCCACCCTTACCATCACCTGTGCCACCATTTATGTCCGCCCTCGCACCCCCATCCCGTACGATTTCCTGGCCCACATTGACCGCACCTTCTCCACCTACGTGATTGCCACCGACCTCAATATCCACAGCCGTGATCCTGCCGACCTCCGGCGGTGGCATCAGTTTCTCACCACTCTCCAGGGAGACCTGGTTCCCCTGCCTCAGCACACCCGGCCCGAATCCAACACCACTCCTGATGTGGTCCTTGCCTCTCCAAACCTCCTTGGGCGCGTCACCGCGGATGTCCTTGACCTCATTGGCAGTGACCATGCTCCTGTCCTCCTCACTATCTCTAACGGTCGCCATCCCCGCCACGCTCCTCGCCCTGACGTCCCTCCTAAACTTGTCCATGATTACTCCCGTGCCAACTGGGATGCCTACCGGGATTCCATTCACACCCAGGTTGACGGCCACGACCTTACCCTCCAGTCTCCTGATGACATCGCTCGCGCTGCTGCCTTCCTGCACCAGACATTGTCTGACGCCGTCGCCACCCATATCCCCACCAAAGCCATCCACCCTCACCGCCCCGCCCTGCCCACACAGGCCGTCCTTCTCCTTCGAGAGTCCCGCCGCCTCTACCGCTCTTTTCTCCACACTCGTGACCGGGATACACTTACCCGCCACCGGCAATTACAGCGACACATCCGCAACCTGCTTGTTGCGAAGAAACGTCGAGCCTGGCGCCAGACATGTGCACACCTCAACACCATGCTCCCCATCAACTCTTCCAAGTATTGGTCTGCTTTCCACCGCCTTACTGGGAACCGCCCCACCCCCCAGTACCCTCTCCTTTTTAATGACCGTCCCTTTCCTGACAACCTCAGTAAGGCCAACCACTTTGCCTCCCACCTCTCTGATGTTTTTTCCATCCCAGATGATCCCCACTTTGATTATTCCCTCTTCCCTGATGTCATGGACCATACGAATACCTCTGTTCCTCCCCTTGCTCCTAGCTTCCAGTACTTGGGCCACACCCCACCTTCTGTACTTAGCACTCCCATCACTACACAGGACATCAGCCTCACACTCCGCACTAAACGCAACACTGCTCCCGGCCACGACTGCGTTACCTACCGCCACCTCAAACACTGCCCTCCCTCCTTCCTTTCCCTCCTTGCCACCCTCTACAACGTCATCCTTGCCACTGGCTTCTATCCCGACCTGTGGAAAACCTCCCGTATCCTGATGTTCTCCAAACCCAATAAGCCTCCATCTGATGCCTCTTCCTATCGTCCTATCTGTCTCACATTGGTGTTCAGCAAGCTCTTGGAATCCATCCTTTCCCGGCGCATCCATCTCCACCTCCACCAAAACCACCTCCTCCCAAACACCCAATGTGGCTTTCGACCTTCCTTCTCTGCTGATGACCAACTCCTCCGCCTCACTCATCTCCTCTCCCTCCAGCTTAACTCCCGTCGCTCCGCCATTTTTGTCTCACTTGACCTCGAAAAGGCCTACGACCGTGTCTGGCATCCCGGTCTCCTGTTTAAACTCCAAACCTACACCCTTCCAATCAACTACATCCGTCTGGTGGCCTCCTTCCTCTCCCACCGCCCCTCCTATGTTACCGTCCATCATGCCACTTCCCACACCTTCTACCCCTCTGCCGGTGTGCCCCAGGGCTCTGTCCTCTCCCCTCTCCTCTACCTCCTGTACACGGCAGATATGCCCCAACCCCCCCCCCCTCCAGTACACCTCTTGCAATATGCTGATGACACCGCATTCCTCGCCCTCTGTCCTACCCTCCAACGGTCCCAACGCCTTCTCCAGAATCACCTTGACCTCTTTGCTGCATGGTGTAACCAATGGCTCCTGAAACTCAATCCTTCCAAGACCCAGGCAATCATCGTAGGTCGTACCACTCGCTCCTTCCGGCTCCTGGATTTCTCCCTTACTGTCTGCACACATCCTGTCCGCCTCACCCCCACCCTCACCTACCTTGGCCTCACCATTGACCGTCACCTCACCTGGATACCTCATCTCCGCTCCATCCAATCCAAAGCCCACAACCGCCTCCGACTCCTCAAACTCCTCTCTGGCCGGACATGGGGGTTGCACCCCTCTACCATCCTCCACACCTACAAATCCTTCATCCGTCCCATCCTCTGTTATGCCAGTCCTGCCTGGATATCTGCCCCCCCCCCCCCAAATTCTATCAGTCCCTCCAGATCCTTGAGCGTCATGCAATCCGCCTCGCCTTCCGTATCCGCCTCCCATCCCCCACGCGGATCCTCTATGATCTCATTCCTTTCCCCCATCTGCTCCTATTCCTCGAACATATCCGCATCCTCTACACCTCCCGCCGTCTTGAACCCCCTCACCCCCTGGTTGCTCCTCTCCTCTCCCATCCCCGCCCCCTGCCACGTCTTCACCGTTGTGTCCCCCCTACCCTCCATCTCTACACCCTCCATCTCCTTTCCCAAGGTGGCTTCCGTCAACTCCCCCTCCCGGATGATGCCCTCTCTCCCTCCATTTATCCTTCCTATCAACTCTGATCCTCAATCCCCCTCCTTTCCTCTGTCCTTTCCCTGGGCTCCCTCTCCCCCCCCCCTTCCATCCTGTTTTCTCCCCACTCAACCTCTCCCTACCTCCCTTCTCCCTCCCAGTCCTTTTGTATTCCCCTTCTCTGCCTACCCCACTCCCTGTTGCGTCTGCCCCCCACCCCTCTTATGGGTCCTCATCCTCCTTCAGCTCCTTTCCCGGCTCCCCCCCTTCGCTTTTACTCTCCTTTCCCCCCTTTTTTGTTTTCCCATCTTCTGTCCAGTTTCCCCCCACCTGCTCTCGACTGTGTTGTCACATTTGCCAACTTTTTAGTGCAGTGTTCCAGTGACTATTCAGTGTTGTTTGTCTTTCTCGTGTTGCGAACAGAAACCATGCTGTCGCTACGTGTGAATTTTATGTCCTTTGCGAACAGAATCCAGACTGTCGCCGTGGTTTTTTTTTTTTTAATTGTCTATTGTTTTCTCTGTCTGCTTCGTATGTATTTTTATTAGCGTCATCATCCCTGTGTTGTTGTTTTAAGTTCCACGATTTCTTTTCGCCTTGTTACTCTCTATGTCTCCGATTTTATCGCCTGTTTTTATTATTTGTTCTCTTGATCTTTGTCACAAAATCTGTCGGCTGAAGAGCGGCATACTAAGCTGCTGCCAGCCCGCCCCCTTCGAGGGGAATTGAAATTCAATAAATGAAAAAAAAAACAAATAGTTCACGACAGTCAGTTTTAGCCCTGACGACGACCATGGAGGTAGTGGTCGAAAGCTTGGAGATTTATCCTGATTTGACGCGGCATGTTCACCGAGAAATTTTTACTCAATAATACAGTATTTTACAAGCAACATCTTTCGCAGAATCCTTACATTTTCCGAGTATATTACCAAAAGCTCAGAGCTTAGGACCTGCCTTACCTTCGACTCAGCCTATGGGATCATCTCATTTCATATATTCACAGATTGCTACACAGAGGTGTTTGTGATTTCAGCTGTAGCTCACTGATTTTGTAGTCATAAGCTACTAAATTTTCGTTGTTTTTTTTTAACTGCACAATCTGACATTTGTGGGCATTTGATTTAAGTTGATAGTCGTTGCATAGCTTTGAAACCTTACTAAGATATGACTGAATAATTGGGCAGTGTTCTTGCAGCTAGTACTTCATTTCAAATCTAATAAGTACTGGGCGACTTACTTTACACGGCAAGACGGAAGGTACGTCAAACCAATATCATCAGTCACTATCTTACACAAATCGCGTATTGGTCGAGTGAAATAGTCTATCTACGTGCCTTCGTAGGCGAATTAATCCTATTCTTATTGCCTCTATGCAAGATAGCAGCATAATTATCTTGGGATGCAGATTCTCCAAATTTACCAAACAGGATTTCGCGGAAAGTAAGTCACTTTCCTTCCAGGGATTCCCACTAAAGTTCCTCAAGCATTCCTGTTACAGTTCCATATGGGCTACAGCGACCTCTGCCAGGCACTTTATTGTGAATAGCAGAGTAATCACGTAGATGTAACTGTCCCAGCAGTGCATCTCTGAATACGACGACCGTTACACTGTCTACTTGATAAGGACTCCAGGCACTGGAGCAATATTCTGGAAGTAGTCATTCCAGCATCTATACAGTTGCACCGTCGACAAATATACTTTGTGAATGTAATAAACGTTTTCTCTAGCATTGTGTACATGACAGCATATAGATGATTACGACTGTAGACGATTGTCATTCACTCAATAACGGCCTGGGCATATGCCTAGAAAACACCCTTCTACGCAACTGAGTTTGCGAGTCCAGAGAGCATTAACTGTTGGGATTGCGGAATCATTACCAATAAGTTCCCGACTGATTGCCAGGCAAAATTATTAGCAATTGTCGTCATTCAGAGAAATCATGCACATTCCTCACCACACGTACTACTAAAATACTGTACGCAGAATACACGAAGAAGGTGCAGCGCCATTGAGATCTAAACCTTGCCTGACGTAAAGGGTGCCCCACCACCCACGGCGTTTGTGCAGTTAGTCATTCAACAATGTTCATTCTGCGGTTATTATTTGCATCGAACGCCGACTTAACCGAAAATACTACACTTGGAGCATTCAGCACCAAGCTGATATTGTTCACACACCGACAGCAGCCTGATTTGTTTTCCTTTTCTGAACGCTGGAAGCCTGCAAAGAGGTGCGTGTGCCAGCGAGTCAACGTATGGACGATACCGTTGCAGTAACGACGCAGGAATGTGTCATCCAGTGGGAATTTGCAGCGTGGTGCGAGGACTGCGGACGCTGTTACGTCATGGGCGTAAGACAACTGTGGTATCGTACTATGGTCATACTGCGTAGTCCAGTGTCCATTTGCACGTCAAAGCATTTGACTTTTTTGTGTCCATTGGTTCTACACAGTGTGCGGCGGGTGGGAAATTTATTACTTCTATTGTATTGTTGGCGCTCTCAACACAGGCTCTCTAACTGCAATGTTGGCAATCAGAAAGTGATTAGCAAAACCGTGATGCCTGCAATTAAAGTGCACTGTGCACGCTCTGATATAGAAGTAAAGTTACTGATAATTCAAGTTCATTGCTCTGAGAATTTAGGATGATGTCTGGGATTCATAGAAAATGCAGTTTACTATAACAATTTTCACTATATTCTGAAAACTATAAAGTGCAAAGTTCCAAATAAATATTTAACCCAGCAATGCTACTGTCAGCTATAGTACTATCAGAGCTACTCATTGTCTATTGCGTGGATCCTATCATCCCTAGATAACGAAACTGTTCAATAACCGTTATCGATGTAAATGTTAAAATTCAATGCTCGCCAAAATTTGATGCTAATACTCATCAAATGCCACGCTAGTAATAACGGAAGGTCTGCCCTGCTGCAACACCTGAAAATACGGCATACCCAAACTAAGAACAAATCACTGGAGTCGTTCCGCAATTAACACCTTACCACAATGCGAACTCATTGTTACGTGCATACCGAGTTACGTAATATGGCATCCAAGGCTGTTCCTTGCAACTGCACAGACTCGGCGTGGCTTCCGACACGGAGTTAACTTTTCAGATTATTTACTTTACTTTTAAGGTATTTGTGCAACATTCGTGACATCATAGCTAGTTACAGCGGACTAGGCTGGCACACAACAGAAAGCATATGAATTCTATATGGCGTGAGTAGGCTGCTTCCCTACAACAGGTATCGCTGGTGTAACAATATACACTGGATGAGCCAAAGTATAACGCCATGTCAAAGTCATTTCCCAGAACACCATCATTGTGACACGAGTGAAGATTCTTGAGTGCTGTTCCCTTCAAGTGACTGACGCGCACCGGTTCCGGCTAGTTCCGATCACAGAGTGGTTTCTTTTGGTACAGGTATTGTGTTGTTTCAGTTGGAGTATCCGACTTAGTCCAAAAGGAAGCTTGGGATATTAGATAGCCGTATCGAGCAGACTACCTTCTTGTTTCTGACAGAAGTTTTCGAAACATTCGTATACAAAAACTTTAGAAATTTTCACTTTTGAGAGTGCTCCAAAGTGATAACAAATACAGAGAAACAGGAAAACGTTGAAAATACGTTTATATATTGTAATGGCACGACATTAAAACGTCCAATTCTTAATGGCAATAATTTGGTTTTCCAATGGAATGAAACTGCTAGGAAAGCGAAAAACGTTACTAAGTTAAAAGGAAAACTAAATATAGTGTTTTTCGCTTGAAGAATGGAAAAAATAATCCATTGACAGACAGCAAAACAGATTTAGAAGAACGGAAAATAAATGTTTCTTTGGCTTTATGCACTGTCTTTAAAACATTTTTACTTTCATTAAAGGGGGAATAGCTCATATCTGGAAGACAAAAAAAGTATAAACGTAAAAAAAGTTTGTGACCTGTAATTTTTTTCTTTCAATTCATTTTGTCATATCTCAGTGGCTTTTATTTCCCGCTTACAAACACAGTAGTGGTCTAAAAGAAAATGTTTGTCTATGTGATACTAAAGTATACTCGAATAGAGAAGGTGGAAGTCCTTTCACTGTCTGCCAAACCAACATAAGTAATTACTATTTAATCTAATAATTATTATTTTTAATCAAACTTTTAACAGTGACTTAGCAGTCTTGTTGATTGTTGAGTTTCTTGTCCGAAGATTACGTTAGTTTAAGATTTACAGAGGCCAGCTGTTTTGTCGTATTTTTATTTGTAGTAATACGCGTTTCCGGATTTCGTCCAACTTCAGCTGCCGCAATACATACTTGTATCGCCAGTAACACATCATCAACACATCGACTGCGTTTTTTGTGATGCAACCACCCTGTGCAAAACAACAATTGGTTTCGCTAATCGTATATTTATAATGTATTACGTGTTACGGTCACAACTTTCTATACTGCTTGCTTTTTGCTTCTTTTTGCCGCATTTGTAAGCCCGACAGAAACACTTTTTCTTTTTTTCATTTCATCCATCCTTGCTTGGACGGGTGACAGACAATATTCACATATATAACCAGAAATATATAAACCAGCAGCTGTATTTTTATCTCTGATTTATTCAAGAGGCAACCGGTTTTGGCGTTCCATCACGCCATGATGAAGCCTCTGAACAACATTTATAGACGAAAAAAAATCGCAACACCAAACTACAATTAATGTAGAATAATGAAATTTCGGAAATACATCTGTCTAGGTAACATATGTAAGTGATTTACATTGCAAGTGCACAGTTAATGTAAGCGCGAGGTAAGCCATTGCAAATGTGAAATACTGGTACATTATCATCCGGTGTAAGCACCAGAACGTTTAATTGAAACATGGAAACGTGCATGCAATATGTTGTATAGGTGTCGGTTGTCAGGTTATGGGATGGCGTTCCGTGCCTGTTGCTCTTATTCAGTCAAAACAACGATAGTTAACGCTTGCTGTGGATAACACTGGAGTTGTCGTCCAATGGAGTCCCATACTCACATTGGGGGATCGAGCAAACAAAAGCTCTGTAGAACATACTGGTTTACCACAGTAAGTGAGCGAGTGTTATCTTGTTGGGAAACACCCCGTAGAATGCTGTTTATGAATAGCAGCACAATAGGTCGAATCACCTGATTGACGTACAAATTTGGAGGTAGGGTGCGTGGGATACCCACGAGAGTGCAGCTGCTGTCAGACAAAATCGTACTCCGGACCTTAACTCCAGTGTGTCCAGCACGCATTCAGGTTGACTGGAAGCACTCAATTGGCCTCCTTCTAACCACCGCACGGCTATCACTGGCAAAAAGGCAAAACCAGCTTTCATCAGAAAACTGCCTCCAATGAGCTCTCACTTGACACCATTGAGGTTCCGAATTGCGGTGGTTTGGGGTCAGAGGAATGCATGCTCAAAGCGTCTGGATCTGAGGTGACCCTGAAGTAACCGATTTGTAACAGTTATGTCACTGTGATGCCAACTGCTGTTCAGATTGCTGCTACAGAAGCAGTACGACGTGCCGAGGCTGTTCCACGAACACGATGGTCTTCCCTCTCGATAATGCCAAGCGGCCGTCCGGTGACTGGTCTTCTTGCAGCTTCTCATGGCCATATTACACGACCTCGTTCAAACTCAATGAGGTGTTGATGAGGACGCCTATGTCTCCTTAAAGCCATTTTTAACCAACATCAACTTACCACGGCCATTGTCAAACGTAAGTAACACTTACTTCCAGTACAGTGTGTATTTAAAACTAACCTGACTAGTATCCTCATGATAGCGCCACTTTCATGCGAATGGCTTCGAAATTTGATAAACATCATCTTTCAGATGTACTAATACGCCTGCCGAATTCAGTTTATGTTGCACAACTGGTTCTTTATGTTGCGATATTTTTACGGTCACTGTAGTAACAACAATACAACATTAGCGGTCGCATAAAAGTATGGGTAGAAAGCTTATTATCACTGTACAAAATTAAATTACGGAACTCATAAGTAATGGTAACAATGTGGTATAGTACATTACCACCTATAAATTGTACTGTACCAGATTGTTACATTTAGTTACAGGTCCCGTAACGAAGCTTTGTACATTTAATAGAGTATAGTTCATATGAAATTTGTTACCCACAATTTTATACGACCTCAGTTGCTGTACTGGTATTACAACATTGGCAAAATGGAATGGTGATGGCATAATGGATGCCGAAGCCGGATGCCTCTGAGATGAAAATTCAGCTGTTGGTCTATTTATTGCTGGTTATACAGTTTCTGTTTGTCTGATACGCAAACGTCTGGAGCGTTCGCCACGTTGCCGACTCACATGTTTGTGATATCGTGAACTACATTTAAGCCAAAGTTTGATTTTAATTACAGCCGGCCGGTGTGGCCGTGCGGTTCTACGTGCTTCAGTCTGGAACCGCGTGACCGCTACGGTCGGAGGTTCGAATCCTGCCTCGGGCATGGATGTGTGTGATGTCCTTAGGTTAGTTAGGTTTAAGTAGTTCTAAGTTCTAGGGGACATGACCACAGATGTTAAGTCCCATAGTGCTCAGAGCCATTTTTTGATTTTAATTATTTTTTTATTTTAATTATTGCTGCCATCAGAATTTAATTTAAATTTCTGTTTGACTACAAAATTAAAGTAGCTTATCGTGCAATGTACTGAGTCAGTCGCGGTAATTTTACTGGCTTATCTCTTTTTAAAAAACATTACTTTAACAATTGATACGCGTCGTTATTTTCCAAGTGCTGTAGTGACTGACTAAATTACATTGAATATCACAAAAGCACAGCACGTTTTTATAAAGGAATACATCACGTTTTTATAAAGGAATTAGTACTGCATATTTCACTCACAGTTAATAAACTGACCTACTAGACTGACATTTAGAATGAATAAAGGCAAAAAAAAAAATCCGAGCCTATAAAATAACCTAGGTTTGCTCAATGCATTGCATATCAATCAATTTTAATTCCCTTAGTCGTACTGGCTGGTTCCTGTATTTCTCAATCATGTAACACGTTTATTTTCAAAACAGATTAAATAAAATAGGACGAGTATTATAATTTTAAGTGGTATGAAGAGTGTCATTTTAGTGGCTGTATTGGACACTTTCAGACTTTATACAGCGACTAGTTTTCAGTACTCAATATAATGGGACATTCTGAGGGAACAAAGCCCTGACACACCGAAATTAGCTTCCTGGAGACATCTTCCTGAGTTTCTCAAGCGGATGGAAAAACCTGCAGAGAAATACTGCATAATGTCTCTGCCAGGACACCCTGTGGGAAGGACGAGGCCACCGCACCGCGAACAATGGCATCTGTATTTTCCCCTTATTTCACTTGATAGTCGTGGTAAACGACATGTTTCTTTGGCAGCTAAAGGTAGCTCTCGTTAGTAGTACAACTGGTACAATTATATCAGTCAGACCGTGGTTTATGGATTTATACTCACTTCCTTAAAGTCTAAACCATTCAAAAACCATTCCATAATATTTCCCGCTTTGCAGCCACGTCAAAATGAAGTATCGCAATCTGTGCTTTGAGTGTAGGTGTACTGTCTGAAAATCTGTACGTTTCTGGGCGCTTCAGTCCAGAACCACGCGACTGCTACGGTCGCAGGTTCGAATCCTGCCTCGGGCATGGATGTGTGTGATGTTCTTAGGTTAGTTAGGTTTAAGAAGTTCTAAGTTCTAGGGGACTGATGACCTCAGATGTTAAGTCCCATAGTGCTCACGGCCATTTGAACCATTTTTTTGAAAATCTGTACGTTGTTTGGATTGATAGGCTTTCTGCAGCTGGAAGCTCTCGCTGATATTGCGTGGACTGTCTGTTGAGTCTTAAGTTTTCCGATGACGGTCTGGAAAACTAAAGCCAATTCGTCACAAAATACAAAAATAAGCATTATTGTGGAACGTTAGTACTATACAACTGCATTTTAATTTTGGCACGTTAACGAATGTTCAAAAGTTATAACACAGAAAGATCAGTGAACGTAACAAAGTACCATGACGGTTACATATTCCTCTATAGCAACAGGTGAAGGGAGAATGAACCAGACGGTCGGTGGGAAAAGTCGCCCGTGTAACGTCTTCGCTAACCACCCTTCTAAGGATTTCCATCAATAAATTGTACGAGTACAGGAGAGAGCTGCAGCCTGTTGCAGCAACGGACGTCACTAACTGTGGATGAGAAACTCCCTCTGCACATGTTTGCTATACCACTCATGCGTAATGTAACTGATTAAATTTTCGAGTAGTTCGAACTGCAGATGCGGACTGCTGCGTTTCCAACGTTTTCCGTTTACTAATAAAACTGACTAAACCCGCAGGCGTATATCTAAATGGTTAATCCGATTTTGTCGATCGACATGTCTTTAGAAAGCTATTAGTGTAAACCTGAATTCATATAAATTACAGGCATGTAACTTGAATAGTAGATGAGTTATTGGAGGTCAAGGTGGCTGATCACTGTCAATCGTGTCAGGCCATAAGTACTCCGCAGTTACACGAAAAACGGTAGCAGCATGCTTATAAATACATTTATTCATTTATGTCTTTGTTTATAACCGATGTATACTATTCATGAAGAAATTGGTCAGTTATTTACTGTGTTATAGAAAGCACAGAGCCATTAGGCTACTGGCTTGCTTCTGTTCTATTCCTTTGATATATGTTTATTTAATTTGTTTATGCATTTAATAATTTGTGTTAGAGCGTGTTTATGGTCCAGCCATAGGAATATTTATTTAATTTCAAGTTACTTTAAAGTAAATCCAGTATTTCGAATGTGTGTCATTATGTTTGTGAGTGTGCATTGGCTTGGAGAGAGGGCGGGAGCACTCTAGTCACAGCGACCGTTCCAAAAGGGACACGTGAAGAGACTGTATGGAAGTGGGAGAGGTGCATCGTTTCGAGAGAGGACAGGGGGATTCTGGACAGCACGGGAGAGGACATGAGAGAGTCCTGGACAGAACGGCATTACGGATGCACGGTCGCGGGAAAGGCTGGCTGTGGAGCAGCGACATATAGTCGCGAGAAAGACTTGGAGAATGGAGCAGTTTGCGCGTGATGGTGGGAGATAGAAACATTTCGTAGTGCCGACTTTTGCACTTGTGAGACTTCCGTGGCTTCTGCAGAGAATACGTAGTATGCGTTTAGAAGAGATTATCTCGTGAACTACGTTGCAGTTCATAACTAATTATGTGAAGTAGGAATCTGTTGTTTCCCTTGTATTCCAGTTATATTTTAATTAATTCCTGGACCAACGACATCAATTAGTGTTTTACAGTAACAAAAGGCATTCTTAAAGGTACTTCTGCTATCGTACTCATAATTTAAAGTCGTCAAAATAGTACCTGGAGAATTTATTTAACTGCAAACTTTCATGTATAAATGTCTATGTTACGTTCAAAATTCGCAATTTCCGAGTGATAGGAACCTTCAAAAATTCAATTCAGGTGTATATTCATATTGTATACTGTAGACCATGCAGTATTTGGTATGTAATGCGGCAACAACGGATCTCAGCCCCTTAGACAACGAAACCAGACAAAACTTTTAACATATCAAATTTGAGTCAGAGGGTACGTAGTCGTGGGCCACGTCGCTCATTATTTTTATTTAAAAGCCCACAGTCTATACTATTAAGTCTCAGAACTTCTACTGACTCAATGCTGCAAGACAGTGGCCCCAATGTATGGATCACTTATTGTAAGGAGAACTAGTTATTACAAGTTTTAGTGAGTGAATTTGTGAGTGTAAAACATATGACATATATGACCGTAGCCTATGACTGCATTGACGTGGACGCTTGAGTTATTTTCTCTGCCAAGTGACAGTAAAATTATTGCTTGATATTAATTTGAACTTGATACCCCTACGCGTTGCTGAAAAACACAGGTCTTGACAGACGAACAGACAGACAGGCGGAAGGACACAAGTTGATCCTACGAGTATGAGGGTTTCGTTTTTACCGATTGAGATACGGTACACTTGAAAGTAAACACACTGTTTATTATTTCAAAAAAATACATATTGTTAATATGAATGATAAAAACTGCGAGTTGTTATTCATAAAGCGATTGTTCTTCTTCTGCTATGAAATAACCTCTCTGTAAACCAGTAATTTTTTTATATTGATGTTATAAGTCCCGAAAAGAAAAGAATTGAACATAATATTTTATATTATTCCGCATTTATACAAATATATTAATTTAAACAGTTCGTATTCATACGCATTAAATTCGGTTTGTATCGCATTTAATCCAACCGGAGCAATTACTTACATACTGTAGGTATTCTGTCAGCATATTCAGCTGCCAGAATGACAGGATCCACTTTTATACACTGCGGCACGTTGAAATACACATATTACTACACTGATCTAACTGATACAACTTCATTTTGTTGACGAGAAAATACGTAATAAAGTATTGGAATGTTGTTCTTACATTTTGCCGCCAGTGATACCCTTTATATTACACAATCATTAATGGACAGTAAATAAATGCCTTAAACTGGAATGTTTGATGTATTTGTCTGCACCATCAGCTCTTTACACGAGTATTGCCTCACGATACATGTCCACTACTGCTGCTTCACCTTTTAACGTTCTATTATTATTTTGGGTAAGTGGTGGGCTATACTCATCAGTCATTCTTCTATCAATGTACTCAGTAATACCACACAAGTAATCTAATTGCAGCCACGTATAGCGTAATTTAAAACCGATGCGCTGCGCATTCTCTACGTCGATAACAACTTGAAAGTCCTTGTTTGGCGCTAGCCGCACATTAACACATTTCGAATCAATTGCTGTTAAATTGTCGTACTACGAAGGGTAGTGACACTATTCAGCTAGTAGTATAGTAGCAGCAGTAGTAGCGGCAGCAGCAGTCGAATGCAGTTTGCCTGGTGCTGCCACTGGCTGGCGTTGGTCGAACGCCAGCAGGTGCGGCAGCCCGAATGAAGGCTTCTGCTGCTGCTGCTATCTGAACGCCAAAAGGTGGGGGAGCTCAGTTGCTGCTGCTGCCGCTGTTGGTGGATGTGTGGAGTCACGCAGTTCTGCAACAATAATAAAACAACAACCTAAGTATATATGCTCAGATATAATAAATAACAACAGCAATAATAATAATAATAATAATATACTAATAATATTAATAACAATAATGAGCAAGTACTTACTTTAGTATGCAGGCTCATTCTTCTTCCTGGCTGTTCGCTGTTGCTCTCTGTGCTCCATCAAGGTTACTGCTCGAAGTAACCATGTGGCGCTGGTGCTGCTCGCACATATGATAGTATGAATTGCTATTCCGGGCTTACGAACCTAATTGGCCGAAAGGTGACATTACTCAATCGCTTTGGAGCAGGGAAAGGATGGGGAGGGGGGGGAGGGGGAGGGATACCCCTACGCGTTGCTGAAAAACACAGGTCTTGACAGACCAACAGACAGATAGGCGGAAGGACACAAGGTGATCCTACGAGTATGAGGGTTTCGTTTTTACCGATTGAGATACGGTACACTTGAAAGTAAAAAACTTGTGTTAGCCACTGTGGCGATCATGTAAGACATCAATTGGAGACCAGTTAATTAAGATTTTATCAGGGATCAAGGGTCAAGTCGTAAATTAGAAAGAAATTTCCCAGAACTCCCACTGTCATACTATTGCCGCGTCGCAAATGTGTTGATCTACAGATGTGTCTTAGTGGAAGAGGAGAGTCCACCTGCATTAATTTCTAACACTGAGCACTACCAGTCTTCGCGCTGTGCATATACCGAATCATTTTGGCCGAAGTACAGATGCCGATGGGTTTGCAAAATGGTTCAAATGGCTCTGAGCCTATGGGACTTAATATCTGAGGGAGGTCATCAGTCCCCTAGAACTTAGAACTACTTAAACCTAACTAACTTAAGGACATCACACACATTCATGCCCGAAGCAGGATTCGAACATGCAACCGTAGCAGTCACGCAGTTCCGGACTAAAGCGTCTGGAACCACTCGGCCACCGCGGCCGGCGATGGGTTACATTTCAAGAAAAACATCCTGGTTACAAGCGAATTGATCGCGATTATTTTTATTAAGTCTCAGCTTTGTACCAGTATAAGAACTTTTAGTGTATGAACGTTTATAAATGTATTTCATCCTATGAAGATTAGTGTATGTAGGTGTTACTAATGGTGATTCAATGAACCCTCAGCCAAGAACTTAAACGTGATTTGCAGAGTATCCATGTAGATTTAGATGAATGCATGTATCTTCGAAACCAGCTAGGTTAGTGCTTTTGTGTTAGAGCCTATTCTTTCGCTCTGAAACTAAATCAGTTTTTTCTAAATGCAAGTGAAATGCTTCATCTCAAATTGCATAGTGCAACAGATACACAAAGTTACTTAAACAGTTGGGAGTGTTAGGCTAAGAAAAACTGCAAAATATCGTGTCTGTAACAGCTTAAATGAGAATTTTAACGCATTACACTGAGCTGACAATAATCATGGGATACCTGCTAATATCGTGCCGGACCTCCTTCTGCCCAGTTTAGTGCAGCATCTCGACGCAACATGGATTCAATAAGTCGTTGGAAGTCCCCTGCAGAAATACTGAGCCATGCTGCCTCTATAGGTGACCACAGTTGCTAAAATGTTGGCGGTGCAGGATTTTGTGCACGAACCGACATTTCGATTATATCTCATGAATGTTCAATGGGATTCCTGTAACCCCTTTTCACATACACTGAGGATGGCAATGTCATCAGAGAATCTTATGATTGATATCGCTTCGGTTTGAATTTTAATCCAACTCTTGAACCTTTCTTTTATGTCCCTCATTCCCTCTTCGATGTATAGATTGAGTGGCCAAATCGTTCGCTCGAACTGTCCAGCATTTCCTTCACACCAATCGCGAACAACTGTGGCCCAATCAGATTGCGAACTGTTATCCAAAAAAATTCCTTCGTTGTTTGGGAACATTAAGTCTGTGAATGCCTGCAAACGGTCTCCAAGTAGCCGATACGGAGCCACAACCAGCTTGCACAGTGCCTTGTTGTAACTTGGTTCCATGGCTTCATGCGGTTTGCGCTACACTCGAACTGTATCATCAGCTCTTACCACCTGAAGTCAATACTCATCTAACCTGGCGGCAGTTTTCTAGTAATCTAGGGCCCAACCGATATGGTGGTGAGCTCAGGACAGGCTAAGGAGGCGATGACGTGGTATTCGTCAAGGCGTCGGTCGTTTGCTGCCATAGCCCATAAACGGCAAATATCGCCCCACCGTGCTAACGGATACGTTCGTCGTACGTCCCGTCTTGATTTCTGCGATTATTTCACGCATTGTTGCTTGCCTGTTAGCACTGACAACTCTACGCAAACGCCGCTGTTCACCGTCGTTAAGTGATGGCCATAGGCCACTGCGGTATCCGTGGTGAGAGGTAATTCTAGGCACACTCTTGAGACTGTGGATCTTGGAATATTGTCTTCCATGACAATTTCCGAAATGGAATGTCCCATGCAACTAGCTCCAACTACCATTCCACGTTCAGAGTCTGTTAATCGCCATCGTGCGGAAATAACCACTTCGGAAACCTTTTCGCATGAGGCACCCAAGTCCAAATGACTCCTCCGCTAATGCACTGCTCTTGTGTTCGCAATACTACCGCCATCTAAAGATGTGCATACCTCTATCCTACTACTTCTGATCCGGCCGTGTGGCCGAGTGGTTCTAGGCGCTTCAGTCTGGAACCGCGCGACCGCTACGGTCGCAGGTTCGAATGCTGCCTCGGGCATGGATATGTGTGACGTCCTTAGGTTAGGTAGGTTTAAGTAGCTTAAGTTCTAGGAGACTGATGACCGCAGATGTTAAGTCCCATAGTGCACAGATTCATTTGATCAATTTGAACGACTTCTGCCACTTCAGCATATACACTCTTTAAGAAGACATTTGAAACCTAATCTTTCTTTGATAAATGTAGTTGCAGCATTTTGATAAAGAAATAACGATACATTCACGTATTGATACGGTAGATAAAGAATAGCCTCAAGGTGACGGCTCAGTGCTCAGTTTTTGTCTTACTTCTGTTTCATGGTATTGAGCAATTACTACTTGATACTTCTTATCAGTGAGGATATGTTGTCAGGCACGTGAACCTGCGTTACATACACACATGAAACTCCTTTACTAGAGATCGTCCATTATTTCAAAGAATTTGGGATTATACTCTCTGTTGACACACGAAATTCATCGGGAAATCTGATCTCCGTAGACTCTCCAGTCTCCTATGTGTTTAGCATATGCCTACCACAAGTGGGATGTGGTTCGACTAAACAGATTCACACTTCTGACGAGGATAACATCATTACAACACGCTTCATTGCGATTTTACTGAAAAAATCCCTTAAACATTTTGTTACTCATAAATAACATCATTATGTAAAATCTATGAAACTAATTGAAAATGATCTTACAATTTTAATTCACGAGGTCTGAATGGTTTCGAGTAGTTTGACGCCTCCCGTTGCTCCCTATATTGTTCTCTTCCTTTCTACACATGGAATACTTTTATTTAGTTTTACTTGTTATAGTGACTACATTTCTTCCATCTGCTAGTAGCTAGTTAATTATTTCATACATACCTTACCGAATGAAACAGTGACATACCCCGTCACCAGGTAACAATTCCTTATTTCTTTGTCTACTATTTTTCAGGAACTTCTTTTCGCATGTTATAGAGCTTCTAATTTATAATGTTAGACATTGTTCTCCCACATTGCCAGCACATCCCACGTCGTCTCCTCAGTATTTCAGATGGTCTAAATTTCACTTCTAGATCTTTATATTCAGCTACAGCTTTATCTGCATCGTACTATCTCAATAAGAATACTACCGTCTTCTATCAGAATATTTTATTCCTCTATGGCCTACATGTTTCGGAGTTCTTACCCTATTTTAAAGAACTAACTAATGTTTCTCAGTCTTCAACCAAGTTGTGACTATGAACTACCAAAAAATAAATGATTCGTACCCAAAATAGGTTTGATACTGATCATTTACACCCAGATGCAGAATTCTTTAATGCCTTACTGCAAAATTTTGATCCTTGATCTAACACTCCACGAAATACATTATTTTTACCACCAACAAGTATGTCTATGTCTACTCGTATACCCTGCAGATCACTGTGTAGGGCATTGCAGAGCTATTAGGACTGTTTCCCGTTCCATTCACGAATGAAGTGCTGGAATAACGACCGTTGAAATGCTGCTGTGCGTGTTGTAACTAATCTAATCCTGTCCTCACTGTGATTACGGCAACGACGTGTAAGCGGTTTTAGGTTATTTTCAGAATTATTATTTAAACCCGGTACTTAAATCTTTGTAAGTATATGTTTTCGGAACAGTTTATGTCTGTCTTGAAGTATCTGCCAATCGCTTCATTCAATATCTTTGTTACACCCTACCGCCAGTCCGACAGATCTTTTACCATTCTTGCTGCTCTTCTCTGTATTCGTTAAATATCCTCTGTTAGTTCTGTTTCCTGCTGGCCCCACACTTATGTGATATCTTAGAATGGATCGCACGAGTGGTATGTACGCAATCTCCTTTGTACACTGACTGCGTTTCCCTGGTATCCCACCAATAAGCCTCTTGCCTTCTGTGTCCGCGACTGTGCTTATGCGATCGTTCCATTTCATGTCCCTACAAAATGTCACTCCCATGTATTTGTTTGAGTTGGCCGATTCCGATGAGGACTTACTGATGTTATAGTCAGAGGGTACTAAGTTTCGTAATTTTGTGAACTGCACGATGTTACATCTCTGGACATTTAAACTGGTTGTCAATTTTCCCAGCACCTTGAAATCTTGTGAACATCTCAGTGAATATCTGTGTTGATTCTGTAGACTGTACTTCATCACAGATAATGTAAATCGTCTACGAAAAGTCTGAGATTCCTATTAATATTGTCCGAAAAGCAATTAATACAGAACCTGAACAGCAAGGGACCAAGCAAACTTTACTGCCGAAGTTACTACTACACCTGTCAATGACTCTCACTCCTAGGAAACTTGCGGCGCCCTACCAAAAAATTCTCAATCCTGTTAACAAATTTTGCTTTACCTCGCACGGTCATACTTTTGATAATAAACGTAATTGTGGTACAAAGTCAAACGATTCCGGAAATCTAGAAACACTGCATCTACCCTACTGGCTTGATCCATGGATGTTAGTATGTCATGCGATAAACGTGCGAGTTGTGTTTCACACGATCGATAATTTATGAACTCGGCATGATGTAGTCATTCAGGAGGTGGTCATTGAGTTGAGCTAGGAATACGTTCTAATATTCCAAAACAAATGGATGTCAAGGATACCACACTGCTGGTATGATAAACCGCAATAATGGAGAAGACCACCTTGGCTACTAGGATTCATACTTTATCAGTCTTTCCAAATACATCTAGCTAGTCTCATCCTGCAGGGGCGTTGATTGATCTGTCTGTATGTAATGGATAAATACTGAAAAGTACATTTTAATAATTAATACTAGACTGGTGTGCCAAATTGCGGGAAGAAAGTAACTTTTGAATTATATGTCGCTGCCAAGCAACATGGCTCGATGAAACTTGTACCTTACATAGAGAGAACTGGTGCAGCACAGTACAGAAGGTAATTGAAGGAAATACGCAATTAGACACCAAGCGCACTGAAGTCACCGCGATTTATGATGGTCCACTGGGCATTACAAAAGTTGGGACATGGTCCTTAACAGGATGTGTGATCACCACTGGCAGCAATGCATACCCAACAACTTGCTCCCATGCAGGTAACAAGGTTGGTAAAGACTACTTGTGGTAGGGTGTTCTATTCCTACACCAGCGCGGTTAACAACTGCTGGAGATCGTTGGAGCATGCGGACGTGCTGCATTACGACCCCCCATCGGATCCCACACGTGCTCGATGGGATTTAAGTCGCTGGGTCGGGCAGGTCAGTCCATTCAGCGAATGTCCTCTCCTTCCGAGAGCTCCTTCATATGTGCTCTTCGATGCAGTGGCACATTTTCATCCATAAAAATGGCCGAATGCACCCCTGAAAAGAAGCAAATCAAGAAAGAATGTTGTGCCACAACAGCGTTGGCCGGTGAGTGTACCGTTTTGAAAGATTTGTTCAGTAGGCCTATACAACATTATATCTCCCCATAATATACTTAATGTCTAGACCACCAAAACGATTCTTTTCCATAATGTTCCTGGATGCATTAACTGCTCCCCACACCCTCCATACGAGGGAACTACACAGACTAAATCTAGTTGCGACCCCACTCCTTGTTGGTCAGTCTCTATGCTCTTGGCACCATTGCATGGTGCAGAATACGTGCGATTGTCAACGGAATACAACGCAATGGTCATCGGCCAAAGACACCACACCCATAAAGTCACCGTGCCACTGACGAGCGTGAGATTGTGTATGTTACAGTCCTGTTAAATGTTGCTCCAGTTGCACCCGCTCTTTGAGGGGGCCCCTTCTTGCCTCTTGCACAATGCAGCGCTCATCTGCCGCTGTAGAAGATCGTGGCCGACCACCTCCTCCCCTTTGGCCAACAATGCCTGACGTTTGGAACGATTGGCATGCACGCGAATTATGCTCTGTGTAATACTATACTCCTGCTCTACAGTAGTTACAATTCGTCCTGCTTCCAATTTCTCAAAGATTATTCCCCATGTGAAGTCATCCGTGTGTTGTCTCTGAGCCATGGTATAATTAAGGACACTACCAAAGGGCACTGCAACTTCTCGTTGACTGATTCTGATATTTGTTTCCCTTTCTTTCAAACATCTCATTTACCTGGGTATCCCCATTTGGCGCTATAGTCATGCTGATCTCGCGCCAGGTAATATCCAGATTTCTGTGCACAACTGGGAGATCTCAGGTGACATGCTGCCGCAAGTTCATTCACTTCCGCCCAGTAGGTAATATGATGTGTTGCTTTATACATCTCGTCTTCGAGTTTCGAAGAGCAGTGTACATGGTTAGCGGAAACTATAGCTTAAGGAATTGAGTAAAATGAGTAAATAAAACTTTAAGTGTTTAATTTTAAAAAAATTATTGTCAAAAATTTCCCAAAAATATGAAACACGTGTAGCTAATAAAGCTATGAGATCCCTGGCTCACGGTTTATAAGATGGTGCGAATGATAGTGTTTTCGGCTACAAACACACACACATACACACACACACACACGCACACGCACACCACATACACACATGCACACATACACAGTTGCGTAAACACTTGTTATATATTCGTTAGCTCAAGTTTCCTGCGGTTTCGGGAAAGTAATTGAACTGTTATGTTCGCTGCTGAATCCTAACCATTTTGTCAAAGCTTTGCAGTTTTCATACCTACTCACGCTGGAATCAGAAACCTATTACCGTTTTCTGAATTTGAAAGAACCTGTGAGCGGAATGTAATATTTGTTACTACATAGTACATTTTGGCTCTGTTAAATCACTGTATTCTAAGTGAAACTCGCTAACATTTGATGATAACGTAGTCCTATAGGGGTAACACATGTTTGTTCTAGCAAATAACGATCTAAGTAAGAGGGCTACAAGAAACAAACTGTCATTACTTGACATTTTCGACTTTTTTCAGAAGCTTTTAAATAATGAACGTTTCACTGCATCAAACATCAATGTCGGGGGAAGATGATAATGCACCAAGTTTTCACTAGGAAAAAGTGATTGATGTTATTTACTGGCTAATGTAGCTTTTCATTAATTTCAAGTTGAAGCCTACTTAAGGTTATGTGCCACTGTTGGTACAATAAACGAAGTACCATCACCTGGCGTTTTTTAGAGGTTTCTAACTAATGTTTCACGTCACCATACACGAATTTAAGGGGGAATTTCAATAAATTTGAAGTGAGGTTCTGCATTTAACTCATCTTTAATTAATACTATTTTCTTCTTTTTAAATTGCTGTGTTATCGTTGCTGTTTTCTGAGAGACCTGGCGCATCTAACCAGGTATACATGTTATTATTAACATCCTCTTAGATGTATGGAACAGTAATGTGACAAATTAAGCTGTCAGCATCCGCAGAACATAGTTTAATATGGTTCACTGGGAAATTAATTTGCACACTGCGGTAGTGAGAGTCTACAAGGAGAACCTTCGAAGGCCAGCCGGCGTGGCAGAGCGGATCTAGGCGCTTCAGTCTGGAACCGCGTGACCGCTACGGTCGCAGGTTCAAATCCTGCCTCGGGCATGGATGTGTGTGATGTCCTTAGGTTAGTTAGATTTAGGTAGTTATAAGTTCTAGGGGACTTATGACCTCACATGTTAAGTCCCATAGTGCTCAGAGCCATTTGAACCAAGAACATTTCAAATATCTAAATTAGGATGGATTGGATTGGATTGTTTGGGGAAAGAGACCAAACAGAGAGGTCATCGGTCTCATCGGATTAGGGAAGGAAGTCGGCCGCACCCTTTCAAAGGAACCATCCCGGCATTTGCCTGGAGCGATTTAGGGAAATCACGGAAAACCTTAATAAGGATGGCCGGACGCGCGATTGAACCGTCGTACTCCTGAATGCCAATCCAGTGTGCTAGCCACTGCGCCACCTCGCTCGGTCTAAATTAGTCATTCCTACTGCTAATGTAACACAATATTAAAATTATTAAATTCATGGTGAAACCATTTTCTATAGACGTAACATTCTTTTTAATGTTTGAATTAGCATTTAATGCAATAGCAACACATCTACCTTTCCACAGCGTCACAAATCTTAATCTCTTTTTCGGGGATTGAACATAATTCTACCAAATTTGCTGCTGTCCGTAAGTCGGAATAACGATCTTCTCAAAAATCATTATTTGCATTCATACATTTCGGACAATTAATTGCACTGTATCATTTCCTCCACTGAGCTTGTCTAAATGATAAAATTCCATGAATCTTAACAATAGTAATGTACGGTCACACACTGATTTTGATTAAGTGGTGAGTAAATGGTGACTGAAAAGAAGCAGCATAATAAGTCAGCCTCATTCTGTCGACAGCTTAGTAAATAGGACAGAGAAGGGGACAGAGGTCCACACCACTGAAAGAAGGAAGAATCAACGGCGTAAGGTTGCAGAAGAGAATTGAAAGCACGGCATTACAGACACATAATGTGTACCCACATCACATGTGTTCAGTAATTGGAAAGTTGTCATTAGAGCTCTCCATGAGCGAAAGATTCCGAACTGGTCCCCCGTTATGATCTCTGTGAGGGGAGTGGCAAGAGGCAGGCGCTCATTAGGAGAAGATTGAATAAACAACAAAAGGGTAAAGTTCTAAGAGTCGGAGCATGGAATATCATAAACTTGAACTTGAAATGGAAGCCAGAAAATCTGAAAATGGAAATATGAAGGCTTTATCTATATACGGAGGGAGTAAGTAAAGTGGTCAGACGAATGTAGGGTAACAACAACAGCAAACAGAAACTGATATAACAGGACCAAGATTCGTTATATCAAGGAAGGAAAGAGAGTGTGTACTGTGAACAGTTCAGTGATAGGATTGTTCTCAGCAGAATCAAGAGCAAACTAACACCGTCAACAATAGGCCGTCGTCACAAGAAGTAGATCATGAGATAGAGAAAGTATATTTGAATATTGAACGGACAGTGCCTGAGCTCGCTAAACGAAATTATTGTACTGTAAACATAAAGGGATGTATAGAGTAATTGAGAATTCGATAGAACAAAGGGTGAAGGAGGTAGGAGTAGAGGACAGAGAACTGATGACTTTACTGAAACATTTGCACGGAAAGGATATGAAAAACATCGAGCAGATATGTACTGCCGCTCGGGATTAGCCGAGCGGTCTTAGGCGGTGCAGTCATGGACTGTGCGGCTGGTCCCGGCGGAGGTTCTAGTCCTCCCTCGGGCTTGCGTGTGTGTGTTTATCCTTAGAATAATTTTGGATAAGTAGTGTGTAACATTAGGGACTGATGACCTTCATAGTTAAGTCCCATAAGATTTCACACACATTTGAACATTTTTTGAGACATGTACTGAATGGTTCAAATGGCTCTCAGCACCATGGGACTTAACATCTGTGGTCATCAGTCCCCTAGATCTTAGAACTACTTAAACCTAACTAACATAAGGACATCACACACATCCATGCTCGAGGCAGGATTCGAACCTGCGACCGCAGCGGTCGCGCGGTTCCAGACTGAAGCGCCTAGAACCGTACGGCCACACCGGCTGGCAGACATTACTAATTCTGTTCTGATTCAATGCTCATGTGTGAAATTAATGTTTCAAAAAGTATTCTCATGTTTACTTGTATTCTTTTGTAAAGCTTGTATTACTACAAATGTTATCTATATTATTATGTTTTTAATGATGTTTTCTGTATCTTTCTGATTGTATTCTCATGTTACAAAATTGTAATTGACACTATTTCATCAAATTAAGCAACTTGTAAGCATTCATTTCAGTGCACACATTTCTGTTGGTCATAGTATATGCACAATATGTGAGAAGTTTGGACTGTTATTGTTTGCACGTGTGTTAATAATTCAGCAAGGGGCTGGTTAACAGCATTGCTGGTTCTAAGGACAATTCCAAAAACTTTGTGAGTGCACAAGTGGTGGTTTATGAACTTGTTATATTGTCTGCAAGACTCTTTGATGGTGATTGTGCGCCCATACAGTCGCAACAGATGGCTCCTGGCCATCTCTACAAGGACTGCAGTGTGTCTGCACCTTTGATGGCCCACCAGTACCATTATTTCTACAAGGACTGCATTGGGTCTGCACCCCTGGTGGCCCACCAATACCATAATCTCTACCAGGACTGCAGCGGGTCTGCTCTGTGATGACATAACTACCAATATTCTTCAAGCCTTCGACTGACTCTGCTGTGGGTTTGCTCTGTTGTGGCCCATTATCTGCCTGCATGTCAAGAGTTAGCACTGTCTGTCTGTTGAAAGGTCAATACTACTTAGTCTTCTACTGATCAGACTTCGTGCAATGTAATGACTATTGTGATGAATGATCAGGACTGTCTTCATGAGAACTATTTTTGCTTTTAACCAACATTGCATCAATAAGTGTGTGCATTTGATATCTTTGTTATTGTAATTATGAAAATTTTTTTCAATTCATTATTGGCCACTGCCCAAAACAATTTCTAAAATTTTTTGTGGGGAGCATGAGGGCTATGTAAGTAGGCCGTTTAGTTTTTTATGTTGGTAACGCCACGTAGCGCTATGTATGAAAATCACTGACTCTGCTGTGTGCAGTCTGTGGCTGGTTGGCATTGTTGAAATATTCGCTATTGTAGTGTTGGGCAGCTGGATGTGAATAGCGCGTAGCATTGCGCAATTGGAGGTGCGCCGCCAGCAGTGGTGAATGTGGGGAGAGAGATGGCAGAGTTTTGAGAGCGGATGATCTGGACGTGTGTCCATCAGATAGAGTAAATTTGTAGGACTGGATGTCATGAAATGTGTGTATATATATAGTGCAAAATGGCTAAGCAGGGATAACTAGAGGATAAATGTAAGGATGTAGAGGCTTATCTCACTAGGGGTAAGATAGATACAGCCTACACGAAAATTAAAGAGATCTTTGGAGAAAAGAGAACCACTAGTATGAATATCAAGAGCTGAGATGGAAACGCAGTTCTAAGCAAAGAAGGGAAAGCAGAAAGGAGGAAGGGTATATAGAGGGTCTATACAAGGGCGATGTACTTGAGGACAATATTATGGAAATGGAAGAGGATGTAGATGAAGATGAAATGGGAGATATGATACTGCGTGAAGAGTTTGACAGAGCACTGAAAGACCTGAGTCGAAACAAGGCCCCGGGAGTAGACAACATTCCATTAGAACTACTGACGGCCTTGGGAGAGCCAGTCCTGACAAAACTCTACGATCTGGTGAGTGAGATGTATGAGACAGGCGAAATACCCCCAGTCTTCAACAAGAATATAATAATTCCTATCCCAAAGAAAGCAGGTGTTGACAGGTGGGAAAATTACCGAACTATCAGTTTAATAAGTCACAGCTGCAAAATACTAACGCGAATTCTTTACAGACGAATGGAAAAACTACTAGAAGCCGACCTTGGGGAAGATCAGTTTGGATTCTGTAGACATATTGGAACACGTGAGGCAATACTGATCCTACGGCTTATCTTAGAAGCTAGATTAAGGACAGGTAAACCTACGTTTCTAGCATTTGTAGACTTAGAGAAAGCTTTTGACAATGCTGATTGGAATACTCTCTTTCAAATTCTGAAAGTGGCGGGTAAAATACAGGGAACGAAAGGCTATTTATAATTTGTACAGAAACCATATGGCAGTTATAAGAATCGATGGGCATGAAAGGGAAGCAGTGGTTGGAAAGGGAGTGAGTCGGGGTTGTAGCCTCTCCCTGATGTTATTCAATCTGTATATTGAGCGAGCAGTGAAGTAAACAAAAGAAAAATTCGGAGTAGGTATTAAAGTTCATGGAGAAGAAATAAAAACTTTGAGGTTCGCCGATGACATTGTAATTTTGTCAGAGACTGCAAAGGACTTGGAAGAGCAGTTGAACGGAATGGATAGTGTCTTGAAAGGAGGATATAAGATGAACATCAACAAAAGCAAAACGAGGATAATGGAATGTAGTCGAATTAAGTCGGGTGATGTTGAAGGTATTAGATTAGGAAATGAGACACTTAAAGTAGTAAAGGAGTTTTGCTATTTGGGGAGTAAAATAACTGATAGAGGTCGAAGTAGAGAGGATATAAAATGTAGACTGGCTATGGCAAGGAAAGCGTTTCTGAAGAAGAGAAATTTGTTAACAGCGAGTATAGATTTAAGTGTCAGGAAGTCGTTTCTGCAAGTATTTGTATGGAGTGTAGCCATGTATGGCAGTGAAACATGGACGATAAATAGTTTAGACAAGAAGAGAATAGAAGCTTTCGAAATGTGGTGCTACAGAAGAATGCTGAAGATTAGATGGGTAGATCACGTAACTAATGAGGAGGTGTTGAATAGGATTGGGGAGAAGAGAAGTTTGTGGCACAACTTGACTAGAAGAAGGGATCGGTTAGTAGGACATGTTCTGAGGCATCAAGGGATCACCAATTTAGTACTGGAGGGCAGCGTGGTGAGTAGAAATCGTAGAGGGAGACCAAGAGATGAAAACACCAAGCAGATTCAGAAGGATGTAGGTTGCAGTAGGTACTGGGAGATGAAGAAGCTTGCGCAGGATAGAGTAGCATAGAGAGCTGCATCAAATCAGTCTCAGGACTGAAGACCACAACAACAACTTATATATAATGACTTTTGAACATTATTAGGGTAAATACATTGTTTGTTCTCTATCAAAATGTTTCATTTGCTAAGTATGCCTGTCAGTAGTTAGTGCCTTCAGTAGTTAGAATCTTTTATTTAGCTGGCAGTATTGGCGCTCGCTGTATTGCAGTAGTTCGAGGTAAGTGATTCACGAAAGGTATAGGCTATTGTTAGTCAGGGACATTCTTTTGTAGAGATTATTGAAAGTCAGATTGCGTTGCGCTAAAAATATTGTGTGTCAATTTAGTATTAATCAGAATAGGTAAAGAGCGAAATGTCTGAGTACATTCAGTTCTGCTCAGCTATTTTAAAATCAAAGAATGTAAGAGGTTTATCAGCACAGTAATTCATAAATTTTTCTAAGGGGGCGTTTCACAGTCAGACACAAGGTGGGTGGTAGCACTCGCACAGAACTGATGTTCAAATTTCAGGTGTCGACACCATCGTGCAATCTGTGGTCATTGGATGGTCTTTTGCTAGATAAGGTCTCCGCGAGGCAACTGGTTGCACAGTGAAACAATGTCAAACGGAATGTTTGCATTCTACTGACACCAATAGATATAATCTGGGGTGCCATCCAAGCCATGTAATGTGGGGGATTGGGTAATGCTACGAAACTGTGGAGATGCAAACAAGGCTATTGATACAATAATCAAAAACTAGTGCTTCAATTTAAAGGGCCATATCAAACTGAAGATTCTCTAGGACCAGTTAATTCTATGCTAATTGATGTCCACACTGGAGCCAGCATGCGTGGTCATCTTTCTGATGTGCAAAAGGGAAACGCAGCTGGGAAAGGGGGAGGGGGGGGGGGGGAGTTGAGGGAATGAAAGGGGGATGCACCAGCTGGCACGTGTTTGCTAATCGATAATCAGTATGTATGCATAACCTTTGAGGATAGCGGGACTGAGGTGGTAGGCGACTCTAACATTTGGACAACTTTGGACTAGTGACAACAGCAAAGGACATGTGTGCCGAGGTCTGAGGTGTAACAGTGGACATGTATCTGCTCATTACGCGATAAGCCCCAATGTTCGCTGTGTTTGGAACTATTCGAAGAATTCTTTATGTGTTGGTTCCTATGAGAAAGCGACCAGAACGTAGCGTGTACTTAAATGGTATGTGGAGCTTATGAAAATCTGTGACGTGAGAGTGAACATTTATTTTGGACTAGCATGCTGAATCGATCTGAAAGTATTGCTGATAATAGTTCTGAAGACGCTAGTTCGCAATTATTGTTAAGCTTAAGCTGTGTTTATCACCCTGCCTTGAGCCGGGATTCGTAAAATTTATTTCAAAATAACTGAGATATGCTCTGAAGTATCTACATGTCAGGACCAGATTTTGTTATTATCTGCTTGTTGTCACAGGGCCGCGAGTACTTGTGCTGGGGTGTGGTGTATGTATGTGTCATCCCTGCGAGCCTCTGAAACTCCGCTAAGTAGGACAAGGGAACATATATGCAATGTGTGTATGTTGAAAATCTAAGTTTTAAAAGAAAATTGCCACAGCGGATTTATATTATTAAAAAAACATTTCTTTGGTGACTGGTTTATGTATGGTGTGCTTGATAATTTGATGGATGAGACTATTGAAATAAAATGCATTGTCGATCGGAACACTGGTATTTTTGTATGATGTTGTGACAGAAGAGGCATTAAGCGCAATCACCTAGCGTGCGGGATATGTCTCCGTGTTGCAGATGAGCCGTCTTCTACTGACAAATACTAGCTCTCGGCCTGTACTGCTGGGACAGAAAAGGCGGGTATCTCGCTGGTTAGGTATTAAGAGGAAATAGAGGGGCTACCGGCAGACTGACGATGACTGGGTTTAAGGTAAGACTGGAAACATACTCAGCTGGAGACTCTGCTCTGGAATGCTACAAAAGCACAATGAGGGGGATTATAAATTACGTTAAGTGCTGATGTACTAAAATTTATTATACTATATTTGATTTAATAAAAAGCACTCCGTCTTCAGGCCACAAGTGGCCCATCAGGATCATCCTATCACCATGTCATCCTCAGATGAGGATGTGGATAGGAGGGGCGTGTGGTCAGCACACCACTCTCCCGGTCGTTATGATGGTTTTCTGTGATCGGAGCCGCTACTATTCGGTCGAGTAGCTGCTCAATTGGCATCACGAGGCCGAGTGCACCCCAAAAAATGGCAACAGCGCATGGCGGCCTGGATGGTCACCCATCCAAGTGTCGGCCACACCCGACAGCGCTCAGCTTTGGTGATCTGACAGGAACCGGTGTATCCACTGTGGCAAGGCCTTTGCCCATATTTGATTTAATACGGTATTTGAAATAGTTATTGACTCTTGTAATTAAGTTTAAGAAGAAATAAGAACTAAGGAAAGGGGCTCTCTGAAGTATTATCGGTCACACATATTTCCAAGGGAAACAGTTAGTAGCACATGAACTGACTATCTGTGCCATACATTGAAAGGTGGCTACACTGAGTCGCAGCGCCAGAGATTGCGCCAAAGAGTATTATTCAGCCGCCTCCACTGGCAGTGCTTGTTGAGAAGTGGTAGTGGAGAGTTCTTGTCGAGAAGTCATGGTGGAGAGTGCTTATTGAGAAGTGGGCAGTAGGAGTTCTGATGTAGCCGTGACTAGTTGTGAGCATGTTGTATGCAGTTGTTCTGATGGGCGAGACAGCCGATGCTGTTCGATTGCGGATGTTGTAATGATCAGAGTGTATGTTTCGTCAATATATATGAAGGTAATAATTTTTTTTATTTCAAATGTCTTAAACAATAATGCCTCTTGGTCACAGGTTCAGTCAACAAAGCATCTGGCTTGTGTTCATGTATTAGAGTGTAATCCTGGTTTCTATGTGCAAGTATAGTATTTCAGTTTTATTTAATTAATTCAGTGTAAATGGTATTTAAAATATCTTGTCTTTTTGAGGAAGAACCGTGCCAGATGTGTACGTTGAATCACACTTCCACACACAGAACAGTTACACTTGTGCTTTGTTGTTCGTAGTTTTTGTTTCGTAGCTTTATAGTTGCTGGGGACTTAATTAATTAATTGTGTTAACGGAAATTTCCTTTCATTCTTGGTTGTTATTTTATGCAGTCAGATTGCGTACTAATACTAGTCAGGGCCAACCGGTTACGAGACTTCGTAACCGGACAGACAGCTACTAAAAATTAAAAATATTTGCGTTCTATATAATTATGCCCCCATGCACGTGGCGACCGCTGCTTCGGATCGTCCCTTGGCATCTTCTGATAGTAAAAATAGCAGACAGTAGTAATGTTGTAGTAATTCGTAGTTAAGTAATTGTAGTCTATTTTGCATGTGTAGATTTGGTAACTGAACATTTGTAGTTGTATTGTTATTCTTTTAATGGTATTTTGGCAGAATTTAATTTTTGATATCTTGTATACGGGCTTGACAATTTTGTGCAATTATGAAGATTTCAATTGTTCGTTAATCGTGTTTGTCGGAAAGCAACTCGTGTGAATGGTATTGTTGGAGATAAAGTGTCATTGTGTGTAATTTTCGTATAGTGACGAGTTTTTTATGTTTTGTAAATGATTACGCGGTCGATGAAAAAGGCAAAAATGATGTACAGTGAGAATGATGAAATTGTTAACATGGCGAACTCGTCGACACATGAGAACGGTATGATGAATAATGAAGTAGAAAACAATTTAATAAGTCGGGAAAGTAGTCTGGAACCAGTTCAAAATTTTTCACAATCAAAAAATTTTCAGAATTCGAGATTAATGACATAAGATTCTGGAATAGTATCGAACACAGATAACTTTACGGCTATTTCGAAGGAAGTTAGTTTTGCGGGAAATGTTAGGGGTGAAAAGAATTTCGAACCAGTTAATATGGAGCAGTTGATGAGTGCAATATTTAATTTGGGATCTGAATTAAAAACAGTGGGATCACGGATGGGAACAATAGAAACACGGTTAGACTCACTGGGATCGCAGTTAGGATCTGAATTAAAAACAGAGATGGGAACTTTGGCAACACGGTTAAAAACTGATATGGGAACAATGGAAACACGGTTAGACTCACAAATAGGAACAATTAAAACGAAGATGGAAACAATGGAAACACGGTTAGACTCACGAATAGGGACATGTTTCAAAAAGATGAAAGATGAATTAAAAAAAGAAATTAGAGAAGAAGTACAACCGATTCTGAATGCTCACAATAATAGATTAATTTCAATAGAAATCAGACAAAAGGAACAGGATAGAGAACAGCAAGAAAGAGATCGCGCGATAGTACAAAAATTTTCAGAGTTAAATTTACAACCTGCACACGATAAGGAAGAAATATTTGAAAGAATCGAGGAATCCGTACCAAATGACAGAATAAGTAACTTAACACAACAGGATGAACAATTAACTACTAAATGTGTCAATACTGAAACCCGAGTCGCGACACTTACGGAAGATGTAAATAAACAGAAAGAACAAATAGGTGACTTATCGGAAAGAGGTGAGGAGATTGCAGATAAATTGACAAGTCTTAGTTTAAATGGGGACAGAGATTCAGATGATACAGCTCCATTGCCATTTGCTGAAACAGAAGAGTACCAGAACATGAATAAACATGTTGAAAATCAGGGAAAACTTAATGAACGCATTAAAAGGGAATTTGAGGCATTAGGAAAGCAAGTTAAACAAATTGAAAGCGAAATCGTAGGAAAAGTCAGCAGAAGAAATTTGGAATCACAGATAGCAGAGGGGTTTGAAGAAAGTAATTTATTTCATTTACGAGAAGCAACAAGAGAGCGCCAGGCGCGCGAATTTGACAGTAATCGACATGGGGTCAGGGACAGACGCGGTAGGTCTTCGTCGCCACGAGGAGAAAACTTTGACTATAAACACTTCTTAACTGTTCGGAAATTTAAGATCTTTCGCAATTCTAAGAATGACATACATCCATGTTCATGGTTAGATCAATTTATGTACGCACTTCCACGAAATTGGCCACTAAGTCACAAACTGGAATTTATGTGTGGATATTTAGAAAACGACCCGGCGACGCGGATGCGCGCACTTATTAGAGATTGTAATAATCTAAACGATTTTTATCATGCATTTCTATCGCCATATTGGTCCTAAAACACGCAAGACAGAGTCAAACATAGTCTTATCATGCAGCGTAATTTTAAAGTCTGAGTTCCGCACGCCAGCAGAATACTTTGAAGACGTGATTCGAAAGAATCAATTCCTGTCCAATCCTTATAGCCCAACTGAATTAATTCGCATTTGTTTAACAAAGCTGCCACAATCCATAAGACAAATTGCTTTAGCCGGAAGATGTAAAGACGATATTGAGACTTTTAAGACGTTGCTACAAGAACTTGAGTATGACAACGACGCCGGAACTTCTCGTAATTTTTTCAGTAACAGTAATTACAATAGATTTTCAGAGAAAAGGGATAGTGATCGGAAAATGACTGACGTAACAGACAGGACAATAGATACCAGCCTTATGACAATAACAGACGGTCTAACAGAAATTACACAGACAGTTATAATAACGGAAATTCCTACCGGAATGATCAATCATACGGAAACAGTAATCGGTACCATCAGGACAGAAATTACTCATACAATAATAGGAATTCTTACTACAGAAATAACCAGGGTAGTAGATATAACAATAATTTCAGAAGTGACAGTCGAAATTACACAAGAAGTAGTCATGCAGATAGCCAGGAAAATAGAAATTTTAATAACAGACCCAACCAAGAATTTACTTGTAATAGACAGGAGGGACCTGATTGGCATCTACCACGTGACAGAAATTCAGAGAGACATGTGCAAATAGTAGAAATTGATCCGGGAAATGACGCGAATAATCAAAGACGTGACGCAAACAATCGACAATGACTTGTAGCTTAGGCTTCTGGCAGCAATATAGACGGTTCAGAGAGTAATGACACTACGAGTTTACACTACGTACGCCTTGAAGACATGAGAGACATTTTGCTAGACGAAAAGGAAAATAATGTAGACGCATTTTTACATCCTGTTATTGAAGTATGTGTGGGTAAGAATAAGTTCACTGCAGTTTTAGATTCTGGGAGCCCATTGAATGACATTAGTAAATCAGTTTTTCGTATATGTGAAAGAACTATTGCCTGTCCTGTGTTACCTGTTTCTAAAACTACAATTCGAGGCGCTATTTCTGGAAAAAGTGTGGAAGTCAAACAACAGACCAACTTAAATTTCATTTGTCAAGGATACGAATTTTCTGCTAATTTTATTATTGTTCCATTACTCAATACACAAATTATATTAGGTATGGAGTTTCTTAACGCACATAAGGCAATTTTAAACTTTAAAGAAGGAAGTGTGAATTTGACTGTTGCCGGAATGCCGAAAAGTTTGAAATTTTTCGAGTGTTTAACAAAAACTGTATCAGACACAAAATGCTTAAGGTTTCTTAGTTCTGATGTTTTCGCTGAGCATTATGACGACAATGTGTACATTCATGGCAATGACAATAGATACAGAGACGCGATGGATGATATAATTTATAGCGAAGAATTAATTAATGAATAGGTTAAGAAAGCTGAAGTGCCAGATGACGTTGCAAGAGAAGAACTGCACCAAATTTTGACTTCACATGCTACAGTATTTAGTCATCACACAGGAACTATACAAGGCTTACAATATTTATTTAAAGTAAAAGAACACACACCATTTCGGGGGAAAACGTACGCTATTCCTTTGGCGTACAGAGACAAGGATAAGAGTGAACTTCAATACATGTTAGATCAAGGCATTATTGAGCCAGCAGTCAGTCCTTATACCAGCCCATTACACGTCGTTCTTAAAAAGGATGGGTCAATTCGTTTGGTTCTGGATTCCAGACAGATAAATAATATCATCATTCCTGAAACTGACCGTCCACAAAATTTAGATGAACTTCTTCAACATTTCCATGGAATTAAAGTTTTATCCACGATTGATATGCGCGCAAGTTTTTGGCAAATAGAACTCCACCCTGACTGTAGAAAATACACTGCCTTTTTAACCTTTGGTAACTGTTATCAGTTTCGGAAATTACAGTTTGGACTTACTGTATCTTCAGCAGCATTCATTCGTAGTTTAAACGGAATTTTAGCTGTTTATTTTCGTGACAATATTACTTCATATGTTGACGATATTCTTATTGCTAATCGTTCTTGGAGTGAGCATAACAAAATTTTGGATTCATTATTACGTATTTTTGCACGAGTTGGCATTACAGTGAACTTGGAAAAATCTGAATTTGGTCGTTCTCAGGTGAAATTTCTTGGTCATATTATTTCTACAGAAGGTATCCTTCCTGATCGAGAGAAACTAGATGCTATTCGTAATTATGCTGTTCCTACTACAAAACGTGATGTTCGTAGTTTCCTTGGTGTCTGTAATTCTCTTAGACGCTTTGTTAAATTGGACGATTTGACCACACCTCGTTTATGTGAACTATCTGGAAAGAAATCTAATTGGTGTTGGGATGAGGAAGCTCAATCAGAATTTGAACAACTTCGTGATGCTTTAGTTGCTGCTCCACTTCTTTCACATCCGGATTTATCTAAAGATTTTTGTTTGGCGACGGACTCATCATACAAAGGCCTAGGTGCACACTTATTTCATGAGATAGAAGATAATGGCGTTGTAGTGCAGAAAACTATTGCCGATCTGTTCTTGCCAAATGCAAATTATGTCAAAAGGCTAAGCTGCCAACTATTTCTCACAGAGCACCGTTGTTTCCTATAATTCCAGCGAAATTAAACGAGATGGCTGCAGTCGATTTGTTCGGTCCAGTGGTTCGTTCTACTAATGGTTTTGCGTACATTTTAGTTGCAGTGGAATTGACATCAAAATATGTGTGTTTTACGCCTTTACGCAAAGCAACAGCTCGTTCAGTATCTAATGCTTTCATAAAACATTATCTTAAAGAAGTGGGTCATGTTGATAAGGTTATATCAGATAATGGATCACTGTCTCGCTCTAAAATTTGGCTTCGTACTCTACGGCGTCATAAGATTAAACCAATTTTCATTTCACTTTTTCACCCTCAATCTAACGCTTCAGAGAGATGGATGAAGGAAATCAATAAATTGTGTCGACTTTATTGTCATCAGAATCACAGAACGTGGGATCAGTATCTTCATATTTTTCAAAACATTCTGAATGAACTCCCTAATGATTCAACTTCTTTACCGCCTATATTGATATTAAAAAACAAAGCACCGACAAATCGCATTTCTGAAATCGTTCCTTTTCCGCCTTCACGGAAACTGCGGCATTCTGAAGTTGTCAAGTTGGCTCTACAAAATATTGCGTCTGCGGCTGCTAGAAGAGAGAAATCAGCTAAACGTCCTGGTCGTTTAAAAACCTTGTCAGTTGGTCAAAGGGTGTTAATTAAGTCTCATCGTTTGTCTCACAAAGGAAAAGGCTTGTCTCGCAAATTTTTTCTGCTTTATAACCGTCCATATATAGTTCGCAAAATTATTCGTGATAACACTGTCGAAGTAGAAACTCTTAAATCTCGGCGCTCTAAGGGAATACATCACATATGGAACGTTAAAATTTTTTTGGAATGACATACTTTTGAGAGACCAACAGTTATACGTAAACATGCAGAGAATACAAGGATACCGCGCCGTGTTCTGGCGGCGGCACATACTCAAAGCAACAGTCAAGTCTGCGCGCCGCACGAGGCAATCGTTGACCGCGAACAATTACTTCTTACGTCACGCGTACCTATAGCTGACCGAGCGCTCAGTGCGAATGCACTGACAGCCGTAAACAAATACACAGTCTAATTTCTCCGAATAAATTCAGTATAAAGCTATAGTGACTTGATAAATTATGTTATTAACGTTCAGTATTTCTCAGGATACGGTTGTATAAAATATTTAAAACCTTCAGGTAAATTCTGTGTGTGTCTGACGTTAAGAGGACTTGCTATCGAGAAATTTTCAGAAAGAATGTAATTTCGTAGAAGAAACTAATAAACTAAAAAGGTAACTATTAATTGAGTTTATTTTTCAGGTAACATATTTCCACTTAGGTACGTACTTTAGACGTAATTTGCTGCTCGCGATTACGTGATTCATACTTTGTACTAAATTTCATGTTCTATGAATTTACTTGTGAAGCGACGTGCTTGCGTACATTAACTGATTTTGACAATGATTGATTAATGAACAGGGTTGTTACTTATGTATACTATGCATCGCTTGGCTGCTATGCTTTTTCCCTGATGTCATATTTTTTTTGTTATGTGCCTGCTGTGCTTATTTATTTAAATTATAATTGTCACCTGATTAGTTGTGCTGATATGGTTATGTATGTACGTTACACTTTGTGATTTATCTGCTTGCGCCTTCATGTTTACTTATTAAGATTACATATGAACATTTATTTGCTTATGTTGATATGATGCTAATGACCTGTTTATTATGTAAGATATATATTTGCTGCTTTGCGTATGGATTGCATATTTATACATTTCTGTTTGTTGTCATAACTACTCTTTAATTTGGTATATAGAAATGCTGATATGCGGTGTACGAACATGGAGTTTAGGTCACACTGTGGTATTAATTATAGATTGTTCGCTTGGCGGAGCCTCGTTGTAGGAATTGTGCTGCATCCACTTGTTGACATTCTGTTCTCTACTGGTATATTTACTCGCTATTGCATGTTTTGCTTACGCTCAGTGCCTTATATTTTTAAGATAAGAAAATGAACTGCTATAATTCGACGAACGACATTAGTACAAGAAACTTCATAGAAGTCACATGAGCTGGAGGTTTTATGGAAGCTGTATAAATTTATGCTAATAGGAAGGAAGCTAACGACATGACATACCAACACTAGGTTTAGACCATTGACAGTTGTTACACTGCTTTCTTCGTGAGCAATTGAAATAGCAAGTGACACTTGACCCGAGAAATACTCCACATGTTTGCTTCTGTTTTGCTATGATTCTTGAAGTGGTGTACACACTGTGAAATATGATGATCATTCACACTCCGTACTCGTACTTACTTACTGGAAGTTATTCAAACTAAAGGCTGTTATAGGTCATGTATGCATTTCTCTTATTTAATGATGGACAAAGTAACCAAAATTTATTTTATAATTCATAATGTGTAGAAGATTTGGGTCAGATGGATTACAGAGAGGTTGTGTGTGGACATTATGTCTTCGGATTGTATGGAATGACGAATTGAAGTTTGCACTAGGATTTTATCTGTACATGTTCGAGGAGACTGACTAGAGGAAAGAGTTGTTATGGAAGTGAAATGATATTGGCGATAAAGTTTATACGTATCGACGTATTGAAGAGATATTATTGAGGTATTGAGACTGTGTGAAGTTGATGATTATTGGAGTTTTGGTGGATAAGAGGTAAGGTAAATGATATTGATGATAAGGTTTGTATGTATCGACGTAAGAGGTATTATTGAAGTATTAAGATTATCTGATGCTGATGATTATTGGAGTTTTGGTGGATAAGGCGTAAAGTAAGTGAGGAGCATATTTTTTTGTTGGTCTATATGGAACAAGGAGTATGAAGATGGCAGACTAAAACATTCTAGTGGAAGGAAGATTGTCTACACACACACTTTGTTAAATCAATAAGCAGTATATACTTTTGTTTTGGAGAGAGGAAGTAATTGCATATCTTGGCACACTGACAGTTGTTCAGCAACCGTACATTTTGATTTGGATTGGCAAACATTGGTCTTGACATGATGACTACGACGATGACTAACTATTATTGACTGTTATACATTTCTGCCACTACTACTTGATACACAAGTTGAACATAAAATTTTGGACAGAATTGCATTTACACAGGTAACACTATTCAATTACACAGTAGTACTTAATGTGGATGAAAGATGAGTGAGTGTGATTTGTGTGTTTTCCTTTCCTAATCCCAAATAATTGGTACCAACCTATCTCCTAAATATTAATTTACTTGTTTGTTGTGGCCTGCACTGACACCCATAAATATTATAGGTTTACTGATATTTGTGTGTTTGTAATATTTAATATGACAATTATCTGATATCATTTGTGTGTTTATTATAATTTGTATGTTTAGTGTAAGAGCATTGATAATAATTTTGTAAAAGCAATTGTGTGTGCATTCAAACTGTTGTTCATACATGCACTTGTTCAACATATGCTAATGAACTGTCTAATCAGTGATAGTGAATATTATGGACTGTTACCTGCAATTGTTTAACGTTGGTGGGTGCCACTTGGAAATGTTTAATTTCTGCTAATGAACTCTGATGAACTGTCTGATTAGTGATAGTGAATATTATGGACTGTTACCTGCACTTGTTCAACATGATGGGTGCTACTTGGAAATGTTTAATTTCTGCTAATGAACTATGATGAACTGTCTGATTAGTGATAGTGAATAGTATGGACTGTTACCTGCGCTTGTTCAACATTGCTGGGTGCCACTGATGGAACTGTTTCTACTAAAATGATGTCACTTGTTGGTGTCTGCACCAGCTCAACATTGCTGGGTGCCACTGTTGGAACTGCTTCTATTGAAATAATGTCACTTGTTGGTGTCTGCACCTGTTCAACATTACTGGGTGCCACTGATGGACTGCTTCTACTGAAATGATGTCACTTTTTGGTGTCTGCACCTGTTCAATATTACTGGGTGCCACTGATGGACTGCATCTATTGAAATAATGTCACTTGTTGGTGTCTGCACCAGCTCAACATTGCTGGGTGCCACTGATGGAACTGCTTCTACTGACATACTGTCACTTGTGGGTGTCTGCACCTGTTCAACATTGCTGGATACCACTGATGGAACTGCTTCCACTGAAATAATGTCACTTGTTGGTGTCTGCACCTGCTCAACGTTGCTGGGTGCCACTGATGGAACTGCTTCTACTGATATGATGTCACTTGTTACTGTCTACGCCTATCATCATTACTGGGTGCTACTGTTGGAACTGTCAACTACTCTGAGGAGTCCTACTTGTTATTGAACTATTGAAAGGATTTTATGTGGATATTTGTATAAACTGATTTTTTGTGTGTTTACTGTTTATGAGATGTTATGAGACTCTTACCTGCACCTATTCGTCATTGCTGACGCTATTGATTGAATTGTTTAACCACATGATACTTGTGTAAGCTATTATGTAAAATCATATGTATGCAAGCATTTGTATTCCTTACTGTATTTTATATATTAGGTTATTGAAGGGTCAGTGCAAAGCCAAAATTTATTTTGTTATGTGATATTTACTTATTAATATTACTTTTTAATTTTTGTCTGTATTTTTTGGACGAATTAGGTGGTATTTTCACCACCAATGCTTGCAAAAATACCATCAAATTCTAGCCCGTGGAGGAGGGGCATATTAAAGGTGGCTGCACTAAGTCGCAGCGCCAGAGATTGCGCCAAAGAGTATTATTCAGCCGCCTCCACTGGCAGTGCTTGTTGAGAAGTGGTAGTGGAGAGTTCTTGTCGAGAAGTCATGGTGGAGAGTGCTTATTGAGAAGTGGGCAGTAGGAGTTCTGATGTAGCCGTGACTAGTTGTGAGCATGTTGTATGTAGTTGTTCTGATGGGCGAGACAGCCGATGCTGTTCGATTGCGGATGTTGTAATTATCAGAGTGGCCGGCCGCGGTGGTCTAGCGGTTCTGGCGCTGCAGTCCGGAACCGCGGGACTGCTACGGTCGCAGGTTCGAATCCTGCCTCGGGCATGGGTGTGTGTGATGTCCTTAGGTTAGTTAGGTTTAAGTAGTTCTAAGTTCTAGGGGACTTATGACCTAAGATGTTGAGTCCCATAGTGCTCAGAGCCATTTGAACCAATTATCAGAGTGTATGTTTCGTCAATATATATGAAGGTAATAAATTTTTTTATTTCAAATGTCTTAAACAATAATGCCTCTTGGTCACAGGTTCAGTCAACAAAGCATCTGGCTTGTGTTCATGTATTAGAGTGTAATCCTGGTTTCTATGTGCAAGTATAGTATTTCAGTTTTATTTAATTAATTCAGTGTAAATGGTATTTAAAATATCTTGTCTTTTTGAGGAAGAACCGTGCCAGATGTGTACGTTGAATCACACTTCCACACACAGAGCAGTTACACTTGTGCTTTGTTGTTCGCAGTTTTCGTTTCGTAGCTTTATAGTTGCTGGGGACTTAATTAATTAATTGTGTTAACGGAAATTTCCTTTCATTCTTGGTTGTTATTTTATGCAGTCAGATTGTATACTAATACTAGTCAGGGCCAACCGGTTACGAGACTTCGTAACCGGACAGACACCTACTAAAATTAAAAATTATTTGCATTCTATATAATTAAGCCCCCATGCAACATCTGTCCCAAAAATACACAAGAATTGTGAAAGTGAGAGGACTATGTTGCTTTAATTTCAGTTTCTGGTGCTATTGACGGGTCTGGGGTAAAACCTAAATTTCAAGCCCGAAAAAGCGTTTCATCAAACAGGAGGAAACTTCGGTTCCAGTCGAAAGAACAGAAGTTGGTCTATTGAACTCATAGGTTCCAGTCCGCAGCAAGGGCAGCCAACAATTTGCTCTGCTATATAAATCTGACAATAGGCATAGTTAAGACCTATGATCGTAAAACATTTGGCTTTTCTGAATTACGGAATAGAAGAAAGTAAATTAAGAAATCGGACGGATTATCTCTTTATTTAGTGCATTACAAATGACAACCGGTATCACTTCGCCCTGCATTTTGCTGTCAAAAATATGGGTGAAGAATATGTTGCGGTAGAGAGCCTAATTATTCCCTCCTTTAGCATCTGGCCAATCAACTTCTTCAATTTGTTGAACTGGTGGTGAAAGTCGATGGGGAGGATGCCTAACTGGTACGCGGTTGATGAGTCGAATTTTACATTCAGATTACAGGGTGAATCTCGATTTATTTGTAAGCACGTCGGTACCCACAGCTGGGTATCTCAGAGCGAGGGGCGATCAAGTTCAAACTTGCCGCCATGCAGATGAAATATATCGCTTTTCCTGAGAAAATCCGAGGGTCAATTTTCTCAGTATCCAGTACAGTAAAAGGACTGTTTGCTGAACGGAGTCAGACGCAAGGGCAATTAGAATGCCTAAATCACGTGCCACCGGAAACCTTAACTTACAATTGAAATCAGGAATATGTAATTTAAAATATCATTCACCCTAATTACGGTATTTGTTAGCCATTGGCCATTTAATAAATCCTTACAAGTAGACCCAATGAAGGCACACATTACGTCTGGTAGAATACCAAGCTCAACTAACCAACGAGACAGAACAGCCCAAATCCAGGAGAACACAAGCCGGCTCCTCATTAATACTCACAAAAGTCATGGCCAGACGAGGAGTAAAAAGGCCGAATATTCTATTACACCAAAAAGGACCTTCTATAATCCCTTTTTTGCAACACCGAACTACTAGACATTACTGCCCTGCAGATGTACGCGATGCCAACAATGGGTACCCCCATTCAAAACATTTCCATGTCGACTGTAACCAAAGATCACAAGCACACTTCGTCTTTAGCAAAACTATTGCCTAATGGGCGGGCGTTTAAAACAGCTGTGGGCATAAAGCTTCTGATATATTCAGCTTGCTAAATAAATACCAGGAGTACTCCAAACGGGAAGTAGACCCGGAGACGAACAGTGTCACGGGATCTACCATTCATCGCTATCCCGTCCGGTATATTATTAACAAATTCAAATTCATGATGTGGTAAACATAATGCTTGAGTAGCAGGTCGTAAGCTACTAATGTACGTGGACAGGAGTTCTTTCTCATCTTGTTCGCTCTTGTAGTGAATAAAGATCAGTTCTTGCAAGGCATGGGCTGCTCGAAATTTAGCGCAAACCCTGATAACCAAACTACAAAAAAGTACAAAACCTGATAACCTCGCTTGTCTAGTAGTGAATAAATCCTTTATTCATCCCGCAGATCTACCAAAACTTTTTTTTCTTTCTATCGCTCGACAGTTTACCTACTGACTTCAACTGGTGAAGGATACAGTCCGGCAATTTAGCAAACTGTTCGATATTGCTCCTACCAAATTTACCCATGTGACTGAGATAATCTGTACCAGCGCCCAACTCGATCCGGTGTTCATCGCCTAGACTCTCACCAGTCAACATGTAACTAACACACTCACACAAATCCAGAGACCCTCTTAAATGGTAGTAAAAACTACTAATAGCCACACTGTCTTGAATGCCACTTATATCCTACAGCGGTTGCTATAATGGATCAACCTTCCGCTATACGCCGACGTCGAAAACGCTAAGACTGAGTAATTTCAAGGTACGAAACTACAGAGACCATTTCTTCTAACATGGCTTCAATATGAGAAGCGGCTGCATTCACCCCTTTCGCTATAAGAGCAGAAAAATCCATCGACCGATTCAAAACGCACTGACATACACGCGGCGCTGCCAGTGGGCTCCTGCCAGCGTGCAGAAAGTTCGTACAACTATTTCTTTTGAAAGTGGGCAAAGCCCAGTGTGAAGTTACAAGCTGTATGTGTGGTACATAAATTAGCCAGAAACCTGAAGGTTTACTTGAGCGATATGTGGCTGGCAAGTTATGGTACAGTGGCCGGGCGAGACATGTAGGCCTAAACAAAAGCTGTCTCGTGGCCAGAGGGGTCCAGAGGTGAGTAGCGGTACTTGACAAGCCAGTAAGCTGAAGTCGCCAGGATTTCCCCACAGGGAAAGGGAGGAAACTGAGCCACCGGGCGATTATGAATGGTGCGCAACACGGTGGTATTTCGATTATCTCCAAAACTGAAGCAACACGCCGGAACAGACAATCTAACGACCGCGTTGAAATAGCAATAAACTTGACTATGTTCCTGCAGGTCCAAATTGAAGCGTATAGTAGTTACTTAAAAAATGATTTTATGTATGTATACAATTAATTAACAGAAACTAATTGTAAAGATACATTAGTGTAAAATGGACTTTGTTAAACTGTGTAACCATTTTCGAATGACGGTCTAGAACTTGAGAGCTGACATGGTGACAGTATTAGTCACGTGCCCCAGCTGACGAAGGCGCAAACAGAGGTGGAGTAGTGGTCTTTTGATGTTCGTACGTGGTTGGGTAAAGCTTTCAGTAAGAACTCAGATTGAATTGTACGAGTGGAGCACTTGTTCACGTCTTATCGGATTAGGAATATTTATATATGAACCTATTTAGGACTTAGTCATTCCTTAGTTGCTCATTTAGCGATTTAGAAACTTTTAAACAGTGAATGCTAGTATTGCCGACCTTGATAGAACTTAGCTATGGTGAACCGATCGTTACATAGAGGCTTGGCTGACTTTGTGAAGCATTATGATTTTACGGAATCTGGTTGAAACAGTGGGCTTCACAATACATCTGGCATATGCTAGACATTCGCTGCGAACGGTCTGCCTACCCCTGCCAGGACAGTTATTTCTCATTTCATTTATAGCACTGTGTATCATATTATCCTTCGTAAGGCCGACATTCAATGTAAATTCGTGTTTTCTGTGAATACATTTATAGTGAAATCTAATAGTGGGTTAAGCCTGCATCAATGTCTTGAGGAATTATAACCTTTGTTTCTTTCATTATTTACTATTTATTATTTATTGATGTGATTTATATGTATATCACCCACAAGCTGTTTACTTAGGAGTTCCAGATAGTTACTAATTTTTTTCGTAGGGCACAATGCAGCAGTTCACAATCGTCAGCTGATAAATTAATTCATGACAGTGATTTGCCTTGTAGTGTACTGTAGGAAAATTGTTTCAGTTGACTAACAGTTCGCGTATGGGATTAGCAGGTAAATCGCACTTGGTTGGTCTCATCCGAGACTTATTATTTTAAGCCCAAAACGCTCTATCGGGCGATCCATTCAGTCATCCAGAAATGAATCACGTAAAAAAAGATTACATATGACAAAAAATCAAATGGCAATGGAAACCAACTGAGGACATTTTATTTTCATTTAAGTGCAAGCCGCTAGAGAATACTACCAAAAAGCTGACTGCAAACTGTACACCTACATTCAGCTGCTAATACGTTCCAGGCCTACAGGGCTTACCAAAATATTTACCAATATTTGAAAAGCCGGAAAAGCCGGCTCGTTAGAATGTGGAGTGGCAGACTGGGTTCCGTTGCCACCAAGCGCGTTTAGTGAACTATTTACCAACTAATAATTGAGACAGTGCTTGCAAATAAGAGTTTACAAACACCAAATACTTAACACTGACCTTCTAATCGCTAAGAACTCAAACTATCTTGGAATAGATGGGCTTCAATAATGTCTCCCAAATTTTAAAAATAGTAACAAGTCGACTGGCGATAATATTAACTAGCGCCAGATAGAATCTTAGAAGAACACAAGATATTAAAGATATTAAAAAGAAGGCCACTTCAATTACAGTGAGGTGACAAAAGTCATGGGGTACCTTCTAATATCGTGTCGAACTTTCTTTTACTCGGCGTAGAGCAGCGACTCGACGTAGCGTGAAGTCAACGAATCGTCCCAAGTCCTGTGCCGAAATATTGAGCTATGCCGGTTCTATAGTCGTCATCAATTGCGAAACTGCTGGCGGTGTAGGACAGTATGCCGTACCGGTATGGTCAGGAACACGGTGCAGGTGATGAGCTCTTAGCAAAGCCACTCGCTTCGGTCGTCTGCTGCCACGGTGCATTAACGCCAAATGTCGGCATATTGATAACTCTACGGAAATGCTGCTGCTCTCGGCCGCTAAGTGAAGGCCGTCGGCTACTACGTTGTCAGTGGTGAGAGGTATTCTCGGCGCACTCTTGACGCTGTGAATCTCCAAGTACTGAATTCTCTTACGATTTCCGTAAAAGGAAGTCTCATGGATCTCTAACTACTACTGTTGTTGTTGTGGTCTTCAGTCCTGAGACTGGTTTGATGCAGCTCTCCATGCTACTCTATCCTGTGCAAGCTTTTTCATCTCCCAGTACCTTCTGAATCTGCTTAGTGTATTCATCTCTTGGTCTCCCCCTACGATTTTTACCCTCCACGCTGCCCTCCAATACTAAATTGGTGATCCCTTGATGCCTCAGAACATGTCCTACCAACCGATCCCTTCTTCTGGTCAAGTTGTGCCACAAACTTCTCTTCTCCCCAATCCTATTCAATACTTCCTCATTAGTTATGTGATCTACCCATCTAATCTTCAGCATTCTTCTGTAGCACCACATTTCGAAAGCTTCTATTCTCTTCTTGTCCAAACTATTTATCGTCCATGTTTCACTTCCATACATGGCTACACTCCATACGAATACTTTCAGAAATGACTTCCTGACACTTAAATCAATACTGGATGTCAACAAATTTCTCTTCTTCAGAAACGCTTTCCTCGCCATTGCCAGCCTACATTTTATATCCTCTCTACTTCGACCATCATCAGTTATTTTGCTCCCCAAATAGCAAAACTCCTTTACTACTTTAAGTGCCTCATTTCCTAATCTAATTCCCTCAGCATCACCCGACTTAATTAGACTACATTCCATTATCCTTGTTTTGCTTTTGTTGATGTTCATCTTATATCCTCCTTTCAAGACACTGTCCATTCCATTCAACTGCTCTTCCAAGTCCTTTGCTGTCTCTGACAGAATTACAATGTCATCGGCGAACCTCAAAGTTTTTATTTCTTCTCCATGGATTTTAATACCTACTCCGAATTTTTCTTTTGTTTCCTTTACTGCTTGCTCAATATACAGATTGAACATCATCGGGGACAGGCTACAACCCTGTCTTACTCCCTTCCCAACCACTGCTTCCCTTTCATGTCCCTCGACTCTTATAACTGCCATCTGGTTTCTGTACAAATTGTAAATAGCCTTTCGCTCCCTGTATTTTACCCCTGCCACCTTTAGAATTTGAAAGAGAGTATTCCAGTCAACATTGTCAAAAGCTTTCTCTAAGTCTACAAATGCTAGAAACGTAGGTTTGCCTTTCCTTAATCTTTCTTCCAAGATAAGTCGTAAGGTCAGTATTGCCTCACGTGTTCCAGTGTTTCTACGGAATCCAAACTGATCTTCCCCGAGGTTGGCTTCTACTAGTTTTTCCATTCGTCTGTAAAGAATTCGTGTTAGTATTTTGCAGCTGTGACTTATTAAGCTGATAGTTCGGTAATTTTCACATCTGTCAACACCTGCTTTCTTTGGGATTGGAATTATTATATTCTTCTTGAAGTCTGAGGGTATTTCGCCTGTTTCATACATCTTGCTCACCAGATGGTAGAGTTTTGTCAGGACTGGCTCTCCCATGGCCGTCAGCAGTTCCAATGGAATATTGTCTACTCCGGGGGCCTTGTTTCGACTCAGGTCTTTCAGTGCTCTGTCAAACTCTTCACGCAGTATCGTATTTCCCATTTCATCTTCATCTACATCCTCTTCCATTTCCATAACATTGTCCTCAAGTGCATCGCCCTTGTATAGACCCTCAATATACTCCTTCCACCTTTCTGCTTTCCCTTCTTTGCTTAGAACTGGGTTTCCATCTGAGCTCTTGATATTCATACAAGTGGTTCTCTTTTCTCCAAAGGTCTCTTTAATTTTCCTGTAGGCTCTATCTATATTACCCCTAGTGAGATAAGCCTCTACATCCTTACATTTGTCCTCTAGCCATCCCTGCTTAGCCATTTTGCACTTCCTGTCGATATCATTTTTGAGACGTTTGTATTCCTTTTTGCCTGTTTCACTTACTGCATTTTTATATTTTCTCCTTTCATCAATTAAATTCAATATTTCTTCTGTTACCCAAGGATTTCTACTAGCCCTCGTCTTTTTACCTACTTGATCCTCTGCTGCCTTCACTACTTCATCCCTCAAAGCTACCCATTCTTCTTCTACTGTATTTATTTCCCCCATTCCTGTCAATTGCTCCCTTATGCTCTCCCTGAATCTCTGTACAACCTCTGGTTCTTTTAGTTTATCCAGGTCCCATCTCCTTAAATTCCCACCTTTTTGCAGTTTCTTCAGTTTTAATCTACAGGTCATAACCAATAGATTGTGGTCAGAGTCCACATCTGCCCCTGGAAATGTCTTACAATTTAAAACCTGGTTCCTAAATCTCTGTCTTACCATTATATAATCTATCTGATACCTTTTAGTATCTCCAGGGTTCTTCCATGTATACAACCTTCTTTCATGATTCTTAAACCAAGTGTTAGTTATGATTATGTTGTGCTCTGTGCAAAATTCTACCAGGCGGCTTCCTCTTTCATTTCTGTCCCCCAATCCATATTCACCTACTATGTTTCCTTCTCACCCTTTTCCTACACTCGAATTCCAGTCACCCATGACTATTAAATTTTCGTCTCCCTTCACAATCTGAATAATTTCTTTTATTTCATCATACATTTCTTCAATTTCTTCGTCATCTGCAGAGCTAGTTGGCATATAAACTTGTACTACTGTAGTAGGTGTGGGCTTCGTATCTATCTTGGCCACAATAATGCGTTCACTATGCTGTTTGTAGTAGCTTACCCGCATTCCTATTTTCCTATTCATTATTAAACCTACTCCTGCATTACCCCTATTTGATTTTGTGTTTATAACCCTGTAGTCACCTGACCAGAAGTCTTGTTCCTCCTGCCACCGAACTTCACTAATTCCCACTATATCTAACTTCAACCTATCCATTTCCCTTTTTAAATTTTCTAACCTACCTGCCCGATTAAGGGATCTGACATTCCACGCTCCGATCCGTAGAACGCCAGTTTTCTTTCTCCTGATAACGACATCCTCTTGAGTAGTCCCCGCCCGGAGATCCGAATGGGGGACTATTTTACCTCCGGAATATTTTACCCAAGAGGACGCCATCATCATGTAATCATACAGTAAAGCTGCATGCCCTCGGGAAAAATTACGGCTGTAGTTTCCCCTTGCTTTCAGCCGTTCGCAGTACCAGCACAGCAAGGCCGTTTTGGTTATTGTTACAAGGCCAGATCAGTCAATCATCCAGACTGTTGCCCTTGCAACTACTGAAAAGACTGCTGCCCCTCTTCAGGAACCACACGTTTGTCTGGCCTCTCAACAGATACCCCTCCGCTGTGGTTGCACCTACGGTACGGCTATCTGTATCGCTGAGGCACGCAAGCCTCCCCACCAACGGCAAGGTCCATGGTTCATGGGGGGGTAACTACTCGTACAAAATCTATTAATTCTCGTCGTGCGGCTATCAACACGTAGGAAGGCTTTCCAAATGAATCACCTGAGTACAAATGGCATCTCCGCCACTCCAGTGTCGTTTACACCTTGTGTTCGTCGCACTACCGCTATCTGTCTGTACAAGCTCATTTCGCTATCCCAAGACTTTCGTCACCTCATTGTGTAGCGGTACTCTGCAAATGACTGATACTATCAATCAGTACAACAAATTAAATTTTTTTATTTAATTTTGTAGCATCCTAAAAGTACGTATATCCTTCCACCCAACACATTAGAATCGATGGAATAAATACGTTGTTTTCTTGTATGAAACGAAGGAAGCTCTCTAAGAGTCCTTCTTCCGGCCCTCTCCCTTTTCTCGCTCTGGAAACGTGAGATACTCATTTTTACCACTAAGATAATTCTGAAAATGTTAATAATGCTGAGAATCAGTTATTATCTCATTGATGATGTATCTTCACCATCAGTAATTCTCTGTACAGATTTATTTTATGATTCAGCAGCCTAAATCGATGGGAATCTGAAGTTTGGTGACGCGACACTTACGCTCCATCAGCGTGCTGTCACATGCTTATTTGTATCCTTCTATTAGATGTTATTTTATATACGAAGTCTGATTCATTCTTGCTGTCCATTTTGACATAGTTTGCCGCATTGTACGGCAAATTAACACGGTCCGCCATCACCCAACTTACCGCTCTCCCATAGCGCTATTTGCGCCTGGTTTCATCACAGCAGGAATTTCAACAGTTGACAAATCGCAGGTTCAGGTTCAGTGTGGAATTTTATTTGAGTCCCATCTTTACTGCAAACTAAACGTGATCATCTCTCAGTCGCAAAAATTACACTGAAGAGCCAAAGAAACTGGTACACCTGTCTAATATCGTGTAGGGCCACCTCCACCACGCAGAAGTGCCTCAACACGACATGTAATGGACTCGACTAACTTCTGAAGTAGTGCTGGAGGAAACTGACACCATGAATGCTGCAGAGCTGCCCATAAATCCATAAGACTACGAGGGGATGGAGATCTCTTGTGAACAACACGTTGCAGGCTATCCCAGCTATGCTCAATAACGTTTATGACAGGGGGGTTTGCTGGCTAGCTGAAGTGTTTAAAGTCATAAGTGTTCCTAGAGCCACTGTGTAGCAATTCTGGACTTGTGGGGTGTCGCATTGTCCAGCTGGAATTGCCCAAATCCGTCGGAGTACACAGTGGGCATGTATGGATGCAGCTCATCAGACAGGGTGTTTACGTACGTGTCACCTGTCGGAGTCGTGTATAAACGTATCACGGGTCCCATATCACTCCAACGACACACGCCATACAGGATTACAGAGCCTACTGACATGCAGGTTCCATGGATTCATGAAGTTGTCTCTATACCCGTACACGTCCGTCCGCTCCATACAATTTGAAACGAGACTCATCCGACCACGCAACATCTTTCCAGTCATCAACAGTGCAATGTCGATGTTGACGGACCCAGGGGAGGCGTAAAGCTTTGTGTGGTGCAGTCATCAAAGGTACACGAGCAGCCCTTCGGCTGTAAAAGCCGATATCGACGATGTTTTGTTGAATGGTTCACTCGCTGACACTTGTAATCTGCAGTAATTTGTGGAAGGGTTGCATTTCTGTCACGTTGGAAGATTCTCTTCAGTCATCGTTGGTCCCGTTCTTGCAGGATCTTTTTTCGGTTGCAGCGATGTCCGAGATTTATTGTTTTACCGGATTCCTGATGTCCAAGATACACTCGTGACATGTTCGTACGGGAAAATCCCCTCTTCATCGCTGCGTCCGAGATGCTGTGTCCCATCGCTCGTGCGCCGCCAATAACGCCACGTTCAAACTCACGTAAATCTTGATAACCTGCCATTGTAGCAGCAGTAAGCGATCTAACAACTGCGCCAGACACTTGTCTTATATAGGCGTTGCCGACCACAGCTCCGTATTCTGTCTGTTTCCACATCTCTGTCTTTGAATACGCATGGCTATACCGGTTTGTTTGCCGCTTCAGTGTAGTATTCTGAGGTGAAACGCAACCTATCATTCCATCTTCATACATGTCTTTGTGCGGCACATATCACATCAGTCTACACAACCACCACTGCAATTCATAACGCAGGGAGGATACGCTGTCCAGGCCACGATGCCCTCTCACGCCCCGCGCGCGCCCGCCCCCATGCAGGCCCACGGTACGCCCCAGGTGTCTCCGCGCCGTTGCTCTGTCAGAGAACAAGGCAGCTGTTCGCCGCCGGGTCGCTGTTGTTCTGTTCTGACATAAACTGCGTATTTTCCAGCATACCACCATAGAATAGAGAGTATACAGACATGAAAGCAGAGCGCGGGTTCTTTGATATGTATGAAGAGAAGCGTTGTGTTCGACGCCATTTTGAAGCGGAATGAACCGAAATTATAGCTGCCTACTACTGTTCGTAATGGAGATTCTTACGAAGCCGAAGTAATCTAACCAACTAAACGAAAACTTTTACTGAGGGGAACGCTGATGAAGCAATTTGTGATAAATCTTTAATTAAAAACTTATCTCATAAACTTTTAAATTCACCATTATTCACAAGTGCAATCTATGAACCGCCTTTGATTTTAGCTTCAGATAATAATGGAGTTATCTTGTCTTATAAATATCGATTTTTTCCTAAAAGAAATTTTATTTTATTGCCTAATTTTTCTTTCCTGACACTTCGAGCTGATAAATCAAGTTCACTTCCATCAGAAACAGCTCTTCTGGAACACTTTCCCAGAGTTTGAGTATTTATATCAGTGCTGGAATTTTTATTACGTTTTCAACCTAAAAGTAACACACCGGTGTTGCTGTAAATGAAGACAATGGGCTGCATTAAATTAGACTCAAGTGCCATACAGAAAATTTGTCAAGCCTGAGCTTTCCCATTATGTAACTTACGACGTAAGAAGTCTTCTTCATCATAAGTTTCTTCGAGGAGTAAGTACAACGATAACTCACGATCAGTAATTTGAGGAACAAAGTGTTCACACCTAATTGTGATCTGCAAGATACAGTACACTCGCGTGGTGCACTCAGGCAGCGCTTTCGGCGTCAGTGTGCTCAAATGAAATACTTCAACTTCTATTTTCTCCATACACTGGCTTTCCTTCAAGCTTTAAAACCAATTTCTGTAGGTTACCTACATTTAGTACACAGCAAAGTATCACCTAAAATGACCGAAGTGTAAAGTAGCCAGGGCTCACAGTTTTCACTGGAAACCTTTCAAATTTTATACTGTACCTTGCTTGGAAATTATCACAACTGCAATAGATATCGAAAAAATAGACTCTTTATCATTAAGCTTTGGTATGAAATTGTAAGATTAAAAAGAATTTAATCTTTTGTGCCAGTTAGTTTCGTCAGAATTGAATGAGATTTGTTATACACAGTACTGAACGAAACGCACCAAATCCCAAAAAGGTGATTTCGATTCTGTGTAGGAAAATGAGAACTTCTATCGAAAAACTAACTGCAGGTGGTTTCCAGCTTTACTTTATCTACTCACAGTATTTTTAACTGTTCAATGAGCTTTCATTGTTTACAGCGAGAAAATTGGAAATTTCATTTTTCTCGTGTACCGCTCATTACTTTCTTGTGTGGTCTTTCCTCTTACTATTGCTCATTATATAGTTCTAAATTTAATAGTACCTCAAACAATGGTTTCGTTGTAGGTAATCTCGGCAGCTAATATTCAAAATTAATAAAGTAAACAAAAGTATCCGTTTACCTTTGGCTTCAAACACAGCTGATTACTCGAATTCAATATGCCAGACTCGGCGCATACACACTAAATTTTGGCGCATGGATTGCAGCCGAGTTTCCATTCTGTGAACATTCTATTTTGTGATACCACTGTCCACTTCTCAGGGAACAGGTAGCGTCCTCTTCAAAGCTCGCAAGCGGCGCCCGACTGGAGAAGCACCACAAACGGTTGGTCGGGATTAATGGCGGACGTCCCGAATAACGACAAAAAACGTACACGACGTACTGTATGCATCGCAGTAACGTCTACACCCACGCGGAAAATAAATAGATTCAGTGTTTTATAACAAACAGCTGATGCGTCCAAAGCAACATCCGATTCTCTGTCAATGCCAGAAGGTCTACAAACAGAATGCATAAATACAGCGAACAGTGGCACTGCACATGTATTTCAAGTGCCCTCTTTCCAGTCTCTCTTTGCAAAGCGTAATTACGTCAATAAAGACCATCAGCGATGTAGAGTGATACCATTGCCCTGCATGTTCCTTTTGGAATCCTACAGTGCGGAGAAGTAACAGGTAGTGTTATCCCTCAACAGACCGCTTACGAAAGGGACCAAGAGTATATGTGTTCCCAATTATTTTGCACATTCCCAAGGTTTGTAAGTAGCCATTTTAAATACCTTTCACCGAATATTCAAGAGTTGAAGAGTAGAATGATTGAACGTAAGTATGAATAAATCATTTCGATAAAATCTTCTATGTTTACAAGCCACCTCATTTCCAATAAAACTCTCGAGGGCAGATGGCAATTGGCCAGCGTATTCACCACTCCGGCACACTCTGGAAGGTTCCAGGCGCTGCCGTTTTATCTATATAAGCAGAACACGTGCCATCCCGGGCAGTCAGTGTTTTCAACTCCTAACGACGATAGTGGAGACGGGTGTCTAGAGCTCGAGTGTTTCATTCGAAATGACGCGGCCTGTAAACCGAGGAGATTTTATTGAAGCATGCCACAGCGAAAAACTCTGAGGACGCGTAAATAAACTATGTTTACTAGCTAGAATGTACGTAAATATTTCGCTTTTATCGTGACGCGAATGCACAGAACTGCATTATTAAACAACAATGCTTGCAATTACTAAGGCACGTTACATATTAAACTAATACCTTACACATCAGCAAATGAAACACTCATTTTAGTGTATGGGGTCCTCCTCGAATCATAAAACCACTTCTTGATCTGCAGGCGAAAGGCGTTAGTACTCTGTTGGTCACTTAAGCTGTAGGACAGAAAGGATAGCAGGTAACGAAGTATTATTATGGGTACACGGTAGTGGTAGAATAGGAAGAAACATGATTAAATTTGTACATGATTTGGGAGTGTATAGGATGCGAAATTTTCTACGCAGAGCAACAATGGCTTTGATCCGCTTTCATGCTGCTTCAACATTCCACAGCATCATTCCTATCGTTGGCGAGAATTGGCGCGCTTGTCCCTTGGCATTCCGTGACCATGTTTCCTATGGATGAGAGCTCTGGAAAACGTACTGTTGAGTGCATCGAACTGCCTCTGTATTGAGATGGGTCAGGACAGCACGAGCTACATGCGGTCGTTCATTATCTTGTAGGAAGTTAAGGCCGTGGGGTCTTCGAAACTAGTTCACGGCTGCTGTATAAAAATACCGACAATGCGAGGCGGAATTTATCTTGTTCTATAGAGTAGTGAGTGGCACTACCACATCCCACATGACCCAGTAGCGATATGTCAGTCCGCTCAGGCGGCAGTACTATGGGACATGTGAGATTTTGTACGACGTAGAGTATGATCCTTCGGAAGCTACAGATTCATTTGCGCGTGACGGTCGTCGGATTCCGAGCAACGCGAACTGTCTCGATAGGTCAAGAACCTACTGCTGCAGGAATGCCGACACGTGCTGGTGGATGCTCCTCCTCCTTCATGGGGCACAACACGATCTTTCCACAACCAACTAGTACACAAACACGATTTGTAAATGCGAAATCTGCTGCGTCATCTTTACTTATACAATGTGTAATGGGTGTAAGTGCAGACATTTCCACTGATTGCGGATGGTGTTACATCACTCGTGAATTAATAATTTATATCTGTTAGGCGTAGAACACTTCTAAGTGAGTTACTATCTCCAAGTGCACTCGATAGCACAAAAAATAGGTCATGCCAGATATATAATGTGTAGGCCACACCTGACGGTATGCACCCAACATAGGATAGCTGTGCCACAGGTCCTCTGAACCCTCAGCAATACAGTCGTTTGATTATACATAGGAGACTACAAGTCAGACCAGATGCAAACCAATACCGTCGTACAAAAAATATTAGAACACACTTTGTTAGAGAGGAGGCAGTCCTTAATGCTTGTAAATTAAACATCATTATAATAAGTGATATGGCATAAGTCTTATCACACTCATTAAATGTACGTGAAATATAGTTGTTCGTAATCTGAACTGGAACCAACTGTTAACAAAGCAAAACTTGGATGTCTGATAGAGACTCGACTAGGTACAAATGGAAGTAAAATATCGAAGTTACCATCAGAATCAGTTTACAAGGCCGAATGTCCGAACATGGAAATAAATGACGATCCGTTTACCTCAGAACCGGGAACCCGCATGAAGTTTATACTGCCCCTGAGAAGTAACAGCGAAAGGTATGTAATAAACTGCAACGCAAAATTGTGAAACGACATGAAGTAAAGTTGTGATGATGCATGGGGAGTAGAACCCAGTACCTATACCAATTTTTAATTAAGCGTAATCACATGTCAAGTATTAAATGTCTTCACCAACAGCGTGATAGAGGAACATGTAATGACGATACAAATGATTTTTTCGTGCCAGGCATTCGAACCCGTCACCCTCAGTTACAGCTACGAATAGACGTACAAAAATTACTGTTTCTTCAAAGTAACAAGATGTGCCATGTTTGGCTAGAGGTAACGCAACGAACAGTTTTGTGTGCCTGTTCTTCACCCTACACGAAGATGTGTCATCTGTCAAATTCTCTCTCACTATTAGTTAGGATGGTACCGTTCATGGAGACCTGGAGGAATATGGTATTACAAGGAAACAACGAAATAATGGCAGAATATCATTTCAAAGTGTTTGTATCTAGAGAAAAATTGCAGTCGGTTCTCTAATCCCAACCTAGTGCCAATACAATCATAATCTCAAGATCATTTAGAAAAAAAATAAAGGTCTTATGACCTTACATGACAGTGGTTCATGAAATAAAATACTATTTCTACTATAAGAATGGTTGCTAGAGACAGTGTTTCTGAAAGCAGCGCCTTCTGCCTCTAACAGCCAAAGCAAATCCAACTCAGTTCCAGTTAGTAGCGAATGTACATGTTTATTGTTAATTTGGAATCAAGGTACAATTCTGCGTCCTTTACTTAGCGTTACTGGATATGAAGACGGTATATTTGTGACTGTTAAAAACTAGTACCCCAAGCTGGAATCGAACCCACACCTTAGCCGTTACAAACAAAGCTCAATACAACCAACCACCGAATTTCACATGTGTTAGCAACATGTCTTTGTCATAATGTGATACGCAGCACACAATATGGGAAGTGTTGACTTCCACTTCAGCTGTTTTTGTGAATAACCTGTTCGTGATCTTGTAGTCACCGTCATGTAGTGTGAACGTAAAGCCGCGATATCAACACCGTCCTATTCCTTTCATTTCTAACACTAGAACCGCTGATATTTGGACACAAGACTTATCTAGATTGGCAGTTGGGTCAGTAATGACTCGCGTATCTGCCCTTTCATTATCCTGTATCATTGAATTATTGTTACTACTAATGAATCAGTTCGTTGAAGTACTGGAATATGAAATAAACAAAAACATAGTAGCCTTCCACAAATTATCATTTTTTTTAACTTACACACATTATCTGGGTGCCCTTACTGACTACCATCACATAATGAGCGCAAGTAATTGTCTTTTGATGTGCATTCGTTGCAGACAGTTTTCTTGCACATATGACGCTTTACAAATGATTTATTTGCTTCTGGGTTAGACTTTACAGGGCTAAGTGGTCGCTTTTCTTGTGTCTCAGGAACGCCTTCTGGTGCGACGGAAATACTTGTCTTTCTGGTTGCTGCGTACTTCTCAGCAAGCTCCTCTCCCACCTGCAGAATGAAATCTCTGCGTTCCAACTTTTTTTCTCGTTTAGAGCATTTTAGAACACACAGGCATTTATCCTAGCCAAATCCAGCAAGTTGTAAAATGTGTGAATATGCTAACATCTCGTTGGTGCTTTGACAGAGTATTTGCAAGCCATTTGGTAGACGACATCCATTCCATATTTTGAGCCATTACAAAATGTAGCTGTATATGGCTTCTTTTCAGACCATCTCCATTTTTAATATAAGAATCCATAGTGCTGAGAAGCAGGATATTGTTGTTGCTCTTTCCCTTCTATAATGTCAATGTGGTATCATTCTTCTTCGGCAATACTGTGTTGTATAACCCTTCTTTTACCTGCTTGATATAGACTGGAACATCCCTGCGAGATGGATTTATGGTGCCCAATAGACTCGTAGCATTCGATTTCAAGGTTTCAGAGACAGCCAAGGAGGTGAACAAATTGTTACATGTGAAATGTCTTCCTTTATTGAGATAAGGACGCATTAATTTTCTCACAACAAAATCACCAAAACGTTCATCACTCAGCCAAGTGTCACCCTTCCATAGATAAAGAAAAGCATTCACAATATATTTGGAGTCTTTATCTACTGGCATTCAATACTTTTGTCCGTATTTGTCCGGTTTTGAGGCCATGGACTGTGTGAATCTGCAACTTCGCTTTGAAGGAAGCAGCTGTTCGTTCACAATGAGCTCGTACCAGATTTGTGATACCAAAGCAAACTTGTCTTCTTTCAGCCATTGCAATCTTGTGAAATTAATGTCAAATCTCAGATAACACATTATCTCTTAATCTTTCGAGAGCCATTGGAGACTTCAGAAAATTATTTCCCCACTTCATTGACCACAATGTGTCTAGCTCTAAGCTCTTCGCACCTATATCACCATGTACTTACAATATAGATATAAAAGCTTCCAGTTCTTAACCCAGTCATCTGATCCCAAAACTCGACGTGTTTCGTCTCACTGCATTTTACTACGTGTTTCAAAATTTTGCCAAACATCATAAGATGCCAAGCACTGTAACTGGTCTAACTGGTCCCATTCACGTTTCATTTCGCATGCAAAAATAGTCCTGCACGTTATTTGATAACATACCGTCTTCCATATCTGCTAGCTGAATAGTCACCTATAACTCCCACTTTCCGGGTCATTCCATCTGGTGCTACAATGTCTCTACCTTAAGGAAACTGAAATAGTCCACAGCCTTGGTCATTTTGTTGGTCACGATGCCTATGGTTACGAGGTGAACTAGTATTTTTGGCAGCTGTTCCTGTAATACTAGTAATTAGTATTATAACACCATATATTGGTATTCAGAATATTGTGGAATATTAGAACAAAAAAAAAACACACCTTCATAAATGTAATGTAAGACTTATAAAAACACAATAAAGCAAGAATGTATAAACATAAGTGTTGCAATCGAAATCTGTGTCTACGCAGCACAAAAATAAACACTAGTTATTATAAAAACAAACACATAAGCATGCATACCTTCCTCATCAGTATTCAACAGAACATCCTAAGGAGTAACATCATCTTCTGATGAAAAATCTGGAACTACAGGTGGTGGTAATTCTTCCTGATATGAAGACTCCATCGTCGTTGTTGACCCCACATTAAGAGGTGTCAAGTACCGGACTCCCTTTCTCTGCTAGTTAGAGTAGCGCTATTAGTAGAGACCTAGAGGAGTTTTGCATTGTGAGGAAAGAACGAAATAATGGAGAGCATAATTCCGAAGGGTTCGAATTCAGAGAAAAATTGGAATCGGAGCTCGAATCCCATTCTAATGACAATACAACCAAAATCCCAAGGTCACTTACTAAGAGAAATGAAGGTCCTATGACCTTACTTGACGACTGTTTCATTAACATAAAATAACATTACCATTGTAAAATTACTTACTAGAGACAGAGTTTCTGAAAGCAGCGACTTCTGCCTCTGGCAGCCAAAACTTACCCAAACCTGTTCCAGTCAGTAGCGAATGGAGTTGCATGGGGTTGGAGTCCCAGGAAGCACAGAACTATTCGCGGTATTACCTCTATCCAAATATGTGCTCATCTTGCTACTGTTGAAGAAACAATGTATATTTAATGTCTATTTGTAGCTATAAGACAAGAACTAAAGGTGTCGGGTTCTAAAACCCTTCCAGGCAAAAATAATTTGTATCGTCGTTTTAGGTACCAATATCGCGCTATTGATGAACATATTTAATATCTGGCATTTGATTGTGATTAGTTAACATTTCATGTAGGTCTTGGGTTCTACTCTCCGTCCATCACCACAACTTTTTTTTGGGGATTATACACTTGTGCATTGCACTTTATTACATTTCTTTCGTGGTTATTTCTGTCGGGCAATGTAAGCCTCATGGGGGTTCCCGGTGCAGTGCAAAACGTATCGTCATTTATAGGTCCAGACGTTCGGCCTTGTAAATTGACACCGGTCAAAACTTCAATGTTTTATGTTTCTGTATGCCTAGTCGAGTCTCTATCAGACATGTAATCTTTTTTGGTTAACAGTGGGCTGAAATTCAGGTCGCGAACAAAAACTCGTCATGTCACTTACTAGGTTTGATTAGACGTCTGAGGCGTTTAATTTACAAGCGTTAGGAATTGTGTCATCTCTAATAATGTGTTTTGTAATATGTGTTGTATTGCGGTACTAGTTTACATCTGGACTGAGTGCCATAATGAACAGTGTTCTCCAGTGGTCTCTTGTAGTAACCACTGCGTATAATCAAACGACAGTACCCTACTGGATTTCGCTGTTTAGAGAACCTGCGACACAACTGCATTATGCTGGTTGCATTCAGCAATGGCTCACGTTTTTTGCTGTCAAGTGTACGTCTGTATCTTCGCCAATGCTCTTACTTGCCAATTTTGAGGCCTGTTTTGATTCTGCTGCCGGTCCTATTAATTTTCTGCCATTTTTATTGCTAGTCCTACAACCCCATTTTTAACATAGCAAATTTGGAATGTGAGAACACTGCTTCAGTGTAGCAAACTAGAAAACCTAAATTTTGAAATAGAGCTACTGGAAATTAATATATCAATCATATCAGCTGAATTTCTCAAACAGCGCAATACACTGGTTCGACAGCTACCTCAAAAACAGAAGTCAACAAGTCATTTGTGGGTCGGAAAAGTCATCATGGAAAAACGTGCGCTCTGGAGTTCCCCAAGGCTCCGTCCTTGGTCCATTACTCTTCTCACTGTACATTAATGATATTTCTTCAGTGATTCACTCCTGCAACTACCATCTATATGCCGACGACATCCAACTGTACATAAGTGCAAGCCCCAAGAACATTGCTGACGCAGTAGCGAGTATGAACGCAGATCTTTGCTTTGTTTCTCGATGGGCACAGAACCTAGGTCTGAAACTAAACCCCAAGAAATCCCAGGTCATACTTATATCTCATCCAAAGTTAATCAGTCGGTACTTTCGCGAAACAGTCCCTCAAATACTCCTCAATGGTACCCAACTACCATACCAAAAAACAGTAAAAGACCTTGGAATAATCTTGGATGAACACCTAAACTGGGAAGAACAAACAGTCACAGCTTGCCGGAAATCGCTCTCCTCCCTACATGCAATTCAAAAATTTAGAAAAATATTTCCAACCCATGTTAAACAAAAATTAGTCCAAACACTAGTCTTGCCTAATCTTTACTACTGTGATGTAGTTCAACATGGCACAAATAATGAAAATTCGAGATGCCTAGAGCTAGTGATGAATGCTTGTGTTAGATACGTATGCAACATACGGTTGTATGATCATATCAGTCCTTCATACTCCCAGCTAGGTAGGATACACCCACATAAGGCACGCGATCTCCACACGATATGCTTACTTCATCGATTTCTTAGCCACTGGTGCCCCCAATACTTATCTTCTCACATTAAACACCTATCATCATTCCACAACCGCAATACCAGATCGGATACGTCTAGCATCTTGGCTGTACCTTTACATAACACAAAATCCTTCTCCGTGTCATTCTCCATCTCAGCCATACGACTATGGAACGCGCTCCCCTGTGATCTGCGTCTTACCCAAAACCACTCAACATTCAAGAGGGAACTTAAGACTTACATATTAGGGACGGTATAGCCACCATTGTTGTGCCCCCCCTCATCTTTTTCTTTCTCCTCTCCATCATAGCTTCGAATTTTACCATTCTATTTCTCTTCCTCTAACCTATCTACCTCTTCTATATCTCTTTCACCCCATTCCATCGTCTTATGTCTCTGCTTGATGAGAATAACTCACAAGCTGCAAGAATATAACGAGAAAATTCCCAACTAGCAATAGGACTGACACTCATAAAAGAAAAATATGTTTACTTTCATATACATAGTCATTATTATTATTATTATTATCATTATCATTATTATTTTTATTATTCTTGACTGTTATAATTATTTTTTGATTGTTATAATTATCATTGTACTACTTTTATAATCTCTATTTTTTTTCTTTAACATTAATACTGTATAACATGTTATATGTCCTAATTTTCTGTAGACACTGAAATTTGTTGAATCTGAGTGTGCCTGGTTAGGTGTAAGAGAGGGCCTGAAGGCCCTAATCTTGGCAGGTAAAATAAATGCATAAATAAATAAATAAATATCAGAGATGAAATGGCCTCATTCAGATGACTTCTGGGGTGAAGAATACAGAGTCATTCACACCAGAACTGATCAAGATAGACCACGAATGGGAGGAGTTGGAATAATTTTGAGGAGAAGATATGGCTCACGTGCCAAGGGATATGTGCAATATAGGTCTCGAATATTACTAGTCAAACGCGAAACTAAACCAAAGGACACTGTGATAATACAAGTATACATGCAAATATCCAAAGAAGAAGATGCAGTCGTTGGCGAAATATACGAAGAAATAAGTAATGCGGTGAGAAATGTTAAGGGAGGTGAACACCTGATTGTCATAGGGAAGTGGAATGCGATTGTGGGTTAAGAACCGTAGGAAGGAAATGTTGGGCTTGGAAGAAGAAAAGAAAGAGGAGATCGACTAATCGAGTTCTGGTCGAGGCATCACTTTAGTTGTTGCAAACACATTTTTCCAGCCTCACAGACGAAGAATATACACACGGAAAGCCCAGGAGACCTGAGGAGACAGCAGATTCATTAAATTCCAGTGAAAGCACGTTTTTATGAACCAGGTAAAAGATTTCAGGATTATCCATCTGCAGACATAGGCAGTGACCATAACCTGGTCCTGACGAGGTCACTCAGATTCAAATGTCTGAAGGAGAAGACAGTAAAACTTAAATGGGAACTAGAAAAACTGAAAACCGAAGGACTGGCAAAACTCTATGCTCACGAAACAGACAGCCTAACTAAAAATTTTCAACATGGCGCAGTAAATGAAAACTGGGAACAAATTAAAGCTGACATATACAAAGCAGCAGAAAAGATAGTTGGAAAAACTAAACCCAAAAGCAAAAGGAAATGAATTACAGCGGATGTTATTGAGCTTATAGAAAACAGGAGATTATCCAAAAATGCAACTGAAGAAAAAGGGAATGTTGAATACAGAGGAGTAAGGAATTTAGTAAACAGAGAAGCTTGGAAAGCAAAAGAAAATTTTCTTGAGGAAATATGGAGGAGAGAGGAAGAAAATATGCAAAACGGAAGACCTGATTTAGCCTGCAAATAAATTTTTTATCAAACGTGAACAACACTATCAGGCACAATAGAATGAAGAGGGGAAAATGCTCTTTGGTGAAGACATGGGGAAGAGATGGAAAGAATACATTGAGGAGTTGTATGCCATAACACCTCTTTCGGAGGAAGTAATAGGAAGAGAAGAGCAAGGAGACGAAGATGACAAGGGAGACGACATTCCGCAAGAAGACTTTGACAAAGGGCGAAAGGAACTATGGGACAACAAAGCAACGGATGTTGATATCTTTGCAGAAATAATAAATAATGCTGGTGACAGCATGAAAATGATGCTCCTTAAACTTATTAGGTCCATCTATAACACAAGAGAGATACAGACAGACTTTCAGAAGTGCATCATTATCCCTATACCAAAGAAGGCTGCAGCTACAAAATGTGAACAGTACCGAACTTGAAGCCTAATATCACATGCGTTAAAAATTCTCGTAAAAATAATTCTGAAGGAAATGAAGAGAAGGTGGACGGTATTGAGTGCGAAAATTAGTTTGTTTCAGAAGGGGATCGGGAACAAGAGAAGCGGTTGTGGCACAGAGGCTTCTTAGGAAAAAGCAGTTACAGAAAAGTAAACCAACTTATACTGCCTTCGTAGACATGGAAAAGGCGTTTGATAACGTTATCTGGTAAGAGATGTTCAGAGTGCTGAGGAAGAGTGAAATGAAGTACAGAGGCACTCGTGTGACACTCAGTTTCTATAAGAATGAGGTGGCAGTGATTAGGAACTGTCACCAGGAGCAAAAAGCAAATATTAGAAAAGGGGTAAGACAAGGATGTGCTATCTCTCCTCTTATACTGAACTCTTACATCCAGGATGCTATAGACCAAGTTCGAGAAACTACTGAGGTGGGGATCAAAATTAATGGGCAGAAGATAAACACGCTAAGATAGATATGCAGATGACATTGCTATAGTCAGGGAGACAAAAAGAGATCTATAGGAAGGCATCAGAACAATTAAAAAGATTCTATGCAATCCGTGTGGAATGAGAATAAACAAGACAAAAACTAAATTGATGGTATGCAGTACAGAAGCACAATATGAACCTCTGAGAATGGGAATTGGAAGAGAGGAGGTGGAAGTGATAGAGGAATTTATCTACCTCTGAAGCAAAATCACAAAGGAGGTGGGAGCCAGAAAGAAATTGCGAGCAGAAAACAACACGCCAAAATTGCATTTAATCTGAGGAGGAACTTACTCTGTCTGAAAATAAGGAAACGCAACATGAAAGCTTTCATTTGCAGTGTGGCCCTATATGGATATGAAACTTGGACAGTGGGAAGAGAAGGGAGAAGAGGGCTAGAGGCCCCGGGGATGTGGTGCTGTAGAAGGATGATGATCAACTGGAGAGACAAAGTAACAAATGAAGAGGTGCTTAGAAGATTGGAACAATAGCAGAAGGAGCTATTGAGGGAAGGAATCGTCGAGGTCGGCCAAGGTTATCATACATGCAACAGATCATAAAGGAAGTTGGATATAACACGTATGTGGAAATGAAGAGGAAGGCAGACAGAAGAGAGGAATGGCGCTTTGCTGCAAACCAACGTCAGGGTTGAACTCTAAAAGAAAGAAAAAGAACTCCTGCCGTATTAACAACTACACGACTAATCAAATCAGTTTACCAAATAAATTTGTGTCGTCTTACTAGAGTACAGACCTCGAAAGGAGAGTAAATTGCCTGAGGGGGGGGGGGGGGGGGGGGGAGAGACTGCTGTGATTGGCCGGGCATTTGATAACGATAAAGTGCGATTGGCTGAGAGAGAAATGTGGAGAGGGAGGGGAAGAGGGGAGGGGATGAGAGGGGAAAGAAGCTCAGTAACTTTGAATATAACAAGCACAATTGCTTGAGCTGTACTCTGACACAGTAAGTGAAGCTGCTATGATTTTGACACCAAAAAATGCTGATGGTTCAGTTCCTAGAATGCTGTCAGCAGAAAAAAGCCCTAAAATCTGCAATTTGGGTCAGAACAGTTGCTGCCATCGTACTATGATTTTATCACAGTTGCTGCAGACGTGAAACTATAGCTTCGTTTGGTACGCCAGGTTCTGACTAATACCAAATTTCATTGCTCAGTGATAAGAACAGGTAGGGAGTGTTTAACATCTACAGCTACATCTACATCCATACTCCGCAAGCCACCTGACGGTGTGTGGCGGAGGGTACCTTGAGTACCTCTATCGGTTTTCCCTTCTATTCCAGTCTCGTATTCTTCGTGGTAAGAAGGATTGTCGGTATGCCTCTGTGTGGGCTCTAATTTCTCTGATTTTATCCTCATGGTCTCTTCGCGAGATATACGTAAGAGGGAACAATATATTGCTTGACTCCTCGGTGAAGGTATGTTTTCGAAACTTCAACAGAGGTTAACATGAATAGTTTATAATCAGTCAACATGTTTATGTATTACAATGCATTAAATTACAAAGGAAGTAATTACGATGTTCAGGCAGTAAGTCTAACTGTAGCCTCTAAACTAAACTAAACTCCGTCCGAACAGGCTTTGGATGGTACACACCGGTCTCCGTTTCATCCTCAGCCCACAGGCATCACTGTATGCGGACATGGAGGGCCATGTGGTCAGCACACCGCTCTCCTTGCCGTATGTTAGTTTACGAAACCGGAGCCGCTACTTCTCAATCAAGTAGTCATTTTGTCTCACAAAGGCTGAGTGCACCCCACTTGCCAACAGTGCTCGGCAGACTGGATGGTCACCCATCCAAGTGTTAGGCCAACCAGACAGCGCTTAACTTCGGTGATCTGACGGGAACGGGTGCTACAACTGCGGCAAGGCCGTTAACTCTAGCCTTTAAAGAAAAAACACAATTTGTAGCTTCCATGTAAACTTTTTACGATCGCCATATAGCAGTATTTGCCACGAATATTTATTTCTCATGATTAAGTTGATCGCTAAATAGTTTGAGAAGAAGACTATTGTAATGAGATTTACGGATATGATGTAGAGAAACAGATAAAGCTGTTGTATTGAGGGAGAATAATTAGGCGTCTCACATGACTGGGAATTTGTCAGACGTTGCGCTAATCATTGGAGTGAGCGCAGGGTCAGGAAGGCGCACGATGGCAGCGCATTTTACTGTGGACAATATGAAACTTCTCCATCATCGTGCCATTTTTTCAAGTGACACCTCTACTCGGAGCAAACCATCACTGCCACAGTTAAATATTATCAACTACGATCGAGTGTCAAAATTCCTAATTATGAAGATTAACCTCAGTGAAGAAAATCACACACTAACTTTAGGTGAATAACTTTAACATGTGAACAGTCAAATCATCCGCAAACGCCTCCTTTCTCAGGGATGGAGACGATACCACGTGCAGCGGCGCCAGTACAGTAACTAGGTGCAGGTAAACAGTCATTAAACGCTCATAGACTGACGGAAGGTGACGTAGACATGTTTGTACACGACGGTAGTTAGTTACGATTACTTCAAAAGCGACTTGAGGTGACACATCTTAATTCCCAAAAGCACACCATGTAGTAATGAGCTAGTAGTGTTACAGCTGCTTTACCTCAACTGTTTGATTTGGCATAGATAAAAAAGCGAGAGACATCATCACGACACAAGAGGCGTCACGGAAGCGGGTCAGAGGAAGGCCACCGAGGCATTCTGTGGCAACAACGGCCAGAGCTCACGAGGCAGAACTCGCTGCTTAGGCCGTCCCTTAAGCATTTACCACACGCCCTGGTCCCAGTGCCACCGGACACAACCGAGACAGTTCACATAGCCGAAGTAAGAAGCCAGGCTGTAGTAAAGCTGAACAGGATTACCACACTGCCTAGCTCAGCGTCGGGAGCCTGCCTATCCTACGTGGCGAAAGCGCCGCCCACTACATTCGTGATTCGCAATGTTTTTGTTCCGTATGCGCACAATAAGTAAAATTTCGTTATTTATTATCCTTCTCGGTGAAGCAGCTTTAATGACTAGCAATGTGAGAGAGATTAAAATAAAACACTTCGAACAACTACACATAGAGAAGAAAATTTACAGCTAAGTCGATGCCATTCTGCAGGAAATGAACGCTAGACAGAAACCAATCTGGTGTGGCAACAGAACATAGCAAAAAGGAAAACTCAAGTTTTAAATTTTGTATTTAAGCAATAGTTCGCACAAGATGGTAGTACAAACACACCGTCGTTAACCATCGCAAAGATTACCTTATGGACGACTTAGTAATAAGCATCCCTGACGTAGAGAAGCAAGTGAAAGATTTCGTAAGAAATAAGTATCCAAGTTCGTATAGAATTCCAGCTCGGTGTCACAAAATGTACACTACGGCACTGGTCCCTTACCTATCTTGCATCTTTCGCGAATCTCTCGCCCACCGCAAAGTTCCAAGCGACTCGACGAAAGAGCAAGTGACTCCTGCGTATCAGAAGGATAAATTACAGACCAGTATCTTTAACATCGGATTGCTGCAGAATTCTTGAACATTCCGTTCGATTATTATAACGTTCCTTCAGAAGGAAAAGCTCCTGTCGACAGATCAGTACAGCTTTAGAAAGCACCGCTCGTGCGAAACTCGCCTTGCCCTATTCTCGCATTGTATCCCGCGAACTGTGGATGAAGGGTAAGAGGCAGATTCCATATTCTTAGATTTCGGTAAAGCGTTTCACAATGTGTCCCACTGCAGAGTGTTAACAAAGATACGAGCATAGTTTCCCAGATATGTGAGTGGCAAAATTTTCGATCAACACGCAAGATTACTGATATGCTTCGTGAACTCAAATGGGAATCCCTGGAGGGAAGGCGACGTTATTTTCGAGGAAATCTGTCGGCTGACTGTAGAACGATGCTGCCTCCTCCAACGAAGTGAAATTAGGGCTTGTACGGCAGCATGTAGACAGTCGTTTTCCCATATCTCTATTTCCGAGTGCAACAGGAAGGGAAATGACTAGTAGTGGTACAACGTACCCTTTATTATATTTTAACTTAATTAATTTATTTATTTCAAAAATTTGTTTAAGAAAATTCTCTGCTTCTTATTTATTTTTGATATTTTTAGTTAGGATTTCCAGTGGTTTTATTTATGTTTTAGCTTCAGTCTTTTAAAAGTTGTAGAATATTAAGCTGGTGCGCTGCTGGAGCCAGTCTCCATCGATTGTAGTCCCGATCGTTGTGAGTCGATTTTCGATGCCTGCTTGTCTTCTTTGCATCTTTGGCGGGTGGCTATTTAACTGCGGGTCGCGCGCTCTGCAGGGGCTTGCGTTCGGGTACCAGCTGTGTGAGCGGCAGTGGCGTGTGGCGCTGGCGAGTGGCCGAGTCGGTACGACGGAGGAGCGTGGCCAGCTGCTGAGGCGTGTTCAGCCGTTTGAATGCAGATCCGCTGCTGACTGTGATTGGGATTTCCTTCAGATTTGAAGGACAGATCTCCTTCGCGTCTGTTACAGGTTACTCAAAGTGAATGAACTGGAGTCCTCGAATTGTTCCTTGGTGGGTTCTGTTCATGTTAATTGAATACCCGAGTGCACTGAAAATTATCTTGATTGTTTCAGTTACTTCTCACTGTATTTAGCCTGGCCGCCTGATATGTTGACTGCATTTAAGGGAGTGCTAGCTACTCACAACAAATAGACATGAAGCTGTGCTTAATGCGTAGCTAGAGGTCATGCCAAGTAGTACGTAAGTCTGTGCCTGATGTTCAAGCACAAGCCGTAATAATTTTCCCTATTTCCTTTTTCTATGTTATTATTTTATTTGTTTGTTCTAGAGTACTGGCTAATCAAATTTTAAGAGCCGTTACTGGGCAAGTGGTCACGTAGGTTAGTTCTGCTTGGGTTCATCTGCGCCATGTATAATTAAAGGTTTATTCATAACCAGTTGGGCAGGTATGCTTTGTGTATCTGAAGCACCAGAATGTTGTCTGCCACTAATGTGTTGTGTTTCAGGTAATTAGCAGTGCTCGATTCGAGCAAACTCCGATCGGGGTATCACTGTGGAAGAGGGGAATTTGAGGACCTGGATCGGTGTCTATAGTTACGTTTCCGGTGGAGCGTTGTGGTTTTCTGGAAGCTTACTTGTGGCTTAAAGTTGAGTATAGTTCTACTTTACCTTCCGGGCCGTGAATCTCCTGTGTCTGGTAGGACTTTTCGGTCTGCTCGCGTCCATCAATAAGTTTCAACATAAAATTGAAACGGCTCCATTTTAAGACTGTTTAATATGCTATTATTATATTCTGGGGATGAAATGTATGTGAACCTCGTACCTGTAGGTAATACTAAAGAGAAGCTTAGTTGAGTGTATTAATCTGAAAATACTTTTAATTGGCTACAATTGCTTAAGATCAGTCCATCGAAAATGTCTTAGTTGCTGGAAGCAGTTTCAGAATTCGATATGAGTTATGCGAAAGCCAGTTTCTATGTAAGTCACGAATCATTCAGTTATGTCAGTTAAATTTGATTAACGGTGTTTTTATGAACATTGTTTAATTAGTGAAAATTTGTTGATTAAATTTTGAAAGATCGGTGTCTATCGCACTTAAATGCATTAATCTTTTAATCTGAGGCCTGCTGCTGGTTCTGTAGGGCAGGTGCCTTTCATTATAATTGTTGTTACTGTTGGTTTCATTAACAGCATGTGTTTGTAATAAAGAAGTGTATGACAACTACAAACTGGTTACGTGTTTAATGTCGATGTGTCGAAAGGAATAACACATCAAATATAAGTCTTTGCTTTTAAATACCACAGGACAGCTAGATATATGTCCCGCAGCGTCGATCTCGCTGATACTCCTCGTTGGAGCTGCTCCACCTGAAATCTCTAAAATGTTTATTTCGCTGCGAAGATCGTTCGGCACAAGTACGTGCTACGTTGTACGATGCGTGTGGATTGATGTGTATAACTTTTTTATCAGCGAAACGTTTATTGCTTCTGAGATATTCTCTCGAAGAATATTGACCGTGAGAAGATGCAGGCTCGCACTATCATTCCATACTGCACCTCCGATCGAACTACATCAATTGATATCTGAAGAATGTTTGCCAAATCTTTTATAAATTAATAAATACACAGCTTGAAAGCGTATTATTTTCTTGAATTTTTTTATTGTGCCATCGACTAACTAAACATTCACAATGGGGCTTAATAGTGTCACACAAAAATAGCAAAATCTCTCCGGCATAAAACACGTCCGATCTCCGTAATCACTTCACACAGTCTTCAAATATACATATTTGGCTACTTATTCCAGAAAGATGCGTCCGTAGCACGGACGTCCAATTCTCGCAGGCAGTTTATACTACTCTTGGGATTAATAATTCGCCGCACCTGTTGAGCATACATCCCCGCTACGGGACACTGCCACACCTTCACCAGTCTTCTCGTGCAGGCCCACCCCGGCCATGTCAGGCGGACCCGCGTCCACAGTGGAGAAACTCGCGGAGGACCCTTCGCGACCCTCCGACTCCCGCACCACCGCCCTTCGGGGAGAACCGCGTCGGAAACACTGCTCGCCCCGGCCTCCCGTCGCGCATAATGCTCCGCCCACCCCGCAACGGGCGAAGGATCGCCTGAATCGCGCCAACCGCCACAAATCGCCGGTGGACACCACCGGCACTGAAACCAATCATCATCAAGATTGTCCACCGTCGCGTGTCAGGGTCCGCCTGAATCGCGCCAACCGCCACAAATCGCCGGTGGACACCACCGGCACTGAAACCAATCATCATCAAGATTGTCCACCGTCGCGTGTCAGGGTCCGTTCATCCGCGTCATCGTCGTCGTCGTCGTCGTCGTCGTCCGACGATTCACCTGACCGCCTAGTAATTGATCTTTCTCGTAGTGAGGCGGCGAACACATCGGCTCTGTCTGATCACCACCCGGCTGTACCTGCACCCCTCTCTACGCCGTCCCGCCACCGTGGCGAGTCTTCTGGACACCCTGACTCAGTCGGAAAGTCCTCTGGCCGTCGCTCCAGACGCCCCTCCGCCCACGCGGGCCATGGTGGTAGCGGATCGTGTTCCGATATCCCCCTGCCGGGCGACGACGCACCGGATGGTCCTGTGGATGAGGAAATGACTCATGCTCCCGACCCTCCCTCTCAAGAGATCCCATCAAGCCCTCTGAAGAAAGAGAGGATACCCCCCATTGTGGTATATAATGTCACTAATTACACGAAACTGAACACTGAGCTCCAGCGGCTCATTGTCGGCCAATTGAGAGCTGTTTACCAAAAAGATCATGTGAAAAACCTGCTTGACAGTAGGGACGACTATCTTACCATTCTCGATTTCGTAAAATCAAAGGCGATGCCTTACTTTACCCACCAGACGACGGGTAATCGCCGCACCAAAATCGTCATCAAGGACTTGCCACCAGAGGTTACGGCAGAGGAGGTCAAGGAGGAACTGTTTCGACTCGATTTCGAAGATCCTTTGGTCCACCAGTATAGCAAGAGGAATCCTGAGACCAGGGCATTGATCCCCTGCCCTACCCACGTCGTCTCCCTTTCCCAGAGGGAGGACATAGAGCGGATTTACCAAATTCGGTATCTTCTGTACACGAAAGTCCGGACTGAATCGTACGAGGGCCGCAACGGGCCAGCCATCTGTCGCAAATGCCAACGTTTACGACATACGGGGAATTACTGCTCCCTCCCGTTGCGGTGTGTTAAGTGTGCTGGCCCACATTTAGTGGAGAACTGCACACTCCCTGCTTTGGAGAAACCTACCTGTGCCAGATGTTTGGGAACGACGCACGATCCCCACCACATGGCATCCTGGAGGGGGTGCCCTGTTTACCAGAAGGCACTGAAGTCTTCTCGTCCACCCAAAAAGAAACCAAGAACAAATCGACCTCCCCCACCGCTACGGGACATGACCAACTACCCTGCTTTGCGGGGTCAGCCTGGTGCACTGTCCTCAGCAGCCACTCTGGTACCAGCCACTCAGGCACCAGATGGTTTGGTGGCTCCTGTGCCCCTTCCTGCCCAGACTCCCACGACATCCTTTGGTGCTGCAGCCCAGTCTCCTTCTCATTGTCTTTCCGTGACGGCTCCCACTGCTCACCAACTACAGGAGCCAGCTGCAGCTCCCTCCAGTCCATCTGTGGCTCTATCTCAGCCTTCTGCCCCCACCCCCACTCTGCCTGCTACTACACCTGCTCCTGCGCGCCGTAGGGGCAAGCAGACCACCCGGGACCCTGCCCCAGTGGTGGAGACTGATGCGTCCTTTCGGGCAGACATGCGTGAAATCCTCCAGGTCATCTCCTTTTTCACGAAACCCCACATCTGGGCTGTTATTCGTGACACTGCACAAAAAATCCGTCAGTCGGAGGACGGGCTCTCCAAGGTCATCGCCCTAGTGAAGGGGCTTAGTCAAATATTGTTGTAATGGCGAATGGACCTCCACACCACCACCAGCCCCCTCGGGATCTTGTCACTTGCATTTTTAATGCCAATGGCATAAAACATATGAAGACGGAATTGAACACCTTCCTCCATGACTATCGTGTAGATGTTTTACTGGTCACAGAAACACACCTCAAACCAGCAGACGATTTCCGCCTTCGCAACATGGTGTGTTACCGCTCTGACCGCCTCGACTGCCGTGGTGGAGGCACAGCTGTATTCCTCAACAAAGCTCTTGTCCATACCCAAGAGACTCTCCAGCCAATGGAACACATAGAGGCCACAGCAGTTACCATCTCCACACACCTTGGTGCCATTACCTTTGCAGCAGCGTATTTGAGCCCAAACAAGCCACTGCTGGAAACAGACCTCCGCACATTGTCATCCTTTGACAGGCTCATCATTGGGGCAGATCTCAATGCCAAGCACCCAGCTTGTCATTCTCGTGTGTCTAACCCCAAAGGCCGGCTCCTCCTTGACCTGGAGGATACTTTAGCACTATCAGTCTATGGCCCCCACGAACCTACCCATATCCCACCCGTACTAACTGCCAGCCAGACGTTCTGGATGTGGCCATCTTCAAAAACATCACCGCTCAGTTTTAGCTGGAAGTTCTCCACGAACTGGCCTCTGACCATGAGCCAGTACTCTTGCACCTCACCAATGCTGCCCTTTCATTTGATGCTCGTTCCACTGCGACCCTCACCAACTGGGACAAGTTTACCAGGGTACTTAATAACACCACTCGACACGACCTCGATTTGACAACACCGGCCAATATAGTCCGTGCTGTGGATTACCTTACCGCCAAAATACAGAAAGCAGTGAAACTCTCCACCTCCACTGCACCTCGAAATTTAACACCCCTGGACGACTTTCCCCCTCTGTTACGAGAGCTGAAGGTGCAAAAGAACCGCTACCGCCGGAGGTGGAAGCAGTTTTGTGACCCACAGGACAAACGCCAAATGAGACGCCTCCAACGCGAATTCAGCCACCGGCTCGCCGAATGGAGGTCTGAACAGTGGGAGGACAGGATGTCCACTTTCCTACTCCACCAAAAATCTGACTGGGCTGTCATTCGCACCCTGCCCATCCTATTCGCACAGCAGCGGGCTTGTCATATGATACCCTGCAAATTGTGGAAACGCTGGCAGATGCGTTCGAGGCCCAAAACCGCCCTCTGGTCCAGGACCTTTCTCCGAACGAACTACAGGAAGAACATGAAGTCCTGACAGCCGTTGCTGCTTTCCGCAACCGCCCACCCCAGTCTGCTCCCCTTCTTACGTCCATGGCAGAAATCCAGCGCATCCTTCGACGGAAACGTGGCCGGTCGGCCCCTGGATTGGACGGAATTTTAAATGAACATCTTTGCCACCTTCCCCGCACACCACTCATCTTGTTCACCAAGATTTTAAACTGTTGTCTCACATCTGGCCTTTTCCCCCCTCAGTGGAATCAAGCCAAGCTGATTGCGATCCCCAAGAGGTTCAAAGACCCTACAGTCCCCACCAACAACAGGCCCATCAGCCTCCTAAACACTATGGCGAAGGTCCTTGAATCTGTGATCCTTCACCGACTTTCCCAACCTCTTGCAGCAGCTGGGACGATCCGTCCTGAACAGTTTGGATTCACTTCGCACCTCTCTGCTGAACTTCAGGTCCTACGGATCACTGAACACATCAGCAAAGGCTTAAACACTGCCAAGTCGACAGCTGCCGTTTTTCTGGACTTGCAAAACGCCTACGATAAGATCTGGCAAGACAACCTCGTACACAAGATGCTGACACAGACCCCTATACCGGATATTTATGTCAAGATCGTGGATGACTTCCTCCGTGGTAGGACTTTCCTAGTGGCTCAACGGGGATTGCGTTCTGGCATTAGCCAGTTGTCGGCAGGCACCCCGCAAGGATCGGTGCTATCTCCCATCCTATTTAATATCTATGTCAATGATATGCCGGTCATCCCCGAGTGCCACCTTGCACAATACGCTGACGACACAGCGCTATACACCACTGGCCGCATTACTGACGCCGTCGTCGCCCGCCTCCAGCGACAGGTGGACGCCACTATCACCTGGTGCCGGACAAACAAAATAGCTCTCAATGCCGCCAAAACTACGGCAGTTTACTTTACGAAACGGCGCCCAGTCCTCAGCCGCAATATCTCGATTGCAGGTGTGCGGGTGCCCTGGTTCCCGACAACCACCTATCTCGGGGTCCAGATGGACCACAAGTTGCTCTTCCACTGTCATGCGGAGTATGTCACCAACAAGGGGCAAAAGCTAACCAGGGCTTTGTACCCGCTCTTTCGCAGTAGGGAACTTAACCTGCATACCAAGCTCCGCATTTAGCGAACAGTTATCCTGCCTGCCCTCACGTATGGATCTGCTGCATGGGCCACGATTAGTGTCACCAGGATGCGGACATTGCAGCGCCTGCAGAACAAGGTGCTCAGGTGGAGCCTGCACGCCCCGCCACTCACGAGAATTGTCACTCTCCACGAGGAAGCGGATATCGTCCCCCTAAAGACGACCATACGCAACAACGCGCGGCGGCTCTATGAGAAAGTGGATGCCTTGCGGGACACTGTCCATGGGTTACACCACGTTGGGACCACAATTCCACGCCGCTGGTATCGACATCCGGTTCCCCCAACCATCCTGGAGGAAACGGATTCCGACCATGGCTAATGATAGGTCTGCCACGCCCACCACGGACGTATCCTTTGGCGGGACTTGCCCCCATTCTACGTCCAATACTTTCCAATCATACCTGCCCATGTTAGGCATGTTACTCATGTAGTACTGTCACCGTCAGAGGGTGGTACGGGACTACAAGTCCCACCGCCACACCTCCAAAGCGAATTGCAGTGACGCAGTCACTGCCCTGTGGATAGATTTACTGCCTCACCAACACAGTTAGACCGCAATAGACCGGTGATGCTGTATTTTAACACATCACAAAAAAAAAAAAAAACTGAAGTTGTAATATTCTCAATGTAGTAGCCCTGCAAAAATTGTAATAACAGGAAGCTTTCGTGTGGTAATTGATCGCTAGGGTACCATGACAATAATAATGCTTTTTAAGCAATTATCACTCTTCTCCGTATTGCTTTCATTTACAAAACTTGGAAAACCGCTTTTGTACTAAGAGTCAAGTTTATAATTCACTCTCCAAAGGAAAGTCGATTACATCAGTAGTGCTGTTTAATTATTGGAACTCATCTGTTGGGACAACGACCTAGTAACTTTTCTAATGTAGACCAAATTCATAATCAATAAATAGGTCTTTTCTTAGATGAATCGAAGTCTGTGATGCACAAACATCAAAGAAAACTTTGAGGGAGAGCTCCCATCCATTCAACATCCGGAATTCCACGTCATTTACACCTTTTTTTGCGACTGACATACTATAGAAGAAAGCTACCGTAAGATGTTAATACGACGGCTGTAACGTTATTTTATAAACCGATCCAAATTTTCTGCTAAGCATACTTCATTCATGACAATATAAAAAACCTTACGTTTTTTCATGAAATTTCCAAGACATTTTTGAAACTCAATTAGATTAAAATACCAGAAATGTGATATGCATCTATACAGCCACTCGATTTCCAGTTAAAAATGCTGTGACTAAGCAAACAGGTGCATTATAAGGCATTAAATCTCGCACAATGTCATTAATGTGGAAGGACAGCAAAGAGATTTTAGTGCCTGCAAATCTTATCATCTATCTGGACTTGTGCCAGTTACTTGTAATAATTTGTGCTAACTGATATCTTATCTGTGTGGAGTGTTATATATCACCGCACATATCTAGAAAAGAACGTCGTCAATGCAGTTCACGTCTTCCGACGCTAAAAGCAACATGGCTCTGCTATTTTTCCTCTGCCTAGCCGTCTCAGTAGTGTTTGGTAAGTTTCCACATTCATTACATTGACGACAATGAACAAGATTATTAAGTTAGCTGATAGGAGCAACTCGGTAGGTGGCTTTAATAGTGCGCTAGTTCCTCCCCTATCCTCTGTGGTAAAAGTTCCGGGTTAATTTCACAACAATTGTACGTTTTAAAAATATACAACTTTTCAGGGAATCGCCTTGCTCTCTGTATGGAATATTACCTTCCACAGAATATTTTCTTAAAGACTTTTCTATCCGGTCCATCTATTACAACCAATCCCACAGCTTAGGTCATCTTATTTTGGTCGAGGTGTCCACTGTCAAATGACCTGTCATCAGAAATATGCACATGTCGTTCTTCCAGTAAGTGCATAGTCACATAAACATATGGATTGCCCTCATGTATTTTGAATTTAACGTTGTAAACAGTAACTGTCTTTGCTCACTTACCGTAGGTGAACTTAAAGGTGGTTTTTGAATAGGTGATAGTCAAATAACGATAGTCCGTTATCTGAATTGTCGCCAGCAAACATCTGCATTTATTTTCGGGTACAACGACTATCTGCAGGAATGCATTTATTTACTTTTTTATTTTTATTTTCATTTTTTTTTCAAAGTTGTACGCTTCTGTATATAAACCTGATAAATACCTTACGTGTACCACATTGCACTTGATTGATTGACATTTCGAAGCTCTTAGACAAATATTTGTTAGTTATTACATTACAGGGTTCTAGACGACTAGAGTTACAACACAAGTTGCGAGACAAATGTTACACTGGAATGAGATTTTCACTCTGCAGCGGAGTGTGCGCTGATATGAAACTTCCTGGCAGATTAAAACTGTGTGCCCGACCGAGACTCGAACTCGGGACCTTTGCGCTTCAATTTTGAAACGTATTGTCGAAGGACGTCCAGTAACTGTTAATGTGAAAAATAAGCCTGGAATGGTTATAAAACACAGAGGGTTGGTTATATTTGTGTCTAATGAATTTACTATTGGTGATGAGGCGTTAATATCACGTTTGAATGTTGTTCATGCTGATTGCCACATAATTCATTGTTTACAAATGAAGGAGGAGGTGGCGTCGGACACGTCGGACGTGGAAGCCGAGGAGGAGGTTGTATGCATTTCGTCGGACGAGGATGATGACCCGCGCTCGCCGTGCACGACCGAGGCGTTGGATACGCCGACGGAACATTCTGACTAGGCCATATTTCGGGAGGATGTGTAAATGGCGTACGGAGTATACACAGTCCGACGGCTTACGATTCGAATATGGGAAAATGGGGGCAACAGAGAAATATGACGAGAATGCACAGAACTTCAGTACACTAAAGCATTATGACATTAAGGACGAGTTTAACTTCTTTGCAAATAAATATGCGTCTGTAATTATTAACAAGATTGTAACATATGTGTATAGGATTAATGTAAGAGTAGAAAGACTAACACTTGATGACAGAGCAAATAAAAAAATATTTGAGGATCAAGGTGCACTGGAAAAAGTAAGACTCGCTTGTAGTAATAAGTTAGGTCCGTTTAGTTTAAGGCCGGAACGTTCTTCAGGCGTTCCTTGGCGAAAGTACAGTAGAAGGAATCGTTTTAAATTTGTTACGTATTCAAAGCCAGAGACCAGTGCAGATATAACTAAAGTAAAATCGTGGACGGATTTGGAGAATCAATGCAATTGTAAGAACAAACTATTTCAAGGTGTCAATCCATTTTATATTGGTTTAGAAATTGCTGGAGACGAGCCAGCCAAAAACGATGTTGTACAAAGTGAAGTAAAATATGTAACATTTGTAGTTAGGAACAGAGTGTATATGACCTTTTGTAAACGTAAAGGTACGGTCACATTCTAAATAAAGATTATTCTTTACAGCTAATGTCTGCGTTGGAATTTTTTTATGGACACTGGGACCATATCAGAAATTACACGGACGACCTGCGCCTGGCCTTCCTTGTTCCTACCACACAGCAACGAATCGACGATTTAGCTTTAACATTCTATGGAAATAAGATTAATTATTCAGCTGCTGTAATTGTATTAGAGGAGTTGTGGTACTACAAGCCTAATTTGCAGCAACTTATTGATAGTTTTCGAGATGCCTATAGGGAGTTTGTATTTATGACAAATGGTGTGAGATGCGCACACAGGTATTACGATTTTAGGCAGGGTAGATACAGACCATTGTGGTACAATTATTAGAACCTCAATAAAACATCCCACAGTCCTTCTCAGACACACAGCCGTAGGCCATCCTAGAAAATGGCCTCACGTCCAGTGAGGTCTCCAAGTCAGGGTAGCAAAAAATATAGGCTTGTTCGCAAGTTGTCCAAGGAGAAAGATCGATGGCAGTGTACCTGTCAGTATGACTTTTGTTTACACTTTAGGTGGCAAGCGTTGGCTCGTTTGTATTATGTCCTCGATATTTCAGGATGGCGTACCACCTGCGTTCCGCTCTGGGATTCAGAAGAAGCGTGTATGAAGCTGCTACCAGTGGTAATCAACAAACCGAAACCGTCGAACATAACACAACTTCTGATTCAGCGCACCATGGGTCTGGGGAAGAATCTACACAACATCAATTTGCCTTTCGAGTCTCGGTCGGGCACACAGTTTTAATCTGCCAGGAAGTTTCATATCAGCGCACACTCCGCTGCAGAGTGCAAATCTCATTCTGGAAACATCCCCCAGGCTGTGGCTAAGCCATGTCTCCGCAATATCCTTTATTTCAGGAGTGCTAGTTCTGCAAGATTCGCAGGAGAGCTTCTGTAAAGTTTGGAAGGTAGGAGACGAGATACTGGCAGAAGTAAAGCTGTGAGTACCGGGCGTGAGTCGTGCTTCGGTAACTCAGTTGGTAGAGCACTTGCCCGCGAAAGGCAAAGGTCCCGAGTTCGATTCTCGGTCGGGCACACAGTTTTCATCTGCCAGTAAGTTTCAAATGTTACACTATCTCTGGTTCGAATCTGACATTTCAGTAAAGTAACGATGAATAATTTGATTTAATTTCAAAGAATGTGAGAAGTAGATGTGAAATAGCTACGATTCTCATCTGTATAGTAACAAGTAAGTTTACTTGGAAACTGTGTGTATGGAAGAGTCTTCAATTACATTTTACAAAGTATCACTCAATCTTGAAAGGGTAAAATAGGCTCGAAACGATCTGAAAATGTAACAGCTAAGTAACTGAATATTTATCAGTACTAGTCATAAGTAAATATTTCAGTTGCTGTAAGCGCCCTCTAACCGTCAGTTTACTAGTCCCGCTGCGTTGTATATGTGCAGCGTTCACACAGTGCGAGAGAGCCTGTTACTGTGGATGGTAGCGAGGATCACTTACTATCGGTGGACGTGAGTGGCGACACGCAATAACCTTACGAAAAACGTTAAGCTGCTGCTCGGCAATGTATGTCGGATTTGTTTTCTGGATAATGAATTTATAACGGAGCATCAGTGTTACATTGTATCTGCAAATGAATAAACATGAAAAGCAATTTTTATTTTTCTGCTGTAGATCTAATGATGGTTCTTTATCAGTCAAAACTGTTCATCGTCTACTTTTTTGCGTGTATTGTGAACAAAGATATTAAAATTAGTAATACTTAATCACGTGATATCTTAATTCAGGAACAGTACGGAGGCTTAACGGAAACGACTCGTTGGAGAAGAATAATGGCTATGGGTAACGACTGAGAATAAACAGCAAACGTATATAATATTCAGAACACTTCCGAAATGCCATAACCACCAGCTACAGGAATTGCATGTCACCTTCAGGAAAATCAAATGTGCTACGAAATATCCATGACCGAAAATCGGGCAATATTTATGAGTTTTGAAATGTTCTCAGGCATTCAGTCGGATGTCGTCGTCCAAATGGTGCGATATTTTGGCAAACAGAACTGGTGCCATCTTCAAGCGGTCCTGATGACTGCTTTCGGCTGGGCTGAAGACGAGGCCACGGCGAACAGCCAGTCATCAGGACCGTTCGAAGGATCTTTAGTGCCAGACGTGCACATGCTCTTTAAATACCGGTACGAGAAAACAGAAAAGAAATCCAGCTTTAACAGTGATCGGAACGAATATTATTCATGAACTACGGCGTTCTTAGCGTGGCTCGTTCATAAATAAAAACTTGGCTCAGTGCAGAAGCGCCAGTCTACGGATTCCCACTTAGTTGTAGGACTATTGTCCGTCACTTCACACGTCTGTCGCCTATGGTTAATATGAAAAATGCCGAGATTGGCACTTAACATGTCTGTGAGGATTAACGGAACCGAAATGGGGGTATGCACCAGTGTCCATCCTTGACATTCAAAGCATACAGTGTTTTTAAATGACAACTTACCAATGCTGTTAGGTCTCTCTTGGAGACAAATGTGTATGGCTGTTCACCAACCAATACTGGAAACGGGGTGATGACACAAGTCTTTTACCGACTCGCAATAATCAATTACATCTACGTCTATGCGGTTACTCTGCAGTTAACGATAAAGGGCCTGGCAGAGGGTCCACCGAACCACGTTCAAACTATTTCTCTACCTTTCCACTCTGGAATAACAGTTGAGAAACACATGTATCTACCTGTGTGAGATTTGATATCCCTTTCATATGAATTCCGTCCCACGCAGGTGGGCGTCAACTAAGTATTTTCGCATTCGGGTGAGCAAGTCGGGCCGGCCGCTGTGGCCGAGAGGTTCTAGGCGTTTCAATCTGGAACCGCGCGACCGCTACGGTGGCAGGTTCGAATCCTGCCTTGGGCATTGACGTGTGTGATGTCCTTAGGTTCAAATGGTTCAAATGGCTCTGAGCACTATGGGACTCAACATCTGAGGTCATCAGTCCCCTAGAACGTAGAACTACTTAGACCTAACTAACCTAAGGATATCACACACATCCATGACCAAGGCAGGATTCCAACCTGCGACCCTAGCGATCTCGCGGTTCCAGACTGAAGCGTCTTGAACCGCTCGGCCACATCGGCCGGCTAGGTTAGTTAGGTTTTAATAGTTCTAAGTACTAAGGGACTGATGACCTCAGATGTTAAGTCTCATAGTGCTCAGAGACATTTGAACCTTTTGAGCAAGTCGGCGACTGGAATTTCGTGAAAAGATTCTTCAGCAACGATAAACACCTCTGTTTTAAGTATTGACACACCAACACGCGTATCACATCTGTGAAACTCTCTCCCCTATTTCGTAACAATACATAACAAGCTGCCCTTCTATGAAGGTTGCGATGTCCTCCGCCAATCCTATCTGATGCGGATCTCATACCGTGCAGCAGTACTCTAGAAGAGGAAGGACAAGCGTAGTACAGGCTATCTCTTTAGTAGACCTGTTATATCTTCTAAGTGTTTCTGCCAATAAAATTCAGCCTTGCTTCGCTTTCCCCACAACATTATCTTTGTGACCGTTCCAATGTCAGTTATTCGTAGCTGCAATCCTTAAGTGTTTGGTTAAATTGGTGGCCTTTAGATTTGAGTGATTCAATGTGAAATGAAAACTGTAGCGCATTCCTTCCGGTATTCGTAAGGATAATCTCACACTTTTCATTATTTAGGGTCAATTATTAGTTTTCACAACATACAGATATCCTGTCTAAATCATTTTGCAATTGCTTTTGAGCTTCTGATAATTTTACTGGACAGTAAATGGCAGCATCATTTCTAACAGTCTAAGCAGACTGCTCAGATTGTCTTATGTATCTTTCACATCGATTATGAGTAGCAAATGGCCAATATCATTTCCTTGTGGAACGTCAGTTGTCACTAGGGCCCGGATTTTAATGGCAAGTCGTATTTTTTTCTGAACTATAGGGTAAATTTTAGAACAATTTATACACAAATCTAGGCAGTGTAATGTCGAAAAATGTATTTTGATTGTGCATATAAAGTCATATTTCAACAAATTTTAGTAATAGGTAATATTGCGGCTAACGTTTAATATAATAAGTCATATTTCCGTCAACTTTTGCCAAAAATGCATACACCGTTTTTCTCGTATCTTACGGGATACACGAATATGAAAATGAATATGTTGCTCACGAGACAATATTTAACGTGCTATTATGAAAGGTAAACAGATAAATTAGTACACAGCTTTATTTCTCACGACTGTAGCGCAAAATTGGTGTACCAACAACAGTCGTTTCGCGAATATGAAACATTGTTGCGCAGAGTCGACAATACGCTCTCATAGCCAACAAAGGCGGCTTCTGCCGTAATAATCATCGCAGTCCCACAGGTGTTCCTAATAACCAGTTTTGCCTTATTCAACATGCCTAAAGTAAAGTGCTCCAACAGAGTGAAGTTGCGAGGATCTGTTCGAGAATTTGGTGAGAAGTTCTTTAGTACTGATAGGAAAATATTATTTTGTAAACTGTGTGAAGTTAAAGTTACTGCAGAAAAGCGCCTTAATGAGCAACAACACTGTAATACCGCTAAACACAGCAGCTGTGTGAAACAAAGTGCTGAAAATAACAGCACGCAAACGCTGTTATTTGAACAGACAGGTCAATCGTCTACCGTGCAATCATTCTGCAAGGATTTGTGTGAGATGATGGTGTCCTGCAACATCCCATTGCAAAAGCTGAAGAATCCACACTTCAGACGGTCCTTGGAGAAGTACACAACACATCCAGTTCCAGATGAATCTACACTGAGAATGAACTGTTTATCCGTATGCTACAATAATGTGCTCAACAAAATACGAATTACTGTTGCTGAGCAAAAGATCTGGCTTTCGATAGATGAAACTACGGATATTAGTGGGCGATATATCGCAGATGTTGTTGTTGGTGTTCTAAAAGTTGATGGCCCTGGAGATATGTTCCTACTAACGCGTGAAGCTCTCGATAGAGTAAACAATTCGACTATTGCTATTTTGTTTGACAACTCTCTGAAGCTACTGTGGCCGGATGGTGTGAAAAGAGACAACGTTTTGCTGCTTGTAACAGGTGGTGCTTCATATATGGCTAAAGCAGCCAAAGGGCTTCAGATTCTCTACCCCAGCATGGTGTATGCCACTTGCCTTACACATGCGTTGCGCAGAGTTGCCGAAGACGTGCGATCAAATTAGCCTGACGTGGACAAATTAATTTCATGTGGCAAGAAAATGTATGTGCAGAAATTCAAGGAACAAGCACCTTCAACGCCCCTCATACCTAAACCTGTTCTTACACGATGGGGTTCTTGGCTTAGTGATGCTGAGTATTACTCCACCAACTACACCCAGATAAAGACAATCTTCTGTGAGCTTGATAGCGATGAATCAAGTGCAATCAAAATAGTGAAAGAAGTTTTTACAGATACATTGCCTCGAAACTTGGCATACATCAACGCCAATTTTTCAGTGATATCAAAAGCCATCAAACAACTGGAATTCGTTGGCACTCAGCTATGTGAGGCCCTGAGTATTGTGCAACATTTAATGAAATAAAAAGAAAATGAATTGATTTGAAAATGTTGGGGATGGAAATGTTGCTTTATATATTTTTGTTATTTTTTCTTTCAGTACCAACTTTGTTGTAGAACCCCTTATTTACGTGTGGTAATAAAAATTCATTTAGACAGAATTAAGCACATTTAAAATTACGCGAACCTTAGTCAACCCTCTCATGTTGATAAATTCATATTAACTGATTAAGAACATTTAGTTGAAAATTGTATAAATTAAATTTTTTACGTATTTCGGCCTTGGCACACATTTTCTAAATGCAATGGTTTTTTAAATAGTTACTGAATTCTTTCCCGGCGTTAGCTATGGATCACAAGGCTGTCTCTGTTAGCAGAAAATGGTTAAATATTGCCAAGCCGACCTGAACGTTTAATTATCATTGATAAAACACACTTCACTATACGTTTAAGTTATTTGCTTTAGAAATTGAAAGAACCAACAGATTGTTAAACTTCAACGTTAACTATCCGCCTATGAATGCACAAATGTGAAACCAGTAATAAATTCCGTCAGTCTCAGGATTGCTGTAAAAGAAAAATATTTTCGTAATTCACTGCTAATTTTATCTGCTCCCGATTTATGGGTTTGGTTAATTTTTCTTAGCGGAACAATTTTTTAAACGTGCCGCCGCTGCAAATCGTTCGGTCGCGGCACAGCCCAGCAACACCAGCGATAATTGCTAAAAATGCTGAAAATTGTTTAAAGAAATATTATAGATGATATGGGCAAGCTAATTTACATTAGTAATACACAATTTTGATAAATTATAATGTATTTAGACCACAACAATAATTCAACTTACATTAGTTTGTAATTTCTCCTCTAATGGCGGCTAAAGATAGATACAGACAAAAGAAATCTACTCATTCATAAAATGCTACGTCACAGGTTCCTCTCTCTCTCAGCTCTCGAGGAAGACGACAAAGAATGCACATTATGTATTCCTATTTATACCCTGCCGACCGTTAATGTCTCTTTGCAATCTTACAACATTACTCCCCTCTGTGGCTGTATTTTACATTTTTCTTATAGCAGATATTGACATATTTCGTAATTACATTACGAGTATAGAAATATTACAATCATAAATATATCGAGAATATTATTACAGAAAATATTACAATAATAACGAATGTCCTTTATACAAAATTAAATAATATTTTTTGTTAAACAATTACAGGACATACGAATTGCTTCATAGCGTACATAGTACAATTAAATGTCATTTCCTCTGATTAATAGCGTGTGTGCTGCCAGGGAACGTTACAAACATGTGCAGAGTGAGTTGGGTCGAGCTTGTGGCCATGTGGCTAACAAAGTGAAAACCAAATTGCAAAGTTTCCTCCAACGAAATTCTGAATATTCTACACTGTGCAAAATTAGTGACACTCTTTCAGAGAATGCCGTAACATTCGAAGATACTGAAACAAAGCTGAACTCCAGGGACCTGGCTGCCTTCAAATACGCTCCAGTGACGTCTTGTGGAGAGGAGCTTTCCCAGCTAAAAAACTATCCTCAACGACAACCGTAGATCTTTGGCAATGGAAAACCTGAAAATGCACCTTGTGATCCAGTGCAACTTTGCAGATACTGAAGATTGACATACGGTATTAAATAATGTGAAACGCTTTAAATACTATGTAGAAATAAAAACATTGTTTTACTGTTTCGATAGGTGATCTTTTCACTGTAATTTGTGTTTAGGAAATAAAACATTCAGACATTCAAAAAATAGGTGCAAATTAGCCACAAATCCTGCATAAAGATAGAACTATACTTACAATATTTTGAGAGGCGAATTTTGTAATATTTTGTGGTAAATAAAAAATTAAATAAACAAACAAGAATCCTTTAAATAAACTTCTATTAAGTCATATTGTATTTATTAAGGTCATAAATGCTTGCATATTTCACTGTATTTAGGTAATTAAAATTCGGGCCCTAGTTATCACATATGGCTTACGTGATGACTTTCCATCAGTTACTCTCTTTCTGACTTGAAATCACGAATACAAATGAACAACTGACACAACACTCCGTAGGCACGCAATATGGTTATAAGCCACTTGTGATGAATTACGAGTGAAATACATACTGTCGCTCTGTCTAATGCCCATTTTGTCTGGGGATTTGTTGGGCATGGTAGTACACGAGGAATGTGCGGACTGTTCGTACTGATTCCAGATTTTAGGTTCATTTCACCTGTTGTCCGACGCTTGAAGTCCCCATATTTTAATGACACTGCTAATTACAATTCGTGTTATACTAAAACCACATGTTCGTGGCATGTCCATTACACTTTTTACTAGTTTGCACTCTAATTGGGTATTATTCCTGAGTGGCCCAGTATTTACATGGATTGTACATGTTGCGTAACCGGTTTTTTTCCTAATCTTCTGAGGTGTCTTTATCAGAATGAACGGTAACACCCATGCTATTTGAAATGATTTCTTCATAGGTGAGACCTTCCACACATTACTATTTTTCGAATGAAATATTCTACCACGTGGAAGATAAGGGATCGTTCTAGGAGAAAAAATTATTGCTAGTGACCATTGCTACAGTAGATAATAGCAGCCAATTATTTATTCCTTCAATTTTTCTCCATCAGTACAATTTTCGTAGAGTAAGCTAAAATTGTACTACGTTTGCAGCAATGTGTGAATTCACATATTCAAGTGAAAAGACTACTGAGTTACTTCGTATAACAATGACACTTGGCCCCCCTCCTCCCCCTCCTCTTAGATCATTAAACTTCTTGCTGCGCGGGAAGAACAACTGCCTGGATGCAAAGTGAAATCGAATCACTTTAATTTTACCTTCACGACCTCCCGCGAGATGGATGCAGGAAGAAACATTATATTGGTTACTCATCTACCAATGTACGTTCTAGTCATTTCAACAGTAAATCACACCACGGTGCATAATTTTTCCCTTGTACCGTCTGCTACTTTAGCTGGATGAATATTTCTGTGATGCTTTCAAAACTGCTAAACAAACCCGTTGCGACACCCGCTGTTCTTCGTTGTATCACTTATATCTCAAACCTAGCTTGTAAGGATCCTGCACTGAGAATCAAAATTCAAGTATCGGCCACACGAGGATTTGCAATCTACCGCTTTCGCAGACGGTTACACTTCCTGACGAATCTTTCAGTGAATCGCAGTTTGGCATTTACCATTCCTATGATTAGTTTTATGCGGTGGATCGACTTTAAATCGCTCCATACACATGCACCAGGTATTTAATTAATGTGACAACTTCTTGTGATTGTCAGACAATAGTGTAACCAAACAGTAACAGGCCTTTCCGGTGATTTAGTGAAACGTGGTCTGATAGAGATCTACACGCGTATACTATATTCTTCATTGTAACTTCTTCATATACGAAAGAATCATCCTCAAGCAGCCTCATTAAAATACCGATATACACTAGATAATTTATGCACCGTATACGGTGAACATGCCAACGGCCTTGCCGCAAGGTAACACAGATTCTCGTAGGATAACCGAGGCTACGCAGTGTTAGGGTTTGCTAGCTCTTAGATGAGTCACCGTCGTGGTCTGCCGAGTCCTGTTGGTAAGTGGGGTGCACTCAGCCCTCGTGAAGCCAACTGAGGACCTGCCTGACTGAGAAGTAGCGGCACCGGTCGCGAAAACTGACAGCAGTGGGCGAGCAGTGTGTAGACCACCTGCCCCTCCGCATCTGCATTGGGTGACGCGTAACGGCTGAGGATGAAGGGGCCGGTCAGTACCGTTGGTTCTTCAAGGTCTGTTCGGACGGTGTTTTCTTATACAGCGAACATGAATGGTACAGTAACACTTGCTTCAAGTACGTTTGAACGTATTATTACGTTTGAACATTTATGTTATGCTATGCTATGGTCTATCTGCTGGGAATTCTTCAATTCAAAGATATTAGTTTCCGTCGTCGATGACACCATGGAACTTTATTCAACACCTTCCGTAAAATAGGGAACACCTTATAAATCTAAACTCCTATATACACTGTCTTCTGGGTCTATTGTATGAATCAAGTGAGCTGGGTTAACATAATTATTATGTTCTGTTTCCATTGGCTCCTGTCGGGTAGATATTCAGTGTTCAGCAATGTAATACATGAGATCAGCGATATAGGCGTACAGTCGTGTGCGTCTGTGAGGTGACTCATCTTGAAAAATTTAAACATGCTAAAGAGAACATAGGGGACTTAAACAAAGAGTTACAAAATTGATAAAAATGGAAGATCGATGCTTAAATAATTTGTAAGCAGGTTAAATTAGTTGTATAGTGCAAGAGCTCTTAACGTATTGAACGACTTTCTCAAGACAGAGTCGCGTCAAAGTAGATTTCTGACTAATGACTACAACGATCATTGGATTCAAAAATTGTGATTAATCTTGATGGGATTATGCGATATTTCATACAATGGCCTTAGGTTAGCACGTATGTCTCACGTAAAGCAGACAAAATTATGTGTAACCTCAAATACATTTGTGTCACTCAGATAAGTAAACACAAAGCATAATAAATTGGTCATCACTAGTGCACGTCAAGCTAATATCTTCTTAAAACTAGCATAGAAAAAGGTCTCAGTTCGGAAATGGAAGAAGTTTCTCTCCAGTTTGTCATATTCACCCGAAGCTATTCACTTACGACGAGATCCTGTACAGCAGTGCCGTCCATGACGTGCTACATGCACGCGTGCACGGAGTTCGGGCCACGTGCAGGCCATGGCTCGGCCTGTCTCCGCTTTGCTCGATGTTTCTCGGAAGCACCCGTAACAACGACGCTGCGTTTTTCGATCGGTACAACTCTTCTAAGTTGTACAGAATCGTGGTCTCAGCGCTGTTTACCCTTCGCTATTTGTTATGGTATGAAAGATGTTCACATATTCAGTAGCTGTTCGCACAAAAAGAGGAGGTTTAGCTATCTATCACCACAAGCCTTTAAAACTGAATGCTAATGACAGAAGAGAGAGAGTTAAGAATTCTCAATATATACTACGCAGTCGCCAAAGCGCTAAATTTGGTATGAAAAGACATTACAGTCCCATGCAGAAAGAATTTAAAGATTTAGTTGGCAACGATCGACAGACGGATTCATTGTTCTGTACACCCAGAAGCACTTTGTGCAAAATTTGCGGACAAGGGGAACCTGAATAAATTGATGGTATGAGTAGTAAAATTGCTGAAGTTGCATGCATTATTCCACTATCATTTGCAATAGTTTTCGACGGAATTGGACGAAGATTATGGAGACTTTATACTACTGCGAAGCACGTTGGTTTAATCAAGGGAGCGCCTGGAACGAGTTTTCGATGTAAAATCGCTATTGTTGAATTTATGAACGAAAAAGAAGTGTAGGAACTAAAATTAGAATATTCGTAATGGATTGCTCTTCTAAGTGGATTTGAATGCACACTATACATAGTAAGACATTGCAACGTGAGAAAATTTGCCTGCCTCTGTCCATATGCTGACAGTTCGCAATAGATAAAAGTTATATCTTCAGCGCGCCATAAATAATTAATTAGTAATGGAAATTTATTTTGTTTTTATCTATGTTGTTGAGAAATGTGGAATAAAGCAAAGTGGTATGCAGTGCAATCGCCCTACCTCTCAAATGCGGCGCGTTCGCTGTTTGCCCCTCTTGCACCTCCTCACGTTAGGACAGCGGTGGGCGCAATGTGCCAGCCTGCGTGACCACTGTGGCATCCACGCCAGGGCGCGGCTCACGAGCCGAATTCGTGGCCTCTTCTACTGAAGAGCGACCATATTGAGGGCACGGTGATTTATATATTTGGCCTGCTATTCTAAATGGGTTACAACATTTTTTTATGCAAGCGGCATCGAGTGACGTAGCGAGCAAATAGGGGTGCAATGTATAAATATTAATAACCAGAAGAATCTGTGTACCGTTTATGAATACAGCTGTTACCGTGGAAGAATAGGGTATCAACCGCATACTCATAAAAATGTAGAAGAACGGGCCACACTTTGTCACCAAAGATGTTGACATGAAGAAACTAGTTCACGTTTACGGTATGTGAATAAAGGGGCCCATTGAAAATGCTAAGTTCCATATGGCACTGTGAGAAATGACGTATCGTGACGAACCGAATTTCAGTTGCCTGCAGTTCCCTTCGCAATGTTCGCTCGAAATGTGGTAGAAATGGGCCTGCATCCGTTGACAGCAGGAAGAATGGAACTGCTTCTCGTTGACAATGTGTGATCCTCATCACAGGACCATTGTTCTCACACCATGTTATATTGTTGTGAATGGTACAACTTTCCGTGGACAGTCTGCACTGATAAACCAACAAATCGGACATCTACATTAACAGTGTGCTTATGGCCACATTCAAAGAATCAAGCTCCAGCCTCCTATTAGGTCACGTCTGGACGTCGATCCAATTTACAATGCTGATGGCACAAACCGACTGACACATGAAAAGCTCTGCACCGCCGTGAGTCACGTCATTGGTGGAGGAACTGATCACTATCATCCAAATCGCTCCAAAGCTACCATTCTACTCTTTTAAGACAGTGACTGCTATGTTGTTCTATGAGCTTTTCTGAACAGGTAGTGCGGTTGGGCGTTCCAAACATTACCGTTTTTGAGGTACCAGTCAGATATTTAGGTTGTCTGTGCATTCTCATTGCCCTTTCTATCACCTTGCAGTCTCAGCACTTGTAGCTCGTTGCGAGAACTGGTTGCTGATATGCGCTCGCTGTTGACTGCGCAGGTTTGCTGGAGGACCGCATAGTAGGCGGCGAGGACGCAGCTCCAGGCGAGTTCCCGGCTATCGTGTCGCTGCAAGTGGACGAGAGCCACAACTGCGGCGCCAACGTACTCGACGAGCAGTGGGTGCTCACCGCCGCGCACTGCGTCGACGTCGAGTAAGCATCCCACCGTCTGTGAGAGCACGTGTGTGTGCGTGTGTGTGAGTGTGAGTGAGTGAGTGAGTGTACGTGTGTGCATCGGAGGTGTACAAATTCGTGTTCCTGCCTGCCTGCCACTATCTCCACTGCAGCAATTACGGCAGCTCAGCCTGCTGCAACGGAGACACACGAGTACATTTTGTGCACTGAAGCGCAGTGGTTAAAGCAGCGCAACTTTGGCTACCGCTAGCCTGCTGCAGCTGACAACAGGTTGCGCTATCAGTGCAACGGGACTAGCCATGTATATGATTGCGCAGGTAGTTTCACTGCAGCACATTAATGATAACGGTGGGAACACAAAAATGAACAAGCAAACATGACAGAAGAATGAGGAGAATTTAAGAATTGGGGAATATATACCAGTTGCAACAGAGCGCAACTCCAACAAGTGAAAAGTTGTCCTTTGTTTATATGGCAACTTCAAATAAATCGACAGGTGTCTCGCAATGAAAACTGTGTAAAAACTTCTGAAGCACCTATTCGGGAAGCTCAAGCATATTACGACATGTCTCACTATACACATACTTTGAAAGAGGACAAGGACTTAGTAGTTGACAAGTGTGTGCAAATGAATGCTAAGGAACTGAGGCCATATAGCAGTGTATAGGCTTTTCAGATAGCGCAAACGTTCTCTGAAATACGAAAAGATATGGCTCAGTGGATATTGAAAACCTCATTCTGGTGGTATGGATCATAGTGTTAAGAAAGCTTCTTATGAAAGAAAACCTTTTTCTTTCAGACGGGTACTATTTAGATTAACATAATAATATTAATAAACGAAATTTGCGTTTGCTAAAATGTGTTTGGGAAGTATAGAATGAATGATTTTGCCCACTTAGAGTGAATTCAGAGAATCCAAAATATACATCCGGGAAAAGTAATTAAAATTCGTATAACTGGCTGGAAACGTTAAGGTTACAGAAAGTATACTTCGAAAACCATTGTTGTATAACAGACATCTTCAGGATTTTTGGTGCAAAGGATTTCGGCCTTCGGAGATGGCTGTCATTACAACAGAAAATATGTATTAGAGGTGACCTAATGATGGTGCGAATTGAGAATAGCTGGTACAAGTCGAAAAAGGGTAAAGTTGCAGAGAAGAGAAATAAATAAATAACCCCAATATACATCAAAAAGCGGGAAAAAATTAAATCAACAACTTTCTGGCATACAATGAATCAAAATAAATAGATATCTCATTGAGCCTCGTCTTATGATACTGGAATATTTTAATCAACTTACAAATCCTACTCGTAACGCTACAGTGAAAGCGTACAGAATAAACTGCTGCGTACCGAAGCACAGCGGGAAGATGGGCAGACAAGCAACACTCCTTTTTCAGTATAGAATGACTTAGTTTGTCTCGGATAGAAGTAAGGCAACCTGCCCATTCTGCTGATAACGTACGGCAGCTTGCCTGTCTGACTAATAGACATGTATGGGCAGGTTGAAAGCGGAATGTGTACACCCGTGGTGTGTAACACATGGTGAGGTTGAATGGGAACAGGGGATAGCTTCGAACAGGGGACTGTATCATGATGACGCCACTAGAAACTGTTTGGAACGCTTTCCGTTATTTCTCTTAGTTCTGACGTTCTACATTCGTTTTTTCTACTACAATATTAGGTTCTCTAGCCCTATCTGACATCTAAATATACGTGTTTAGTAAGCTAACCCTACAATTTGTATAGTAAGTAGGCACAGGAGTGCAGTGTGATGCAAACGTTGGTACATCGTGCCAGGCCGATGCTGGACGCCAATGACCCGTCCCATGAGGTGAGGCAGCTACGCAAGTTTCTTAACGATCACCAAATGAAGTGATCTCATATAAGAACTGTAGTAAGGCCACCGACGAAGAGCAGGGAAACATTTGAGCAGTTTTGCCAATCTGTGGCCCCATGTCGGGTAAGACAAGCCTCCTGCCGAAAAGACGTAAAACCAAATCGCTCTTCAGGTCTCTTCGGAAAATCTGGTAATTACTGTGCCCAATTAAAGGCGCGGCAGGTCTTGGTAATAAGTGTTTACAAAATACCCTGCGTACGCCGCCGTCAGTCTTTCGTTGGACAAACAGTGCGCACTGTAGAACAAAGCAGGAAGGATTGAGAGGGGTTTTATTGCCTGTGATGCATGAGGAGTCTGCTTTAGGAGAGCATGCTCTAGGAAAAGATCACAAGACTTATTTCATCGACCTCTCTGTCGTGGCTGGCATTAGCAGCTTCTGGGACTCTGTAATTAAAGAATCCGTTGGAATAAAAATCACTGACAACACTGTCAGTAGAGGTGGTACCCTTGAACTCAGCTCAGTGAGGTCGAAACGGGTGCATCGAATGCGGAGGCAACGTATGACCATTCATGGTGACATCGTAGGACGCAGTGACGTCACGGCCGGCAGCTAGAGTAAATAAAGGCGCAGGGTACCAACGGCCTATAACCAGTCACTGCCAGAGATTACTTGGTCGATGCTCCTGGCATTTTAACCACTTCAAGCGACTGAAAGTCCCAGAACACTTTCTTCAACCTTGGGTATCAATAACCTCTTCAGTGGTATTTTGGTCCTTTATTACTGTACCAGTACCGGTTTCGTGGCCCTGAAGCCACATCTTCGGGCGACATATGATTAAAACATTAGAGTTTAAAAGCTCCTAATCTTTTTTCCCAACATTCGTTCTCCGCCAAAACGGTATGTCATGGATAAAAAACTGCCAAATTCCAATACAGTACGCGGTTCCACATAGATCGGAGAAGCGATCATTATGGTACGATTAGTTTTGGACCCATCCACTATATTAGAATTTTGGACCGTCCTTCAGCGATGTTTTGTTCTGACAGACAACGAATGTTGGGAAGAAAGATTCCAAGTTTCCCGCTCTAATGTTTTAATCATATGTCACCCGAAGGTGTGGCTTTAACGCCAAGAGACCGGTAGTGGTACTATAATGAAAGACCGAAATACAGCTGAAGCAGTTATTAATACCCAAGACGAATGCTCATGTGCTTGCCCCACCTACAAGGTTATCTGCACTTCCTTCAATCTTCCAGCCTCGAAACTCCGCCTTCCAAATTGCGACAGTAATGTCTAATGGTTTCGCACACCTCCCTGACACATTAATGAAGCGTCGCTGCATTTTTAATGTCTTCTTTTCCGTGGACCCACACACAATTATGCAAGTGATTGCGGTCTGGGAAATGTGCAGGCTACGAAAATGTTATCGTTTACATATCCATCTGCTGTGGCAAATATTGTCCGATGTAATTCAAACAATTCGACTGAAATTTTCGAGAGTTATTTCCTTTATGAACTACATGAATTCAAACATCTGCCAAAAATTCACACTATAGAAAATATGGAGTATTATGAATAAGATTCTTGCAGACCGCTGAAAGACATGCAGTTACTATATTTTGTATAAAGGGTGTTTCATGTACTTTGCAGCTCTCATAGCTTCAAGAAATGGAAAAACTACACTCAGTCGCTAAACCCATAAATCTTCCCAGTAATTTCCTTATCTCTTCCACTGTATGTTCGGCAGTGTCTTGTGCTAGCTGCAAAAAGCAGACGATACTCTGTTGCAGTACGAGCCAGCTGTCAGTCCTGGCCGGCACCGTCAACATATCCTCTGGCGGCACGCGGCACCGGGCGACCAAGGTGGTGGTGCACAGCCGGTACAGCCCCGTGGACTCCTGGGTCAACGATGTCGCTCTCATAAGGGTACGTCTGGCTGGCTAGCTACTTGTTCGCCGACAGATGGGTTATCGTACTCATTTGGTTTTCATTTTGCTGACTCCTCTCATTGTCTTAGGCCAATACGTTTAAGAGTCTGTTAACAGATGTATGTGTATATCTAAAGGCTTTCTGGTTGCACAATGTTTTTATCACACAGGTGGTGATGGTACGGATTCTCGGAAAATTTTTACTAACGGTAACACTATAGGGCGAGCTTCTGAATTCTAAAAATAGTGGAGATTAGAATATTATCAGCTACAAACAGAAGGAAAAACTCAATAAATTTGCTCTGAAAGTGTACTGCAATGAATTGACTCGTGACTCTAGAGCGGCACCTCTTCTTTCTCTCTATCTCAGATAATCTGCAACCACAGTGTGTATTGTCTTCCTCTATTTCTGATGGATATGTGTGTTTTCCTTAAGGCACTCACACTCAGAACAATAAAGTTAAAATTTGGATAAAGATGTCTCATCCAAGAATGTAAGAGAAAGAGGAACTGCCGATTTTTATTAAAGAAACTAAAGACGGAGTTTTTTATGTACAGTTCCCTGGAAAAATTGCGTTCACTGTTCTTTTCTGGCTGTTAGTATTTAGTATTTATATTCTCTTTAAGGATTTGGTGTTCAGCATGATAAAATTATCTTTTACATAACGGTGGCTCCTATTTCGCTGAATCGGAGTTCAACAAATGTTTGCATCTGCAACTGAACATCCCTCGTCAGAAACTCTCAGTAATCAAGCTATACGATTATTATTATTATTATTATTATTATTATTACTTATTCCTCCTGTCAGGAATAAGTAACAAATTAAGGACAATGAGGGCCGGGAGCCAAGATTTTATGGAAACAAACAGAATGCCGTTTTCATTAGACAATATTGGGCCACTGTGGTCTTTTGTCATCTTGCAACGTGCGCGTGGGGCACACAATACTCGTTAAAGCCTGTGCTATGGTAAGTGAACCGGCGTCACCTTATGAGAAAGGATTTTCGTATAGATATCGACCACGTTTACCTGAATGGTGGCAAATCAGACTTACACCCACTCTGTAATAACAATGATCCGTCATGCAAGTTCAAAATGCAATTACACGTCAGTATGGACCAAAAGCAACACTGAAGATGCTACAAATTTAATATAATACGGTCGCCAGCCTAATTAGGCATTAACTGAGCTTCTTCCCTGTACAAGTTGCTGTATATTCATGCAAAACAACACGTAGTAACACTGCATAATATAGTAAAATTTTAGAACCAGAAAATCTTTTGAACTGATAGTTCACGTTCTGTACTGATATGGAAAAACCATGAATACATAACACTACACTATAACGTATACTACAAAACTACGTACTGTCTATTGATCTGATTAAAATCGGGCATAGGTTACCCTAGAAATAACACTTTCGAGCCACACACAAAACGTCAATTTTGATAAAGATAAAACACTGATAAACAAGTTGATGAAATCCAACGGATGCAATCCTTTATGTTTTTTTTTTTTTGCGGGATCGAAGCGTTCCTCAACTTCCAACAGCTTTGTAAGTGGCGTGCCATTACAGACAACAGGAGGCCTATTTTTGATTTTGCTTTCGAGATCGAAAATTTTGCCTTGAATTTTCGATGTATTTTGTTCACATTTTTGTACACATGCGGTAACTATTTCGCCTAAATCTCTTTCAGTATCTGAAACTGCCTTTTTCAACTGTGAGATTCCATGTTGGCATTCGTTTACGATCTCAGTTTTAAGACCGAAAACTTTCTCGTCTACTTTTATTTCAACTAGAGGCTCTACTTTCTCTTGGATGTTGAGAATTTCAACATCAAACCTACTGTTAATGTCGTCAATTTCCCCCTGCGTACTATCCATATTTCTATTAATTGTGTCAATTTCAGATTTCGTAGTATTTACTGCAGAACTTAAATTACCCACTTTTTGTTCTACCTGTTCTATTTGTTTACTAATTTTAATTCCTTGTTCTTCGACCTGTACTTTAAACTGACCAACTTGTGTTTTAATCTGATCATTCTGTGTTCTGAGCTGATTACTTTGTATTTTAAGCTGCTCGTCAACGTGTGTTTTAAGCTGACTTACCTGATTACTAACTTGTTTTTGAAGCTGATCATTCTGTGTTTTGAACTCCTCACTCTGTCCTGCAATTTGTTTGGTCAATAGTTCAAATAAGTCGTTCATGTTTAAAATTTTCACACTGTTTTGTTCTACGGAATCGGTGTGTTCCGATCCTACTTCAAAATTTTCTTTCGGTTCTTTCTTTATCTGTGGTGAATCAAACATGTCAGTGGATTCATTCACATACCCACTATCATCTACAAAGTCATCCTCTGCTTCCTGTTTTATTCCTTGCTGTATTCTAGGCAATCTCGAGATTTCAATCTGTTCGTTAACATGTTCGTGGTATTGCATGTACGCCAATTGTCTACCAATAACGCCATCTGGTATCTGGCCGCGTAAACTCCTGTCATTGCCAGCCGCATCTTCCATTACGCTCGGCCCATCTACTGTGTTTACGTTCTTGTCCATGCCGAACGCAAATTAAACCCCACTACCGTACTTGACGTTCACTGCTATTTACTTTACTGAATAATATTGCAATTCGTGCCACTGAACATCTACTGTTCGGTATTCCCGTTAATTTGTGACCGACAACAACTGGATGTCCTGTCACCGGAAGCCACTTGTAACGTACGCGTGGGGCACACAATACTCGTTGAAGCCTGTGCTATGGTAAGTGAACGGGCTTCACCTAATGAGAAAGGATTTTCGTATAGATATCGACCGCGTGTACCTGAATGGTGGCAAATCAGACTTACACCCACTCTGTAATAGCAATGATCCGTCAAGTAAATTCAAAATGCAATTACACGTCAGTATGGACCAAAAGCAACACTGAAGATGCTACCAATTTAATATAATACGGTCGCCAGCCTAATTAGGCATTAATTGAGCTTCTTGCCTGTACAAGTTGCTGTATATTCATGCAAAACAACACGTAGTAACACTGCATAACATAGTAAAATTTTGGAACCAGAAAATCTATTGAACTGATAGTTTCACGTTCTGTACTGATATGGAAAAACCATGAATACATAACACTACACTATAACGTATACCACAAAACTTAGTACTGTCTATTGATCTGATTAAAATTGGGCATAGGTTACCCTAGAAATAACACTTTCGAGCCACACACAAAATGTCAATTTTGATAAAGATAAAACACTGATAAACTTTGGCTTTTATATTGACTTTAATTTTTTGCTGGTCAAACCAATTTAGAACACTTCAAAATTCAAATGAACAAAAAGGGAGGGGGGGGACCCTGAAAACATGATCACTGCCGGCCGGTGTGGCCGAGCGGTTCTAGGCGCTTCAGTCTGGAACCGTGCTACCGCTACGGCCGCAGGTTCGAATCCTGCCTCGGGCATGGATGTGTGTGATGTCCTTAGGTTAGTTAGGTTTAAGTAGTTCTAAGTTCTCCGGGACTGATGACCTCGGCTGTTAAGTCCCACAGTGCTCAGAGCCATTTGAACCATTTTTGTTATGATCACTATATTAAAAAAATTGATTACAGATATTATCATGCGTTCAAGATTTCCAGTATATGAGCTACTACTATTTCAATCTTGTTTACTTCTCATTTAAATACCTTTATATCTGTCTCGAAATAATTAAACTTCATGACCATATCAATATTAAAGTTATCTTTCAACTTCGTTAGACCTTCGTTATTCATTTACTGGTTCATTAACAAAACAGTTCTTTAAACACCACTCTAACATAACTAGGTCTGCATGTAATTATTATTAACACAAAATTTAATTTTTCATTTCGGGAAACTCGGATTGCACAACATTTGGAAAGGACCCTGTCTAGGTTAGTTTTGAGGATAATTAAATGAGGGGAAAGTTCTGGTAAAATTTAGGTTATTATTGAATAGTTCACTCTATGGTCCATACCAATACAGTACTAAAAGTTTCAACTGAAGTGTTGGCAGAAGTGCCAACACCGTGTTGCTAAAGTAGGCCGAAATGCACGCTTTTAAGCTCACGCAGATTGGCGTGAGGTCTGGAACAAGGTAAAGTAATTATCCTATAAAGAAAAGAACGTAGTTCTTGGAATACTTAACTTTAATCCACAATTGGAGAACATTATTAACAATCTCAATATAAACTGGTAATGGCGCCTTGCTAGGTCGTAGCAAATGACGTAGCTGAAGGCTATGCTAACTATCGTCTCGGCAAATGAGAGCGTTTTTGTCAGTGAACCATTCCTAGCAACGACGGCTGTACAACTGGGGTGAGTGCTAGTAAGTCTCTCTAGACCTGCCGTGTGACGGCGCTCGGTCTGCAATCACTGACAGTGGCGACATGCGGGTCCGACGTATACTAACGGACCGCGGCCGATTTAAAGGCTACCACCTAGCAAGTGTGGTGTCTGGCGGTGACACCACATCAACCTGCTTTTATCGATGCGGCGGTTGGCGAGCGGCGAGATGGCGAGGCACAGAGCACACATACAACCACAGCTATGGCTCTTGACGTATCGGCACTTTAATTCTTCTTAGCGACGCCATACTTTTCCATTTAGTGCCTATGGACTTTTGCCATGCTGTGTGGGTGTTGGAACGGCATACCCGAGGCTCAGTGAAGCTACGTCTTCTAGGAGAGCCCCCTCGCTCCAGAAGGTGTTGCTCAAACCAGTGTCAAACTCCAACTACTACTGAGCCCGTTGTGCCGTGCAGTGCCCGCGTGCATTTTTCCGCGCCCGCCTGCCATCCACCTTTTAGCGCTCCCTTACAGACAGGGTATTCACCCGAGGTTTTGCATTCTACATATCCTAACACATTGCCTACGTATGGACCAGACCCACAGCTACAATTTTAAACATCTTAAAACAGTTTCAACATTTGTTACATTTGCCGGCCAGAGTGGCCGAGCGGTTCTGGGCGCTACAGTCTGGAACCGCGCGACCGCTACGGTCGCGGGTTCGAATCCTGCCTCGGGCATGGGTGTGTGTGATGTCCTTAGGTTGGTTAGGTTTAAGTAGTTCTAAGTTCTAGGGGACTGATGACCTCAGAAGTTAAGTCCCATAGTGCTCAGAGCACAATATTGCTTGACATTTGACATAAACATTAATTTTCACATTGAAACTCGTTTACAGTTTCCTTAACACAATGGCATGAAACAAAAAAGAAATGAAAGCAGAACATCAATTACTCAAGTTTATCGAAAAATCAGAAGAAAAAAAAAACTTACTTGTACAAAAGTACAGCGTTGTTGTTGTTACAATCTCTATGGCAGAGAGTGTTTCTGTAACTCTGCGTTGCAGTTTCTCTATACTATAAATAATGTCAATTTCAATACATGCGTCATTCTGTAAAACAAAGCACCCACTGTAAAATTTAATCCAACGTTTTAATCATCTTATAACGTTTCTCTTTTGGGGTGTAGAAACCACTGGAAACTGAGGGAGATGATCTCTGTACATGACCTCTCTTTCAGGAGGTTATTACCACGATTGCTAATTATTATAAAACATTGCCGTTTGAGGCACGTTTTGCCAACGACAGAAATATTAGGCATATTCACATAATAATGTTTTGTATACAGTTAAAGAAAATTGTTTTGTATATGTTAGCGTCGATGTTATGCCAGTCCATATTAATCCTATTTCACCATTCTTCTGATACCTCAGTTTTCGAGATAAAGCTGATCAGTCTTCATCACCAGCTTGTCTGTTCCCTCTCTTGCTCACAGCATAGATAACTAATCTTCTCCTTATCGATGTTGGATTGTTTCACAATTCTTATTATTTCAATGATCCATTATCGATAGCTGTTATTGGTTTATAGTATCAAAAACATGCTAGACATTCGAATAGAACATCAACATTCATGAATGCTTCAGTCTTGGACGACATTTTACGCTTGCTAATTAATTCTTTAGACATGTGGCTATAAAATCCCGTACACTGCTTGGCTTTGTTTCGGTTACTTCCTCAACCGAATGTTCGCGCCCGACCACATCTGTAGAGTCCTAACGACTACCGCGCTGGCACGCTCTCAAAAGTAGACTACCGTAAAACTCGTTGTCGAGTCCGGAAACGCTTAACCGCGCGTTGTCGCACCTCACAGAGGCACTTTTTGTCGATCGTGTTGACGTCACAAACTTCTGCAGGAGTAACCTCTCCTGTGCTTAAAACGTGTCAGAGAGATAGGTCTGTAACTCGTTGGATCCTTCTATTCGCCTAGCTACACAATGGTGATGACCTCGAGCTTTCTTCGAGAATTTTAATACTCTTCACGACCTGACACAACAGTCCATGAACTACAGAAATCATGTCTTTGGCACAAGGCCGAAGATCTAGATCTGCTCTAATCTTATGTAATCGAGAGCAGTTGCTTTGATCGAGTCCGCAAGGGAGGGCTAGAGTGACGTTGCCCCCCCCCCCCCACCCTCAAATGGAATGTGAAGTACAGGCTTATTCCATGTACAGATACTTAGTGGATCACAAATTTTTTGCCACATAGCAACTTACTGTGCCACCTGTTAAACTTAGTTCCTATGGCATGTCTCCAGACTGACCAACTCTCTTGCGTCTGTCTTCCCCTCCCCCCTCCCCCACGCAGCCTATCTGTAAAATTTCTGCGGGTGACCACGATTGCTTGACAACAGTTTACTTCTCTATATTGATAATCTTGGTTGACTTCGTATTTGAGTGCAGCTGCCGAACCATTTTGCTAGCCTTCACATTAGCATGTGAATTCGTTTGGGAAGGACTGCTGCTGCGGCACCCTAAGAGCTTAGATGTCTTGTAACTACTTGTACTCAAGTTCACTTACGTCATCAGCTTCAACATCCGCTCTTTGTTAGTCTAGGACAGAAAATGCTGTGTACAACCGGGAGTATTCTCATGCTAGAAGCAGTTTCATGAAGAACTTCAGCACTCGTCGTAATGGATTGTTACTGTTGTTATACCGGAGACTGGATCCCGCAGCCACTAGGGCAAAGCAGCAGCGACTAGTATTGCACTAGGGTACTTAACAGACAGGGACTCGTGCAACTGACAATTGTTGACTACGTATCCGATCTGAAATAATTGTCAAGAAAAAGTAAATTGAACATGGAACAAAGAAGCATTATTTGTTAGTCGCTAATGCAGCGTCACAGATGCATGCCTTAGTTAAGGGAAAGTGGAAGATCATTTGAATATGGCTCTGAGCACTATGGGACTTAACATCTATGGTCATGAGTCCCCTCGAACTTAGAACTACTTAAACCTAACTAACCTAAAGACAGCACACAACACCCAGTCATCACGAGGCAGAGAAAATCCCTGACCCCGCCGGGAATCGAACCCGGGAACCCGGGCGCGGGAAGCGAGAACGCTACCGCACGACCATGAGCTGCGGACATTTGAGTATGTGCATCATGCATATTTGAGGCTGAAGAAAAGAAAAATGAGAAAAGATTTTATGAAAACTAACTATCTGTGATTTATCAGGACTAAGGACCATCAGTTCCAATTACACGTGCGTTATTTATTGTTGACAGATTTTATACATTATTACCATGTTATACGAACAAAACGTCGACCATTTTAGATAAAAGATTCACAGCTACTGTGTAGCTGCAGCCAAGAAGATAATACAATTATATCCCAGATGTTGCTGCTGATTCTTGCATACATTCTTCACGTTCTGTAGAGAGGAGGATTCTACCATTCCAAGAGGGTGCGTAGAGGTCATGGTCCAGGTTCATGAATATCACTATGTACACTCCTGAAAATTGAAATAAGAACACCGTGAATTCATTGTCCCAGGAAGGGGAAACTTTATTGACACATTCCTGGGGTCAGATACATCACATGATCACACTGACAGAACCACAGGCACATAGACACAGGCAACAGAGCATGCACAATGTCGGCACTAGTACAGTGTATATCTACCTTTCGCAGCAATGCAGGCTGCTATTCTCCCATGGAGACGATCGTAGAGATGCTGGATGTAGTCCTGTGGAACGGCTTGCCATGCCATTTCCACCTGGCGCCTCAGTTGGACCAGCGTTCGTGCTGGACGTGCAGACCGCGTGAGACGACGCTTCATCCAGTCCCAAACATGCTCAATGGGGGACAGATCCGGAGATCTTGCTGGCCAGGGTAGTTGACTTACACCTTCTAGAGCACGTTGGGTGGCACGGGATACATGCGGACGTGCATTGTCCTGTTGGAACAGCAAGTTCCCTTGCCGGTCTAGGAATGGTAGAACGATGGGTTCGATGACGGTTTGGATGTACCGTGCACTATTCAGTGTCCCCTCGACGATCACCAGTGGTGTACGGCCAGTGTAGGAGATCGCTCCCCACACCATGATGCCGGGTGTTGGCCCTGTGTGCCTCGGTCGTATGCAGTCCTGATTGTGGCGCTCACCTGCACGGCGCCAAACACGCATACGACCATCATTGGCACCAAGGCAGAAGCGACTCTCATCGCTGAAGACGACACGTCTCCATTCGTCCCTCCATTAACGCCTGTCGCGACACCACTGGAGGCGGGCTGCACGATGTTGGGGCGTGAGCGGAAGACGGCCTAACGGTGTGCGGGACCGTAGCCCAGCTTCATGGAGACGGTTGCGAATGGTCCTCGCCGATACCCCAGGAGCAACAGTGTCCCTAATTTGCTGGGAAGTGGCGGTGCGGTCCCCTACGGCACTGCGTAGAATCCTACGGTCTTGGCGTGCATCCGTGCGTCGCTGCGGTCCGGTCCCAGGTCGACGGGCACGTGCACCTTCCGCCGACCACTGGCGACAACATCGATGTACTGTGGAGACCTCACGCCCCACGTGTTGAGGAATTCGGCGGTACGTCCACCCGGCCTCCCGCATGCCCACTATACGCCCTCGCTCAAAGTCCGTCAACTGCACATACGGTTCACGTCCACGCTGTCGCGGCATGCTACCAGTGTTAAAGACTGCGATGGAGCTCCGTATGCCACGGCAAACTGGCTGACACTGACGGCGGCGGTGCACAAATGCTGCGCAGCTAGCGCCATTCGACGGCCAACACCGCGGTTCCTGGTGTGTCCGCTGTGCCGTGCGTGTGATCATTGCTTGTACAGCCCTCTCGCAGTGTCCGGAGCAAGTATGGTGGGTCTGACACACCGGTGTCAATGTGTTCTTTTTTCCATTTCCAGGAGTGTATTTTGGATGCACCATTACTCCACTGAAACGTAAGAAGTGTTTAATCTGATCAGTTACTATTGTCTTCTAGTATGTTGTTTTCCTCTTTTCCTTGTGCGAGTTTCTCACCGTACTACTGCCATCCCACGATATTATACACGGAGTTCATAACGCCTCCACACAGACCTCTTTCAGGCAAACAGAACACGTTTCAATATTTCATCATCAGTGTCCATCAACACGACTGTGGAATCAAGAAACAGACGCGGCTGCATCCACAGATAGGTGTGGCCGTCGCTATTCGTGGTCTTAATCCCATATTCCCTGCTTCTTGCCAACGCTCGCACTATGACGCTGGTTAAGTTCAAACACAAAACGTCTGCTGGAGCACAGTGATTGTCGATGTGTTTGAGCTGTGGCGTTCCGATAAAGCTTCTCGCAACAGCAACTAGTCCCTATACTTGCGTGAATCCAACGCTCTGTACTGTCCCTTATTGTAAGTTGTCAATGACCTCTGCAACTAGGTCGGTGAACTATGGCGGCACCCGCTGTTTACAGGGCATCTGAGGACGAGTCGTATTTAAACGCCGACCTGGTTTTGTACCGCATCCAGCGTTCTAATTACAAGGCATCGCCATTCATAGCTAAATGTTGGCCTCGAGCCATCTAGACTACTGTCTCTTGCCGCAGCGAGCGCGCGGAGCTTTACAGTCTGAGCGGAGGGCCTGCGTGGCAATGCAGTATCGGGCACCGTGGGGCAGTTATGACTTCTGCTTCACTAGTCTCTGCAGTGATATCATTATATGGATTTCAAGCTTTTATGTCTGTCAGTTTCTAGACCTTTCGAGATTATGGTTTTAATTTATCTGGGCTATCCGCTTTATATTTCATAAATTATTTGAGAAAATTGCTACATGGATGAGAATTAATCCCTAAATGAAAGTTCCAGCTTATTTTTCAAACATTCTGCATACGTGGTACAACTTATTGGAGTAGCAGGTAATCGAGAAGACGCACCAAGTTCGTCGTTCGTGTTCATAAACAATATAATCCCTTTCCTCGTGTCCCTGGTTTTGTCATGTTCGCTTCGTATAAACTATAACGAGTGTTTACTTCGGTCCCTCTAAATTTCTATTTTATTACGCCAAATAAAGTAGTTCTCTTCATTTTTTTGAGTCTTCTTTTTTCCGCAGTCACAATCAAAATACATTTTTCGACATTAAATTGCCTAGATTTGTGTATAAATTGTTCAAAACTTTACCCTATAGTTCATAAAAAAATATGACTTGTCGTTAAAGTCTTGGTACTAGTGACAACTGACGTTCCCCAAGGGAATGCTGTTGGCCATTCAGCAAATGACTGAGTACGTAGGCTGCAATGTCTTCTGAGATGAGGGTGGCACAGGAGAGGAATTAGTGGCAACACGCATCAAACCAGTCTAGCATGACGATTTTACGATTATGAGGAACACAATGATTTTAATTACCCGTAAAGTATAAAAGAAACGAGAGCCATAATAAAATATGATTAAGACAGTAACTCACATACATCCTCTAGCGCCCTCGCTTGTTTGTATATTTATATATTATAACTTTTTAGTGTCAGTCTTCTGACATCCTCTACTGTCCTGACCACTTCATCTCAGAGTGTCATTTGTACTATACTCACTGTGCTGGAAATATTTCAGTCTTCCTCTACATTTAATTTTAGCACTTTGGGACTTCGATCTTCCTTATTTCCTCTCACAAGGAGAGGATATAAAATTCATACATGAAGAACGTAAAACTCCTTACAATGCGTCATGTGAAGTTGTACCATTTACAGCAAAACATTCAGAGGTAAATAATACAGGAAAGAAAATTCAAGGCCAGAACTGTCAATACAGAAAGCTTCAATCTTGTGTCAATATTTTCTGAGACCGATACCTCTTTATCGATACGATGTTAAACCCCAATCACCGTCCCTTCACGTCCTTTGGTGAGTGCTCACTTTTTCCAATGCGCTACCCATTCATTGTGAATTCCCCTGAGACGATGAGCAAGCCACTCAGTAAAATAAATCAAGTGGTTGCATCACTCCTGACCTGAACGCCGTCGTGTGTCCACAGGTGGAGCCCGCGCTGCTGATCGACAACGTGACCGTGGCGGCTGCCAGGCTGCCGGAGCAGTGGCAGGACACGCCTGCCGGCACTCCCGCCGTCATCGTCGGCTGGGGACGACTCTGGGTAAGGACTGGAACACACCACGTGCTGCGTGTCGGGAATCTTGACGATAAGGACGTTATCTGCACTGCCAAGCACCGAGAGCTGCTTTCAATGCAATCAATGATTTTTGTGCATGTTTCATTGGCAGTGTTGTAGGCCTCTACTACTTAATGTTCCAACTTTATTTCAATTTTAACCTTTTTAACTTTTATATGTCATTGTATCTTTACCACCAGTTACCTTTTTCATCCATCTCTGACGATTGTCATTACCAGTTGGGTGTCCTTCATTTGTTCTCATTTCTCTGCATTCAGTATGCAATTTTATTTATTGCTTTTCGTCTTTGATTTGGCCTTATCTGTAAACAGTTTAGCCAAAATTTTTATATGATTAATTTCAAATTAGCTTTATACATGACTTGTAATAGCTCTTAAGTTTTGCTATTTAACCCTTACCTATGTTTGGCTGTTAAATAGTACTTCTTAAGGCACAGCTCAACTACGACGTCTGCCGTGTCCATGTAGACACTTGGGGCACACTTCTGTGTGTTCCCATCACCGGTACTATTTGCATACACCAAACCTGAGCAGCTACAGCTGAAACATATTTACATGATGGTTGTATTCTGATAAGCGATAGTATTATGATCACTGCCCACGCTGACTTTGGATGCCGTCTGGTGGCGTTGTGTGCACGTGATGTGGTACAAAAGTATGTAAGCGGGGGCTCACCATAACGAAGATATGGGCTACAAATTGGGAAATCCATTCATATAAGCGACTCTGACGAAGGAGGAATTATTATTACTCACAGCCTGTCAGTGAGTATCTCGGAAACAGCGAAACTGGTCGAATGTTCACGTGCTGTTGTTGTTGTTGTTGTAGTCTTCAGTCCTGAGACTGGTTTGATGCAGCTCTCCATGCTACTCTATCCTGTGCAAGCTTCTTCATCTCCCAGTACCTACTGCAACCTACATCCTTCTGAATCTGCTTAGTGTATTCATCTCTTGGTCTCCCTCTACGGTTTTTACCCTCCACGCTGCCCTCCAATACTAAATTGGTGATCCCTCGATGTCTCAGAACATGTCCTACCAACCGATCCCTTCTTCTGGTCAAGTTGTGCCACAACGTTCACGTGCTATTGGTTCAAAATGGTTCAAATGGCTCTGAGCACTATGGGACTTAACATCTATGGTCATCAGTCCCCTAAAACTTAGAACTACTTAAACCTAACTAACCTAAGGACATCACACAAGACCCAGTCGTCACGAGGCAGAGAAAATCCCTCACCCAGCCGGGAATCGAACCCGAGAACCCGGGCGTGGGAAGCGAGAACGCTACCGCACGACCACGAGTTGCGGACTCACGTGCTATTGCTGTGATCGTCTACAGAAGGAGGTAGAAGAACAGTGAAACTTCCACTGGGCGCCAAATGGTTGTACGTCCACGACTCTTCACAGAATGTGGGGTTCGGAGGCTTTTCTGCTCTGTAAAGAAGGATAGACGCTGATCTGTGGCATCTCTGCCGAAAGAGCACAGTGCTAGTGCACGCGTAATTGTTTCGGAGCACAGCGTTCACCGTAGATTGTTGAACATGGAGCTCACAGCAGACGACCCCTACTCGTTCGATGTTGACCCAACTACATCGCCAGTTACTATAGCAGTGGTCACGGGACCATCGGGAATTCGACAGTGGATCAATGAAAACGCATGTCCCCTTCTGGCAAATCACAATTTTGCTACACTAGGTCGATGTCCATCTCTACAAAGCCGTCATCGAGGTGAACGGCTGAACGAAACGTGCACCGTGCCATTGACGCAGGCTCGTGGAAGCAGTTTTGTGCTATGAGAGAGATTCTCCTGCGCTTGCTTAGGACCTGTGGTAGTAATCGAAGACACGCTGACAGCTGCGAACCACCTGCATCCCTTCATGCTAGATATCTTCCCTGACGGCGATGTCATCTTTTAGCAGTATAACTGTCCACTTGTCGGAGCCATAATCGTGCTATAGTAGTTTTTGGAGCTTCATAAGGAACTCTCATTGATGTCTCCGCGACCAAATTCACCTGATCTAAACCAAATCGAACTCATCTAGGTCGCTATCGGGCGCCGTCACAGCGTACGCAAATCAGCGGCTGGTTATTTACGTGAATTACATCATATACGCCACATACTTCCACAAACTTACCAACAGAGTTTCGAATTGCTGACACGCAGAATCAGTGATGTATTTTGATCCAAGACTGACAAACAAGCTGTTAAGCAAGTAGTAATAATGTTTTGACTCAACCGTGTATACAAGCCCGACCCCGTCTTGTATTCATTGCACAACAATGCATGCCTCAACAGGCTAATCTGATGTATTTCATTTTCCCATGGTGAATAATACATATTTTTATGTTGGTCATCGAGTTTGAGTATTTTCTGGCTACATTTCATCCTATTTATTTATAGGAAATCGCGCAATGTTGCCAAAGTTTTGATGGGCGCAGTTATTCCCTGGGACGTTTTGTATACTCTGTATCCCATGTCAATAACACCATCAAATATCAGTAATTCGTGCTATAATTTCATGCCAGGAACTCCAGCTTTGCAAAATGAGGTCATGTTACTTCTAATAAAATGTGGGCTGTATTTTTGTGCAGCCAATCTGAAAATGATTGGTAAATAAATAATAATTACAACCCTGCAACGAAGACTGTTCGTTTCTTCATTGCAAGTTGTTGTGACATCCCAGCTATGACTTGGGAAAAGTATTTTAAAACAGACGAAATATTTTATAAATTTGTGACTTTTTTTGTAGATCACAAGTCACTGTAATAGATAAAATAGTAATTTTTGTACTGTCATGCTTGCTGCTTCAGTGTTACCCTTCAGCAAGACGAAGGTAAACTTGATAAAGAAAGGAAACCGCCTACCAAATTGTAATGGATGACAGATCAAATCTACAGTGAGTCACTTGATGATCTCCAATTGTTTGCTATTAACCATAAACTTGTTTAAAAGTTTCAAAAGATAATATTACAATAGAGGAGCAGGGGGTGTTGGGAGAGTGTTAGCTCAGAGCGGTATTGTACAAGGGCATCAGATAAAGAGAAACTGTGCTGCAGCACTGGCACAATTAGTGTTCATTGATAAGCTTTATATGTGTGACGAATGAGCATTATTCGGATTTAGGCTGATATTTGAGCTTAATGAATCTCTAAGATGCTAAAAAAATGTATTCATTATAAACATTGATGGATGACTACTGTGCCATCATTTGTTAGGGCGCGAGATAATGCACATTATCAACTGCGTGTTGTTAATATGTAACAGTCCTGCGTTTCACCAACAAACTGACATGAAAATCAGTTTCTCCTGATTACTCCGTACAAACGTATTATGTTTCATTCTCCATTAAAAAAGTGCCATCAGCGTTCGTTAGATATGTCGAAGACTCAATTAGACATGTATTTCTTCACTTCCTCAGTTCTGCGCGTGTCACACTCATAAAAACATTAATTCGAACCTCTGAAAGTGTATGTACTAAACCTTTAAAGCATGGAGTCAAACAGACAGGTAAGATCCATTAACCAGCCCTTAGTCTTAGCTACTGTTTGACAGATATAATCATAAACATTTATCACAAGTAGTGCAGTACAGACTCATTTTCATTAATTCACTCAGATCTGTAGCTATCACGCTTTCTGTTTTGAGAATTTAATAGACAGATAGACCTCTGACGCTGAACGTGTCACAAGACTCACTGCATGCACCAGCTAACCTACAGACGTGCTCCTACAGCAGCGGTTGTACAACATATGAACTGTTTACAGCAAGACGGAGACCTACCCGATATGCTGCAGAAGGTGGACACGGCCATCGTGGACCAGCAGGAGTGCTTTGACGTGTACGCCTACAACTACACGATTCACGACAGCCAGATCTGCTCGGAGGTGCCGCTGCCGGACAAGGGCGCCTGCAACGTAAGTACCTCCTGCTGGGGGACACGCTTATCTGCAACATGCATCACGCTTACATGTTTAAACGTAAGTTTGCAAAACAATAGAGATTCCTTTGCACAGCAAAACCATTGTATTTGGGAAGAATAACGTTTTGTCGTCAAAGAATGAGGCTGACTAAATTGTTAACGTTTTGTTTTCACAGCATGCCGGCTCTGCCGCCACCAGTGTCGGAGAGTAGGGGGAAAACAAAATATGGCGCTGAAAAAGTAACTGGACTTGTCCTCTAGGTTGGGAGTCGGGCACTTGACTAACAACCCGTCTCACGAAAGGGAAACAGTTACGAAACGTCAGGAAAGTGCTTCGGGTGAAAATGGAAAAAAGGAACATCGAAAACGCATTACGAACAAGGACTGACCATTTGGAACATGGGACATAAGAACTTGGACATACCTTGGGCTCATAATATTCTTCCAGAAGAACTCGACAGATATAGAATGGATCTACTCGCACTTCAAGAAACAGGATACCCAGGGACAGGAACGCCGGAAACAGACGAACACATATGACACTACAGTGGACAGGAAGATGGAAAATTGCTAATGGAGGAGGTTTCACTGTCGGTAAAAGAACAGCAGCGGTAGAAACTGATTTTAAGTCAAGTGGTAACAGGACAGCTCTTGTAAGACTAAGACATAGATTCGTAAATGCAGAATTAACATTGATTAAAACGACAAACTGCAGGGACGGGTTCCTGACTGGAAATGGAGGAAAAAATTTCCTATGAATACGAGTCCGGAAATAAACAGCGTGCGTACAACGACTACAAATCGTCCTGGAACGCAGTGCAGAGGTGCATTGCATCCACGTCACAACAGATGTTCAAACTGGTCCCCATGGCACGCAATGCACGCTTTCACTCATCGCATCGTGGATTGCCGCACTCTTTCGCACGTTCCGGCCTCTGTCCGAATAGCGTCAGATGCGTAGTGAATACACTGTTGAAGGGCCTACACAAAGGAAGCTGGTTCAGCATACACGACGCTTTTCAGATGCCTCCAGAGGTAAAAATTCAGGTGATTTAAGTCCGGTAGTCTAGAAGGACGTGCTACGGGTCTCCGCGACCTATCCAACGTCCAGGGAAGTTGATGTTGAGGTGTCTCATTATCCTTCAGAGCTCGGTCCTCCAAATGCGATTCAAGCACAGTCCGCCGCCTGCCTGCGCGTTTGTCTATCTGAAAGGCCGCCTGATCATACAAACGCTCAAACAGGGGTTGAAATGTTGTGTGATGTGGTTGCTGTCTATGATGGCACTTATTTTGGTATAGCCTTGATACATGTTGATCGTTTCCATCAGCTTGGCCATACACAAACACCATCTCGGCTTGTTTCCGACATGAATACCGGACCAGTACGCTGCTTACAGTACGCTACGTCAGTCACACAGCCTGCAACAGACAAGGAATATACGGAATGTGGTCAGAGGAACTTGCATTCGTGAGAGCCATCTACCGTGGCAACGATCATTTTTTTCTCTTCATTTCCCGTCAGGAATGCCGTTTGTCGGTTTTATTTATGTTACCCCTGCATAACAACAACTACGGTGCGTGCCCCACCTGAGATAGCGGTGGATGAAAGGAAATAATTTCGATGAAATATTTGAAGAGATAATCAGTAAGGCACAAGGATGTGATACGAAACTCATTCCTTGAGACGCCAACAGTGAACTCGGTAAAGCAATGACGAGGAAGGGAGTGGCAGGGACAGTAACCTTGCAAGCTGAAAGTAATGGTAATGAAGCGAGATTTCTTCGCTCTGCAAGCGCAGCCATCCTAAGGATTATGAGCACATACTTTCTTCGGAAGGACATTCACAAAGCAGCTTGGGTGTCACCAGATAGTAGAACAATAACACCAAATAGACCACGTTCTCGTAGATAAAAGACACAAAACCAGCGAAATGAAGGAGTAAACCATAAGAGACAGACCACTACCTAGTAAGGAACGGCACGGCAACGAATGGCAATAGAAAAACCAACGGGAGGAAATTATATAATAGAATGGACTACTGACGCGGAAAATTGAAACATAATGGAAATGCATGCGATTTGTCACTAAGCCTCAAGACGGTTTGAGGTTCCAACAATGGAAGACAACCTCGACACTTAAGGCCAGAGGGAAATGGCAAAAACGAATGTGGAAGTAGCAGCAGCAGAAGTGTGTGGTAAAAGGAAAAGGAAGAAAAATCCATGGTTCTCGGAAGAATGTGAGGAAACAAGTGAAAGAAAGAAGAGCAGCAAAAGAAAAACACTTACAAGATATTCAGCGGAGTGTGCGCTGATATGAAACTTCCTGGTGGATTAAAACTGTGTGTTGGACCGAGATTTGAACACGGGACCTTTGCCTTTCGCGGGCAAATGCTCTACCATCTGAGCTTCCCAAGCTCAACTCACGACCCTTCCACACAGCTTCAGTTCTGCCAGCACCTTGTCCCCTATCTTCCGAACTTCACTGAAGCTCTGCTGCGGTTGCAGAACTAGCACTCCTGAAAGAAAGGATGTTGCGGAGACATGGCCTTGCCACAGCCTGGGCGATGTTTCCAGAATGAGAAATTCTGCAATGCATTTTTCTTCAAGGAGTTTATCACTCTACCATGCATCTTAAGAACGTAAGAGAAGACTCATCTGTATGAAAGGAACTATAAAATTACTATTAATAACAAATAAATTATGGTAATATAACATTGTGTCTAAAATATAAAAAAGCAAAAACAAAAGAAACGGACACAAACTGGGAAATACAGTTACCAGAGAGTAACTTAGCTCTTCAACGGTAGAAATTAGATCAAAACTGAATATTTTTGTTGGTTTTCTAACACTACCAATTTTACTAGCTATGTAAGCACGAGGTCGTACGAACAGGTCGGACGATTTTGGTTGCTGGAATTCATACTTAATACATCAGGATGAAATACAGATCAACTGAAGGTGTTTGGTGAGCATGAAACGAGCACGGCCATATTTAACTGGTGAGAGCGTTACCCGAGAAGTACGGTACAGGAATCCGGTTTCGAGACCTGATGCGACACATTCTTTTAATTGACACAGGGAGATTAATTTTGCACACTATATCGTTTTCTGATACAGTCCCTACCTTCTTAACACGGGAAATTACATTTCATTACTGCTACTTCTCTTGGGTTCCCAACTCGTACTTGCTATGACCGTTTAGAGAGTTGGTAGATAATTGGAAATCGCGCCTAAATCGAAGGATAACATTTTTTCCCTGATTGGCTAGGATACTAGCTTACTCTCCCAATGGCTAAAGAGATTCAAAAATCTGTTATCTAAAAAATTTATGGAAGTCCATTATCTTTCACTGAATAATGTATCAGATGAATGGCAAACATTTCTCCATGTTTGGCTGTAAAGATTTAGCAATGGTACAGCTCACTTTGTGTTAGCGAAAAGCTATATCATATAGTCGGCAACAACAGTATTAAAATTGTGAATACTGGATACTGCATTCTATGTACTGTACTTAATGCTGTAAACTGTTTCATACTGTTACTGGTCCGTTCATGTACAAACATAGCTTTTGAAAACTTTTGCTATTGTTGATCTTAGCTTCATTTATTCAAATTCTGCATGTTAATAATGTCCAAATGCATATATGAGAACATCTTGTGCGTTTGAGCGTGTGTGTGTGTGTGTGTGTGTGTGTGTGTGTGTGTGTGTGTGTGTGTGTGTGTGTGTGTGTGTATGATTTGTTATTGATGCCTCAAGTGTCCTGTGACATAGAGAAAATGACTCAAAATATCTCTCAAGACCGGCCATTTAGTCTATGTAGAAGACCAGAATTTTTCTTTAAACACAGTGGACTCATCCTGATCGACTGAGAAGGAACTGGGACTCTAAACGAATTCCAACCTCTTGAAAATAAAGTACACACAGCTTGTATATTTTGAAATGTATGTATATGCAACTTCAGCTTAACTGCTCAAGACGTGTTTAAACTGTCTTGCCCATTACTCGTACTAGAGGCTGTAGCAAATTGCACACTACGCACTACCCAGATGCTAAGTTGTAAACTCACCACTTAAGTGGCTGCACCACACACCGAAGATCCTCGTCCCATTTCTTCTCATAGGCTGAAGTTGGTAGCGGATCTGCAGACATGCTCCGAAAGCCACCGCATAGTACAGTTTGGAAGGAACCTTGTCATTACTTTTCCTGTTCCGCTCGCTACCAGAGCGACGGAAAAACGACTGTTTGTATGCCTTCTATGAGCCTTAACTTCTCTTGCCTACCTGGCCCTTATTCTAATTGTACATTGACGGCCGTACGATCGTTCTGCAATCAGCTACAAATGCTGATTCTCTAAATGTTCTCATTAGCGTTTCGCGAAAAGAACTGTCTTCGCTCCAGGGATTTCCAGCTAAGTTCACGAAACATTTCCGTAATAGTCGCGTGTTGATCAGACCTAGGGGTAACAAATCTAACAACACGCCTCTGAATTAAGGTATTCAGATGATTAGCCACATTATATGGCATTAAATTCAACTTTAATCGATGTCTTCTTTCAATCCGTTTGGGAGGAGGGTGGTGGTGGTGGGGGGAATTCCAAACACGGCAGCAGTTCTCTAGAGTGGGTCACACTAGTGTTCTCTACGGGGTCTCCTTTATAGATTAGCTACATTACGTAAAATTCTCCCAATAAAACGATCCTGACCATTCGCCTTCCTTACTATGGTCTTCGCGTGCTCGTTCCATTTCAAATCGCTTTGTAGCGCTACACTTAGACATTTGATTGACGCGACTGTGTCAAGCAGTACATACAAATGCTGTATTCTAACATTACTGGCTTGTTTATCCTACTCATCTTCATTAACTTGTTCTGCATTTAGAGTAATCCACCATTCATCACACTAGGCAGAAATTTTGTCCGAGTCGTCCTGAACCATTCTACAGCTACTCAACGAGGACACCTTCCCGTACACCACATCATCATCAGCAAACAGCCGTCGATTACCGCTCACCGTGTCCGTCAAATCATTCACGTATGCATATACACTTCCCTGTGGTAATCCGGCTAATACTCTTGTCTCGGATTAACATTCGCCATTGAGAACAACGTACTGTGTTCTGTTACTTAAGAAGTCTTCGAGTTACTTATGTATCTGTGAACCTAACTATGGGTGGCCTCGTGTGGGCAGATTTCCAGCAGAACCACAACAATTTTAGCACAAAAAACGTCACCAGCCATCTTCAGATCACGAGATGCCATAGTTCAGTCCAACGTCTGACGAAATCATATTTTCAGTGTAGTTTCCGTGGTGATGGGATTGAACCACGGACCTTCTAACCTGAAGATAGCCGCTGACTCAGTCCAGTAAATTTGAACTGAAGTTGCTGTGAGAAAATACTATTTTCATAAAAAATGGGATGTGTTAAATTAAATTTCAAATTTCACGACCTGAAATTGTCTAACAGTGATGCCAAATTTGAGGTTGCGCCATGGACACACCTTGTCCTCTGGGTAGAGTGGTTATTTCTGTTCCAAAGTCCTGTGTCCTTAATAATCGCTGTAACTCTTCATTTGGTTATTATGGAATGAAAACTGCTAACAACTATATGGAAGACTCTTTATTTGTGACAACAACCGATTTCGTAGCTTAAAGGCACATCTTCACAAAAGGGAGAATATTTATTAAAAAACTGCATTTTACTCCAATCCCAAATGACCGAAATTACAAATAAATACTCACATAACATGTGTCCAAGTAATAGTAATACGCCAAATGAGCCTACTGTCGAACTATACATAGGCTGAATGTTGCCATAAACAAACTCAGAAAATCAGACTGGAACCAACAACAAAATCGGACGAATATAAATACGACGAAATGTACCCGTAAGAATCACATCTTCAGTGTTGACGAAACTTATTAAAACTCAAAGCTCTCATAGCACCGTATGAATTCCAGTAATACGATGTTAATACTAACCCTGTGGGAACAACCAGCAAGCAAGCTATTCCGTGAAGGTTTGCACCGCGCCACCGTAGTGTTAGAACAAGAAGCGTTCTCGTGTCCGGACAGGGCCAGCTGCGTAACTTCTTTACAAAACCAAATTCCTTGTATCAGTAAACGTCGACAATTGGTTGTTATTTAGCTATCGATCGACACAAAATTATTGGCTTACAGCATTTCATACCCGAGTAAACATCTGACCATCATAAGAAATGTAACATCATGCTAATAATATAAAATAATTCAGTGATACTTATCTAAACGCCACCCTCTCCCCCGGTCTCACTAACCCTAGGAAAAGCTACTCATACTTGAAGGCAACAAGATAAAGACATAAAAAACGTAAATGGCAATAGATTCAACTCATTACGTTGGCACTGGGACGTGTTAGTCCGTTGAGAGACAGATCCACCTGGTAAAAGCAGTCTGTGTCAAGGCCAAGTAAACCTGTAATAACTACTATAGACGATTTCGTATAAAATAATGAAACAATAATAGTAACAGGAAAGACCAAAGAGTAACAACCAAATTAAAAGGTAATGCCAGATGACACTAAGGGGTTGAAGGTAACTTATAACTATGCCTAGAAAGTGAGGATCAAACCTTGAGAAGGACCAATCCCAGTTCTAACATGTGGATCTATGGAGTACTGTTAAGACAATCAAAATTAGCTAACATATTGCGATGTCACAGTTCTATCTGTCGACTGAGTTTACGTTGACGAAGGTGATTTATACTTCTCTCGAATTCTTCCAGGATATTAAGAGTGATCACTTTCTTGTCCCTGTGCAGTGTCTTTTGCAGCATCATTTGCTACTGTTGTCTATCCTTTTGATCAAATGCGCACTTTGTCAGTTGTTGACAATCACCGTAGTTGATTAGGTAAACACAGGGGCAGTTAAAATAATATAGAAGATAACCAGCAAAAGAAAACATAGGCTAAGTGCAAGCAAACCCAGCTGTACTAAGGACAACAGCAAATCATACTTTAAGCTTTGGTTAACTTTGTTCCGCTAAGTGCAATGTGGTGACACTCGATAACCTGGTCTCGACAATAGCACTAACAGTCCAGAATCAATGTAGAATCAATTTAATGACAATGGTGATGTGTGCTCCTTTACACTGAACCGCCATACTGCAGATTATAAAACAAGGGTGTTAAATCATTAATTTGTAAGTTATTCACGATAACAGCTGACTCCTAAAAGAGCACTCTTATATGAAGGCATTTTCCATCGATAAATAATTACGTTGCATTTTATTATACCGATAATTATAATAAACCATTCCAAGTATGGCTTGTTTCTGTGAATCCCCGGTGCGCGCTCATGAAATCTTGTGAGGGCATCGAATTGAATGCAAACGAAAATTTATAGACAGTCATGTGGTCGTCGATACTGTCAAAATGACGTCTCGTCTGAGGGAATCGTTGTGAAACTGTCGAAAGCTACACCGACTATTATAATCATAGACCATAATAACATAGACCACGCATGTTCCTATCTCTGTCGTGTTAACGCTTGAAACCAACATCTAAGTCACGTGACTCGGCGGAGAAAGTTGATTTTGACAATTCAGCGAACTGTAGTACTACTCTTCTCCCCGCGCTGTTTAGCCGCGTGGTCTTGGGCGCCTTGCCGAGGTTCGCGCAGCTCCCCCCGTCGGAGGTTCGAGTCCTCCCTCGGGCCTGGGTGTGTGTGTTGTCCTTAGCGTAAGTTAGTTTAACACTTAGGCAAAAAGTATTCACTGCTTAAAAGAAAGTAGTTAGAATAATGTGTGGGGTCCATAGTCGCACATCTCTGTTGGCATCTGTTTAAAATGTTAGGAATTCTTACAACTGCTTCACAGTACATTTGCTCAGTAACGAAATTTTTTCTCAACAACATGGACTAGTTTAAAATCAACAGAGACATTCATGATTACAATACCAGAAAAAAGAGAGACCTACACTATCCTTTACTTAACCAATCTTTGGCACAGAAAGGGATAAAATATGCTGCTATAAATCTTTTTGATAAATTACCAGATGAAATAAAATGTCTGACAGACAGCAGCAATAGTTTAAAAAACAAATTGAAATCATACCTCCTTGACAACTCCTTCTATGCCATAGATGAATTCTTGAATATGAGTAAATAAATCTGGAGATATAATATATGCATTTAGTACCATTTAAGGGAATGGGCTAGATAATAGAAATATTTAGGTATAACACTATAATGTAAAAAAAACTTGTTTCCTGTGCCCATTTCTTGTGCATTTGACACGTTCCACATCATAACGGTTTTTCCGTGCTATTGATCAATGGAACACGTAACTAACTAACTAACTAACTAAGTTAGGTTAAGTAGCGTGAAAGCCAAGGAACCGATGACCTCAGCAGTTTGGTCCCATAGGAACTTATCACAGATTTCCAGATTTTTTTCCTAATTTCTCCGAAATTCGTGATACAGCAGTGGTTATCGTTCTTACATATGGTCAAGTTGAAACATATTGACAATTCTTTTAACAAGAGACAGAATGACTGTTCTTTAGTAAAAACGTTTCTTTAGCACTGTGAATTCTTGTAGTTCACCGCATCCACAGGAGTGGAAGACAAAATAACAATTTCGAACGCAACATTAGCTTTCTAATGATTCCACTAGAAGAAATACTTTAGTAAGCTTTTGTAGGAAAGGAAATCCGTTTATGTGCATAATGTCAGGTATTAACATAAAATTAGCATATATGTTTTCTGATTTTTTCTGAATCCAGTACTGATACCGAAACGATATTAATATAGGTAGCGTAATATATATTACAAAACGTTAATTATACTGGTGTAGTGCTGGATGTTAACGATATGTCTTCTCAAAAGCTTAATCATTCACTAAGTTTTACATCCATTTAAGGGAATGGGATAGATAATAGAAATATTTAGGTATAACACTATAATGTAAAAAAAAACTTGTTTCCTGTGCCCATTTCTTGCGCATTTGACACGTTCCACATCATAACGGTTTTTCCGTGGTATTGATCAATGGAACACGTAACTAACTAACTAACTAAGTTAGGTTAAGTAGCGTGAAAGCCAAGGAACCGATGACCTCAGCAGTTTGGTCCCATAGGAACTTATCACAGATTTCCAGATTTTTTTCCTAATTTCTCCGAAATTCGTGATACAGCAGTGGTTATCGTTCTTACATATGGTCAAGTTGAAACATATTGACAATTCTTTTAACAAGAGACAGAATGACTGTTCTTTAGTAAAAACGTTTCTTTAGCACTGTGAATTCTTGTAGTTCACCGCATCCACAGGAGTGGAAGACAAAATAACAATTTCGAACGCAACATTAGCTTTCTAATGATTCCACTAGAAGAAATACTTTAGTAAGCTTTTGTAGGAAAGGAAATCCGTTTATGTGCATAATGTCAGGTATTAACATAAAATTAGCATATATGTTTTCTGACTTTTTCTGAATCCAGTACCTGATACCGAAACGATATTAATATAGGTAGCGTAATATATATTACAAAACGTTAATTATACTGGTGTAGTGCTGGATGTTAACGATATGTCGTCTCAAAACCTTAATCATTCACTAAGTTTTACATCCAAGGACAACATCCATCCTAACTTTCAACTTTTGAAAATACCTCTGCAAGTATTTTAAAGTAATTCACTTACACAACTGAGATTTTCGTCTCATTACGTAATCTGTAGAATACAAAACAAGACTCATCTGAGAATATGTGAAGGTCTTTACTCCTGCACCTAGTAAAAAGCTCAATATTTGATCAGTAACAAAAGTGTCATAAATTGTTCGCTATAAATGCCTAATGACATACTCGGCTTTGAGCCCCGAGTCACATGACTTAGAAGGCTCAAATGGCTCTGAATGCTATGGGACTTAACTTCTGAGGTCATCAGTCGCCTAGAACTCAGAACTACTTAAACCTAACTAACCTAATGACATCACACACATCCATGCCGAAGCAGGATTCGAACCTGCTACCGTAGCGGTCACACGGTTCCAGACTGTAGAGCCTAGAACCGCTCGGCCACTCCGGCCGGCCATGACTTAGATGTTGGTTTTAGTAAAATGACGTCATGCGCAGTCTATGTTATCTGTGGTCTGTGATGATAATACCATAGAAACCAAAAATCACATTGCCAGGATTCAGAACCTTTGTGCTGCGAAATGTCGATTAGTAAGTAATTCTGTCTAAAAAAATAGAGTGCGACACATCGAGTGAAAAGAGAACTGATATCACACTCATCGAATACGAAAACTGAACTAGAGACCTAATATCATCTTACGAATGATACGACATGTCTAAAATTGAGTAAAATGGAGTATAAAAGTGACATTTTCTATCTATACAGTACTTCAATACTTTCTTTGAAAAAAATCTGAATTTTGTATGAGAGTGGGGCAGTCCCTTCAGCAGTTACGACCTACTGCCCGTTTTTTCTTCGTTCTTACCGTAGTATAGTTTATACGTCTGTTTCCTTACACCTTGTGGACGTCGTGTGTGCAGGGTGACTCCGGCAGCCCGATGCTGGTGGACGGCGTCGTGGTGGGTCTGGCGTCCTGGCAGCAGGGCTGCGCCCTCGAGGGCTACCCCACCGTCTACACCAGGGTCTCACACTTCGTCGACTGGGTCGAGGAGAACAAGAAATAGACAACGCACGTTGTCGCCCAGAAGACTCACGCCTACGGGCCTATTTCCTGTTATTTTCATCTTTGGATGCTTATCATACGTTAACATGTTTTTCAGGAGTCGCATGCTTTTTTCCTCGTCCTTTATCTGACTGTTTCCCCCTACCGTTTTATTGTGACCTTTCATTACAAGAACAGTGGTACTGCAAGTATTGTTAGAAGTCACTATAATTTCTTTATTACCGTAGCTGAGTGGACAGTGCGACGGCTTCTCATGGACTGGATGTTTGTGTCGTTTCCATCATAATCATTTTTCATCCTCATCGACGTGCAAGTCGCCGATGTGGCGTCACCTCAAAAGACTTGCACCAGACGATCACGTCTACCCGCCGGGAAGCCCTCGCCACATGACATTTTATTTCATTTCTTTATTTTTATTTTCTTGAAATTTTATTCTTTCACTTTCAAGTGGTAGCTTTTCTGTCCACGTGCAATATTAAAACTTGGCTACAAGTTTCCAGTTTCGGCACATGTTTGCAGAAATTGGTGACACAGTATGTTAACACACTCAATTAGAGGTATTCGTCTACAGAGTGAGGCGGTAAAGTAATTAAGACAGTGCATTCCTTATCAGCAGAAATGGAATTCAAATTACGGTGCGTCAATAACAAAATAGATTTTCTGAACAAATCGATATATTGTAAAATGTTATCGATATTACGTTTTAAAAAGTTTATTTCCAAACACAAGCACTCTTTTCTTTTCCCAGCTGATTGTGTCATTTCACCCATAGATGGTTATCTTCAAAAACGATAAAGATATACTATATGTCGCTTCTCTATTGTGCTTGCAGCTGATGTCGACTGTGACGGGATGTTAACACCCACCTCTCTCTGTCTCCACGAGTTATTCCCGTTTGTGGAGTTTCCATTGAATCTGTATTTGCTTATTTCCGAAATACCAGCTGCTTTCTTCGAAATATTTTCGTGTTCTTGAATCTATACTGCCATCTGTTACATCTTGAATCTATACTCCCATCTATTACATTTCTGTCTTTGTCGAAAATTTTATATCTCCTACAGGGTTTGACCTGAACTGGTATCAGTAGAAAATAAATAGAACTAAAAATTTACTAAGTTTCGACATGTTGATGTTTCTTTCAATGTTATGGAAGACGAGATGGTCAAAGCACTACACAACTCTTCGTACGTAACCCTTTAAAACTGAAAAGTGAAGGCCATATCTGTATCACGTAATGTATTTTCAGATAATAACAGAAATGGCAACGAAAACATTTGTAATTCCAAAGATAACCATCATGAGAATATACTTACAGTGCCTACTGTAAACACTTAGTTTTTTATTATTGTTGGAAACGGAGATTGGGAAACGGAGATTCCTTCTTAAATTAGAATGAACATATTCATATCAGTTTTTTACTAGGCGCTTCGCTTAGGCAGACCTACTATTCCAAATTATCTTACTCTTTAAAATGTAGATACCGGAGTATTCAGTAATGGAACATTTTTCAATTAAGTAGCTGTTTGGTTTCGTGAGACTTCTTTAACATTATGAGTAAAAAAGATATAATCACTATTGTGTACTAAACACTCGATCTATATTTGATTCAAAGCATCTGTAGATAAGAGAGAGCGTTCCAACTTTGGGTGAATTATTGCAATGCCGCCACTCAGTTAATTAAAGCTGTGGAGCCCATTGCACAATATATTTCGCGTATCATTTAGTTTGACGTTATAATGAACGTTCTAAAGGAACTGTACATTTGTTATTTGCGGTTCTTTGTTTCATAATAAACAATCCAGTGTATGTGTATGTGTGTGTGTGTGTGTGTGTGTGTGTGTCTGTGGATTTAGAGAGTCCGACAGCGATGTTATTAGCTGTAATATTAGTTACTACAAGAAAGCAACAGAGTCGTATTAATGACAGGAGAGAGATTACGGTATCAACATCAAATTTTAGTCACATAAATACGTCATCGTTTTTCAGTCCGGGAAACAACCGTTTTGCCACAGCTGTAGCTATAATTAGCACATTGCAGTCCTGTCTTATAATGGAAACTTCCAAGAAGTACAGCGTTGCTTCTAATTTAAATCTGAATATGGCTTACGTTGCTTGTACAGAACGACACAGAAGATTCTGATTTCCGTTGAGAACTGCATATTTAAACTAAGTTTATCACTGAAAACTACTATTTAATTAAGATTTTATCTCTAAAACTTCGGAAATGAATTAAGTGAGATAAGTTTCGAGGAACAGACATAATGACCTTCCTAGACTCTGAGAAGCTCATCTGCGGTAACCAGCACGGTTTCAGGAAACAGCAGTCATGCGAGACACAGTTGGCCCTCTTTGTGCATGACATACAACAGGCTCTAGATACCGGCTCCCAGGTTGATGCCGTATTTCTCGACTTCCGAAAGGCGTTCAGCTCAGTTCTGCAGTGTCGCTTGCTGCAAAAAGTGCACGCTTACAATCTATCCGATGACATATGCGGTAGGATAGAAAGTTTTCTAACAGACAGAGAGCAGTATGTCGTCCTGAATGGGGTGACTTCAACAGAAACAAGCGTAACTCCAGTTGTGCCCGAGGACAGCGTAATAGGTCCTCTTCTTTTTACGATTTACATAAACGATCTGGTTGGTGGTATTGACAGAGGCATTAGATTGTTTGCGATGATGCTGTAGTCTACGGGAAAGTAGTATGACACGAAAGTTGTGAACAAATCAATGAGGTTTTGCAGAAAATAAATGCATGTAGTTATGACTGGCACTTAGTAAGTGTAACCTACTGCGTATGACAAGGCGAAAATCTCCAGTAAAGTATTAGTACAAAATAAGTGCCTAGTCTTTGGAAGCGGTAACATCCGTCAAGTATCTTGGTGTGACTATTCGAAATGATCTCAAACGGAATGACCAGATTACACAAGCAAAGGGTAAGGCGAACTCTAGATTGCGGTTTATTGGTAGAATCCTGAAGCGGTGCAGTCCTTCAACAAAGGAAATAGCTTACAATACGTTAGTTCGTCCAGTCTTAGAGTACTGTTCGTCTGTATGGGACCCTTACCAGTTGGGTCTGATTCAACAGATTGAGAAGGTCCAAAGAAGAACGACAAGATTCGTGACTGGTACATTTAGCCATCGCGAGAGCGTTACTGATCCCATAGAAAGTTCGAAGTGGTACACACTTGCAGATAGATGACGCGCCAAACAGAAGGGGCTGCTCATTAAATTCAAAAATTTAGAGCATATATAATTACCACCAACTTTCAAATCGTGCGGTGATCACCATTCAAAGATAAGGGAAATTAGATACCACAGAAACATATGCAGCGTATTTTGGACTGAGAGTATACTTGCAAACCACTACTTCAACTTCATCTCATTTCTCCGTTCAAGGTGTTTCTTCTAAATTACCATAACGCGAAAGCAATAAGAAAGTAGTCAGTTTTCACTTTTTTTTTTCAAAATAAAAATATACGACTTTCAGAAGAAATCTTCTATGCATAACAATTGTTGTATTAAATCAATCGGCATTATATGTCGTAAGCTATCTAACGTCTGTTTAAATTCAGATTATATGCAAATATACACCCAGAAACATGCCCTGAATAAATGCCGCTTGTACACGAATTTTATACTCGCGAAAGGATATGTAATGCTGTGACTACAACATTTAAATAAACGAAGATATTGAAGGATAGGAATAACTTAATGTGCACAACGAAAGAATTTTGAGCATAAATGAGCACTTGATTGTATTACATGATCGTAATAACTTGTAATATGTTCTTAAACTGATTTTAAGAACGCAAAGGGCACTGAAATTGTGGGAATGCGATGAATTTAATGCTCCTACTATTCGGACGGAATTGTGTGAACCCAATTCTGTACCATACATCGAGAACTGACCACGTCACCGGAACACTAACATTAAGTTCCCACATCGATAAATTGCACACTAAAGATCTGGAAATTCTGTGAATAAAGTTACGCCAAACTGTGCGATGTGAGGCGTAACCTACTCACACGTTTCTGACAAGCAATCTGAGACTAATCAACATCAAAGGGCTTCAGTGCAGCGGCAGCCCAATACATTACTAAACCACAGTTGCCCCGCAGCAGCCGGAAAGCGCTGACAGGATACACAGACAAGATCAGGCCATACTTCACTCACACCGAGTCGTTTAAACGATCCGTACACAGCGAAGCACTTGGTGGCGCCCGCTTCCCATTGGCTGCCTCATCAGGTAGTCAAATTGAGCTATACGTCTAAGTTTGTCGCCGTGTGGACTGGCCGCGCGGTTAGAGGCACCATGTTACCCATTGCGTGGCCCCTCCTACCAGAGGTTCGAGTCCTCCCTAGGGCATGGGTGTGTGTGCTGTTCTTAGTGTAAGTTAGAAAAGTTAGTTTAAGTAGTGTGTAAGTCTAGAGACCGATGACCTCAGCAGTTTGGCCCCTTAGGAATTCACAAACATTTGAACATTTTTGATTTTCTTTGTCAAAGAGTGTGATAGTTACTGTGATCAGTTGCCTGGTACAGAAGCATCATTGTTATATGTCTACGTTTTTACAATGCGCGGAAGAATTAACTACTACGAAAGTTGCCATTGTGACAGACAACATTCAGTGTATAGAACAACAAAGTGTAGGCTACCAACTGCAGAAAACATCAACGCATGGTTCATTAGCCGCATGACGTCATTCGCTGTAAAGTGAGACTCCCATTGTCTCTTTGTGTGCGTTCTCCTTTGAAGCTGCAGTCCACTTCTGAGCATTCGTTGTCGTACCCACCACTGGATACGATGATTTCCCGTTTTATAATTTCATAGTGCTACACACTCTTTCAGTCACCATTTTTTTCTCGGTGCGGTAAGTACCAGACACTAAACTCATAAATAGTGGTTTTCTTTCCACATGTGAGTTTTCTTACAACCAGGATTCACTGCAAACTGCTATTTTCCTATTTTCAGGTCAAAATGTTATTTGCGGTGCGAAAATCTGCAGCAGAAATTTCTCCCCTAACAACCACTGACATGGTGTTATTTCGTCCGTACATCATATTTACGATGAGGCGTCATTTTCAAATAATTTTCTCTCTAGAACTCAACACCAGCAGAGCAGAAGGCAGTAGAGAAAAACTTTTATCATGTGGGAACTCTTTCCAAGCAGAGGGTGGGGTGCTCATTATTCGAGAAACCATCCAACTTTCTACTGCACTGGACAGTCGCTCTCGATTAGAGAGACGTCCAATGAGGAGTGTTGTGGCATAAAACACGTTAATGTTAAGTGAAGATAATTTTGCTTTGTCGTGGAGATATAAGCAGGTATTGCTATCTATATATTATTTGCCGAGATATGGGAAAATTAAACATTGGTAATAATTTAATTATTGATATGAAAGGTCGACGTTACGTAAAGAACGTAAACGTAATCTACGATCTATCAGAGTATAGCATTTGTAACGAGGAGAGATGTGATCTGAGTTCTACGTTGGCAGAGGAAATCAGCATGGGCAGGCAGAGATGTGAAGCCCACACCCCCTATCCAGGAAACAATCCAACTGAATTGCTCACACAGAATTAAACGAATGGATCGATGGGATTGAAAACAACAAAGAAGTAAAGACATGAAAAGCCATGAGTGATATCAGCTAGAAGTGCTGAATTTTCAAAGGAACGAACGTTTCGAGACGAATCAATACCGTTACAACTTGTCGCACCCAGTGAGTGTCTCACATCTGTCAGTCAACAATTTTTCTACGAATATGTCTTTTATAAATAGTCATAGCAGATTACTGAATAATTCGTTACTCAGTTATTTCAACAACATTGTCGTTCTCGTGTGACTCTGTAATGTCAATTAAATACTGCAGGCCACACGGGTTTGTCTCGCATCATGGACCTTGAAGGTATCGTTACAATCCGTTTAAGGTAGATAAGACACTTAAATGTGATAACGCCTCGCCACCGTATCGCTTGACAAGTATAGGTTGTTATATTGATAACGTGGTGGCTCTTCACGTGATGATACAGTATCAAGCCATTGAACTTTCTACCAACACTATTTTTCTGGCATTGCGCAACCCATCATAAAAAATGAGGTAATGACTACAGAATTCACACGTTATATAATGATAATTTTGTAGTTCGTACTTACCTTACATATAGAAGAATATATATTCATGCACAATGCGATTTGCTTGTGTAATTCTAACATTAACAACATAACGTACAGAAAAACTTTTTTAGTGGAGTGATTATAGCATGTTTGTGGTCATCGACAACAGCCATCACTGTTTTCTCTGTGAATCCAATGCATTCGACGCACTACTCCCGTAGGATAAATCGTCAGTAGTCAACAAATATTTTTAGCTCTCGAACAGTCGCGAGACGCCCCTCCTTCCAAATGAATACCGGACATGCTCTGTAGCATCAAATTTGTGGGATAAGCAGGTCGCAGTATTCGACAGAATCTTTCATTCTGAAGTGAATCACCTGAGCTCCACACGAATAGCCACTAGTATATGTAAAACGTAATGAGGCCAGTTCACTGCGTAGCTAAGGTAGCAGAGACGCATTCCAATATTTCCAAGTTGCTGGTGAATCGTTCCAGTTAATGTGGAGGTTCACACGCTCGCATGCGCTGATTACCGTTCTCACCACAGTACCTGAACTGCAATTTAAGTATGTTTCCCACATAGAGGTAGCTTAGAACTCAATTCCGTTAGTTGTCAGGCTCCATGCTAAATCTCCCCTGTTTCATGAAAGATTTATTTGGACTCTCTGTTACTTACTTAGCAAACTTTATAGCTAATGTAACGTCTGTTGTGTTGCAGGTAGGACCTTCGCCAGTTTCTACCATTTAGACAATGTGACCTTATCTTATGCTTACATTAACTTGTGTTCTTGCGATGTTAATAACCTACATATGTTACGTAGACAAGTCTATTCCTGCAATTCCATCACTCTACATTAACTATATTGTGGTGTTGCGATTTTTTTCTCGTCTGTGTATATTACAAATTCTACTAGGGGCGTTTGAAAAGTCCGTGCAAAGTCCAAGAGATGGCACCACCGGCGGGTATCTGTGTCATGTTTAGTTAGTATCATCTTTGGAAAGAACGCACACCAAGTTTCAGTCATATTGGTCTATTTCTTTGTGTTTGGCATTCGTGTGAATCAAGGAAGTCGAGTGACTGTCAAAAAATTACTTTATGAAAGGCAAAACGCCTCAGAAGACTATGATAAGCTTAATAAACATTAGAGTGACTCTGCACCTTCGATTAGAATAGTTTATAAGTGGTTTCAGAAATTTTCGGAGTGGCCATATGGGCACAAGTGATGCTGAACGTACTGGACGCCCTGTGGGTGTTACGACTCCAGAAATCAATTACAAATTCCAAGATATGGTGATGGTTGACAGAATAGTTAAGGCGCGTGAGATTGCTAGTGCTGTGGGAATCTCGAATGAACAGGCACATAATATTTTGCATAAACATTTGGACATGAGAAAGCTATCCGCAAGAAGGGTTTCGCGTTTGCTCACGCTTGAACAAAACGGATTCGTGTGAAGTGTTGCAACGATGGTTTGCAACTGTTCAGGAAGAATCCGCATTTCTTTAAGCATCGTTTCGTCACTGTGGATGAAACACGGATACATTACTATACTCCTGAGACCAAACAATAATCAGAACAATGGGCTACCAAGGGAGAATCTGCACCAAAAAAGGCGAAGAGCGTTCCTTCGGTCGGAAGGGTTATGGCGACTATCTTTTGGCATTCACAAAGGGATTGTCCTCATCGACTATATGGAAAAGGGTAAAACTATTGCGGGTGTGTATTATTCATCGTTATTGGACCGTTTGAAAAACGAGCTGCAACAAAAACGCCGGCGATTGGACCACAAAAATGTCCTATTCCATCACGACAATGCACCAGCACACACCTCAGCATTTGTGGTCGCAAAATGAATGGAAATAGGATTCCAACTCATTTCGCATCCCCCCTATTCTCCAGACTTGGCTCCCTCGGACTACTATTTGTTCCCCAGTTTGAAGAAATGGGTGGCAGGACAAAGATTTTATTCAAATGATTGGGTGATTGCTGCAAATAATAGCTATTTTGCGCACTTGAACAATTCCTATTATTTGGAAAGGATCAACAAATTAGAACAGCGTTGAACGAAGTGAATAAGTCTAAAAGGAGAGTATGTCGAAAAATAAAAAGGTTTACCCCAAGCAGGTAAGTTGTTTTTATTTTGCACGGACTTTTCAAACGCCCTTGGCACATCGTGCAGTAACTTATCAACAGAGGCTCACTGTCACGCAGCCCATACTCTGGTTAAGTTAGTGGCAGAGAGAACTCATCGTTGTCACCCAAACTGAACTGAAGGACGTAACTCCACTATAATTCACGTTAATGTGTAAAGTATGGTGCACCGGCACATCTTCTACTCTTAATGTAATATTGTCCGACGCGATAAAAATTTCTTCCCGGGATGCCATAGAAAATTCCAACTAACACTAAATTGCTTTACTCAATGTATACAATCAAGTGACTGAAGTCATAGGATAGCGATAAGCACATTGTCATATGGCGTTAGTGTGACATATGTAAGATATAAAATGGCAGTGCACTGGCGGAACTGTTATTTGTACTCAGCCGACTCACGTGAAAAGGTTTCCGATGTGTTAAGGTCGTACTACGGAAACTATAAGACTTTGAACGGGAAATGGTTGTTGGAGGTAGACACCTGGGTCATTCCATTTCGGAAATCGTCAGGGACTTTAATATTCCGAGATCCCCAGTCGAAGAATGTGCCGAGAGCACCTAACTTCAGGTATTATCTATCTCCACGAACAACATAGTGGCCGTTGGCCTTCACTTAGCTAAGGACAGCAGAGGCGTAGAGTTTGTCAATGCTAACATACAAGCAACAATGCGTGAAATAACCGCAGAAATCAATGTGGGGCGTATGACGAACGTATCCGTTACGACAATGCGGCGAAATTTGTCATTAATAGGCTGACATCAGTCAGCCGACGCTAATGATTTTGCCAACAGAACGACATCGCCTGCGTCACCTCTCCTGTGCTGTGAACATATCAGTTGGGCCGTCGACAACAGTGGCCTGATCAGATGAGTCCCGATGTCTATTGGTAAATGATAATAGTGGGTTTCAAGTGTGACGCAGATCCCGCAAAGCTATGGCCCCAAATGGTCAACAGGGCAGTGTGCAGGCTGGTAGTAGCTCCGTAATGGAGTGGGTTGTGTTTTCATGGAATGGACTGAGTCCTCTGGTCCAACTAAACTGATCACTAACTGGAGATGGTTATGTTCAGCTACTGGAAGACCATTTGCAGCCATTCATGGACTTCATGTTTCCAAACAACGGTGGAGCTTTTATGGATGACAATGCGCCATGACACTGAGCCACGATTGTCCGCGACTGCTTTGAGGAACATTCTGGATAATTCGATCGATTGATGTGCTACAGAGTGAATCCCATCAAATAATTATACGACACAATGGAGAGGTCAGTTCGTGCATAAAATCCTGCACTGGAAACACTTTCGGAATTATATACGGCAATAGAAGCAGCGTGGATCAGCATTTTTGCAGAGGACTTCCAACGACTTGTTGAGTCCTTGCCACGTTGAGTCGCTGCGCTACGCTGGACTAAGTAAGTCCGATACGAAATTAGGAGGTATCCCATGAATTCCTCAGTGTATAACATCTAATTTTTTCTCCTTCACGATAGCTAAAAGCCCTTCCAGGTTAATCTCAATGTCATAATCGGATAGATAGAATGGATGATGAAGTATAAATTGATTATTTGGCACTGCTGCAAGTATGTCTTAATTCTATATTCTTATACATGTCTCTTCTCCTATTTATAAACTTCAGTTCATTCTTTCCAATTAAAGATAGCGCCAGGTCAACGCCCTCTCAGTTCACTAGGCAGGATGCCTCTGTTGAAACAGGTACTATGCCCTCATATTTTTGTATGTGACATAAATTTTCAAAAATAAAGTAATATTAATGCGACAGTTTCGATCACGGTTTTCAGAAGGTAATGCGAGGCATTCAGGCAACTACAGGAACTGGAAACATCATCCGAAATATTTAGATCGGGATCCGGTCAATCCCACTGCCATCTAGACTGATAGTTGGCTGCAGTCCACAACGGGTCGGATTTCAAACAACCCACATTACTCTTCTGGATAAGGAGTGAAACTTACTAGAAGCAAAAACTGTAATTATACGGTTCCTCAGCTAGGATGCAGTCGGATAAGCCCATCCATTGTCTCAAATGCCAAACTGTACCCATCAGAGTGTGAATCGTTTTTGTATTTTTCGGAAGCTGAAGCAGCAGCATGCGTGGCATGAGTCTAGTCGCAGCGTAAGTCATTAGGGCTACGACGCAAACTGTTGCACATCCGTGGCAGTGTTCCAACGTCGAGGTAACTCTCTTGATGATCGAGTTTTGCAATGTCGCTTTATGAGCATTGTGATGGATTGAGGTTCACAGCTTGTGATCCTTTTGTCTTTCTAGGAGAAACTGATGATTTATAATTTCTTGATTTTGCAACCTAGTTGTCATTTTCGCTTTACCCGTTGTTTCTCTAGCTGTCTTCGTAAGGTGTCGCCGCAGATTTCGTAGCTCGGTGTCTGGACTCAAGTCAACACCGACCAATGTACACTGCGCGCCGCTTGTCGTTAAACAATGAAACACTGAAGCACCACAAATACACTCATCCAAATCCAGTGGCAGAGGCTACCACCGTAATAAACCTCACATGAGCTTCTAACTCTGGCGTTTCTCCCGCATGTGTGGACACCTCGCAGTTTCAGACATCGCAGAGCCCGAGGGTATCGTTGCTGAGCGCCACCCTTTTGCACCGTTACAGGGGAAGGTTTTGGGCACCTTTGAGCCAAATTTGAAAGATCTGCGGCGCAATGTGAGACAATTGTTGGGTTCCAAAAAAGTGACCCTTTAATTTTGTCATGCAGTGTAGATGTAGAGAACTTACCTTGGGAAATATCAGACTGATAGTAAATAAAAGAATCTTCACGAATTGGATTCCATCGACGAAGGCGATAGGTTACAAAATCCTCGTGCACCCTATGATTTAACATTTTTTTAAATTTTATTTTTTAGTCTGGGACCCTTACCAAGTGAGATAGAAAGAGGAAATCGGAAGACACCGTAATGTTGCATTCCGTCCCTGCAAACGCGAGTGTAAAGTGGTCTATAAACATTCAATGTAACTGCAATTCCCATTTATTGTCCTAGTTAATCTTTGACTTGAGAGTTCTAGGTTTTCCCATGCTCTTCATCACCGCGACTTGTAAGCTGTTCTATACTTCCTATATGTAGAAGTAAACGTCTGGTTGTACCTGATATCCAGACATATGGTGACCCGAACGTGGCTGCACTGCACTATGACGACTTCGGCGTACCACACCGCATCGTAAAGTGAACGTCTCTCTTTTCCGCTCTAGCAGTGGCGCTCTCGTTCTCGCATGCCACGTAAAAATTCGCCAGTCACCACAGAACCAGCTGGTAGCAGAGCAGTTCTTAGGTTTACGATTAAAGCACCGTCGTTCTGGCTGCACAACCTCTGTTGTGGCGAGCGCAGCCTCAAAGCCGGTCCGTCCTTACGCAGATATCAGCAGGCGAGACGAAATGTAGTTATGTGTTGGCAACGCTTACGGAGGACCTAATCGCAGAAGTATAGGGTATTCTAGCCGCATAGTCGGACACCGAGCTGTATGAGTCCTTCAAGAACGTGCAGGTGATGCGCCTGTCACAATCAGAGGCGAAGCGACTAGAGATTGGGGAGCTCGGCGATCGCATCCCGTCACAAATTTTACGACGTTTGCGCGCATTGGCAAACGACATGGCGAGTGAAGTCGCGCTGCGCAGTATTTGGTTGCTCCCAAGGGTCGATCTGTGGCCCCATCTTCTGGGATATCATATTAGAACCGCTCCTACAGTAACTGGAGGGACATGAAAAGACGGATGGAGTTCTCGTGTATGCAGATGACCTCATGGTGGTCATATCTGCACATTGACGCAATAACAAGAAACTCAAGACAGCGAAAAATAAAACAGGATGTTAGACCAAGCATTCCAACTGAAAAAGAATATCTATAACAAAAAGTGTAAGAGTATAGGGGCCAAATTCCGACATTAGAATACAGTTGTAAAACCTGAGGGCTTATATGCGTCCGAAACTTTGACCATGAATAGACTAGGTCAAGCCGAGCGGCTGGAAAAGCGAGAGCGTAGGATAGTAAGGAAACTCCTACGTAATAGATGGGTTTAAGAACAATGGCGAATGAGAGCTAAAGAGGACTTTTATAGCAAGATAGACCCTATCACAGCATCCATTAAGAAGTGACAACTGTTATTTTACGTTCATCTCATGACGATGGACGGTGACCGACTAACTAAAAGAACATGGAGTTTCATCCAATCTAAGAAAACAAGGCCAAGATGGTTCGAAGGCTGTGAAAAAGATCTTATGCAGTTTGGTATCTCAGAAAGAGAAATTCCTGACGGGAACAAATTTAGAAGATTGGTGAACAACTACCAAGGTTTTAAAATGACATCAACGTTTAAAAGACGGAGAGGACCAATAACTGAAGAGCATAAACAGGCACTTCTTGGTGGGCTCAAAAGATAATGGCAGGAAATCAAAGCTGGAACAAGAACAAGACCTAGACACTAAAATGGATTTCGTTGTTACCACGCAGTTCATAGAGGATCAACTCGATAGTAATAATAATAAAAAAAAAAACATACACTTTGCTGAAAGGATTCTTGCAAAGTAGCCCAGAGGTAAAATTACGGGACGCGAACATAAAAGGAACAACGTCACATACTATCTTTGGGTACAAATAGATGACAAAATTAAATTTCCAGGAACACTTAACGACCACAACGCACAAAGCGTAAAAAATCACAAACTGGCAAGTCAAAATTCGGTTGAAGGACTGTGCGTGACGCTTGGAGTTTCCCCGAAAGATCTGATGATAAGATACACAGTTTCTATGTACTGGCTAAAGATGGTGAGACAAATCCAGAGCCGGCCGCGGTGGCCGAGAGGTTCTAGGCGCTTCAGTCCGGAACCGCGCGACTGCCACGGTCGCTGGTTCGAATCCTGCCTCGGGCATGACTGTGCGTGATGTCCTTAGGTTAGTTAGATTTAAGTAGTTCTAAGTTCTAGGGGACTGATGTCCTAAGATGTTAAGTCCCATAGTGCTCAGAGCCATTTGAACAAGACCAGATTCGTGAGATCACTGGTGTACCATTACATGCGAGACACCAACTAAAGACATAGCGGCTGGATACCTGGCAGGCTGAGTGGGACAGCTGCGATAACGGTCGGAGACTATAATGCTTTTTCTCTAACATCAGGGAAAGATTCAAACCAAAACATATCGTTCACATCCACGGCATGATACGTTTGCTGACTATATACGGCCTTCATCCCACGCACCGGAACCGCGTGAGTCTGTGGCAGACACCTAGGTGTACAGGCAGGGAAGAAGGTTCCCCAGAGCACATCGTTTTCTTCTGCGGACAATACACGAACATAAGACATGCGCTACTCGTAGACAAAAGAAATACTGAGCAATTGACACACGGCATGATCTGGAACGAAGAACAGTGGTCCATTATGAACTCACTAACAGGTGAAATATCCAAGACCATCCACATGGAGTACGTATGGACACGACCTCTGTTATAACGCTCAGTTGCGGATGTACTTCTAACAAGATTGTTTGCTGTGTGCAAAGACAACAAAGAGAACATGGGGTGGATCGCCTTGACTCAGAAACTGTGGACTCCAGCACAGGTACAAGAACAGAATTGTAGAGTCACAAGACACATGTGTAATTGTAACAGGTCAAACATAAATCTCAATTGCAGACAGTCTTTTTATGATCCTTGTGTATATAAATTTACGTAAAGAGTATCGAATTCTAAAGTCAATAAATAACACGGGGAGGAATTGTACAGGGTGTATTAAAAGAATCATCCGGTTTAAAAAAAATCGTAACTACTATGTTATTTGTCCGTGGACAGCGTATTGTTGGAAAGAGCAAACTCTCGAGCATTAAGTGGTTCCCGCTGGGTAGCAGCAGGAGCGCTCATTTCAGTTCTAATAAAAATGGTGTCGGGACGACAGAAAGCGTATCGTGTTCTACGTTTTGCGCAGTGCTGGTCAGTAATAACTGTTCAGCGTAACTTTCGTACTATGTTTGGTGTGAATCCTTCTACAGCACAGAGCATTAGAGGATGGCATGAACAATTCTGGGAAACAGCTTGTTTGTGCAAAGGCAAATCGCCGGGCCGTCCCCGAGTGTCTGACACAGACGTCGAACGCATCCACCATAGTTTCACAAGGAGTCCGCAGAAATCAGTTCGCCGTGCAGCTCGACAGCTCAACATGTCCCCGATGTCAGTCTGGCGTGTGTTGCGTCGACGTTTACACTTAAAACTATACAAAATTCAGTTACTGCAAGCTCTTCGTGAAGGTATCAACCAACAACTTGTGTAGTTCTGTAATTTCGTTCTTGCCAAGATGGACGATGACAGTTTTCTTCCATGTTTAGTGTTTAGTGACGAGGCCACAATCGATTTAAATGGAAAGGTGAACCGTCATAATGTGAGAATATGGGGTACAGAACAACCACATGAAGTTGCACAACATGAGAGGGACTCTCCCAAATTTAATGTGTTTTGTGCAGTTTCATGGGAAAAGGTGTATGGTCTGTTTTATTTGGCGAGAACACTGTTATAGGAAGCACATATCTCGATATGCTTGAGAACTTTCTTTTCCCACAGTTGGTGACTGATTCGAACGACTTCATTTACCAACAGTATGGGGCACCGCCACACTGGTATCTGGAAGTGTGGGAATTTTTAAATCAAGGGATTACTGACTGATGGATCTGTCGCACTGGACCAAATGATTCAGTCTTATATTACTGGTCTCCAAGGTAACCGGACTTCACTGTATGCGATTATTTGTTTTGGGGGTTTATAAAGGACTCTGTTTATATGTTTCCGTTACCAACAACAATGAATGAACTTAGACAACACATAACAGCATCTGTGGAAGCTGTAAATCGTGACATGCTTGCTGTAGTGTGGGAACAATTTGAATACCGCATGACGTATGCCGTGCATCTCAAGGGGGGCATATTGAACACCTATGTAAAGTTATGAAACAAAAACTTTTCGAATTTCCCGTTCATCAAGAAACAAATTTTATTGTATATGTTTATTATTTTCAGAAACGTAGATGTGCCAGATCGGATGATTCTTATTGATACGCCCTATGTTCGGAGGTTAGTTAGAGCGTCTCATACAGTCGGTGTGCGTAGTATAGTCAAGTATTGAATTATTTAGCATAAACTGGTACATGCTCTTTGAGCGTCTAGCAAAATAAAACATAGCAAGTAAAACATAGCATGGATGTACAGTGAATGTCTCTTGGATTAAAAGGTAGTAGGGTAGTAGTTCTATCATTATTAAGTTTAGAAGCGGGGCACCCGTGGTCTAGAGGTAGCGTCTTCAATTAATAATCAATACGTCTCTGGCTCTAGGTTCTAAACACAGCACCACTTAAACTTTGTTTAATAATCAGCATTGGCGACCGAAGGCTTCCAGCATAAGAAGTCACGCTCATTCTACTAACGTCCTTGACAAAGAGATCGGAGCAGCGGACAGAAGTTCAGGGCACTCGTTGGGATGGGAAACCGCCCCTATAGAAGGAAGAATCGGCAATGATCAAGAGCATGAGGATGCAGAAGGCAATGGAAACCATTGCATTAAAGACCCATTAACATGTATCCACAGGACATGTGGCCTGTTACTGAAAAAGTGCCATGATGATATCTCCAATTGTAAAAGATTCCGGAATAGTCCCCCATTTGGATCTCTGTGATGGGACTACCAAGGGCGAGGTGACCATGTGAGAATGACTGAATAACCAAAGAAAGGATAACGTTCTACGAGTTAGGACGTGGAATTTCAGAAGCTTAAATGTAGTAGGAAAGATAGAAAATCTGAAAAAGGAAATGTAAAGGCTGAATCGAGACATAGTAGGGGTCAGTGAAGTGAAATGGAAAGAAGACAAGGGCGTCAGATCAGATGACTATAGTGTTATATCAAAAGCAGCAGGAAATGGTATAACGGAAGTAGGATTCGTTATGAATAGGAAGGTAGGGTAGAGAGTGTGTTACTGTGAACAGTTGAGTAAGGCCCTAGCTGTCTGCTGATACATGCCTACAGAGGGGCAAGTTACGTGTTTTTTCTGTGTTTTCCACGTAGTACATTGATTAAATTTCATGCATGTTTTTCTGTTTAAGAGGTTTAACCTCGCGTTTTTGTAAGTGTAAACCTATTCAGGCTGTAGCGCAATAGTTGCCCGCCGAACAGCCAGCTAACTGTATTATTAACGCATCAGCGTTCCTCGGCGACACATCAGGAGGGTAGCAAGTTGCATATATAGAATTTTCAGCTTTTATAGTTCGCTTCTTCAGTTAGTCTTACTAGAATGACTAGGATATGTGCACGCATTGTGCGGACGCAGAAGGAGCTGGCCGCAGTTTGCGAAGAGCTGAATGAGCTTTCGGTTACGGTCTGTCTAATTCAGGCTGTCGCCTCCGTGTGTAGCGGTGGCGGAGAATCTGGAGCGTCGCATGGGACACCTCAGGTGTCACTTGCTTTGCCCTTGCACTCTGCTTCCGAGGCACCTCCCTAGAGCACCCGACGCCATGGATCTATCCTCACAGTAGGGTGAGTGGCGTATGGTAACGCGTTCGCGTCGCTCGAGGCGAAGGGCAAATATGGAAGCTGGTTGCCTGGCATCGCCCATTCATCCTGTGAGTGGACAGGTGGCCGCTTCTTCAGCAGGGTCCGAGCAGGCACACGGGGGCTGGGGTTTACTAGTTATTGAAAGCTCCAATGCTAGGTGCGTTATGGAGCCCCTTAGGCAGATAGTGTTGACGGCTGGAAAGAAAACCAATGTACTCTCGTTATGTCAACCATGGGCAATCATCCAAGATGTGGTGGCGGCCTTTCCTGTAGCTATCGAGCGTATAGGGTGCAGCCATCTGCATGTTGTGGCTCACGTCGACACCAACGAAGGCTGTCAATGTGTTCTCAGGTGATCCTCAGTTTCTATAGGTGACTGGCGTAAATTGTGAAGACTGCTGGCCTCACGCGCGGAGTGCAAGCATAGCTCGCAATTTGCAGCATTGTTCCCAGAGTTGATTGGAGTCCTTTGGTGTGGAGCAGAGTGGAGGGTCGCAACCAAAGGCTTCGTCGACTTTGTGACGGACTTGGCTGCAGATTTCTAGACCTGCGTGGGGATTTGTAGGAAAACCCTTGATAGGTCAGGTGTGCACTACACAAAGCAAGCAGCTACTCGGGTAACTGAGTACCTGAGGTGTGTACATGTGTATTTTTCAGACTAGGCAGTAGCTTGAGGTGCTCTGATGAGCACTCGCCAGTACATATGCAGCAAGGGAAATCAAATGGCATGAAGAATAAAGACACTTTGACTGTCACAATTATATCAGTAAGCTATAGAAGTTTTCGTGATAAAGTTCCCGAATGCACTGCCCTCCGGGAATGTTCACACGCTGAAATTATTCTTGGGCCCGAGATGTGGCTGAAACCCGAAGTGTAAACCCCTGAGATATTTAGCGAGTCATGAAGCGTATATCGGAAAGACAGATCAGAGGCCGTAGGGGTGTTCATTTCACTTGACAAAAATATTGGCTCAATTGAAGTCGAGGTTGAGTGTGACAGTGAAGTCATCTGGTCGCATATATTAGGGATAAGGGAAACCAGGTTAGCTGCGGGATGTTTTTACCGGCCACGCGATTGTGTTGTGACAGTTCTATGGTAATTCAAAGGAAGTCTACGGTCAATAGCGCGTAAATACTCGGATCATGCAATGCTGGTCGGAGGAGACTTTAACGTGCCGAATATAGACTCGGACGTCTATGAATTCATTGCGAGGTGTACAGACAGACAGTCATGCGAAATACTTTTGAGGACGTTTTCTGAAAATTGTCTTGAGCAGTTAGCTCGGCAGCCCACACGCAGTGGAAATATCTTAGACCTTGTAGCTACAAGTAGGCCGGACTCGGTCGATAATGTCAGTATAGAAACGGGAATTAGCTATGATGACGTCATTATAGCAACTCTGATTAGGAAAGTTAATAAATCAGTCAAGACGGCTAGGAGAGTGTTTCTGCTAGATAGAGCTGATAAGCAGCTATTAACATTTCACTTAGACAGTGAATTCGCATCACTTAGTACCAGTAAGATGGATGTAGAGCAATTATGGGCAAAGTTTAAGCAGATTCTAGATCGCGGTCTGGAGAGTTATGTGCCTTGTAAGTGTATAAATGATAGAAGAGACCCACTATGGTTTAATATCGAAATTCGGCGGAATCTGAGGAAGCAGAGTCTGTTGCACACTCGCTTCAAAAGGGAAGGCGTAAATGACGACAAGTGAAGGTTAGTAGAGATTCATGTGTCTGTGAAAAGATCTATGTGCGAAGCATGCAACAACTATCACCGTCACACCTTAGGAAAAGATGGCAGAGAACCCGAGCAAATTCTGCTCCATGTAAAATTGCTAAGCAGCTCTAAGCTTCCATTCAGTACCTTGTTGGCCAGTCTGGTGTGGCAGTTAAAGACAAGAAAAACGAAATCTGAACTTTTAAATCTCACGTTCAAAAACTCGTTCACACTGGAGAATCATATGAACATACCGCCATTTGATTATCAGACAGACTCCTGTACGGACGACATAGTAATAAGCATACCTGACGTAGAGAAACAAGTGGAGGACTTGAAAGTAAATAAATCACCGGGTCCGGATGAAACCTGAATTATATTTTACAAACAGTACTCTATGGCATTGGACCCTTACCTAGGTTTTATTTGTCGTAAATCTCTTGCCCAGTGCAAAGTCCCAAGCGACAGGTAAAAAGAGGACGTGACTCCAGTATATAAGGAAGAAAAAAGAACGGTCCAGCAAAATTATAGAACAATGTCCATAATTTCTGTTTGCTGCAGATCGTTGAACATATTCTCAGTTCTAATATAATAAATGTTCTTGAGACTGAGAAGCTTACGTGCACGAATCAGCATGGTTTGAAAAAGCATTGCTCGTGAGAAACTCAGCTTGCCCTTTTCTCGCATATGTACTGAGAACTATGGATGAAGGGCAACAGCCAGATCCCATATTTATAGATTTCCATAAAGCATTTGACACGGTGCCCCTAGCAGGCTTTTAATGAAGGCTGCATATGGTATAAGGTCACAGACATGTGAGTGGCTCGGAATCTTCTTGAATAATAGAACTCATTATGTTGCCATCGACGACGAGTGTTCATCAGAGACAAGGCTATCGTCATGAGAGCACAATGGAAGTGTGATAGGACCGCTGTTGTTCTCTGTATACATACATGATTTGGCTGACCCAGTGGGCAGCAATATGCGGTTATTTATTAATGATGCCGTGGTGTACGGTAAGGTATCGAAGGTGAGTGAGTGTAAAAACATAGAAGACAACTTACACAAAATTTGCAGTTGGTGTGATGACTGGCAGCTAGCCCTGAATGCGGAAAAATGTAAATTAATGCGGGTGACCAGGATGATTTGACGTGTAAAGTTCGGATACGGTATTACCCGTGTCCTGCTTGACACAGTCAAGTCGCTTAAACGTCTTGGCATAATGCTGCATGTGAAAACTGTGACAGGGAAGGCTAATGGTCGACTTCGGTTTATTGAGAGAATTTTAGGAAGGAGTGGTTCACCTGTAAGGAGACCGCATATAGGACGCAGGTGCGACCTATACTTGAATACTGCTCGAAACGCTGGGATACGTTCCAGGTTGGATTGAAGGAAGACATCGAAGCAATTCAGGGGTGGGCTGCTAGATTTGTTACCGGTAGATACGAACAAAACGGAAGGGTTAAGGAGATGCTTCGTTAACGAAATGGAAAACCCTGAATAGATGGCGACGTTCTTTCCCGGACCCACTATTGAGAAAATTTAGAGAACCGGCATTTGATGCTCACTGGCGAACGAGTCTACTGCCGCCAAAATACATTGCGCGCAAAGGAAACAAGTAATAGTAAGGGTACCTGCACCACGCACCGTACTGTTTCTTACCTTTTATGTAGATGTAGATGTTGAGTTGTTCTTATCAGATTCGACAGGAAACAACACCAACAACGATAGTTCTGGTATACATGCCAACGTAGCAAGCTGAATATGAAGAGTCAGAGAAAATGTATGAGGATATTGAAAGGGTAATAGAGCACGTAAAGGGAGATGAAAATCCAATACCCCTGGAGGACTCGAATGCAGCTGTAAGGGAACGAGTAGAAGAAAATGTTACAGGAGAATATGGGCTTGGGACAAGGAATGAGAGAGAAGAAAGACTAGCTGAAATTTATTACAGAACTATATTAAATTTCCGTAATAAATTTCAGCTACTAATAGCGAATACTCTGTTCAGGAATCAGAAGAGGAGGATATATACTTTGAAAAAGACGGGTTATACGGGAAGATTTCAGTTACATTACATGATGCTCAGACAGCGATTCCGAAATCAGATATTGGATTGTAAGGCGTACCCAGGAACAGATGTAGACTCAGATCACAATGGAGTAGTGATGAAGAGTAGACTAAAGCTTAAGAGAGTAGTCAGTAAGCATCAATACGCAAAGAAGTGGGATACGGAAGTACTAAGGAATGACGAGACACTCTTGAAGTTTAGTAAGGCTATAGATACGGCAATAAGGAATAGCTCAGTAGGCAGTACAGTTGAAGAGCAATGGACATCTCTGAAAAGGGCAATCACTGAAGTTGGGAAGAAAAACATAGGTACGAAAAAGGTAACTGGGAAGAAACCTTGGGTAACAGAACAAATACTTCAACTGATCGATGAAAGGAGGAGTACAAAAAAGTTCAGGAAAATTCAGGAGTATGAAAATACAAATCACTGAGAAATGAAATAAATAGAAAGTGCAGGGATACTAAGGCGAAATGACTGCGTGAAAAATATGATGAAATCGGAAAAGAAATGGTTTTCGGAAGGACTGACTCAGATTACGGGAAAGTCAAAAAAAACCTTCGGTGAAATTAAAAGCAAGAATGGTAACATTAACAATGCAACGGGAATATCACTGTTAAATTTCTCCCTCTATGAGGGGAAGAAGCGTCTTATAGGATAGAAAAAGAAGTAGGAGTCGATTTAGAAGAGATAGGGGATCCAGTATTAGAATCAGAATTTAAGACAGCTTTGAAGGACTTAAGATCAAATAAGGCAGGAGGGATAGATAACATCCCATCAGAATTTCTTAAATCATTGGGATAAGTGACAACAAATCTACTATTCATGTTGGTGTGTAGAATGTATGAGTTTGACGACATACCGTCTGGCTTTCGGAAAAATATCAACACAGTTCCGAAGACTGCAAGGGCTGACAACCGCTACAGTTATGGCACAGTCACCTTAACAGCTCATGGATCCAAGTTGCTGACAAGAATGATATACAGGAGACTCTAAAAGGGAATTGAGATTGTGTTAGATGACTATCAGTTTGGCTCTACGGAAGGTAAAAAGCATCAGAGAGGCAGTTCTGACGTTGCGGTTGATAATGGAAGTGAAATTAAAGAAAAATCAAGACACTTTCATAGGATTTGTCGACCTGGAAAAAGAGTTCAACAATGTAAAATGGTGCAAGATGTTCGAAATACTGAGAAAAATAGGGGTAAGCTATAGAAACTGGTAATATATGATATGTACAAGAGCCAAGAGGGAATAATAAGAATGGACGACCAAGAACGAAGTTCTCAGATTAAAAAAGGTGTAAAACAGGGCTGTAGTCTTTCGACTCTATTGTTCACTCTCTACATCGAAGAAGCAATGACGGAAGTAAAAGAAAGGTTCAGGAGTGGAATTAAAATACAAGGTGAAAGGATATCAATGACAGTTCGCTGACGACCTTACATGATCCGCCGAATGGCATGAAGAGTCACATGAGTACAGAATAAGGACTGAGAATAAATCGAAGAAAGACTAAAGTAATGAAAAGTAGCAGAAATGAGAATAGCGAGAAACTTAACATCATCATTGATGGTCACGCCGTAGATGAAGTTAAGGGATTCTGCTACCCAGGCAACGAAATAACCAGTGACGGACGGAGCAAGGAGGACGGCAAAAGCAGACTAGCACTGGCAAAAAGTTCATTCTTAGCCAAGTGGAGTCTATTAGTAATAAACATACGCCTTAATTTGAGGAAGAAATTTCTGAGAATGTACGTGTGTATCACAGGATTATATGGAAGTGAAACATGGACTGTGAGAAAACCGGGACAGAAGAGAATCGAAGCATTTCAGATGTGGTGCTACAGACGAAAGTTGAAAACTAGGTCGACTGATAAAGTAAAGAATGAGGAGGTTCTGCGCAGAATCGGAGAGGAAAGGAATGTGTGGAAGACACTGATAAGGAGAAGGGACAGGATGATTAGACACCTGTTAAGACATCCGGGAATGACTTCCATGGCACTGGCACTGGAGGGAGCTGTAGAGGACAAGAACTGTAGAGGCAAGCGGAGATTGGAATATATCCATCAAATAATTGAGGACGTAGGTTGCAAGTGCTACTCTAAGATGAAGAGGTTGGTGCAGAAAAGGAACTCGTGGCGTGACGCATCAAACCAGTCAGAAGACTGATGACTCAAAAAAAAAAACAAAAAAAAAAAAAAAAAAAAAAAAAAAACAACTGAATAGTAGTTAATTTAAGAAGTAGTGAGTAGTATATAAATATTATGTTAAAAAAGGTGCGAGTGGTCATCAGGGGCTTAAAATACATTCCAAGACCGTTACTGACACTCACAAACGGCGCTGGAACACTCTCTCTTTCTCTCATAATCCTACCTTTTTTCTCTTTCTCCAACTAATCATCCAGTTAATCCTTTTTGATTGAATTATGTACAGCTTTCCTAACCCATTTGTTTCAAATTACTGTTAATTTCCAAGGTTTTCAAATGCTGTAGAAAAAATAAGAAAAAAGGAACAAACAGCCACCTCCACGTAGCGGGACATGGGCAACGGTGTGAGTGGACGCAAGAGCTGAGGCCACATTACTTACAAGGGAACCTCCCCATCGCACCCCCCTCAGATTTAGTTATAAGTTGGCACAGTTGATAGGCCTTGAAAAACTGAACACAGATCAATCGAGAAAACAGGAAGAAGTTGTGTGAAACTATGAAAAAATTAATAAAAATATACAAACGGAGTAGTCCATGCCAAGATAGGCAACATCAAGGAGAATGGGAGTCAAGGACCCCGTGGTCTCCTGGTTAGCGAGAGCAGCTACGGAACGAGAGGTTATAGGTTCAAGTCTTCCCTCGAGCGAAAATTTTAATTTTCTATTTTCAGTTTATGTGACAAACTCTTATGTTTTCATCACTTTTTTGGGAGTGATTATCACATCCGCAAGAAAACCTAAATCGGGCAAGGTAGAAGAATCTTTTTACCCATTCGCTAAGTGTACAAGTTAGGTGGGTCGACATCATATTCCTGTCATGTGACACACATGCCGTCACCAGTGTTGCAGTGTTGCATAGAATAGATCTGACGTGATTTCCTGTGGAGGAATCGGTTGACCTATGTCCTTGAGATCAAATGTTTTCGGTTCCCATTGGAGAGGCACGTCCTTTCGTCTACTAATCGCACGGTTTTGCGGTGCGGTCGCAAAACACAGACACTAAACTTATTACAGTGAACAGAGACGTCAATGAACGAACGGACAGATCATAACTTTGCGAAAATAAAGAAAGTAAAATTTTCAGTCGAGGGAAGACTTGAGCCAAGGACCTCCCGTTCCGTAGCTACTCACGCTTACCACGGGACCACAGCGCTTCTGAGTTCATATTCTCCTTGATGTTGCATATCTAGCGCATGGACTACTCAGTTTGTATATTTTACTAATTTTTTTCATAGTTCCACACAACTTCTTCCTGTTTTGTCGATTGATCTGTGTTCAGTTTTTGAAGCCCTATCCACTGTGCCAACTTATAACTAAATCTGAGGGGGGTGCGATGGGGAGGTTCCCTTGTTAGCTGCGTCGAATCCTGCACGCAGTGACATCGGCCAAGTGGCTTAATACAGACCCACGATAAGAAATCAATGGTGGGTCAGATAAACTTAGCAGCAAGTGAAGAAAAACTTCTCGAATACCATCGGACGCTAAAAAAATTCTGTTAGTGTGCGCGGGTGACCTAAACGCACCAGCGCAGACAGCGGACATGATCGTCGAGAGGCGTGCCGCAACGAACGTGTCAACACTGACACCGCGGGAAGGGAATGTGCTGCGATGCCACCAGCATCGATGCAGTAGCAATTAGCAGAACTTACCACGAAAGTACGCCGCATTGCAACACTCCTGGGAATGCTTGTTGCGTCACTTGGTACGCACGCTCGTAGGAAATACGCGTACACGCGACTTCTAAGAGAATTCCCTGAAATCAGGCAGCAGTCGCCTTCTCTCCCGCCGGTTAAACACGCAACGGTGCATCTCATTTTGACTACGCCAGGCCCACCAACTGATGCTCGGCCCAGACGTTTGACAGCACAGAAGTTGAAAGTTGTGGAACAGGAAGTCCGTAGGATATGGTCTCAGGGTATTTACATAGTTTCAAGCAGTAGCTGAGCGGCCACAATTCACAATGGATGGCATCTATCTGGCGATAACTGTCAGCTCAATGAGAGGACAATCCCGGATCGGTACCCGGTGGCACACAAGACTTTCCTTCTGATGTTCGTGGCAAAACTACATTTTCCACCTTTGATCTAGCCCAGGTATACTGCCAGAACCTGTTGCTACTGAAGATATTCCTGAAACAAAGATGACAACGCCATTCGGCCTGTTCGAGTTCATTGGAATTCCCGTCGTTCTGTTCAAAGCAGCACAGATGTTCCTTAATTTCATGGATGAGATCAGTAGGGACTCCTGTTACGTCTACATAGACGACGTATTGGTGTTTGGTGTTTGCGTCAGAAGAAGAGCATCTACAGCATCTAGACTTAGTATTCGATCGCTTACGTGCACAAGGCTTGGTAATTAACACCTTGGAGTGTACTTTTCGAGCGAGGGATGTGCCATTTCTTGGTTACGCTGTAGACATGTACGGTATTCGATCGCCACAAGATAAGGTAGACGTCGTAAGTGAGTCCTGTAAGCCCTTTGGGATACGAGAGCTACACTGTTTTCTAGGTGTCGTAAATTTTTGTTAATTATTCATACAGTATCACCCGTTGATAAATTATTGCTTCCCTGAAGGACTTCTCAAGGGCGAAACAAAGCAAAAAACAGGGTACTTTGGACAAGCGAGGCAGACGACGATTTTAAAGCTGTGAAAGCAGCTATTATAATTGTTGTACATTTGACACTCCCAGTGGCACAGGCTCCACTTGTACATATAGTTGATGCCTAAGTTACCGCTGTTGGCTCTGTACTGCAACAACGGATCGAGCATTGTTGGTAGCCCATCGCATTCTTCAATTATAAGTTGTCACCTTCACAGCAACGGTTAGGTAACCTATCGCCGCGAATTATAAGCCGTTTATGTCGCAGTCAAGAAGTACAGGTATTCATTAGAGGGCTGACAGTTCACTATTTATACAGGTCACAAGCCGTTAGCTTACGCTTTTACTGTGAAACGGAGGAAGCATCGCTGAGGCAGCTACCCCATCTATTTAACATTAGCCATTTCACTAACTGCATTCTCTGTCTAAAAGGGATGCTGAACGTGCCAGTAGACACACTCTCGATTTTTACGGGTTGTGAACGCCGTAGGAGACGCAGGCACACGTTACGATCGTGCAACAACTGCCGTTGATTTTGATAACCTCGCACAAACCCAACAACATGATTTATTGAAACAGCCACTGAGACTGAATCTGCAATGCGACGCGACTCTTGAAGAAAATGTTGAATTATATTGTGATCCATCCAGAGTGAAAACGCCTCCATTTGCGCCGCACCAATTTTGAACCGAAGCAACTGCATCAACGCACTCTCGCTTATCCAGGAATACGAGGCACTCTTACATTTGGCAGCCAAAGTTTTGTCTGGTCTGGAATGCACGAAAATTGCAGAACATTTATCAAGCGACGCATCGTTAGGGGCATTTCTACCGCAGAATAACCTTTCGAACACGTGCATGCCGATATCGTAGGCCCACTCACTGTCTCAGAAGGCTGTGGTTATTGTCTCACGGTTGTGGACCGATTTACCAGATGAAAGACATCACAGTTGCGCAAAAAATTTTATTCGTTGGATCAATCGATTCGGTGTACCATTGCGAATAACCACTGACCAGGGGGCGACAATTTGAGCCTTGCCTTTTCAAAGCATTAGCTACATTACTAGGCACGAAGAGGGTACGCATGGCAGCCTATCATCCTGCCTCAAACGGCATGGTCGAATGAGTGCATCGACAACTAAAAGCAACTCTGCGAACTCAACCGACGCAGAGTTGGATGGAGGCAATACCTGTTGTGTTCTTCGATCAACAGACATCGTTCAAAAGAGATTTGAAGTCTACGGCAGCAGAATAGCATGCTGGAAGACGATACGTCTGCCAAGACTATTCACAGACAGCATGGCAAATTACGGATGCATAAACACCAGCTTAGACCAACAGCGCCGAGAAGTCTGTCTGGAAGACACTGGTTTGTGTTCACAGATTTTGGCAATTGAACACACTTTTCCATACGTAATGATGTAGTGCCGTTACAACCGCCGTACGACGGACCGTATCCGTTGATTAGCAGAAGCACTTTTCGAATTAGACTCAGTGGTCTGCCTACCACCGTCCTGGACGGACTCAAGCCGGCGTGTTCAGACGTATTGGACACTGCAAACGCATCAGGATCCACACGATCAACAGACGAGAATACAAGGCCTGGAAGTGTTCCAGTACACGTCGGACGCGAGGTGCCTCGATGAAGAAAACGACGCCGTAGATTGATACCTCCAACATCGTTGGACGTTGGAGCCACCGACTCCAGTAGCACAGCCCCAGGCATCAAGAAAGCAGTGGTAACGTGTACTGGACGACACATGAAGTTTAATCTGCGATATCGTTATTTCAAACGAAGAGTCATATAGTGTCTCATTCTGCCCACGTAACCATTAGTGTATAGTGATGCAGAAACATTCCATGGAAGTACAGTTCCGAGGATTATCCTAGTTAGTCTTTGACTTGAGAGTTCTAGAATGTTCCATGCTTCTCATCACCGTAGCTCTAACAGTGTCATACAGATATGCTGTTCTATATGTGTTAAGCGTGGAAATAAATGATTAATTGTAACTGATGTGCATAAGGTTGTACTACAATAACTCTGTGGATCACTATTTTTTTTTTCCTTTTCAATTTTGCTGCTGCTATGTGTTTTACTGTGAAACAAAGGTTGTAAATAACTGTACTAATATTTCTTCTTGTGAAATGTAGAAATGTAATACTGTTTTTCTATTGTAAAACCAAATGCATATGAAATGCACGTTAGATGTATGCAGATCCGCTGGAATAGCCAGGGTTGTACGTTGTCGTCAAAGAATATAGTTAAGTTGCAATCGGATTACGCTGGGCGTGCGAGCGCATCGGCAGAGCAGTGCAGAGCGGTGCTGAGATGTGAATAGTCGAGTCGAGCCGCGTACGGACAACGGTGGAGAGAGTAGCGAAGCAGCGTGTGTGTTGAGACATGGTCGTAAACCAGCGCTGCTAAAATATGTAATGACTCGGCGGAAGTTTGGTATGACCAGGTACAGTACAAGACATTAAGGCGGCATTGTCTAATCACTGCAAGAAGACACCAATTAACGTGAAGAGTACTGTGGGATCAATGTTATTTATTGTGCAGCTGCAAGAAGAAAAGCCTGTACCACACACTGTCAACGAACAATACCTTATATGCACCGACGACGACTCAACACGAAGTAAGATCTGACCAATTATTTGATTAGATTTGTATATGGCTAGCCAGCTTCGTTGCTAATTTTGTGACAAAATATTAGCAAGATTTTGCAAACTGTTAGTTGTTATACTACGTAATTGAACTTGGAGGTGGGTGAAAGGAAAGGAACTAATGGTACGAGCTGCTTCAGGACGTTGTGCGGAATCAGCGGCGACGAGTGACAAGGTGTCACAGCCGGGACTAGAACCCATGACGTCGTTCTTACACGATTGTGAATTATCTCGGCATGCCTCCCGGCCGACCTACTCTCCAACCGTGCGACACCAATCTGCAGTCCCCATCCATGTTCCCCTGCTCACTAACTGTAGCTACCCACCGGAAGTTGAATGAAATGTGTATCCGCACCCAACGTTGTGCATTCATTGCCCATCGAAGCGAGTCAGTTATACAGATTGATAGTTTTTGAACTATATGAAACAAAATCTGAACGGTTTCCGTTAGGAAGTTCAAACTGCAAGGTTGGCGGCGGAGAACGATGGGAATTAGTATGCGCATGAATCAGCATCTTGCTGTGTCGGCCACTTAGCACGTGACAATGTTACAGTCAATAAGCAAAATTGGTGCATTTGAGGATGGGCGCATTTCGTGATCGGGTGACTGTATGTTGTGCAAGCTACAGTCACGGAATAATCGGTGTGATATTCCTTGATGGAAAGATGGCTATCGAACGGTACGTTAAGGTTTTGGAAGATGATTTTATCCTCATTATACAAAGCGACCTTGATTTCTGCAAGCTGTTGTTCATGCAAGATGGAGTTCGGCCCCGTAGAAGCAGAAGATTGATGTCCTGGAGGAGCACTTTGGGGATCGCATTCTGGCTCTGGGGTTCGCAGAGACCACAGGCATAGGCCTCGATTGGCCGCCATACTCTCTGGATCTGAACTCATGGAATCCTTGCTCTGGGGCTATATTAAACACAAGGTGAACAGCAATAACCACAAAACTATTGGTGAGCTGAAAACAGCCATTCAGGAGGTCATCGACAGCATTGATGTTCCTCCACTTTAGCCGGTCACGCAGAATTTCGTTATTCGTCTGCGCCACGTCATCACCAATGATGGCAGGGATGTAGAACAAGTAACAACCCAAATCCGAATAGCCGCCCGCGGTGGTCTAGCGGTTTAGGCGCTCAGTCCGGAACCGCGCGACTGCTACGGTCGCAGGTTCGAATCCTGCCTCGGGCATGGATGTGTGTGATGTCCTTAGGTTAGTTAGGTTTAAGTAATTCTAAGTTCTAGGGGACTGATGACCAGAGATGCTAAGTCCAATACTGCTCAGAGCCATTTGAAATCCGAATATCTGTAGTGACGTTTACATGTTGAATAAAGTGTGTGCATGCCGAACGAACACCACGCATTCATATAGTCGATTCTCCTCGATGGGTGATGAATCCACCACCTTTAGCGTGGATGCACATTTACGTTCGACCTCCAGCGGGAATATAAAATCAGCGAACACGGACGACATGGAAGGGGACTGCGGATAGGTGGGAGGATGCGACAACGGGGGCGCGTTCCGAGACAGTCCGTGCATTTGCGATTAACACTGAGTCCGGATGTATAGTAAGCAGGATATACAGGGTTCGAGTCCTGGTACTGCACAAATTTTCCCTCGCCACCGCTTATTGCACAAAAAAGTACAGAGGAAGCTGATGTCATTAGTTCCTCCCCTTTCCTTTCCTTCCTCCAACCACAGTTACATAACATTTATCACAGCTGTGCATTCCGAATGGTCACTGTTCTAAGGGACATGTCTGAAAGATCAGACACCACGCATTCATATAACATGCTGATTATCAGTTCTATTTAAGACAGTTTATCAAAGTAGCTTCCATCCCATCCAAAGCGACTAATTCGAGTAAATTCTAATGAATTAGAAGCGACTGCAACGTTTCTCTATGGAAGAATTCAGTCAAATAAAACAACTAAGCGATGAGTAACTTTTGCTATGCTGAAAAACGTAACAGTAGTTAAAGTTTCAGCCGTCTGCAAAAAAGTAATTAATCAAAGTATTGCCGACCATTGTGGCCGAGCGGTTCTAGGCGCTACAGTCTGGAACCGCACGACCGCTACGGTCGCAGGTTCGAATCCTGCCTCGGGCATGGATGTGTGTGATGTCCTTAGGTTAGTTAGGTTTAAGTAGTTCTAAGTTCTAGGGGACTTATGGCCACAGCAGTTGAGTCCCATAGTGCTCAGAGCCATTTGAGCCAATCAAAGTATTCATCTTTTGGATTTGCAGCTCTTGTACTTCGTCCGTGTTTGCAGTTAAAATTATTGGGTATTGGTTCCAGATTTATGCAAAACACTGTTTTTTTCGTGTTAGGCAAACAGGTTTAGGCACCTCTACGCCAACAAAAGTGTTTTTTTTTTAACTGAAAAAAAGCCGGTCACGCAGAATTTCGTTATTCGTCTGCGCCACGTCATCACCAATGATGGCAGGGATGTCGAACAAGTGACAACCCAAATCCGAATAGCCGGCCGCGGTGGTCTAGCGGTTTAGGCGCTCAGTCCGGAACCGCACGACTGCTACGGTCGCAGGTTCGAATCCTGCCTCGAATCCTGCAGAAAGTGAAAATTCTTTAGGTTGTAACTGATCTGACTAAATGAGGCCCACAGACAATTTTTGTTCGTTTTTGTTTTCAATTGGATTTTACATCATACGGTTTTCAGGACCATCTGAATGTGTCCTACACTGACAGCTTCTCATCTGCAAGCCAAACGATGTAAATGTGAATTTTATCAGCGAGTTAACACCTCCATCGAATTTTAAAAACGTGATTTTGGTATGGCAAAATGTTTTGCGTATATATTTGTTATTACTCACCTAATGTTGTGAAAGATCGTTACTCTTTCGCGTTCTGAAAGCACTGGCACGTATATTAAATGTACTTTGCATAATTTTGGTTTAACAGAACCTTTTCACTTCGCAAAACGCAGCGGAAACGATGTTGTTGTGTGTTCTAGCTCCGTCGGCGTTTATTTGTTCCCGAGTGATGGCTCTGAGTACTATGGGACTTAACTTCTGAGGTCATCAGCCCCTTAGAACTTAGAACTACTTGAACCTAACTAACCTAAGGACATGACACACATCCATGCCCGAAGCAGGATTCGAACCTGCGACCGTAGCGGTCGTGCGGCTCCAGACTGAAGCGCATAGAACCACTCGGCCATTACGGCCAGCTTATTTCCGAGTGAGTTTGGGGCTGAATTTGTATTTTGTTTACTTTTATCTCTCTTTTACTGTATGTGTGTGTGTGTATGCCGGCGCATGCGTGTACGATCCTTCAGCTATTTGTGTTGCCTCTTATGTAAAGTTCTTTTAATGTGTTAAATAATGTGCTTTGGCAGAGAGTAGAGTGTTCATTTAAAACTTATTTGCCATCTGCTGTTGCCTTCCGTATGTGGAAATTTTCTTCTATTGCTGGTTTGTGGTATAGGCTGTGATTGGATTTCGGTATTTTACATCTGTTGGCATTGTAGTTGGATCGTGATTATAGGCTATTATGTGGGCAGCAAATGTGATATGAGTGCTGTTATGTTTTACGGTTATGAGTTGTTCCACCTACCTTGTTTTAAAATTTCTATGTATACTGATTGACAAGTTTTGCATGAGACTTCATATATTCCTGACCTGCTGAATTTATCAGTGGGCGTCTCCCACGTTCTGAGCATCTTGTATGTTGTGTTGTCGGTCTTGTATCCTATTTGAAGTCCTCGTTTCATCAATATATTACCTATTCCGTGGACAATTTTGTTATTGTTCGTGAGTATGCGCCATTTTGTTTTGTGTGTGTGTGTGTGTGTGTGTGTGTGTGTGTGTGTTGTTGCACTTTAGTGGTTTGCACGTGGTCGTAGTTGATGTATTGTGTTTTTCAGCGTAGTGTGTGGTTTTGTGTGTAGTTTTGTGTGTATACGATGAATCCATTCCTTTTTGATTTACAAATTTGTTGGTTTAATTTCTGTATCATATGGGTCTTGTAGCCATTTTCCTTTGCTTTTTGTTTTATTGTGTTTAGCTTCTGGTGTAATTCTCTTTGCTTATGCGCGTTCTGTGCAGTCTGTGGAGAATGAATCTGAAGATTAATTGCTTGTGTGCTACCGGGTTGTTCGACAGATTGTGAACGGTTGTTCTCGTGATTGTCGGTTTTCTGAATATTATGAAGCAATGGATGTTTGTTTTTAGTGTTGTTAGATCCAGAAAATTTAGTGTGTTTTGTGTTTCTGTTTCTAATGTGAAGTGAGTTTTTGGTTTGTACTATTTATTTCACTGAGTAGCTGTTCTATGTGTGTGTGTGTGTGTGTGTGTGTGTGTGTGTGTGTGTGTGTGTGTGTGTGGTTCATTAATCAGCCACATAAAAACAAAATGGCATTTACTCGCCTACAACTACAACAACAAAATTGTACACAGAATAGTTGACATATCGAAGAAATAGAGACTTCAAATAGGATACAAGACAGGCAACGCAACCCAGAAAATTCTCAGAACTCAAGTGCTACATTTGCCAGTTAGTATACATAGGACAAACATGGAGGAATTTTAAATCAATATACTCAGAACAACTCAGAGCCCTAAAAAGTAACAGCACTCATATCACATTTGCTGCCCAAGTAATAGCCCTTAACCACCATCCAACTACAATGGCAATAGATTTAAAAATACTGAAATCCAGTCGCAGCCTATACCACTAACTAGCAATAGAAGAACACTTCCACATACAGAAGGCAATTGCAGAAGGCAAATAAGTTTTAAATGAATACGCTACTCTCTGCCAAGGCACATTATTTACCACATTAAAATAACTTTACATAAGAGGCAACACAAACATCTGAAGGAGCGTACACGCATGCGCGTGCACACATACACGCGTATACAGAAAGAGAGAGGTAAAAGGAAACAAAATTAAATTTCGGCGCCAAACTCACTCGGGAACAAATAAACGCCGATGGGGCTAGAACATACAACAACATCGTTTACGTTGCGTTTTGTGAAGTGAAAAGGCGTTTGTTAAATAAAAATTATGCAAAATGCATCTAATATGTGTGCCAGTGCCTTGGGAACGCGAAAGAATGACGATCTTTCGCAACAATAGGTTAGTAATAACAAATATATACGTAAAACATTTTGCCATACCAAAATCACATTTTTAAAAGTCGAAGAAGGTGTTAACTCGTTGATAAAATACACATTTACATCATTTGGTTTGCAGATGAGTAGCTGTTAGTGTAGGAGACGTTCAGATGGTCCTGAACACCGTATAACGTAAAATCCAGGTAAGAACAAAAACGAACAAAAGCTGTCTGTACGTCACATTTATTTAGATCAGTTACAACCTAAAGGATGTTCACTTTCTACAGTTTTTCAGTAAACAAAACCGACTTCTGATGGCACAGAGGGGCCTAAACCTGTTTGGGTAACACAAAGAAACAGTGTTTTGCAAAAGGCCGAACCTATACACATTAATTAACCAAAGTGTTTGCATCTAGTAATTTGTACAGTAATTTTGAAATTAGTGCTTAACAAAGTACATTCACTAAACGATATATTTGGATATTTTCCTATGATAATCTACTTTTCATATTACTCAAGTGGAATCAGTCTAAAGTGTTTGTTAAGTCTTGAACTAATAATGGTAATAATTGTGGAAAGTGATTCTCAGAAACTGTTAATAGATAATAGTGAACGTAGAGTTACTTGTGATCATCATGCAAGTAACATCATTTGCTGAATTTTGACAAACTTTTGCAACTGTAACTTAGCTTTTCAGATTACGTAACTATGAACTGCGTGCAAGTGATTATTGACATGCCTCTAATCATTGTGACGTTTCCAATTTAAACTACAACATTTGGTAAAGAATAAATGTAAATGCCTTTTTCGCAGAACTAACGACAAGAAGCATTACAGAGAGTAACGCCAGGATTTTTGCATTTTACGTAACCATTCACAACTAACGACATTTTGTTGTTCTCAGTTCATCGCTGAACTGTTTCCGTGCTTCACGATTTAACCGAAAAGTATTTGACCACTGTGTTATACCCATTTCAATTCGTGCTAAAGTTATTTTTAAAAATATCGTGCTGTGTGTTAGCTCGATAACACACCTAGTATTTTTACATAAATTTGCTAGTAACACAAATTAGTAATTACAGGAACAGTAATTTGGCACACACAGAGTGAACTGGCAACCATTAATTTTCTTTATTTATCAACTAAACTCATAACTCTTTTTCGAAATTTTTCGAACTACAATGAGTCCATTTCACTCTATATTTTCATTCTACTTTAACCGAAATTCATTTTCTTATCATCATTGATAAAAGCACTGAGCGTTGGCGATTCGGTTATAACAGCACTTTGATTTCGCGGATTTCATTTATTCTCCGAAGGAGATGCCTTTCCCGCTCTACAGGAAGCTTTGGACACGCGGTTCATTTAAATTCTAACTAACCGGAAATGTAAAGGGTTGTCATAAGATGCCCGTTTCGTCAAGCGTTCGTTTAATAAGCGTGAAAACGTGTGGAGAAAATCATCCATTTCACTGGAAGACATTACAAGGCAGGCCCGTTACGCTGTGGTTCTATGCTAAAATTGCGGGAGTGCAAATTTATGAATAAAACAAGAATAATATTTGTGCTTTTAGATATTTTTCGAGAAAACACTAACAATATAAAAGCAGTGAGATTCGAGTTTATACGGAATTTTAGTAACAATCGTTGTTTCCGTGGTGCACTATTCTGCGATTGCAGCAGGAGACGGACGAAATGACTGACCGACCGGTACACATCGTAGTGTGGCTGTCAAGGTTTAGTTGTACATGAAAATGCACATAAAGTAGTATGATTCGTTGCGGCAACACATACAACATGGTTGGTTTCTGAATGATGAAACTATGTTAAACAAATACCTTTGGTTGTCGTATAATAGAATTTGACAGTTATTTGAAATGGGTCCATAATTCAGGAATTAGGAGGAAGCTGTGGACGCAGACATGAAAGAAATGGCGACTATCTCTACATCCTGCTGCGATCAGGGGGATCACTTCTCTTCACTGGTCTGATGCACACATATCACTATCACGGCAGCATGCTTAGTACGATCCGAAATGTCATGCCACGGCAAGTGGTCGGTCATCGTTCCCCGAGCAAGGTTATGCACTTGCTGGTATTGTATCCTTTGACGTTGCAAAACATCCTGCCAAAAATATGAAATTCTCAGTACGTTCCTCTGGTGCGTGCTGCTGTATAGTTGTGAAAGATACACAGTATTGAAGAAAGAAAACGCTGAGGTATGGTATAATAAACTGAAGGTTTGGGGAAAGCTAACGAGGACTGGCTGGACAGAAAGATAATCCAGTGAAGGCATCTTGAAAGAGATAGGTGATCAAAGGAACATAATAGTATCTGTTCAAAAGAAAAAGGACAATGAGTCTCTTTAGACTTTAAGTTAGACCCAATAAGTGGTTGACAAGAATTTTGGAAGGAAATATTTGGAGAACTATTGGCTGCGAAGCAAAAAATTGTAAAGTTATTGTAGGTATGAAAGGTATGAATAAATGTAGAAAACATCAAAAAATAGAGAGGGGTGATTGCAGTGACAAGGCAAAGCGCAAAGAAGATGTGGGGATAGATGTTACCATTACGTTTACTAGTCGTATGGGACGGTGTGAACACCCTGTCGCTGGATTCTTTGCCACGTCCTTGAATAACAGTCTGAGCTGTAAAATTCTCGAATTTTTCCTCAATTATCATTTTATTGACAATCTCCGTGAATTCTCTTGCCTGGGCCTCCTGGAGATCAGATAGTTCTTTCTTTAACTTCTAATCTCTCATCTGATTTCGTTCTAGTTCCGTGTAATCTTTCAATTAAGACTCTTACCGTTTCTGCCAATACCTTAGTCATCGCATCATTTCCTTCCTCGCTACCTCTACTGTACTCTCTCACCGTGGCAAAAAAAAATGATGAATCAAATAAAGAAATAGATGGGAGACTTTAAAAAAATAAATTACTAACTACAGTACACCCACAGATAAAAGCCGTGCATCATATGAATGTACAGTTGTGCAGAATACAAGAAATTTGTTCGTGAAAATAAGTAAACGATACCTCTGCACGGGGAAAATCTGGTTCTGTTGGGAGTAAAACGGCAGATTAGCATGAAGAGACGATTCATGTACAATTTTGATGGAGATTATTTGAGCTATTACCGTTCGCTTCAAGCCGGACGATGTGGCCGAGTGGTTCTAGGCGCTTCAGTCTGGAACCGCGCGACCGCTACGGTCGCAGGTTCGAATCCTGCCTCGGGCATGGATGTTTGTGATGTCCTTAGGTTAGTTAGGTTTAAATAGTTCTAAGTTCTCGGGGACTGATGACCTCAGATGTTAAGCCCCATAGTGCTCAGAACCATTTGAACCGTTTTTTTTTTTTTGTTCGCTTCAAATGAATGTATAAAGCAGTAATGCTGTTGGACTTAATTACTGTCCTTTTAGTATCAGGTGGCTTGAACATAAATGAACACCTAAAATTACCGGTAGCAACATTAGTATACTTAATGATGCTATTTTTAAACTTTATATAATCCTACTGACATTTGCAAACTAGGTACCTCTGCAAGACATGCTTCAAGCGAACTGCACCCTGCACCTCCCCTCACGCACGTGGCCTTTCTCAAGGGAACCCCCAACACTACCATTGTCTCCTCCCTTACCTCGACATCTGTACAGATACAGGCCACGTTCCTTCACGCAGCCTCTGTAACTGCGTGACATTGCATCAGTGCCACTGTTTTCAGGCACTTCGCATAAATCCATTACCTGAGCCGATGATACGTCACTTGATCAGTGGTAAGAAATTGTACTTATCTCAACAGTTACTGAACATAGCGTTGCGGAATTGGCCAGCATACATGCCATATTACGTGCGAAAAGTCAATGACCCTTTATGATCATGGATAGCAGAATCTGTGCTAATGCATGTCAGATATATACGTGACTTGAACGAGAATACGTATGAGTGCTAAAATGAGACATAAGGATCTAATTTTGCAGTGTTACTGAGTCAACAGTTTGCCTAAGATTTTATTGAAGATAAATTCTTTTGATAGATTTTATTACGTTCCCCAAATTTTCCTCACCTTATTTCATATTTCCCTAACAACTAAATACGATACCCGACATATTTTATAATGTTTTCTATATTCCTTGACCACCCCTAGCCGGACGGTGCGGCCGAGCTGTTCTAGGCGCTTCAGTCAGGAACCGCGCGACCGCTACGGTCGCAGGCTTGAATCCTGCCTCGGGCATGGATGTGTGTGATGTCCTTAGGTTAGTTAGGTTTAAGTAGTTCTAGGTTCTAGGGGACTGATGACCTCAGACGTTAAGTCCCATAGTGCTCAGTGCCATTTGGACCATTTTTGACTACCCCTAATATTTTCTCCTGTACCACTCGTTTCAGGTGGCAAGTTAACTACCTATGGATGCAGTAACAGACAAGATATGCACTTCGTAAAAACATATTTTCTGTTATTATCAGTGTGTTCGACGCAGCGCACATTCACTAGCTGCTAAACGGTTCAGTACGAAAAGTAGGTTCTCTTATTAGTGCTGACATGTAGGTGTGACAGCAGCGTGTAGATTATTTTATATAGCTTATGATGCAAAAATCGGCGCACTCAGGCCAGTTGCGGTGACGTCAGGTGTAGCGAGCACGTGTCTACCCCTGCCGCGGCAGCTGTCAGGGGCTGACAGTCAGACCACCGGCGCAGACACGGCTGCAGCCACAGTCGCAGCACGGGACAAGCGGCAGGAGTTGCCCGCAGGCCGCTCATTAAAAGTTCGCCACGCCCTGAGCCAAGCCGAAAAACTGCCGAGCAGCAATAATTACGTGAAGCGCAGGTAGCGCTCCGTGACAGTGTCCGAGCGCTAATGGGCAGCCGGCTAGGCATTCAGCTTCGCAAGTTCCCTGTCATACTGCTTGCTTAGACCGTCTAAACTAAAGTAATGATACAGATGAGATGCTCTGAAGACAGGTCAATGAGCAACTCTAGACCAGTGTTGTCCGTCGTACATAAAAGATATAATTTAAATTATATTATGGAGCTTCCAATCTGTTGGACGTGACTTACAAGGAACGTAGCAAACGGAACGAATATAGACTGAAATAACTGGGGCAACATAAAGGCACTGAGAAAAGAGTATTTTACGAAGTGTCGGCGTGAGATGGTGAGATGCATAGAGGGACAGTTCCTATCAATAACAGTACACAAAGTCTACTGCATGTTCCATTACAGCGCCCAGCATAATTCAAAAAATATTTTATTTTCTACCCTTCACAAACAAATGACCACATTACAACGTCAGTCTCATCACAAATACGTCTTTGCAAGTAGTTACGACAAGTGAAGTTCCCTGCAACTTATGTACGCAGCTGAAAGATTTTCCAACGCTAAGCATAGAAAATTTATTACAGCCGTTGGTAATGACGAGTTCGCAGTTTTTTGTGTAATATCGACACACAAAATATGTACACATACATGTTATGAAAATGGTTAAAATATTTAATATTACAAAAATTTGCATTAAATATTTCACATAATCAGTAATTTAAAATCAAATAACTTCTGAATTACACGAAAAGTAATTAAGATGGGGCGATTCAAACTTGCGTGTGACAGACCAAGACTCAAACTCGGCACGCTTACTTTTGGAAGGCAGGGGCTCTGCTGGCTCTTTTTGCCTGAACCAGCTTTTTTCGTAAAAAAAAAAAAATGAAGTGCAGCAGTGAGTTAGAGGCTGGTGAAGACAGGGTGGGCAGGGGATATAACCTGAGGCCTGACCACGACTCTCTGTCCTCGAATTCACTTTCCTTATTCTAAATTATTTATTTTTTTCCATTCAACTCCTAAATTTGGGATACAAATTTAATACAAATTATTAGTGTTGCAGAGAAGTCATTGTAAAGAATTTAAATAAAACAAATCACACAAAAATGAAATGAAATTTAAGCACATTTCCTTTGGTGCATCCGTCTTCCACCATACTAGTGAACGGAAACCACCAGAGAACAAATAAGTAAATGGAAGTCACTATAGTTACATTGCTCAAATAACGACCACACGATCGATGGAAATAAAAATAATGATGTAAACAAAATCCTGTGAGCCATCCCATGCACGTTTCCTATCTTTGGGCAGTGTTCATTAGTACCAAGTCGAGAACCATTTTGCCTCATGTCAAGGTCCCCAACTGTGAGGGGGGGGCTTACGAAAACACTAAGTAAATAATTCGCAAAGAGTTGTTGATGGCGAGGGATGCACTCAAGTGTGCTATCATTGTCTTGGAGATACTACCAGTTGTCTTGGAGATACTGCCAGTAGTCAAGATTCGTCTTGTCGTAGTCTCGGAATAAACAGGAAATCGACATTCTTTTAACCTGTTTGAGAGCGTCTATCTTGGTGGTCGGGTAGTACGGGTAAGCATCCTACTGGTATAGCAAGAGGCGGGGCCAATAGCTTGAAACGGGTCATTAAGGTAGCAGGCGAGGATTTTCTGTATCAGCATCCCTACGTCAAACGTAGATCCACGTGTTAAACGGTGTTCTTCAGTGTCTGAGTGGTGTCATTGCGGGCAGAGGGGAGAATATCTCAGTCCGACTGCGTATAACCTGTGTCTCGTAGCATATTTGTTGTTGGCCACACGGTGCTACATTGCTTGTACGTGTGTAGGGTGGAACGGCTGATGGACTGGTCTCCTCACTGTATGCCATAGTGTGGAAAGGCATTTTCTCCCAATCCATATACGAGGGACGGATCTCTGCAGCAAACGATACATGTCTCTCTCCTTCAGAGTTCGAATGGTGGAGAGATCGGAGTGCACATAACTACATTCGAGTATGAATGCCGAAATTTAAGAAAGAGAGCGAGGAATATGCGAAATTGTAACAGGTGGCAGGATAAATGTTGGCATCACATCCTCTAAGAGATGGTCCTTAAGTTAATTATGTTGACGGGTCCACAGTTTCGCCATTGTACACAAACATAAGGCTGCAGCCCTCCCTCACGAGGAGGGAGAGCGAGAATTTCCTAGCGGACCTTAAATAGGAATCCAGCAGTAAGTTAGTATCGAAATGCCGCCTTCTGCCTGTGTCCTATCGCTGTCGGTAGTGGGAGGACCCGAGTCATGTGTATCATCTTGGTTGCCACATGAAGCTTCTCGAAATGCTGTAGTAGGTCCATGCATCGATGTAGGTTCTGGCGAACTTCCATGCGTATCGCCTGCAGTAGTCGTCTATAGTTCGTGGCAAACCTAATGGAGGGGTGCCATGCAACCTTGCTGGAGGCCCCTTCCACTCGCCACCAGTCCATATCACTTGCTCCATTCAAGCATAGAATGCACCTCATCACTTAATCGGGCTAGCGTTAGAAGTTCATCAGCACATGCTCTGGAATGAAAGGTGTGGCCCCTCAACGAAATCCCTGAGAGTGCGTTTTAGCCTTCCTGTGAGTAGTTCCATCGCAGCTATGTATTGGGGGCGTCATTGCCGAACTAAACGCCTGGTCAGCAAGGGATCCGCTGTACATCCATTTACCAGTATACAGGACGATGCTCCGAGTAAGAGGAGCAAAGCGACGTTGAGGATGTCGGGTGGTAAGTCCAAACGAGCCAGAATTGAATAACTTGTGGTGCATTTTGCACTCATAAAATTTCGCCGACCAGAAATAATGTTTTCGTAGGACGAAAATGATGTCTCCACATCACAGATTGTTGATTGTCCAACGTTTTTTTTTTTTTTTGGTCATCTGTCTACTGAGTGGTTTGATGTGGCCCGCCACGAATTCCTTTCCTGTGCTAACCTCTTCATCTCAGAGTAGCACTTGCAACCTACGTCCTCAATTATTTGCTTGACGTATTCCTATCTCTGTCTTCCTCTACAGTTTTTGCCCCCTACAGCTCCCTCTAGTACCATGGAAGTCATTCCCTCATGTCTTAGCAGATGTTCTATCATCCTGTCCCTTCTCCTTATCAGTGTTTTCCACATATTCCTTTTCTCTCCGATTCTGCGTAGAACCTCCTCATTCCTTACCTTATCAGTCCACCTAATTTTCAACATTCGTCTATAGCACCACATCTCAAATGCTTCCATTCTCTTCTGTTCCGGTTTTCCCACAGTCCATGTTTCACTACCATACAATGCTGTACTCCAGACGTACATCCTCAGAAATTTCTTCCTCAAATTAAGACCGGTATTTGATATTAGTAGACTTCTCTTGGCCAGAAATGCCTTTTTTGCCATAGCTTGTCTGCTTTTGATGTCCTCCTTGCTCCGTCCGTCATTGGTTATTTTACTGCGTAGGTAGCAGAATTCCTTAACTTCATCGACTTCGTGACCATCAATCCTGATGTTAAGTTTCTCGCTGTTCTCATTTCTACTACTTCTCATTACCTTCGTCTTTCTCCGATTTACTCTCAAACCATACTGTGTACTCATTAGACTGTTCATTCCGTTCAGCAGATCATTTAATTCTTCTTCACTTTCACTCAGGATAGCAATGTCATCAGCGAATCGTATCATTGATATCCTTTCACCTTGTATTTTAATTCCACTCCTGAACATTTCCTTTATTTCCATCATTGCTTCCTCGATGTACAGATTGAAGAGTAGGGCCGAAAGGCTACAGCCTTGTCTTACACCCTTCTTAATACGAGCACTTCGTTCTTGATCGTCCACTCTTATTATTCCCTCTTGGTTGTTGTACATATTGTATATGACCCGTCTCTTCCTATAGCTTACCCCTACTTTTTTCAGAATCTCGAACAACTTGCACCATTTTATATTGTCGAACGCTTTTTCCAGGTCGACAAATCCTATGAAAGTGTCCTGATTTGTCTTTAGCCTTGCTTCCATTATTAGCCGTAACGTCAGAATTGCCTCTCTCGTCCCTTTACTTTTCCTAAAGCCAAACTGATCGTCACCTAGCGCATTCTCAATTTTCTTTTCCATTCTTCTGTATATTATTCTTGTAAGCAGCTTCGATGCATGAGCTGTTAAGCTGATTGTGCGATAATTCTGGCACTTGTCAGCTCTTGCCGTCTTCGGAATTGTGTGGATGATGCTTTTCCGAAAGTCAGATGGTATATCGCCAGACTCATATATTCTACACACCAACGAGAATAGTCGTTTTGTTGCCACTTCCCCCAATGATTTTAGAAATTCTGATGGAATGCTATCTATCCCTTCTGCCTTATTTGACCGTAAGTCCTCCAAAGCTCTTTTAAATTCCGATTCTAATCCTGGATCCCCTATCTCTTCTAAATCGACTCCTGTTTCTTCTTCTATCACATCAGACAAATCTTCACCCTCATAGAGGCTTTCAATGTATTCTTTCCACCTATCTGCTCTCTCCTCTGCATTTAACAGTGGAATTCCCGTTGCACTCTTAATGTTACCACCGTTGGTTTTAATGTCACCAAAGGTTGTTTTGACTTTCCTGTATGCTGAGTCTGTTCTTCCAACAATCATATCTTTCTCGATGTCTTCACACTTTTCCTGCAGCCATTTCGTCTTAGCTTCCCTGCACTTCCTATTTATTTCATTCCTCAGCGACTTGTATTTCTGTATTCCTGATTATCCCGGAACATGTTTGTACTTCCTCCTTTCATCAATCAACTGAAGTATTTCTTCTGTTACCCGTGGTTTCTTCGCAGCTACCTTCTTTGTACCTATGTTTTCCTTCCCAACTTCTGTGATGGCCCTTTTTAGAGATGTCCATTCCTCTTCAACTGTACTGCCTACTGCGCTATTCTTTATTGCTGTATCTATAGCGTTAGAGAACTTCAAACTTATCTCGTCATTCCTTAGTACTTCCGTATCCCACTTCTTTGCGTATTGATTCTTCCTGACTAATGTCTTGAACTTCAGCCCACTCTTCATCACTACTATATTGTGATCTGAGTCTATATCTACTCCTGGGTACGCCTTACAGTCCAGTATCTGATTTCGGAATCTCTGTCTGACCATGATGTAATCTAATTGAAATCTTCCCGTATCTCCCGGCCTTTTCCAAGTATACCTCCTCCTCTTGTGATTCTTGAACAGGGTATTCGCTATTACTAGCTGAAACTTGTTACAGAACTCAATTAGTCTTTCTCCTCTTTCATTCCTTGTCCCAAGGCCATATTCACCTGTAACCTTTTCTTCTACTCCTTCCCCTACAACTGCATTCCAGTCGCCCATGACTATTAGATTTTCGTCCCCCTTTACATACTGCATTACCCTTTCAATATCCTCATACACTTTCTCTATCTGTTCATCTTCAGCTTGCAACGTCGGCATGTATACCTGAACTATCGTTGTCGGTGTTGGTCTGCTGTCGATTCTGATTAGAACAACCCGGTCACTGAACTGTTCACATTAACACACCCTCTGCCCTACCTTCCTATTCATAACGAATCCTACACCTGTTATACCATTTTCTGCTGCTGTTGATATTACCCGATACTCATCTGACCAGAAATCCTTGTCTTCCTTCCACTTCACTTCACTGACCCCTACTATATCTAGATTGAGCCTTTGCATTTCCCTTTTCAGATTTTCTAGTTTCCCTACCACGTTCAAGCTTCTGACATTCCACGCCCCGACTCGTAGAATGTTATCCTTTCGTTGATTATTCAATCTTTTTCTCATGGTAACCTCCCCCTTGGCAGTCCCCTCACGGAGATCCGAATGGGGGACTATTCCGGAATGTTTTGCCAATGGAGAGATCATCATGACACTTCTTCAATTACAGACCACATGTCCTGTGGATACACGTTACGTGTCTAAACCTTAGAAAATGAAATATTTCTGGAGAGATGTCCGTTGGAACGTGTTCTTCTCGCCAACTTTGGGTACTGTAGCCATTAGTAAAAGTCGATTAGCCTGGATTTCTTGCCAGAATAAAGTGATAATTATTCAGTAGTCTCAGCACAGCATCAGCTATGTCAGTGGGCTTACATTTCGCATTATCATTGCAACGATTTCTGCAAAGGCTACCCGACATATTTTCATTCCTAAATGTCAACGGCAAGGAAGCCGAAGTTATATTTGTATGGCAGAGCAGTTTCGATTTTAAGTTCAGTGAAAGCATTTTGTGCCCCTCAGGCTGAATCTGAAGATTCTCTCGGAAATAAATAAATCATAGACTTGCCGGCTTGAAAATGTTCATCATAAAAATCGACATCTTGAATCTTCCCCACCAAGTTAGAACACGCGCAATCGGCAGAGCAAGGATCGGCAGCAGTTCTCATTAGTCAGTAGTAGGCTGCAAACTTCGCACCTCTGATCTTTTGTTCACCTCACTCGTGGCAGAGCACAAACCCTTTACCACAGACAATAGCAGCTGCTACAAAGCTACACGCGGTAATGCTATCGTTCCTGCTTTGCTTTTGAGAACTGATATTCTGAAGCACTTCCCCCATAAGACAACTCACAGCGCATTTCATTTTATTCCATTAAAACCTGATTTTGAGAAATAAATTTCTTCTTATCTTCAGTTTCTTATGGTAGGTCGGAATCGGATATTTTTCTGTGATTGGGGCCTACTGAGGATGTGAGGGAAATATGAAGCGTGCTATGAAATCTACAAATTTGATAATCAATTTTACGTAAATAAAATAAATGTGTAAATATAGAGACAGCTCTCTCGCATACACAAACTAGCACAGGCTCTTCATGATGAAAGCTAGACATTACACTCGAAAAATTCTTCTAAGGTAAATGCAAACGGGGAAAGCTGGTCTCGACAGAGTAACAGAATGTATTAGTTGACACAACGTCAGGGAATGAGGTCCTAGTGGTTTTTAGATCGTTTGAAGACATCAGGGAGGCGACGAATCATGCTTACGCCCCGAAATATGAAACGGGAAACAAACGTAAAAAGTAGTTACGCACCCACCTCAGATCCAGCAGCGGTACGTCTATAAAATAAGTCGAGGACATACCTTGCAATTTGGCTTTCACTATCTCATAGGAGACATCAACTTCTTGTTCTGTGTCTTTCTCTCTCTCTCTCTCTATCTCTTTAGTGGAACTATATACTTTTTTCATTGGTTCAAATGGTCGAATGGTTCTGAGCCCTATGGCACTCAACTTCTGAGATCATCAGTCCCCTAGGACTTACAACTACTTAAACCTAACTAACCTAAGTACAGCACACACATCTATGCCCGGGGAAGGATTCTAACCAGCGACTTTTTCATTGGAACTGAAAAGATATTTCCAAGATATAAATTGTGTGAAAGTTGGTCAAACAGCTAGGAGGTAACCGCGCAAGGAACCATTGCCATGCCGCCAGGAGAAGAGGTCCCACAAAACTGCTCTGCTGTACCAACCATTGGCACAAGCCTAACTGTTAGTCAGGTCCTGTGGTTATTATGATTATCGTGCCAGCTGCTCAAAATGTTGACTCGAGCACTGACACATGACTGAAAGTGATTCCGGACACTACAAATTTCATGTCGACATATCGCAACACAACATATGCGGAATTTTGTATCTTCGTGATTCGTCAGTATTGCATTGTAGAGCTCTAGTTTTCATTTTCCTGTCAGATGACAGTCCAAAATTGAAACTTCCTGGCAGATTAAAACTGTGTGTCGGACCGAGACTCGAAATCGGGACCTTTACCTTTCGCGCGCAAGTGCTCTACCAACTGAGCTACCCAAGCACGACTCACGTCCCGTCCTCACAGTTTTACTTCTGCCAGTAAAGCTGTGAGGAGGGGACGTGATTCGTGCTTGGGTAGCTCAGTTGGTAGAGCACTTGCCCGCGAAAGGTAAAGGTACCGATTTCGAGTCTCGGTCCGACACACAGTCTTAATCTGCCAGTAAGTTTCATATCAGCACACACTCCACTGCAGAGTGAAATCATATTCTGAAGTCCAAAAATATTAAATTTGCCGAGCGTGGCCATTTTGTGTTTTTAGAATGATCAGTGCGACTGATTTGTTGAGTTCCAGAATTATCTGAGCGAAATGCATGGGACATCCGTCATGTTGAGGCCACTTGGATTGCCTTATGTACAGTTGGATGTCTTCTGATAAAGGCGGCGACATTTCCATTAACAACCGTAGATACTAACTGTTGCAATTTATAATCCTGAAACCAAAGCAGCGATCGATGATGCTATCTTCGAAAAGCCAGCACCGCACATTGACAGACAAATCAAATTTTTCACCTTCCATACACATTTCTCAGCCATCAGAGTTTTTCAGTTGACCAGCAGGTCATCTACAAACAGTATCTTGCATTATCTTACAGTTTCCGTAGACACCATTCGGAGAGCTGTAACCGATTTAGGAAGTCGCTGCATTGAAGCTGTTGACGGAGTGGAATGCGGAATGGAAGAAATTCGTTGGAATGTAGTTTTCATTGAACAATCTTTGAGTCACATTTTTAGACTGCCTCGTGCTGACATATAGATTTTGCGTTACAGCTACTAAAATGTTAGTGCCATTTCTCTCATCAGTAACTTTCTATTTTATTGGAGTATTTTATTTTTCGTATCTCCACTTCCTTCAACATTTTACTGTGTTCGGAAAAATAAATTGTCAAGGTTTGACATGATCGACACACATTTCACCTTGCATCTGAACCACTTTCATGTTTGCTGAAAATCTTGTTAAATGCAAACCATATCCCCTTTATCGACTGTAGTATGTGAAAGTCTGAATAGAGAAGTGGCCCTGAGAGTGACAGACGCTTCTGCACAGGACAAGGTGGTGGTGGATAACAGTGGCGGGAAGCAGGCCAGTGGGAGCTTAGTGAAACGGTTTTAAAAAGTCTCAATTACTTTATTATAATCTATGAAGCAACACTCAGATGCCGTGGTGTGGCCGCCACGCCTCTCTGGATAATTAGCTGTCCCGCATGCGGCCCAGAATACCTACGCCCACTGGACAGCTAGCAGCACGCCACCCAGTTAGGCGTGTCGCTGCAGTAGTGGCTTACGTCAGCGACCTGGAAGCCGACTGGAACATTTCCAGTGGATACCAGCTGCCCAGTGGGAAATCACACCTCAGCAAGTGGCGGCGCTCGGCACGACGGCTCTGGCACCATCGTGCGAGGGAGAGTGGCTGTTCTGGCCCACTGACTCCTGAACAGGGGTCGACCTGCTTCTGGAGAAGGCTTGGAGGTGGCCCACAAGTCGAGAGGCAGGCATCAAGTCCAAGAAGGAGGACTTGGTGCTAGAGACCTGGTGCTAGAGACACAGCGGCAGTGGCGGCTGACCGGGGGTATGGTGGATGTTTGCTGCTGCATGGAGAGGCAGTGCCTAGTGAGCCCAGTTGTATCGCAGGTCTGCTGGACTGCGTATGTCTATACAAAAAAGTGACAGTTATTCGTAAGAAATAGCAAGTCATTCTTTGCATCAAATGGTTCAAATGGCTCTGAGCACTATGCGACTTAACTTCTGAGGTCATCAGTCGCCTAGACCTTAGAACTAATTAAACGTAACTAACCTAAGGACATCACACACATCCATGCCCGAGGCAGGATACGAACCTGCGACCGTAGCGGTCGCTCTGCTCCAGACTGTAGCGCCTAGAGCCGCACAGCCACTCCGGCCGGCTCTTTGCATTATTTTTTTTATTTTTATGTACACGTTAAGGTCCGTGGGACCAAACTGAGGAGCAAATCTCCTAAGTCATGGATCTTGTCAGTACATGTAATTACAACGTTAAAGTAATAACAGATAAATATTAAACATTTGTGAACACAGAAAAAGTCAAGCCATAAGTTTAAATAAACCGAGTCAACAATATAACATAAGAATCTGCTTAATTTTTCAAAGAACACCTCAATAGAATAGAAGGATTGACCCATGAGGAAACTCTTCAGTTTCGATTTGAAAGCGCGTGGATTACTGCTAAGATAAGATTTTTGAACTCTTGTGGTAGCTTATTGAAAACCGATGCAGCAGTATGCTGCACACCTTTCTGCCAAAGAGTTAAGGAAGTCTGCTCCAAATGGACGCTTTGATTTCTGCCAAGTATTAACTGAGTGAAAGCTGCTTATCCTTGGAAATAAGCAGATATTGTTAACAAGAAACTACAGTAAAGAATATATACATATTGAGAGGCCAAAGTCAAAATACACAGACTAGTGAACAGGGGCCGACAAGAGGTTCGCGAACTTACATCACTGAAAGAGCGAACCGCCAGTTTCTGAGCCAAAAATATCCTTTTAGAATGGGGAGAGTTACCTCAAAATACAATACCATACAACATAAGTAAATGAAAATATGCAAAGCAAACTAATTTTCTTGTCGAACGATCACTCACTTCATATTCTGTTCGAATAGTAAAAATAGCAGCACGAAGTCTTTGAACAAGATCCTGAAAGTGGGCTTTCCACGACAGTTTACTATGTATATGAACACCTATAAATTTGAACTGTTCAGTTTCACTAATCATTCTGTGAAATTAAAACGTCAGGTTTTGTTGAATTGTGTGTTAGAAACTGTAAAAACTGAGTCTTACTGTGATTTAGCGTTAGTTTATTTTCTACAAGCCATGAACTGAAGTCATGAACTGCACTATTTGAAACCGGGCGAATATTGCACACAACTTCCTTTACTAGCAAGTTAGTGTCGTCAGCAAATAGTAATATTTTAGAGTTACCCGTAATACTAGAGGGAATATCATTTATATAAATAAGGAACAGGGGTGTCCCCAACGCTGATCTATGGGGTACTCCCCACTCAGACCCCACATCACAGCAATTCTCAACATTGTGAATACTGACCTCTTGCTCTCTGTTGTTAAAGTAAGAGGTGAACCAATTGCGAGCTACTCCCCGTATTCCATAATGGTCCAACTTCTGGAGCAATATTTTGAGATCACCACAATCAAAACGCCTTAGTTAAATCAAAAAATATGCCAAGAATTCGAAAAACCTTTTGTTTAACCCATCCAGTACGTCACAGAGAAAAGAAAATATATCGTTTTCAGTTGTCATACGGCTTCTAAAGCCGAACTGCACATTTGATAGTAATATAAAATGATCAATTATCCTTATATACACAGATTTTTTAATAACTTTAGCAAACACTGGTGGCATAGAAATATATCTAAAATTATGTACATGATCCCTTTCTCCATTTTTGTAAAGCTGCTTTACTACTGAGTACTTTAATCGTTCAGGAAACTGACCATTCCTAATATGGCTAAATACAGGGCTAACATATGCAGCACAGTACTTAAATATTCTGCTAGGCACTCCGTCATATCCATAAGAGTCCTTAGTCTTCAGTGATTTCATTATTGACTGAATCTCTTGCTTGTCTGTATCACAGAGGAGTATTTCAGACATCAATTTTGGAAAGGCATTTGCCAAGAGAGTTATATGATTCCCTGTAGAAATTAAATTTTTATTTAATTCGTTAGCAATGCTCAGAAAATGATTGTTAAATGCTGTACACAAATTTGGTTTATCAGTCGGAGAAATATTTTTACTACGAACTGACTTTATATCGTCGACCTTGTGCTTTTGAGCAGACATTTCCTTCAGAACTGACCATATGATTTTAATTTTATCCTGTGAATTAGCTGTTCTACTTGCGTACTACATGCTCTTTGCCTTCCTGATAACATTGTTAAGCAACTTACAGTACCGTTTGCAATGGGTTGCTGTAGCTCGATTATGACTACTTCTAACATTTGGATATACTACACTAGTTCCCACTTTGTTCTACATGATATCCTTGTCCCACAAGTTAGCTACCCAGGCTGCCTTTTACTGCTAGTATCCAGTTTAGAACGTCCTAATGGAAAGCAACTCTCAAACAGCATGAGCAATGTGTTAAGGAAATCATTAAATTTGTCGTCTATGTTATCGGCACTATTAACATCCTGCCACACTTTTTCCATGTTTTACGCCGATTGGTGTCTTGGGTTCCAAGAAGTCTTTCCTAAAGTCTGTTGGAGAACAATGGTGCAATCTAGTATAGACGCGAACGCATGCGGAGCTGAGTGGCGGCTGGTTGCACCAAGAGAACGGTACGAAACGCACGAAGGGTGGACGGGAAGTTTTTCCTTTTCTCCGGTCACCGGGAACACCCTCATGAACCATAGACTTTACCGTTGATGGCCTGGCTTACGTGTCTCAGTGATACATACTGCTATACTGTAAGTGCAACCACAATGGAGAAGTGCCTGTTGAGAAGTCAGATAAACGTGTGGTTGCTGAAGAGGGGCAGCAACCTTTTCAGTAGTGGTAAAGGAAACAATCTCAAGGATTGACTGTTCCGGCCTTTTAACAACCCAAACGGCCTTGTTGTGCTAGCACTGCGAACGGCAGGAAGACACGGAAAACTACTGTTGCATTTTGTCTTTGGGGCATGCAGCTCCACTGTATGGTTAAATGGCATGGGTAAAATAGAGGGAACGAAAGGCTATTTACTACTTCTGCAGAAACCAGACGACAGTTATAAGAGGCGAGGGGCTTGAAAGGGAAGCAAAGCTAGAGAAAGGACTGAAACAGGTATGTAGAATATCCCCTATGTTATTCAATCTGTACATTGAGGAAGCATTAAGGAAACCAAAGAAAAATTTCAAAGAGAAATTAAAGTTCAGGAAAAAGAGACAACAACTCTGATGTATGTCGATGACAGTGTAATTCTATCAGTAACAGCAAAGGACCTGGCAGAGCAGTTGGACGGCATGAACACTGTTGAAAGGAGGATATAACACGAACATCAACAAAAGCAAATTGTGGAATGTAGTCGAATTAAGTCTGATGAGGCAGCGAGAATCGGACTAGGAAACGAGACACAGTAGTAGATGAGTTTTGTTACTTCGGCAACAAGGTAACTGATGATTGTCGAAGTAGAGAGGACATAAAATGTAGACTGGTTATGGAAGGTAAAACTTTTCTGAAGAAGAGAAATTTATTAACTTCTTATATAGATATTAGTGTCATGAAGTCTTTTCTGAAAGTATTTGTGTGGTGTGTAACCATGTATGGAAGTGGAACGTGGACCATAAACAGCTTAGACAAGAGGAGGATAGAAGATTTTGAAATCTGGTGGTACGGAATAATGCAGAACGTTAAATGGATACATCGCATAACTTATGAGGAGGTACTGAATAGAACTTGGGAGGAAAGAAATTTGTGGCACAACCTGACTAGAAGGAGGTATCAGTTGACAGGACACATTCTGTGACATGAAGAGTCACCACTTTAGTATTGGTCAGAAGTGGGGAGAGATGGGGTGCAAATTGTAGGACAAGGGCAAGAGATAAATACATCAAGCAGAGATGATGAGGTTTACACAGGATTGAGAAGCGTGAAGAACTACATCAATTCTGTCTTCGGACTGAAGATAACAACAGAAATACCAACATCAACGACAACCAGGAAGACTGTGCCTGGAATGCAGAAAAGTAACTGGGAGTACTCCTCTATGCCCTGTGCACAGCACTGCTCAAGGAAGGTTTCAGGGCTTCGAATATTCAATCAACTGATAATATTCTTCACGATTCCGAGTGGTGTTATAATGACTTTGTCGACTAGTGTGCTACTTGTAATTCGAAAATGTACCGCACGGTTTACTGACGGGTGTTTGAAGACGCAGTACCGTTAGCACAGTCCCTTTGCTCAAATTAGGCTGTCTCATTGCAACTTGTTTGTGAAAAGTCCTTAGGTCAAAAAATGGTTCAAATGGCTCTGAGCCCTATGGGACTCAACTGCTGAGGTCATTAGTCCCCTAGAACTTAGAACTAGTTAAACCTAACTAACCTAAGGACATCACAAACATCCATGCCCGAGGCAGGATTCGAACCTGCGACCGTAGCGGTCTTGCGGTTCCAGACTGCAGCGCCTTTAACCGCACGGCCACTTCGGCCGGCTGAGTCCTTAGGTCAGATACCTGTTAAAAACCTGTTTCGTACATTTTCAAGTTATTGGTTTGCAATAAAAATAGCTTTCCGAATTGATGTTTAACTATGGTAACGGTTTGTTATAAGCATACTATCTTATGTTAGTCACAAATCTGGATAACTTATATGTGTACCAGGGAGATGTTTTCAATTAGTGTACTAATCTGGCTCAAGGTAGCACTGCGGTGTGCCTTCTGGTTATTTATCTTGTATCATCTGTATAGGTTTTAAGTCTGGTATTACCTTAGATATCTTAGATTAGAACAGATTCAGATACGGATAGTGTTGACTTTTCAGGTTTCGGGTGAAAATTTTGCGCACAAACTGTAAATTTTCATCTGCCCTGGATTTCATGGTATGACTGCTTCTTACAAAGTCCACCACATGTCCCGTTTTCAGTGGTAATTGATGATGGTCACTGGATGCAAAGCAGCGCGAGGCCGATGCATAGTCCACCATAGCAGCTCTATCACTGTCAGAGAACGCACACTTATCGAGACCGCTTGTGCACTGACAGATGTTTATCCATGGAGATCAGCGCCTACCTCTACGAAGAAAGAAACACAATTGTTTCCAAAGAAATATATTAATTTGTATTAAAGTTGATACACAGGCTGCCTCTTCTAAGAGTCGATAGTCGCATTTTCTCCCGTTACTCAGCAGAGATTTTCAATTTCGTTTTTGCTTTGCGTAGCTGAAGCCAACCCAAACAAATAATGCTCATCACCTTTTTCATACAACCCTAGTGTCGACAAAAAGCATAGGTTTGCTTCCCTTAGGAAAAAAATTATATAATCGAAAATTTTGATAGAGCGGCCCAAGATTACTTTACCGTGATATTTGTTTTATCGATATGCATTAAAAAGGACAGAAAAACTCGAATAGTAGCCAGTAGTCGAGCGGCGACAGCATTGTCCTGGCCCACGCTGACTGCCACAGCCAAGCGTGCAGCGCTACTGAGTCGCTGCTGGGTTACTGCATTTTCCTAGTGTTTTGGTGCACCTGATAACTTATATCGATAAAATAAATATCGAACTATACTAATCAGGGCCCGCTCTGTTGAATGGGCACGAAAAATTCCACTTTAAAAATCATTTTGTTTGTACCGAAACAAACCAATGCTTTCCAACGCTTTCCATGGTCACTGGACGTTGTATAAAAAACGGGATGAGCATTAATTGTTTGGGTTGACTCTACCTACAGTATTCAGAGCGAAATTACAAATGTCTGCTGAAACTGCAGAGAAAATTCGTCTGGCCAGTCTTACAAGGGAAACTCCAAATCGCAACTCCCTCACATTTAATTGTAAGATGGCCCAGTGAATAGCCCATCACAAGCTGAAGACAAGAGTAAGGCATACTGAACTGTGAAGAGAAGCAAAATAGAGGCAGTGAACAGTGCACAGTCCAAGTTCAAGATACGTAACATCGAGCGAACTAGAAGAGCCACGGCGTTGTTGTTCTGTGGTGAGGATGTTGGAATGCGCAGAGTGACATCCGTGTTCATATCTCTCTCAAACCCCTTTCTTTTCACAAAATTATGGACTCTCCATCTGGTCTTTGACGTCTCTATTCTCCTTCGTTAGTCTTGGAAATTGTTATACTATACGACTGTAATACACTCCTGGAAATGGAAAAAAGAACACATTGACACCGGTGTGTCAGACCCACCATACTTGCTCCGGACACTGCGAGAGGGCTGTACAAGCAATGATCACACGCACGGCACAGCGGACACACCAGGAACCGCGGTGTTGGCCGTCGAATGGCGCTATCTGCGCAGCATTTGTGCACCGCCGCCGTCAGTGTCAGCCAGTTTGCCGTGGCATACGGAGCTCCATCGCAGTCTTTAACACTGGTAGCATGCCGCGACAGCGTGGACGTGAACCGTATGTGCAGTTGACGGACTTTGAGCGAGGGCGTATAGTGGGCATGCGGGAGGCCGGGTGGACGTACCGCCGAATTGCTCAACACGTGGGGCGTGAGGTCTCCACAGTACATCGATGTTGTCGCCAGTGGTCGGCAGAAGGTGCACGTGCCCGTCGACCTGGGACCGGACCGCAGCGACGCACGGATGCACGCCAAGACCGTAGGATCCTACGCAGTGCCGTAGGGGACCGCACCGCCACTTCCCAGCAAATTAGGGACACTGTTCCTCCTGGGGTATCGGCGAGGACCATTCGCAACCGTCTCCATGAAGCTGGGCTACGGTCCCGCACACCGTTAGGCCGACTTCCGCTCACGCCCCAACATCGTGCAGCCCGCCTCCAGTGGTGTCGCGACAGGCGTGAATGGAGGGACGAATGGAGACGTGTCGTCTTCAGCGATGAGAGTCGCTTCTGCCTTGGTGCCAATGATGGTCGTATGCGTGTTTGGCGCCGTGCAGGTGAGCGCCACAATCAGGACTGCATACGTCCGAGGCACACAGGGCCAACAACCGGGCCGGCCGAAGTGGCTGTGCGGTTAAAGGCGCTGCAGTCTGGAACCGCAAGACCGCTGCGGTCGCAGGTTCGAATCCTGCCTCGGGCATGGATGTTTGTGATGTCCTTAGGTTAGTTAGGTTTAACTAGTTCTACGTTCTAGGGGACTAATGACCTCAGCAGTTGAGTCCCATAGTGCTCAGAGCCATTTGAACCATTTTGAACCAACACCCGGCATCATGGTGTGGGGAGCGATCTCCTACACTGGCCGTACACCACTGGTGATCGTCGAGGGGACACTGAATAGTGCACGGTACATCCAAACCGTCATCGAACCCATCGTTCTACCATTCCTAGACCGGCAAGGGAACTTGCTGTTCCAACAGGACAATGCACGTCCGCATGTATCCCGTGCCACCCAACGTGCTCTAGAAGGTGTAAGTCAACTACCCTGGCCAGCAAGATCTCCGGATCTGTCCCCCATTGAGCATGTTTGGGACTGGATGAAGCGTCGTCTCACGCGGTCTGCACGTCCAGCAAGAACGCTGGTCCAACTGAGGCGCCAGGTGGAAATGGCATGGCAAGCCGTTCCACAGGACTACATCCAGCATCTGTACGATCGTCTCCATGGGAGAATAGCAGCCTGCGTTGTTGCGAAAGGTGGATATACACTGTACTAGTGCCGACATTGTGCATGCTCTGTTGCCTGTGTCTATGTGCCTGTGGTTCTGTCAGTGTGATCATGTGATGTATCTGACCCCAGGAATGTGTCAATAAAGTTTCCCCTTCCTGGGACAATGAATTCACGGTGTTCTTATTTCAATTTCCAGGAGTGTAGAATATGAGCCGTGTGAAAAGTATACATTGCCACTGCAAGTAAATGTAATGAATACTAAGAGCAGGCGTGATGCCACGTACACCTCTCAGAGAAATGACAACAAATGATCGGGTGTGTACTATGTTACAATAAAGGAATTCAAGAGTCAAAGTCAGACATGTTGGTGCCACTGATAGGTTGACATCGTGTAATAGGGATAGTGGCGTCTCGTTTTCTTCTTCTGTTTACTGGCGCCACTACATTTGCTAGCGTTGTCTGTCCGCAAGTGGCAGCAGCAGCGTTTATAGATATCTAGTATTCATAATATCTTTGGAAGGACGTGAGGTGTTTTCCCGGGTGGTGTGTGTCAGTAGTTCGCTTGGGACGGAGCAGCAGATAGGTCCGGCAGTGCAAGGACATTCCGGGACTGCTGGTGGCACGCAGGCATTGCTGGATTGAGGGACAGTAGTTGCGAGAGCCACAACCTCATTGTCCACCGGACCCAGGATGTTGAGTTGAGTAAACATTAATCCAGTAGTGAAACCTTGACTATTTGTGATCACGCCGTTTGTTCGTGCTTTGATGCTCATAGGGTCGCCGGGGGCGAAAAGCATCAAGTGGAGCTAGTCGAGTTGGCGGAATCTATTAGCTGTCTTCTATTGTCTGTAATTAGTTTTAGAATTTTGTGTTATTATTGGTGAAGTGCAACCAGCGGTATTTTACTGCCTAGTGGCCGCTAACGCCCCAGTTACCTGTCCTGAAGTTAGCGTATTTTTGCGGCAGTGTACTTTTCCGTGTCTTGGCGATACCGTCCGGCATGAGGCGTAGTTTGACAGCCTCCTTGACTGCGGTGTGGATTGTGCTTTCTTTTGATTACCTTGGTTGTAGTGGTTGCTTCCGCCTATAGAAGTTTTAAACACTGGATTCTGAAGACGCAGTGCTATCTGGCACTTCACCCTCGCTTGAATTAATCCATCATTATACTGGTTATCATACGTTAGGTGGATTTGGTAAGAGGATTGATCGGAGTTTAAACTGTCCCTAGTTTGAGGCCATCCTGTTACGTGAGCGTAGCTGTTGGCTACCTGTCTCACCGCTTACGCAGCTGTAGGGACTTTTCTCAGGTCGATCCTTGGAGCACTGTCTATGGATCACTCCCTTCTTATTTGGTCTGATTGTGTCAATCGTTTAAAAATAATATTTTGTTTAAATTATTCCTATTGCATGTGGGCTTCAGCCAACAAATGATTTGAATTATTCTTAACAAGGCCTTCAGTCGCCAGTGTAGCTTGTGCTAAAATCAATTTTTAATGATTGTTTTAAAAATTATTTTGGTATTTTTAACGTGTTATTGTCCCCCTCATTTGTAATTCAGGCCTTCAGTCATTAATTGTTCTGAAGTGTTGCTCGTGGCCTTCAGTCAACAAATAATTCCAATTCTTTCTTAATAAGGCCTTAAGCTGTTAGTGTTGCTTGTGTTACAGTCAACACTTTTTGACGATTGTTTTGAAAATTATTTTGGTAGTTTGAACGTGTAGTTGTCTTCCTCACTTGTAATTCAGGCCTTGAGCCGCTATTTGTTCTGATGTATTGCTTGTGGCCTTCAGCCGACAAATAATTTTGAATTCTTTCTCAAGAAGGCCTTCAGCCGTCAGTGTAGCTTCTGTTACAGTCAGTTTTTTGAAAAAAAAAAGATTGTTTTTAAGAAATTATTTTCTGAAATACGGTATATGTGTTTACTGTGCAACCAGTGGTAACTGATTAGGCCCCGTCCACTCCTTTTCCAGCTTTCCCTATGTCCCACGTTTCACAAAGCTTCCAAAGCGGAACAGAACAGACATAACATGTAGTGCTTGCGAAAAAGAAATAGAGGGCTCATCGCCTGGTAATCAGGGGATCCGAGTGTCGAGTCTCGGTGAAATCACTCAAGATCACGGATACAAACGTATTGTGTTTCGGATCCCACTGAAATTAAAAGGTCCGATGCACTATGGTACATTTTGTGAAATCGACTTTCATTACAGGTTCCTTCCTTACGCCTTGCTGTTGCAAATGGTCGTTGCACCACGACACAGACACAGATTTGAAGAAACAGACGTTACACCACGATGCGGACACAAATTTGAATATAATGCACAGACACGTCAGTGGCCGGACAGACAGTTCATGATTTTGTGAAGGAAAAAAAAAAAAAAAAAAAGAAAGGCTTTAGGGAGATTTGGACACGTATCTCCCGCTTTCTAGTCCAACACCATGACCACATAATCACGACACCGTGGCTATTGTAAATTGCTCAATATTGCACACGTTAAGCTTCAACCGTTCACTGTTACTTTTATGCTTCTTATTTCACAGTGCACACGTCTTCTTCTTGTTTTATGCTTGATGTGTGTCTAGTTTTTAGCTTGATAACCACCGGGCCATTTTAGCTCTAAGTCTGATGGGGCTGCGAGGGGGAATTTCTCTTGTCAGAAGGGACATCCTGCAAATTTCAACAGACACTTAACTGCCATGCATAATGTACATGAACGTCATCAGTCAACAGACCAGTGACCACTGATAAAGAAGTCAACATTTTTATCCAACCACTATAGCTTGGACGACCTCTACCATTCTGTGTGATATACATTTCTTGCATGTGCTGGAACTGTTCTCTGGGCGTTATAACTGACATCTCAAAAGTTTAATTTTCCGTTAGACATGACGTAGGTAAAACATCCGCAATTTAGGCTCCCTTAGTAAATTACGGCCAAAAAAACACAAACCCCGGTATCCGCCACGATACTTTTTATTTGCTCAGTATCGTTTGTCGCTAAGTTATCTACTATGTTATAACAAGTATGTACACTTCGTGTGGGCTTCTTAAGTCATTCCTCTAAATAATTTTCGGAGAGCAATGTTAGTACGATTTCGGACAACGTCTTATGGCTATCATCAACTTTGAACATGCAGTTTTACCAACGTTTGGATAGTGTATTGAAGTTAACATCAACTATAGCTACCTGTCTCTACTACCTATTAAAAATGAGACAAAGTTTTCCTGAAATTCTTCAAAAACAAAATCATCTCTGTCAGCCATCAGTAAAAGGAATCAATTATTAGTTTACTGCGGCTGTCTAGTACAGCCTCTACTGAAACTAAATCATTTCAATTTCACTACAACTTCAATTTCACTACAACTACTTCTTACGGCAACAAATTTGCAGCCAGTAACTGAATTTAAACTATCCTTTCTCAACATCGCTAGTTCTTTGGTAAACACTTCAGCTTAAGTTATCTCTGGCCATAGCCAACTTCCAGAATCTATAACGATTTCTGCTTCGGTGGTTCTTATGAACGCTTGGCGGTGTGGTTCATTCCCAACACTGCCACGACAATCTCCTTCTTCTACACTTTAAGATTTAGGCACTTGCGTGTGTTTCGTCTTCGCTTTTCACTGCCACTTCGTTTTGGGCCTTCTTGTCTCCCTTCTTCCTCTTGTTTGGTAAAGCGTAATCCGACATGGGATTCTATCTACACTGATTCTTCATAAGGGATGTTTCCATAAAGTATTATTTCTTTCTGTGTTTTAGTTAATACTATAAATATCTTGCTGATTTCTAATTG